>NC_041029.1:3141461-3851100 GCF_900634625.1 Parambassis ranga | reverse complement strand
TCTAGATTTTCTTACAGCAGATAGTTTTACAGCTGTAACTTGTCATTAACATATCAACACTCAATTTAAGGTACAATCGTTATATCTGACCCAACATGTAAAGTGGGGGGAATCTAAGAATGAAAATGAAGCTTGTTAGTACATTCAACAACACATGCACTCGCCTTTAAGACTCCATAGCTCCGGTCAGATGCAAAGTGTTAAAGCCTGCAGCCCTGCCCTGGTTAAATGAGGCGAGAAATTGCAGGAAGGCAGAGAGGAAATCACTGACCTCCCTACAAAACCTAATGTTTAAATATCAACATAGTGTCAAAGAAGCTAAAAACTACTATGAAATTACAACTTTGAATGAAAACCACAAGTTTAATCACTGGAATGTCCCCTTAAATACAGATATTGATTAGTTACAGTTTTTATCATTTCATGGCACCACATTCCAGACTGAAAAATAGTCCTCTGAGTCCTTAAATCTTTTTATATTTCCAAAATATCAAAAGATTTAAATATTTCCAGTGTATTTCCAAAACATACAGTATGTCCATAAACATGTGTCGGTCTGATCACTTTAGTGTGTCAAAGGTGTCTTTGGTTAAACCTGCTGCATGTGGTGTTGTATTTGCATGCATGTTCTATTCTACAAAAGGACAAGGCCAGGACCATAGATTAAAGGACACGTATTGTTTCCTTGATCTTTTATTTTGTTTTCCACAGCAAGTTAGAGTGAAAAGCCCAATAACAGTTTCTAAATAAAGAGTTTCATACAGACCCCGGCACAGACTTTTTTTAATCATTGGTCTTTTTGAAGTGGGTGAAAATGATTCAAATAACAATGAGGAAACCAAAACAGTGAGCTGAAAGAAGCTACATAGACCTGAGAGAAACCATAAAGAAACACAACTCACATCCCATATTTCACTGTTTTTCAATAAAAAAAAAACAATCAAGAGCCTATTCTAAATGTGATTACATAATAAAGCTGGAGTCTATATATTGTTATGTAGCTATATATTTAAAAAAGCATTTAATAAATTTTCAGACATAGCTGGTTGATAATGAAATAGTTCATGTTATTTCTGTTATTTCCCAACTCGCGGCTTTACTATGAATACAGTTAGTTATATAAAATGGAACAAGGTGTCGATGGAGAGACACATTCTGGTTAATGTCCCTGCACATTTAGTAATCTTAACTAATAGTCTGATACATTAGACACCAGCTTGACGTATAACTAGTTGGATGATTCCTCAACTGTGAAAACAGAACAGCTCTCCTCTTCCTCCTTTCTTCTTCTTTACTCCTTTAATCTTGAAGGTCTTTCCATCAGCTGCTTCACCCATCTCAATGTGACACTTCCATTCAGGCCGTGCTCCTCCAGCCTCTGTTGAAGCTGTAAAACACCAACATTCTTCATTATTCTAGCATGAATTAATTTTTCATTGTGTCTTTGTCGATTTGTTGATACTCAGGTATCATTACCTTTGCCAGCAAGCCTTCCTTCAGCTCCTCCATGTCCACAGAGGGGTCACTTTTCTTCAGCACCACTTTCACCACCTTCTTCTCTGTGTAACGTTTTTCTTGTATGGGAGTTTATATTACAATATTGAAATTGCTTAAAATGATAGATAGAAAATTTGTTTTTTAGCAAATAAAAAAACACATCCAAACGACAACTTACCATGGTAACAGATGAAGGTACGCTTGGTGTTGCAAACAGAGGTGACCCATGTGTCCTCATGAATTGCAATACATGCATATCTGAGCCAAGTCTGCTGTACAGACAGATGCCAGCGACTGAATGAGTACGCACTCCCATCTGACCACTTCCATGAATTTCTATGGAGGCCGATCCATGTGTAATTCACTGCGATTATTGTCGAGAGCTGTTCATTCTCCTCTTGGTTTCTCACACTGGCCAGGTCAATGTAGTTCTCCCTGCAGTACTGCTGAGCCTTTATCCAGTTCAATGTCACATTGACATGGATGAAGCGGGATGAAGTTTCTGCACATTAAAACATTAATAGAGTGATGCATTCGCTGAATGCAATGAACAGTGTAATGAACCATCCATAAAATACAAACATCAACAATGTAAAGTAGTAGCAATAAAAGTCATATCTGATCAGGACACTGATCAAATGTTTTCCTTACTGTTGGTGTAGCACAAGAAGGTAAACTGATCATAGCATAATTCATCCGTCCACTCTCCATTCATCAGCAGTGTCGCACAAACTTCAAAGATGCCAAGATTGTTAGGTTCACCAAGACGCCACTTCCTGAACTCAGCCTCTCCTTCACCATAGTAGTCTGGATTTTCCAAAGACCACCTCCAGGCATCAGTATCAGCATTCAGTCCGATCCAGGCCGGGTTCCCAGCTCTAACTTCATTGAGTTTGGCCTGGTCTTCCTCGTTGCGTACAGTAAACAGGTCAGTGTACGTCTTCCTGCAGTAGTCCTGAGCTGCGTTCCAGGTCTTTGGGGTTGTAATGAGAAAGTAATCGCGAGTAAAGCCAGAGGCAGGCAGCAAACACAGTCCTGTGGTAATGATAAGAATATAACAATATAAAGAAAACAATATTGAAACTTGCCAAAAACTGAACAAGTCTCATAAGTCATCATAAAATACATGGCTCACACTGACCTGATAAGACCATGATGATAACAGCAGTCTGCTTCATGATGTCCTGCTGGACCGATCACTTGTACCTTAAATTGATACGCTTTGCTATGTTAATGACTATTTACAATCTTAACATAACTTTATAAATAAATAATATGTTGATATATATAAATGCATGATGCTCTCTGCAGCATTTACATCATTTTTATCTAACTCTTTCTCACCCCTTTCTTGCTCATAGGATTAAAACTAAATATTCTATGGACAAAAACTTAAATGAACCTTCCAATACTGAATAAACATGATATGTTGAATCATCACTGTAGTTCATCTAGTTATTTCTGGATTTAAAGTCATCAACATACGTCTACACTCTATAACACTATATGAACTTTTTCTAGTTAATTTGTCCTTACCTGAAGTAAACCGTCAGTCAGCAGTAGAACAAATATCTGAAACAAAGACTTCTTTTCGTCGTTTCTTCTTTGATGTGTCTTCAGGTTGGAGCCGTCTGTCCTTTTATACTAGGGTCATTCAACCACATTTGTTTATCATAGGAAAAAAATTTGAATGATTGCTCCCCTCTTCCATCCTTTTTCAAGAGCTTTACATGTTACGATGTTTGGTTAAAAGTACAAAATAAGCTGCAGGATTGGACATGAAGAGTTAAAAAAATATGTAAATATGTTTATTCATTTATTATTTTATTTATTTATGTCTCTTGGATTTTTGTGCTATTTATGTTTCTGTATTTTTGTGCCATGTCCTTTTTCTGGATTTTTTCTTCTTGTCATGATTTAAGGATTTTTATCAAACTCTGTGATCATCCTCTAAGCTGAAATACAAAGACGGCATAGCTGAATGGCTTGAACTTAAACTTTTGCCAAACAGGATTCATTACAAAGTACCCAAATGAAAACAGACATATTATGGTGTATTGCCTGATGAGTTGAAATTAGGAGGCTCAGAAAACATTTGCACACATTTGAGCTGTGAAATCACTGGATCACCGACGCCCAATAAATGACCTTCAGTTGGATCAGTGAGCTATTTTCTTAACAAATATCCAAAGGGGACTGAGTGTCTACATTTTGTCCTCTAGAGAATAACACTGCACTGAAAAGTCCAACAACAGAACACTGAGGAAACACAAGCTTTACACAGAAGGCAGCTTCAGTTCCAGTTTAATCACTGGAATGTCCCCTTAAATACAGATATTGATCAGTTACAGTATTTTACATTTCATGGCACCACATTCCAGACTGAAAAATAATATGTGATGATCTTTAGTGGTGGTTTTTGGAAAAAAAATTATTTATAAAATTTGGCACAAATGTAAAAGTTCAATTAAATCCACCTCAACAGCAACTCTATCAACACTGTTTATGTTTTTGAAATAAACACGATAACCTGACACTTACTGCACAAGCATGTATCATATAAAGCCTCTGAGTCCTTAAATCTTTTGATATGTTACACACAGTTCTGTCCATACACATGAGTCGGTCTGATCACTTCATTGTGTCAAAGGTTTCTGTAGTTAAACCTGCTGCATGCTGTGTTGTATTTGCATGCATGATCTATTCTACTAAAGAACAAGACCATGGATTAACTGTACTTGTTTTCCACACAGGAAACTATTTGAATGTTTTAAACTCTAGCTTGGAGAGCTTTGGTATTACCACTCCCTGTAACACCACAGCGAGTTACCTAGAATAGAATGGAGCCAGGACTCAGTCTGATAGTAATGTTTTGTCAGGGAAACATTTCTTAGTACAATAAAAGACCAATTTTTTCATTTTTTCCTGATGTTATTTTTTCTATTTTTCACAGCATCAAGTTAACATAAAAGCTACAATGAAAATAAAATACAATCAAACTGATTAATATAGTTCACTTCTGTAGGTTTTTTGGTTTAAAAATAATAATGTGTGGAAATCTGTATATTATTGGATGTTTAAATGTATGTATTTGGGGGTAGCCTTGCAGGGGAAAGGTGAACATAAAATTTGCTTAACATTAGTTAATTGTTTTTACCAACTGATCATAAAAAGTCCAAGGTTCTGGTTTTGTTTCCAACCGGCATTAAGTTTTTTTACCCTGTACATTGTTGCCATAAAGTTAAATAGCAGAACTTACTGAATTTCTAGTAACTAAATATCTGATAAAGGACACACATTACAACATGTTTTAAATAGGGGTTCAATTAAGATCCCTTAAAAAACTGTTGGTAGAACAGCTCCCCTCGTTCTCCTCCTCATATTCAGTCTTGTGGAAGGTTTTTCCCTCAGGCTGCTTCACCCATCTCAGTGTGATACCTCCACTCAGGCTGTGCTCCTCCAGCGTCTGACTGAGCTGTAAAACACCAACATTCATCAGTGTTCTCCCCAATGACTAAAATATATTGTTTATCTTTCTCTTAAAGCAGGGGTGTCCAAACTACGGTCGGATCTTCTATGGCCCGCGGCTTCTATCTTATAATGTGTTATTTTTGGCCCGCCAGCCAAACAGAGTACACTGCAAAAACAGATGTGTCAAAAATAACACATGTTGTGCTAAAATTAACACAACATGTGTCAAATGACTGTTGACACAGTCATGTGTGTTGTTTTTTGACACATCTCTTTTTGCTGTGTAAATCATACAAAATCAACAGGCAATTCTTGTTTTTAACTCATTGTGTAACGTTTGCGTCATGATTCTCTGAGCAGAACATTATCTCTCTGTCTGCATCGTGGTGCCTCACGCGGTGCTGCAGGGCTTGGTTGTTGGTTCCAGCCACGCAGAGGGCTCGGAAGGGGCAAACACCGGTTCAGACCTTCGACACAATTCACCACGAGACTAAACATGCTGCTGCAAACAGCCTGCTGTCAGAGAGCGTCTGCACAAGGGACGTTCTCCAAAACTACGGAGCCCCTCTGTGACATGGTAAAAAGAAATAAATTGTGGCCACGAATTATGTATAACGTGCGCACTAAATATTGTTATTATTAGTTGTAGTATAGTAGCCCTATTAGAATTCATGGACGGGGCGCATGGGAGCGGGCTGCCCGGCCAGAGAGCAGCCTCCCCGTGCAGCAGTGAGCGTCCCTGTCTGGGGAATGTGCCGGAGTACTGGGGGGCTCCAGGAGCGCAGGGGAGTGGAGCGGAGCGTCCCTCTCCCTGTCCATCGTGTCGCGATGCTGAAGCTATTAGAGAAGTTAAAGCGACATGATGGAGAGGGAGAAGGACGCTCATTGCTCCTGCTGCACATGGAGGCTGCGTCCTGGCCTCGGGCCTTTTTACCGGCGGCTGGATAAAAGCAACTCTCCAGAAATGCGAACATCTGTAAACCATGAGTTTGTGTCGTGTGAGCAGACTGTCTGTGATAAACTGTGATGTTTTACTGGAGCAGCAGGGCAGTCCGTCTTTGCTTGTTAACGTTCTCTGTTGTTAAACTGTCAGCTGCACAGAGACGCGGCACTTCTCCCAAACTGACTCCGTCATTCAGTACGCATCTGTCGTAAGGCACGTCATTACGTTTTTACGTCTCGTTGCCATGCACTGCAAACCTGTGTAAACATTAAATTACCAGACCCTTTGAGATCAGCACTAAATGACTCCCACCTGGTCTACCTGACATTTTACTGATGTCTGCTGCAGACCTGCCGCATATGATCAGATCTCACCTTCACAGTAGAGTCAATAACTTGCCTGTTGCTCTGTGATCACAACCACACAGTGTCTGAATGTTTTAAATGTATGCTGTAAATTCAGACAGATAACATTTTCTGATCTGTTCATCTGAATGCTAAGATGTTATTTTGTTTGCTGTGTAAGATGTAACATATTACAAAACAGCATACACAGTTTTTATTGTTTAAAATAATGACATCGGGGACTGTTGGCCCTCGGAGAGTTTCGCATTATCGAATCTGACCCTCCCCAAAAAAAGTTTGGACACCCCTGTCTTAAAGGGTCATTTCACACAAAAAATGACAAATGAGTTCATTACTATTTTTTTCTCTGACAGTTTCTTAGTGAATACATTATATGGAAGCAAAGTGATGATCTGATATGTATTGATTTATTTAGTATTAACATTCAAATGATGACATAAGAAAAACATTTTATGAGGTTTCAGTCAGGCAACCTGCAGCGGTAAGAATAAAAACAAAGAGGTGCAGTTCCAAACATGCCCACTGGAGGCCAGCATTAAACAAAGTCAGTCTTCATAGACCTTCATGTGAAAATGTACAACTTTACAACAAATGGAATGACATGTCTCTCTGGTTTGTGCTCAGGTATCATTACCTTTGCCAACACATCTTCCTTCAGCTCCTCCATGTCCACAGAGGGGCCACTTTTCCTCAGCACCACTTTTACCACTTTCCTCTCTATGTAAGTTTTATCTTGTAAGGGAGTAAAATAAATGTTTATATTACAAGAGTAAAATTGCATAGATTATAAACATAAAACTGTTGAATTGTATAGACATATACCAAATAAAAGCTTACCATGGTAACAGATGTGGGTACGCTTGTTTATGCAATTAGAGTTGACCCACATGTCTTCATAAATTCCAACACATGCATATTTGAGCACAGGCCTTAGTGAGGTCGGATGCCAGTAACTAAACGCACTCCCATCTGACCACTTCCATGAATTTCTGTGGAGGCCGATCCATGTGTAATCCACTGCGATTAGTGTCAGGAGCTGTTCATTCTCCTCTTGGTTTCTCACACTGGCCAGGTCAATGTAGTTCTCCCTGCAGTACCGCTGAGCCTCCATCCAGGTCAATGTCACATTGACATGGATGAAGCTGGGTGAAGTTTCTGTGTCTTAAAACATTGACAAGGTGATGCATTCAATAAATAGAATGAGCAGTGCAATGAACATTTAACAGTACACTTTCATTTAAAGGAACTGAGATGTACCCGTCATCAACAAACACCAACAATGTAAAATGCATTAAAAGTCATATCTGATCAGGACACTGATCAAATGTTTTCCTTACTGTTGGTGTAGCACAAGAAGGTAAACTGATCATAGCATGATTCATCCGTCCACTCTCCATTCATCAGCAGTGTCACACAGACTTCAAAGATGCCAATATTGTTAGGTTCACCAAGACGCCACTTCCTGAACTCAGCCTCTCCTTCACCATAGTAGTCTGGATTTTCCAAAGACCACCTCCAGGCATCAGTATCAGCACTCAGTCCGATCCAGACTGCATTACCAGCTCTAACTTCATTGAGTTTGGCCTGGTCTTTCTCATTACGTACAGTAAACAGGTCAGTGTACGTCTTCCTGCAGTAGTCCTGAGCTGCGTTCCAGTTCTTTGCGGTTGTAATGAGAAAGTAATTGCGAATAAAGCCAGAGGCAGGCAGCAAACACAGTCCTGTGGTAATGATAAGAATATAACAATATATAGAAAACAATATTGAAACTTACTTAGCCAAGCAGCTTTTTAAATACAGTGAAAATGTACACTTTTACATATTCACCACAAAATAAATAACAAGTCTCATAAAATAAATGGCTCACACTGACCTGATAAGACTGTGATGATAACAGCAGTCTGCTTCATGGTGTCCTGCCGGACAGATCACTTGTACCTTAAATTGATACGCTTCGATATGTTAATGACTGTTTGCAATCTTACACTGTAAAAACATCTCTCATAAGAAGAAGTAAAATTTCTCTAATTTTAAAACCGTTTTTAGAAAACTCATCAGAAATGTGCCAATAATAATAAAAAGAACAATATATCTCTCTGGGTTTCAGTAGCATGAAATGTAAATATTAAAGTTAAGTAGCATTAATTCTTGATTCATGTTTCCGTTCCTCTTTTTTTCAGTTTTATTCGTCATCTCCCATAGGATAAGATCAGATTTTTTTCTTGTCTAATATAGTGTTGGTCCCCCTTTTACTGCCCTGACTCACTTAGGCATGAGCTCTACTATCGTAGTGATGCTGGTATCTGGCTCCAAGATGTTAACATGCCAACATCCTAAATTCGTTGTTTTAATATTCAAACCATTCCTGAACCATTTTTGCTTGTGGGACAGAAAGAGGCCCCGGCTATCCGGGATTTCCGCTCGGATGTTCTTTCTATAGTTTGTTTTGTTTTTAGTGCCTTGTTAAGTTTTTATTTTGGTTCAGAAAATATTTTGTGAATTGATCACCAACACCTCTCTGAAACCCGGGCCTGCAACTGGGCCAGTGAGCAATTTTCTTAGCAAATATGTCAGGTCTCCACCTTTGAGCCAGGTCATGTTTTACTTTGAAGTCTTCCCTCTCGTTTCAGGTGTCTTGTCTTCCCCCTCCTCGTGTGCTCCCGCCTTCACCTGATTACCTGCCTTCTAATGTGTCTCACCTGCGTCTCATTGTCCTTCCTTCCCTGGTGTATGTAGTCTTTGTCCTGCAACTGCACTCCCTACCAGATTGTAGTGTGTTTCTGCCATTTCTCAGCTTTTGCATGAGCTTTTGCCTTTCGACTTCTACTTAGCCTTATCCTTGTGTACCTTAGCTCTGTTTCTGACTTCTGTCTGTTCCTGTGTTCCCTGCTGGATTCCACTTTTGTCCCTCGGCTGTTATGGACTGCTTACACAGTGCACCAAACTCTGACTGCTATTAAAGACTGTGATTTTGCCTGCTACAACTCCTGTCTTGCATCTGTGTCCCCCACATCATGGTAGCCTGAGTTTTTTCACCTCCAGATAATAACACTGCCCTGAACAGACCAACAATATACACCTTTACACAGAAGGCAGCTTCAGTCACAGACCTTTAACACCAATATTGATTAGTTGCAGTGTATTTACATTTCATGCCATAATAATCCAGAGTGAATAATAGTACTTTTACTAGCTTACTTTTACTTAAAGTCTTTTGAGCCCCTAAATCTTTGAGGGCTTCGAGAACTTCAACCTTTGATGTTTATGTATTATTACATTTGTCCTTACCTGAAATAAATGTCAGTCTATTCAGTTCTGTCCACAAAGATGATGTGCAAGTGTCAGTCTGATCCCTTCACTGTGTCAAATGTGTCTTTGGTTAAAACCATGTGTTGTATTTGCAATACAAAAGGACAACAATGTCAAGTCAAGGAGTCAACCATATTTGTTTATCACATGTACAATTATTTGAATGGTTTAATCTCCATTTTGGGGAGCTTTGGTGAGTGTGACTCTATGTTGTAAACTGAACAAAAGAAAGCCAGAACAGAAGAGCAGGTTGTTGCATCTCTGAGTAGTAGAAACATGGAATTGGCTGCAATGTCAGTGTTGCATGACTTTAAAGATTAAGATTAAGAAACCTTTATTAGTCCCACAATGGGGAAATTGCATTTTTGCAACGGCATACAGACAGCAAGGGATAAGTTAATAGAAAGATATATACATTATAAAATAGACTACCAATAAAAAGATATATACATTATGAACAGTTTACATATTAACAGTTATTGCACAGGTGAGTGGAGGTAGAAGTGGTTTATAAACTGTACATAGTGCAACTAAATAAATAACAGTAAAAATAAAAGCACACTGTGGTGTGTGATGTGTGGTGTGTGAGTAAACTTACAAATGTAACCACAGTTTGTGTTGTCAGGTAAATGCTGCTAACACCTTCATTTCACACACTGCACAAACCAGTGTCCAAAGACACTCGGTGCACTTGTAACATTTACATAAATGGCAAAAAAGAAAACATCTGTCTTTTTCAGTTCTACTGACTTTTTAGGTTAGGAAATGTGCAAATGCATGCATGTGACTGTTACAGACAGAAATCAGGTCTGATCTGATAATAAAGATACAGTGTGTGTATTAATGTGTCAATAATAAATAAACTGGTGTTGAGAAGGTTTGTAACATCATTAGATTGCCCAAAGTTTGTATTTTTGGTGGCTGATGCTGATATTTGGAGGAAGCAATTCAAGAATTGATGAAATAACTGAACATGAGTTTTGACACATTAGGACTTAATTTAGCAATATAACTACACTTTAGAAAATAGAACAAACTGTTCTGTCCATAAACATGTGTCGGTCTGATCACTTCATTGTGTCAAAGGTGCCGTTGGTTAAACCTGCTGCATGTGGTGTTGTATTTGCATGCATACAATGCATACGATGACCTGGATGACTGAGAATCTTCATCAACATATTTGCATGCATGTTCTATTCTACAAAAGGACAAGGCCAGGACCATAGATTAACTGTATTTGTTTACTACACAGGAAATCATTTGAATGGTTTAAAGTCTGTTTTTGGAGAGCTTTGGTGAGTGTGGTACAATGTTGTAAACCAAACATATTAACAATGGAGAGTTTACACCAGGCACAAAAGATGCCATAAATGTATTTTCATGGTTGGTTTGGATTGTTTCCTGTTTTATTGTGAAAGTCTTGTTCTCTTTGTTCTATCTTTGTCCGTTTTGCTTCCTGGTGTTTTCAGGCCCCGTGTCTTGTTTCCCATTGTGTATTTTAGCCTTGTCCTCCCGTTGGTGTCGGTCAGTTCGTCTGTTGTACCTCCGTCTTGTCAGTGTGTCTATGCTGCGTTCATACTGCGTTTTTGCCCGTTTGTGCGACCCAGGGTTCTCTGCGTGCCATCCTGCCCTGTTACCTTTTCCAGTTTTCATCGTTCTGGTTTGTTCCTCTTTTCCTTTATTTCTCGTTTGTTTGTACTTTATTCACCCACTTTTGTCTCATTAGCCTTTGGTGCTTTTTCGTTCTTTTTGAGAGTTGCTTGGCTTTATTTTCAATAAAGCTAACCTTTTGTTGAAACCTTTTTTGTCTGTATTTGGGTCTGATCTGCAGTAACCCGACAGACGGTAGACTGCATGTCTTCACTTTAAGGTTGTCCTTCATTAAAAAGATGGTTACATATACTGAGTGAATGAACTCTACCTTCAAAGTCTTTAGAAGGATAAGGGCCAACACTGTGTGGCCCACATATAAATGCTCTAACATTCATCATTATTCTCCCAGTGACTAAAATGTAGTGTTTATCTTTGTCTTAAAGGGTCGTTTCACAAAAGTGACAAATGAGTGCATTAGTATTTTCTCTCTCTTCATAGACCTTGATGTAAAAATGTCCATCTTTACAACAAATAAAATGACATGTCCTCTCTCTGGTTTGCATGATTTTCTTAAAGGTAAAAATCCTTAACAGTTACGAGTAGTGCAAGTTCAATCAGGAAGACTCTGTTCTCTTCATCATTGATTAAAACATGCCATTCACCCATCTTCTCTCTATCCACCTCCCTGATTTCTCGCTCTCCACCCTTCTCTTGCTCTCCACCCTTCTCTTACTCTCCCTCTCTTTACCTCCCACTCTGGCCAGGTGATTAATAGAGAGCACTTCCCTCACCAATCAGTCCCTCACCCGTCACTTCGTGTCTCTTCCAGCTGCCTTCAAATCGATTCTGGCAACCCTCCTCCACCCCAGGCACTGCCAGATTCATGCTAGTTCAAGCCCTCCTCTGCCCTGCTCTCCAGTCTTCTTCACCACCACAAGGTCTAGACCCAGGGGAGACATCTGATTCCAGGACCTCTCTTCCTGTTCCTATATACGTATTAACCCTCAGGTGTCATTGTGGACTTTTTTGTCCATTTGGGTAATTTTTGCCCCTTTACCTGGCCACCATTTTATCTGTATTGGTATATATAGCACAATTTTTTTGTAACAAAGACACACTATCTCTAGACAAATTTTAGAATTCAAATTTAAATGTTTTTAATACATCACCAGAACATGGTGAAACAAATTTACTACCCTTTTGTGTCAATCGGGACAAAAATGCCCACTTCCAAAAAACTGCTATAAAAACTTAATGGATTAATGTATTTTTCTGCTTTTTTCTCCATAATTTTGTTAAACAACTTCAGCTCTGCTCAAAACTACCAAACATTAAATCATTATGAGGAATTTAACCCTTTAAGTGCCAGTTAGATTGCATGATGCAAATATAAAATTTAAAAATAGCACTAAAAATGATGTCCATTTATTTTTATTTTCCATAAAACAAACGTTAGGGGGGCTGAGGCATTATTTTTAAAACTGAAGTTGTTTGTACTCCTGAGTACTCCAAACCTGACTATACATACAGTATGTAGCTTTTAGCAAGTTCAATCAGGAAGACTCTGTTTCCCATCATTCACCATTTATCCCTATCCGCTTCCTAATCTTTCTCCCTCTCTCCCTCACTCCTCTGCTCCCCCTCTCTTCCGCTCTCTTAGTCAGGTGCTTAATAGAAAGCACCTCCCTCACCAACCAGCTGTCGCTTTCCATCCCTCTCCTGACCAATCACAGTTTAGCACGAAATTTAAAAGTCTTCGTCTCTTCTCCAGCTGTCTTCTGATCGAACCCGGCAACCCTCCTCCACCCCAAGCACCACCAGATCCACACCAGTAAGGCCTCCTATCTCCTGCCCTCCAGCTCTCCACCACCACCAGGTCTAGACCCCGGGGGGATCTTCTGATCCAGCAGCCTCTCCTCTTGCGTTTCCCCCCCCCTTTCCGGATGTGGTCTTCATGATGGGGTCTAGGACACCATTGCACATTCAAACTTTGTACTTAATAAATCTTTCTCATTCAGTTCGCTGAGTCTCTCATGATTGAACTGATTTAAGTATCCTAGAGTACTCCAACCCTGATGAAAATTGTTCCCGATCAAACTGGGGGACAGTCCGTCAGATTTGGGGACCTCGGGGTCTCCAAGTCTGATGGAACATCATTGGAGAAGTATCCCAAACCTGATGATGAACTTAACGTCCTAACCCTAACCCTAGCTGTAACCCTATAGCCCTAACCCTAATGCAGAGCTAGGGTTAGGTTCTCGGCCGTCATGAGGCTTAGACCCTTAAGTGATACATTTCTGTAATGGTCTCAGTGAGCTGAATGCAATAAACTTTGAACCACAACTCTGCGACCTTCCTAACTAACTCTGCATTCGGCTCACTGAGAGACTTAACTAATAGGAAGCAGCAGTTTTTAGTTAAAGGAGCTTTGTCAGATGTTGTGGTTTTATACACAGGCTTCCCACAGGGTTGTGTTTTATCTCCCCTCCGTTTTATTCTGTATACAGACCTTGCAGGTGGCGGAAAGAGGCCAGCTACTTGGTAACATTTTTAGATGATGCAGCACTTTTGACTCTCCTTCAAGGGTCAGAGTTGGACCATGGTAGCTCCCTGTCCCTGAAATGTCCTTGACCTTAACATAAAAAACAACAAAACAGCTTGTCATTGATTTGAGAAAAGGAATTGTAAAATCTAAGGCAAATTCAACGCATGGGAATGAGGTCGGAATTGTCAATTGTTTGATCCCCAGTTGAAGTTTGATAAAAAAATACTATGGATGGGCGGGTACTGATACTGGCCTTATTTCAAAGATTTGGTTCTTTTTAAAGCCTGTCGATAGAGTTGAAGCTGGGATGAACATGGATTATGCAACACGACAATGACCCAAAGTATTCCGGCAAAACTACAAAGGAATGGCTTCAGAGAAAGAGGATTCATACTCTGGATTGGCCCAGTCAAAGTCCAGATCTTAATCCTATTGAAATGTTGTGGCAAGACCTAAAGAAGATGGTACATGCCAGATGTCCCTCCAATCTCTCTCAACTGGCTGAATTCTGCAAGGAGGAGTGGGCAAAAATCCCCCAAAGCAGATGCGAGAGACTGGTTAGAGGGTGCAGAAGATGTTTGGTTGAAGTAATGGCTGCAAAAGGAGGAGCCACAAGCTACTAATACAAGGGTTCACATGCTTTTGCACATACACTAATTCCAGGTTTCGTGTAGTTTTTGGGCTACTCAAACAAGTTCCACTAAACACGTACATGCAACTGGTAAAACATATATCTGAGATTTCATACATAAAAACTGGTGATAAGAAAATGAGAAAACCATGGTAAAACAACAGAAACATCCAAACTGCTCAAAGGGTTCACATACTTTCAAGCAGCACTGTACATGCATGCACATATACTGACAGCTGATCCGACCGCTCCTCCTCTCCATACGCAATGCCTGACGTCTGTAGATTATTAAAGGAAAACCCGAAACAGCGCATATTTGCACAGACGGCCAGTGATATCTGGAGTTCACTCAATGTCATTGATAATGGAACATCCTGCAGCCCAATTCAGCATAGACAGAGTTGGTTAATTTATTTTACCTTAAATTGCTTAATTGTTTAGGCGATTTAAGGTGAAATGTGGATACGGTTGAGATAAACTATGGTATATGTCCATAGTCAAAAAATAATATATATATATATATATATATATATATATATATATATATATATATATATATATATATATATATATATATATATATATATATATATATATATATTGGGGCAGCAGTGGCTCAATGGTATAGCAGGGTTGTCCAATAACCGGAAAGTTGGTGGCTCAATCCCAACTCCTCCCTAGTCCTGCTGTGTGTCCTTGGGCTAGACACCTTTCCCACATAGCCTCCAGTGTACTCACTGGTGTATGGCGCTCTTTGCTGGGCTATTTCCCGCAATTTCCCCATTGTGGGACTAATAAAGGTTTCAAATTTTAAGTTTTTTTTTACTCTGACTGAATGTTTGTTGCTTTAATCCGGATGTGTATTTATAAATATTTCCCATACATCTAATTATAGTATTTATCAGCACTCGGTATCGGTGAGCACACGGTCTGAACAAAAACAAAAACGAGGCCAGCAAAGAACTTTAAGGTCTGTAACAGAATTATTTGGATGTTTTATCAGTCTTTTATCAAGAGAATTCTAACTTTCTCCTTTGTCTGCTCGTTTGGTGCTATGTCCAAATATCCAGCCACAGGTAGAACAGGCTGACTAACTTGTAGTCTTAAACTTTACCATAGCTAAGCTTCTATAGGCCTATGCTGCCGGGGACACAAACATGATCCAAAGAGCAGTTCCCCCACCTCCTCTCTTCTCTTCAGGCTGTTGAGGATCCATTAGTTTATGTCACCAACTGTGTGTCCAGTCTTCCTTGCTGGTTTGTGTTTCTAGCTAGAGACAGATTTGATTGTAAAAGGTGCTGTATAAATAAAACTGAATTGAAACAACATTTCAAATTGATAAATAAATATTAATCATTAAATAAAAATAATCCTGTGGTGATCGGTTGGTTATTGTGGGTTTAACACGTTGTATTGATTAAGCATAAATAAACATTGAGCACAGATCTTACCAAACCTAAAGGCTCACCACTGTGGAAAACGCGACTAACCTGTGTGTGTGTGTGTGTGTGTGTGTGTGTGTGTGTGTGTGTGTGTGTGTGTGTGTGTGTTGTGGGGAGGGATCTCATCGGCCGGGAGAGGGGAAATGGGAGGAGAGAGTAGAGGGGAGGGGTTACAGTCCCGCGGAACGTCCTGCACACAGGCTGAGAAACGAACTTTCTCCTCACTGCGCGTCCCTTAGTGTTTGTGTCTGGATGGCTCGAAGTCCCACCGGCTGTGCGTGAAGCCGCCTGAGACTCCGCCGGACTCATGTGGTTCTGCTCGAACGCGCGGGCGGTTGGAGATCCAGCATGGAGAAGGTCTAAAGGAGAACCGGAGGCCGGTTTGTTGTTGACTCACCGCGAGCGCACCGGCGCGCGTGTGCACATTGCCACATTCGCACGAGATGGACTTTAAGATGACAAAATTCAGAAGGTGGGTGTTACTTTATAAGCGAGGTTTGGCCGCTAATGTGTGCCCAACAGACCCGGTGCATCCATGCACACTAACAAGCTGGCACAGGGACAGTCATGGGAATGTTATAGATCTGTGTGTGTGTGAGAGAGAGGGAGAGAGAGAGATGACAGAGAGATAAGTTTCCAAAAAAGGTGTTTACGTTATCATTCCATGTTTGTTTCAGGATTTGTTTGATTTCATTCTTTCACTTCTTTTTCTTTGTTATAGATCATGTTCTAGTTAAAGTGTCATGTAGATTTTTTTTCAGTGTTTATTCTCATTTTCAGTTTGTCTGCATAGTTTACATGTTATCGCTATTTTCACACACACACACACACACACAGGGGGGGGGGGTCCTTCCATGTACACTACTTTCAAGGCTGGTGGTTTAGACTGTCCTGTCCCATTTACTTCTTTTTCTTCTTCTTCTCTTCTACTCTTCTTCTTCTTCTTCTCTTCTTCTTCTTCTCTTCTACTTTTCTTCTTCTTCTTCTTCTTCTTCGGTGTTGGCCTAAATAGAATCAGCCCAAATTACACGTACATCACAGGATTGTGAAACGACACCTGTCAATCATTTACCTGGCGCTAGCTGATGGGTCAGAGCCGAACCCTGTGGCCTGAAGTGAGCCCAAATGGTCAGTCAATGGGGAGGGCGGAACATGATAGCCGTCAATCATTCACAACATAAGTAAGAAAATAAGTAAGAGCTGTTTGATGCGCTGCTTAAAATGAGCCCATTCAGACATATCATGTGTTGTTCTTTTAATTATTTATATATTTATTTATTTGGTGCTGTTGCCACTTTAACCTTTAGTTTCAGTGAATCCTAAACTTAGAACAATCTTTTGTATGTTATTAAAACAATAGTTGTTTTATCTTTATTGCATAACGTAGGGAGGGCTTAGCCCCACTAGCCCCTACCAGCCGTCATTATGAGCCAACGGCTCTGATCCTCTTAAATGAACTCCATCTCATTAATGTATGGAATGTGCTATAATGATCTTTTACCAATAAACCTTCCTTTGTGAGGAGGAAATGTGTGTCATGTGTACACAGGTCTGCATGTGGGACAACCCTAACCCACAACAAATCTGTGTGCAGAAGAGAAGAAGCAATTCTGTGAAACCGAGTCAAATAAGAGTGCTGCACTCATGTCCTCTCAGATCTGCCTGTTGCTCCTTTTCAGTTCATTACACACACAGAAACAGAGTTTTGTCATAACTGATTAGAGGACATCAGAGTGGCATGGTTAGGGGAAATACCGCAACTGTGCACAGAGAAATGCTGTCCTGACCGAAGAGGTGGAGCACAGCTCAAAAGCAACATTGTGAAGGTCGTAGGGAGTTTGGGACAAAAGATGAGGAATTTATAGTTATTAATTTTGGATAAGGGCTTTGATTATTTGAAATGCTGAACTTGTGATTTTCTGTCCATCTTCTCTAAATTATTGTTCAGCTCAGCTGCACCCTGTATGGCAGCAGTCAAACCAAAGTCTGCCTACACTCACACCAAAGAAACAAAAATAGTTTTAGGTTTTAGTTCCATAGTTTGTATGGCAACAGGTACAGGACGAGATTCACACACTATTTAAATTTGAAGCTTTAGTAATCAGGAGTCAGAGGTCTACCTCAGTAAGCAATGATGGCTCTGTTCACTGAACAGTAACAAGGAGCCGTAGAGAGTGAGAGATGAGCATTGGCCTGAATGTGTAATCACAGCTGAACAACACAGACACACCTGTGGCCCTTTATAAAAAAGCTACATTAGAGTGAGTGAGCGAGTGAGCGAGTGAGTGAGTGAGTGAGCGGGCTCATCTGGATGTATAAAATGTGGTTTCATAACATTTCCAGATGTGTTTTTCCAACGAGGTTTGACAGATGTACTGCTGATTAAATAGAACACACACACACACACAGGACATATCGCATGTCAATAAATATGGTTAATGGTTAATAGAGTGTAGTATCCTGTGGTGACAGTTGCCTCACTAACAATGGTGACACCAAATTTCAAACATACACAGCAGACGTTAATGTACAAAGCATGTGAAAACATGATGATGATGATGATGATGATGAAGATGTTTACACATGCATGCTCACACATGTCTCCTCCCCAGGTTTATGAACTCCAGAGTACCAGCTAGTAAGAGATACCAGCCCACTGAATATGAACATGCTGCAAATTGTGCCACTCATGGGGTGAGTGAAACACACACACTCACACGTGCAGACAGATAGATATGTGCTCTGAAAATAAAATCCATGTTTTGCTGGGATTCTCTATGTGACCCTGTGCAGAAGGCTTGCCTCTGAAATCATGGAGGATTGTGAGGATTTTTGCCAATGGTCTATAATCTGTGATTCAGCCTGTATTTTTTTTCTAATCTGCTGTAATCCCTGTGCACTTCTGCTTCAGAGAGGCAGATGAAAGAGACAGTATAAAAACATGACCATGACCACAAAGCCTCAGATGCAGCCGGTTCTGTCTGTTCACTCATTCTTCTGTCGTGTTTATGTCGGTGGGGCTAATCATGCTCAGGTTTTTCTGCTTTATCAGAATGATGATGTCATTTTAGTCCACGGCTTGGATTTGATCTGTTCTTACAATATTGAATGTGTAGGTTCTGTTTGTACCCAACAACAACTCCAGCAGTTAAAAACAATAGTGGATGTCAATGGCATTTCTTCTTTGGTGAATAATTAGTTAGCTTATGCAATGACCACACAAGTGTTACATTATTCCTATATGTTTAAAGTTAAAGTTACCTTTCTGTTCCGTTTAAGTTCACAAATTAATTTTTTTTAAAACTATTGAGCTGTGACTAACAAAAATCACATTACTATCTACGTCTATGTAAGACTGCACTAAAAAAAAAAAGATCATTCGTGACTTTATTTTCTAGTTGTGGATCCTCCCCAGTCTGGTTGGTGGGTCTGTACTCTACTTTCTTTCTGTTGACCAATGGCATCGTGTTGCTGCTTGGCTCTATGGGAGTGGTCTCACTGGTCTGTTCATCACCTCAACGCTCTTCCACACTGCTGCCTGGAAAATCAGCCACCTCAGGTGTGTGTGTGTGTGTGTGTGTGTGAGAATTCTGATGGGCGCTTCCTGTTACAGGAAGTATTTCCTTGCCACTGTTGCTCTTAAGGTTTAGACTCTAGGTTTGTGTAAAGCGCTGTGAGTCTGATTGTTAAAAGCACTTTATAAATAAAACTGCCAGAGATACAGTTTGTGATGCTGGGACTTAAGACCACAGACAGATGTAACTTCTCTACACAAATATATACTTTCGACTCATATTTCTATTTTGGAAAAGCTCCATTTAGGCTGAAATAATCCAGGCTGAAATGATAATCTGTTGCAGATCTCTTAATTCTCTCAGCTTAATAAAGTGTAAACTAGGAATTGAGGGTAATTAAATGTATTAATTTATATACAAGAGTATTTGAAATACACTTGTTTCATATCATATTTGATCCTTTTTGTATTTTGTCTGAGAAATATGACAAAACCAAGCAAGCATCAGAGCAAGCTCATGTCAGGGAAAAACAGGTCTAATGTGTCTGTTCTTTGGATTACTCACAGATCAAGTAGTCTGACTCATCCACCCATGCATGAAGAACAGATCAAGACAACATTAATCTATTTTAATCCTCAAACAGCTGATCTGACTTCATTAAGGCCCAGGTGACCGGCTGTGTGTTTAGGGTTGTTTCTCTTTGTCTCCCTTCAGGAAGATGGAGCAGCGTTTTCACATGTGTGACAGAATGGCCATCTACTTCTTCATCGCTGCCTCTTACTCTCCCTGGTAGGTCATGTGACTGCAACAAATCAAAATGCTGGTTAGTAGGGCCAGAGTGAAGAGGAGCCACTAAAGTGCGTGTGTGTTTGCTCAGGTTGATGCTCAGGGAGCTCGGGCCCTGGGCGTCCCACATGCGGTGGCTGATCTGGGTCATGGCTTGTATGGGGTCTATGTACGTCTTCTTTTTCCATGAGAGGTAACACAGAGCCGCTCTGACACAATTAGCCTGAAACTAAACTCCTGGCCTCAGGTGTTTACAGCAAACACCTGGACGGTGTTTGAGAAACAGTTACCAGTTATAGAGGTGTAGACAAATGGAGGCATTGTGTGTTGATGCTCCAGTTCTACCTGCAGGTACAAGCTGGTAGAGCTGCTTGGATATGTGACCATGGGAGCTGTTCCTGCTGCGGTCGTTCTGTCCATGGTAAGATCTGCCGTCTTTCTCTGTGTGTAAAAAATGCTTCTTCTGTTTGATCATAGACTCCTTTTCATTATGAGAGAATCTGACAAACCGGAGCTTTGTCTGTTGTCGAAGACCTGACTTAGACTAGACTTAGGTCTCCTTTCTTATGGGGAGAAGCTAAGTAGAGACTGTACAGCGTACTTGTTTGTATTACATGATACATGATTATTTGTCAGGCTGAGATGGATTTATCTGTTGCAGGTCGAGCGTGCCGGTGTGTGTGAACTAGCTGTGGGAGGAGTCTTTTATGTGGTGGGTGTAGTCTTCTTTAAGAGCGACGGCCTCGTCCCGTTTGCCCACGCCATCTGGCATCTCTTTGTTGCAGTTGGAGCAGGCATTCATTATTACGCCATCTGGAGGTACCTGTACTTACCCGAGCCACTGCTGCAGACATCCAGGTGACAAGTTACTGTCACCTGACATTCCATAGCCAGTGACTCTGTGCAGTCACATTGCCTTATCCTCCCTCAACTGCAGGTCATGTGCTGAGGATCTGATGAGATTCTAAAAATACTGTTCAATTCTTTTTTTACTGTGGACTACTCACTGGACCAAACTTTTTGTTTGCTGTAAGACAATCACACATAAAGTGCCAATAGTTCAGAGTTACAGCTGAGTCTGAATCGTTAGTGGTGGCCATGTTTGCACTGGGGGAAAGTTGGGGATCAGTTCAATCAGTTTTTTTTTTGCAGACCAAAGGAAATAAGTTGATCTAACTTCTGAATGCTGATGAAAGCAGAGTTCTCACAGAAGTGTTTGATCTGTCCTAGTTTAATTTTACAGGGTTAACCCCAAATACACAGCAGAATAAAAGGCATGTTCTCATCTACAAAAAGGAACTCCTGCAGCAGACTCGGTGCTGCTCTAATCCCATCATGGAGTTAGTCTGAACAACACAAAAAGTACACAAAGACACGCAGACTACAAATCTGTTCCGAGTTCTTTTCTGTGCTTACATAAGAGTCTGTAAATAATTCAGTTCTTACTGGAACAATGATTTGTGGCATTATGAAGACTCGTTATTTTAGTAACTGTTTGCCTCAGACTGAATGAACCAACATCCAGGAGATTGTTAGCTTAGCCTCAAGGGGAAACAAATCTGCCTAGCAGAACACTAATGATCTTGTTTCAGCACTTTTCTTTCACACAGTGTGATGTTACAAACAATCTCTGAAAATGGGACCATGTTATACTGTAGACCGAACATTTCTATTTTTGTATCTTTTACAATGATCACTGACTTTCCTCTGATTGTTAAAATTAGCGTATATTCGCATAGCACATACTCAGGAGATGAGTGTTTCTATCTTATTGTAATCAGATGATATATTTTGTAAAATTATATTTCTGTATAATAAAGAAAAAAGGAGTATTGTGCAATGATGGGTTTTATTTCTGAACAAAATGAAAAATCAAAGGACAGCAGTATCATGGATGATCATGGATCGTATAGTGGACTGTATGTTGATTCTATGTAAAGCTATGTGACGTGTGTGTGAGGCTGGTGAGGGCCCGTAGTTGCAGTGGCATGGCTGTGTTAGTGTCTCTGTGCCCCTGTGATGTGGCGATGTGTGGCGGTGAAGTCAGGACACTCTGAGCCACGCCTGGTGCCTTCAGCAGCGACCACAGCTCCTCTCCTCGTGTTACTATGGCAAACAGGTCATCCTCATCAGAGCACCAGTTAAACAGTCCACTTCTGGTTCCTGTTCTAAGCTTGGAGAGGAACAGAGACACCCTGAAACAGAACAGAACACCCAAACGTTACAAATGCATGTATACAAAAAAGGTCAAAACAGAATGTAGAAAAAATACTACCTCGGTATGAGGTCATGTGATCGTGATGCCAACTTAGCAAGAGCACTCATTAAAGTGGTGACAACTTTAGGGGCGGGGCAGACGCCTCCAGGCGGTGGAGCAGATGAAGTGATCTCGAACAGAACTGCCTCCAAAGCTTCAAAACAGGAAGTGATGAGCCTTACTGAGCAACGAGAGTCATGTGACACAGAGAGGTACTCGCCCAATACCCACACCTTAGGGCCAAAAAAGGTAAACATTATTTTAGTATCAGTTTTTATAGTCCTTAAACACACATACACAAAAACTGGATATGTGAGATCTAAAACAAAGTATCGTTCGAACACACAGTGTATTACCACATGTGTGTAGATTTCTTCTCTGCTGTAGACATTGGCTGCAGTTCCAGCAAACTCCAGCAGCTCGTGGGACTGCTCCACCACCAGGGAGGGGTGCAGCGTACACAACCTCAGTAGGTGGGAGCTTAACACTCTACAGCAAAAAGAGAGACAGACAATCAGGATCAGGCTAAGATATGAGCCCTCAAGTGCCTTCTGGATGAGTCCGTGGATAGATACTTGTGTATCTCTCTGATGTATGCCGGGATGTTGAAAAGAAGGCTGCTCCTCTCCAGGATCACCAGAATCAAGTGGGCTAAAAGCTTCTTATCAGCCACCTACACACACACACACACACACACACACACACACAGAATATAGTTTTTAAAAAACGGTACATTTCAAATAGAAAGCAGAAAGGTACGTTAAATCTCATCACCGTGACAACTGCGCTGAAGTAAACATGCAGCAGCGAAGGGACGGTCTGAGCACACTGAATGACTCTCGGCCAATCAGCAGCCTCGGCTAACAGCTCATGGAGTGTGCTCAGTCGGTCAATAGTATCACCTAAAGGACAAAATTACAATGATTAGGTCAACAGGGTTTCTGATTACTATTACAGTTTGTCAGTCACAGCTTAGATCATCGTGAGACAGGTTAGTTTTACCCTGCTGATCACGTGTTGTTGCAATAGCAATCCATATTATATGAACATGGTCCAAATGTCAGACCCCTTAATGTTTAAAACGATTTTTAAAAATGTTCTTTTATTCACTGTCAGCACCTGAGCCTGCTTCAGCTCGAAGCAGGAATAGGAAAAGTCCTCGAAAAGAGGGGTTTCGAAATGCATCCAGGGACAGCAGGCCACGGCTGCCTTGCTCAGAGATGGGTAAACACGCAGACCTGTAGTGCACAATCACACAACCACACACTCTCAGTGAGACCTTAACTGCATTAGCGTCAGGCAGCTTTGCTCCTACAGTACTTGTGTGTGAACCTGAGCTGCAGCACCAGTGTGGCAGACAGGCAGGGCAGGTCCAGCAGAGTGTGAAGCAGCTCCACTGCGGTGCCAGCTGTCACCAGGGAGGGCAGAAGATCCACAAAATCCTCTACCAAAGGTGGACTGTCCCAGGCCAAAAACTGCACAGACAGACAGAGTCAAGGTAAGCCACAAGACCGTTTGTGACCCTACAGGACCAACACAGTCTCTACTCTGGATTTACCTTAAGCAGGTTTGGGAAAAAGCATGTGTACTGTGGAACTCGAAGCTGCACACTCTCCAGGTTCAGTCGAAGAAAGCGTAGGAACTCGTGTGCCAGGAAGGGGTCATTGAACAGCTCGGCAGGAAACCGACCAAACACCAGCTTCCACACACTCTCGCAGTCAACTGCTGCCATCTCACCTGAACACATTTAAGAATCATAAACAGCATGTTTACTTGAGGTCACAGATTAACAAGAATTACAAATATCTGTCAAATGTAATGTGAAACACATGCAGCGGTCATTATGCACACAAACCGTGGTTGAGGTAGAACTGCGCTATGGGCAGCAGGACTCTGGCGAAAGACAGGTCTAAGCTGAGCCGACCAAAGAGTGCCTTAATGGACGGAAACGTTCGGTACACCAGCGAGGCATCCTCGCTACACACACAGTCCAGGATACACACGGCCTCCACCAGACACTACAGGAAGCAGGACACACATGGATTTCACTACTCTGTATATATTGGGAGAACTGTGCTCATTTACAGTGTATGTTCAGTGTCAGCTCATATACTAAACATAAAGGAAAGCTCACTGCTTTTTGCAGCTCTGTGTCAGTCCTCTTGTGTGCCTCTGAAGGAAAGAGAGCACACATCAGAGTCACATAGTAAAATACAATGTGATTTAACATATACTCTCACTCACTGCGGTCTCCCTGTTCGATGACCCGCTGGCAGTACTGGAAGGTCTTCTCTCTCAGACGCTCCTTCGGTGGCAGCAGACGGCTGGATGAGGAAGTGGCTGAAACCATCGAAACCACAGACCCGTCCACCTCTGACCGGTCGTCTGTAACACACATGGTCACAGATCATAGACTGTCAAAGAAATTCTGTCCTTATTCATAATCGGTAACATATAACAATGGAAAAACATTAACCCTTCAGGCATCATTAACCCTTCAGGCATCATTAACCCTTCAGGCATCATTATGGACTTTTTTGTCCATTTGGGTACATTTTGCCTCTTTACCTGGCCACCGTTTCGTCTGTGTTGGTGCATATGAATTTTTTGTAACAAAGACTCTATCTAGACAAATTTTAAATTTCAAATTTACATTTTTCTAATACATCACCAGAACACTGTGAAACAAATTCACTACCCTTTTGTGTCATTAGGGACAAAAATATCAAAAACTGATATAAAAACTCAATAGATTATTTTTTTTTCTGCTTTTTTGCTTCAGCCCTGCTCAAAACTACCAAACATTAAAGCATTTTGAGGAATTTAACTCTTTAAATGCCAGTTTTATTACATAATGCAAATATTTGATTAAAAACTTTTTTTTAATGTATAGCATTAAGTTTTCATAGCAGTTTTTTGGAAGTGGACATGTTTGTCCCTAATGACACAAAAGGGTAGTGAATTAAAGTGACACCTGAGGGTTAATAGAGATAATTCCAATAGCACATGTTCATTTGAAAAATATTATTTCAACACTAGAGCTCAGATTGTCAGAAATGTTGTTTGCCATTAGATCCCGGGAGACCTGTCAGAGACACAATGGGCAGCTGAAGTCACGTGGTCTGTACTAAATCCTACCAGTGTCTGTAGTGGTGGTGCCGTTGGAAACAGAGTGGTAAGTGAGTAGCCAATGTCGCAGCATAGAAAACGAATAGACGTTCATCCACTGGTCCTCAGTGAAACCCTGTCCTACGCACAACACTGTGAAGAAATCTCCCGACACCGTCCCGTCCAGCTCTGCTATCGGCACTGGCTGATGACAGTAACACACACACAGAAAAAGATTAATTTCTGTATCTTAATATTTTAATAAACTGCTGACAAACATTAACGGGCATACATAGAAATTTTACACATACATAGTATGTCATATGTCGTATGTCCAATCATATGCAATTCTGCCACAAGTGACTGATAAAACCATCTGAGCATCAGATATTAGCAGCGTTAACATTAGTTGCTTGTTGCTTCTTCAGAACACTACTCACCTGACGGCACCTGTGTCCTGTGAAGAATCCTCCTGAGGAGGCACCACCTCCCTGTACAATGCTAGCATAACGCAGCCAATCGACAAGCTTTTTACTCAGGAGGATCACTTGATCTACAAGTGTGGAGAAAGGTCTGTGTGAGATCTTCTCAAAATGCTACTCTGTGTTCATGAATAGATCACACCGGTACCTTCAGTGAGGCTCTCAGGGCTGAATGTTAGGATGCTGTTCAAGACTGGGAGTGTGTGCATGAATGAGTGAGCCGCCCCCTCGGATGGCCGACTGTCCAGATTGTGAAGGAGCTGAGCACAAAGAGACGACAGATCGGCCCTGGACCCAGCCTTAGGGGTCAAAGTGTGAGACATAAATCAGTTGTTAAAATCTATTTAAATAGTACCAAAACAACTGCTTGACTAACTGACAATAATGATCACAAAGCCTCAAAATCATGATGGATCGGCACACCTGTGACAGCACAACAGCTGTAACGTGGCTGTTCAGCTGAGCAGCGTGGTCTTGGGTGTAGTTCAGTTCCTGCCCAGAGAGGGGCAGTGTTTCTCTGAGCACGGCGGAGCTCAGCACCTGGAGCTGCTCTGCAGGTGAGCACAGGAGCGATGACAGCTTCTTGTGGAGCTCTGAGGGCAGCCTGATAATAGCAGAGGACAAAACTCAGCTGGTAAATACATAAAAACAAATCTGTGTGTACTTCTCCCGCAGTGATTCATTCTGACTGTAAGGAGGAAGGAGTGGATACAGAAAGACGAGAAATCCGATAAATCAATAGTCTGAGATGTAGACAACAACAAGAGGCGGAGCTCTTACATCCTGGTGTACTTGGTGGCAGAGAGGATGAGGTGCAATCTTTGCAGGGAGTCCACGGTCTCATGACCGAGCTCCTTCCCCTGCAGCAGCTTTACCAGACGGCTGTAAAACTTCTGTAGCTCGGCTTCCTGAATGTCCCTGTTGAAGACACAGAGCGCAACTCTGTCAGTTTTACACCAACACAACGCAGTGAACAGAATCAGTGAATAACACAACGTTAGCTAAAATGCTAACAGCAGTAAAAAGTTCATATGGTCTGAAGGGCGTTAGCATCATTAGCTTAGAAGATGTCATTAAAACGGAAAACAGAAAGTTCTATATATTATCTCACCGTGCTTGTTTGATTAGACTCTCTGACCCGTGAGAGTACATTTTCAAGACGAGCTCTGCTGCTTCTCTCTACAGCGGAAGGTAAACAATGCGCCCGTTAATAGGGTCCTGACTGAATCACATGACGTGACTTTAGTTCCGCTTTCGCTGTGGCGGTGATTATGAAGCGGAGCGCTGCAGGTGATACTTCTTCTTCTTCTTCTTCTATTATTATTAGTATTATTTTTGTTCATGTTGTTGTTGTTCAGGTGGTGGTTTTTTTAAATATTTACTTTACAGCTTCATACATTTGCTTTTTACAGAGAGACAGTGACAAATTAAAGCGAGACGGGGAGGCAGTGGAACAGAGGCAGGTCCCAGAGGCTGCAGGTTTAAACTCTTCCTCCGGTGCACACTTTATTTCCATCTGAACTCACACCACCGCCTCCTCTCTCTCTCTCTCTGTCTCTCTCTCTCTCAGTGCTCTGACTACAGTTAACATGCGCGCTCACTTTTTTTAAAACGTGTCTGTCAGTTAAATGGAGACGGCCTCAGTTTATTGGATTTATGATGGAACATTCAGGTCACTGCTTTTAAGAATCAACCATTAAAGTCGAGTTTGTCTTCCCTCCGGCTCTTTGGACGTGATATTTGCTCAGGTAAGCCATAAATGTTCTGGTGTAGTCATGAATTCAGGAACGAGAACTGAAAAGTTGAAAAGGTCTCATGCTCTAAAATGTCTGAGTGGAAAATATGAAAAGAAAGTTTATGTGTTGACTGGAACATACTCTGTGTCATAGAGCTAACTTTACAATACATCCAGGTCCAGTGAGGGGGACTGGTGATATCCTACACAGACCCCCTTTATCTACATGATGTGCAGGGTGTGTGGTTACTGTGTGTGTGAGTCTCTTTCCTGAAGCAGGTTATTGCTTTGGTAACACAATAGCTGAGATTCTGTCATCAGTGAGCTCCTATTAGAATGTTTGGAATTCCAGCAGCAGGTGCAAAACACAAAGGGATCCAGTGAAAGTCGGGCTGGATGAATGTGGCATGCAGTGCAAGAAGATGTGGCAGTCTTCTGTTTTTCAGTAAAATGTCACCTCTCTGCTAAAAACCGCTGATAACATTTAAGCAAGGGAACTTACAGCCTCCATTTTAAACCATTCGGGGGGTTTGCACTGACAGAGCTCAGAGGTAGTTTCCAACAGGGTTCAGATATTCTGCTGGACAATGGGACCTTTATGAGGCTCGTACACATGAACGGTTCATATCTGCCTCCTTTAAACCCTGTGAGAGGTCCAGGTTGTCTACCTACCAACTGCCGTCTGTCACCTTCAGTTCTCAATTTGATAAATTTAATTATTGTTCATTTACGAGCCACTGATATTGTAAAACAATAAACTGTGTGCTCTGAGATGTTTTTCTCAGTAATGTTTTATCATTTCCAGCACGGGACATGTTCAACTTTTGTGATAAGATCTTAATTTCGATAAATAACACACAATGTGTGATGTTCAGTCTCAGTTATATTGGCTGTAGACTTCACTACACATACTTTATGGGGAACATTGAATGCTTTGCTTTGAGACTAAAGACTAAAAAAAATATTAATTGTAACTTCTCCCAAAAGAAAGACAATTGTTTGAGGTACAAATATCTGAACAATAGTTACCGTATTTAGGACCAACATGATCAGATATGTGGCAAGAGGCTCGCAGCACCCGAGACAGTGAATTGTTTTTGTCATTATGTCTTCATTTGTTTTTGTAAAGAATAAAATGCAAGATTTAGTTTGAGAACACACATACTGCTCTAAAAAAACACAATCAGCTCATCTCACCACAGTACTATAAACAGAAGTGTCTGAGACGACTAAAAGAACAGCGGAAGAGAGCTGCTCACATCTGGTTTTAAAAGGAGGAAGCAAGGATTAGCTTTCTCGGTAATGAACGCCAAAATAAGAGAAAAGAGAAGAGGAAACGTGTGTGGTTACCAAGGGTCTGTGTGTGTGTGTGTGTGTGTGTGTGTGTGTGTGTGTGTGCGTGTGTGTGTGCGTGTGTGTGTGTAAACTTCTTCATAGGTGTGTGTTGGTCTGAGTGTTTGTGGGTTTATCATCTGCAGCAAGTTCAGTGATATTTGTGTCTCAGACTGCATCTGATAAGTAACACTGACAGTCTGAATAACAGTTACTGTATTTTAACCAGCATATAACATTCTATGTAGTATGAAAGTTTTAAATGTATACGAGTGACCCGTTGTGTGTGTTTACATGGCCAATGGCATCACATAGAGTTGATTTGCATAACTGTCACAGATCACAAAGCAGAATTGTAGGATAACACCCACTACTCAGAAAACATGCAAATGATAAACGATACATGGACCGTGTGTGTGTGTGTGTGTGTGTGTGTGTGTGTGAAAATCAAGTGGGAGTAATATGTGGAAAATGAAGAGAGCACAAGATTGTCTTTGGAAAAGTAAAAAGCATAGGAAAGGAAAATGAAACATGGAGCCCTGACTAAAACTCTGTTAACACTCTGTCACTTTCACGCTGCTGGCAATACACACACAGCTGCCGTATGTAAAACTATGCCTCTCAGAGGACATTAAAAGCAGAACATCTGGTGCCCACGGTGAGAGAAAGACACCCTGTTACTCTACATGCAACATGCAGTCCCAGCCCTCCCTCCTCTGTTTGATACATCTTACCTTATGTTAATGAGAACTGATCGTGGACAACATGTTTCAACTTGCAAAGCACCCTAGACAACAAGCTCAATTTATCTACAACATGCAGCATAGTAAACAGCCTCTGCTGGTTTTGCTTTCCAGGGGGGTAAGAGATGGAGAATGGAACAGCTATTGATGTGGAGGCATTGTGGGAAAAGGTGGAGTGCAAACGCTACGAACTGTGTCGCTCTATTGCTCCAGCGAAGCTGACTCCATACCTCCGTCAGTGCAAAGTCCTGGATGAACAAGATGAGGATGAAATACTTAATTCCATGTTGCTGGTGTCAAAAGCAAACCGCACAAGTAAGTAGAAAAGTGTGTGTGTGTGATATGATGGTTTGTTCCTGTATATCTGTGCACTGGATCCTAATGGAAACATGGAGCTTGCTGACCTATTGTGTTGAACCGACACTATGTTAGGCCGCCTACTCGACATCCTGCACACTAAAGGGGAGCGGGGGTATGTGGCATTTTTGGAGAGTCTGGAGTTTTACTACCCTGAGCTGTATAAACTGGTCACAGGAAAGGATCCAACGCGACGCTTCTCCACCATCGTAGGTGAGATGCACACATTTGGATGAAGTCACACTCAACCCATACTCACTGCTCCAGCACTGATGTGGGCTTTAATGAACAATGCACTTTATGAACTGATGTATAATCAATAAAAAAAGTCAGATCATCTACATTTGGATTTTTTTAATCTACTGTTTGCTCACTTTAGTAGAGGAAGGCCATGAGGGTCTGACCCAGTTTTTGATGAATGAGGTGGTGAAGCTGCAGCAGCAGTCCAAAGTCAAGACCCTGGAGAAAGATGAACTCAGCAGGAGATACTTCACGCTTGAAGATGAGCAAAAAAGGCTGAAAGTGGCCAACCAGGAGCTTCAGGCCTTCCAACAGAGTAAAAAACATGCTATATTTCACTTCCTAATTAGGCTTCCTGTCATCTTTTAGCTCACCACTACGCATTGTTTGGTTTAACACATCTAAACTTAACATGGTTGGGGTGACATTGTCCTAGTGAAACTAGGCTTTGGTGTTGTGGTATGATCATGTCCATGTCACTATACCCTGCAGCTAGTACTTTCAGAACAAAGATAATATGTGAATACTGTTCACACTAGGTCTGCTCTCAGTGAGTTCACACGTGCATTCTCATATGTAATAAGGAAGATATAATTACTAAAGTATTTCATGCCCCAAAGGCTGTAGGTTTTTTATCTGTAAATCATATCAAACGTCAAAACATATATCTGTGTTTATGCGGTTGCTTCTTTAGGGTACAATAAGTTGAGGGAAGAGAGGAACAGCTACAGTGATGAGCTGCTAAGAGTAAAGGATGAAAACTACAAGCTCGCCATGAGGTACGCCACGCTGAGCGAGGAGAAGAACATGGCTGTGATGAGGAGCCGTGACCTGCAGCTGGAGGTTTTTGACACTGTCTTCATGCTCTGAACATCAGCGTAGCGATGGCAGCACTTCTCATCTCTCACTGTGTCCTCCCTTGTTTTTAAGATTGATCAGCTGAAGCACAGGCTGAACAAAATGGAGGAGGAGTTTAAGATGGAGAGGAGGCAGAGTCTCAAACTGAAGAACGACATCGAGAATCGGCCGAAGAGAGAGCAGATCTTTGAGCTGGAAAGAGAGAATGACATGCTAAAGATTAAACTACAGGAACTACAATCTATTATACAGGTACAGCTACACCAGCCACTGACAGGTGAAGACATGTATTGATTTTAATGTATTGACTGATGGGACACCTTTAAATACGACTGATCAGTATGTGTGCATACACTGGTTTACAGTAGGAGCTCGTTCACAGCTAACCTCACCAGCTAACTGCTAGCTGTTTTTAATCAAAGCTGTGAGAGTGAACACCGAGTTAAAAGACGTTTGATAACTTGTGGTGACAGTCTCTATCTCTATCATCACTGACTCACTCATACAGTTTCATGCATCACAATCTGTGTGTTCTGCATGCAGCCAGGTCCCTTACCTGCTTCAGACAAGGCCATCCTTGACATTTTGGAGCATGACAGACAGGAAGCCCTAGAAGACAGACAGGATTTGGTCAACCGCCTCTACAACCTGCGTGAAGAAGTCAGACAGGCAGAGGAACTACGAGACAAGGTTACAAACACACAAACCTGCACAGTACACACATGCATTTACCGTATGCTTGTACTTGTCCTAGTTTGTGTCAAAAGCAAAAGGAGACAAACCCTGTGTGTGTGTGTGTCTGTGTGTGTGTGTGTGTGTGTGTGTGTGTGTGTGTGTGTGTGTGTGTGTGTGTAGTACTTGGAGGAGAAGGAGGATCTGGAGCTGAAGTGCTCCACACTGCAGAAGGACTGTGAGATGTATCACAACCGCATGGACACCATCACCATACAGCTAGAGGAGGTGGAGAAGGAGAGAGACCAGGTGACAACACAGACACACACTGACACACACACACACACACACACATAAATTATTGCTTTTGTGTGTAATGATCATTCTTTTCATTCAGGCGTTCCGAGCCAGAGACGAGGCCCAGCACCAGTTCTCTCAGAGTCTTATTGACAAAGACAAATATCGTAAGCAAATCAGAGAGCTGGAAGAGAAAAGTGATGAGCTCCACATCGAGATTGTACGCAAAGACGCCAGACTGTGTACACTCGAGTCTCGTCTGCGACGGATGTCCAAAGACATTGTCCCCGAAGAGGTCAAATACAGACAACACGATTATTATTGAAGTTGAGTGGATACATCGAACCGACCAGCTTTTCATACACATTTTTTCAGGAACCTTTCTTTTTTTTTTTTACTTTTTGCAGAGTATGTCAAAAGATCCTCCGCTTACCATCATCCCAATGCAAGTTCAGTCAGAGTGGTCCAGTGATGAGTCACCAGAGGAGAAGGAGAAGGAGAAATCTGAGCGGACGCCACTTAAACGCAGACACAACCTTAAGGCAGGGGTCAGCATTCTTACTGTACAGACATTCTGAGGCCACAGCAAGTATTTATTAGTAAATAATTATATTAGTCATAAATCCAGTTGTGTGTTTTAGGGCTTAAAGTAAGTGAAATGTCCTTTCTATACTTTACAGAACAGAGTAAAGTCTCCAGTCAATGTGCTCAAAGGGCCTCAAGTCAACTCAGCAGGTAACGCCGCAGTTTGTTTCTACACTGATGTAACTACAGCGTTCACATTTGTGTAAAATGTTCCTGCATCTGTGTCTTCAGGTCCACTCAGTGGAGATTTTCTGGACATTCAGATGGTACATCCTCCCTCCCCCAGCTTCCTCATGTCCCCCATGTATCCTCCCTCTGCACCTCCCCCCCTCTCCTCCTCCCCTTCACCCGCTCATCTTCCTTTCAGTGTTGTGGAGCAGCCCAGCAGGGTGAATATGGTGAATATGGTGATCTTTTCATATTTTCTTCCTCATATAGACCTTTATCCAATACAGTGGTAGACGGATTAATATGAATTAAAACCTATTCTTGCTTTGTCTGTGAAATCCCCAGCTCCGTTTTCGTAACGACAGCATCCTGTCCACACTCCCTGAGCCACCTGAGAAAGCGTCGCTGTACCGCAGAGAGAGGGAGAAAGAGCACGACTTCCATCCACGCAGGTTTGCAACGAAGACTTTATGTCACACTTGTGTATGTGACAAATAAACTTCTTTTGATGTTATATGTGGCTTTAACCATGTGATATTTTATCAATTTTAGTCTCTCTGACTTTGACAGTGACCATATGGAAATGGAGTTTGGTAATATAGTTTTACACTTTGAGCACATATTGTAGAAGAGCTTTTTGTAGAATCTTCGGTGATCTGTCTGTCTTTTCTTACTTAGAAGATGAAGTGCAGCGCGGCCCTCCTTCTGTACATTCCTCTTCCTCCTCCCATCAGTCAGAGGGGATGGACACATATGACCTTGAGCACGTCAACAATATCTTCAGGAAACTGTCTCTGGAGAGGTACGGTGCTCCCAGTGCTGTGCCCACACACAACAGTGGTTTATTCACAACCACTGTCTCTGGGTGTGTTTAACCACATCTCGTTTTATTTTACCAACCATGCCTATAAAAGTCAGAATGAGCGTGTTTTATGTGAGATTACACACAAGCCCTACATACTGTTCATGAGATGTTAGGTTACGTTTAGGATCAGGGCAGTAGTGTTGAGACTGTGACTCTGACATGCAACAAAACTGCACAGAAAAAACCCATCGGTATAAAGTGATGCTGAGCAGTCAGGCTGTCAGCTTTCATGGCAGAATGATGTGTATTCATTGTAGCAGGAACGATATTGCTTTCTGTGTCAGTTCAGTTTATCAGTTTGGGTATGATGCTGTGAAACGAAGCACTTCATCACTATGGGGCCATAGTGTTGTTGGCAAGTGTCCAGTTGAGGCCAATTTTGCTTCAAGTAGGCTTCATCTCTGACCTTCATTCATGAACAGACCTCTGATGATATCAATCATGACCTCTGCGACTGTGTGTGTGTGTGTGTGTGTGTGTGTGTGTGCGTGTGTGTGCAGACCGTTTCGTCCATCTCTGTCTTCCTTCTCCAGAATCAGCTCATCTTTGAAACCGGTGCAGGAGCTGTCTTTGCAGGGGGACAACCTGCTAAAGGACATCACACTGATTGGCGGCAATGACAGTGGGATTTTTATTTCCTCTGTCCAGTCGGGCTCCATTGCAGAGAACGCGGGGCTAAGAGAGGGCCACCACCTTCTGTTGGTATGTAGATTTTATTCTCTGAACTTTATCTCAACCATCGATTTTGACATTTTGAAACGCATGTCATTTTTTCCTATTCCAACGTTCTGTCTGAGACTTGTTCTAGAGAGGCTGATATGCTTTGATTGATGTGTTTGGTGCTTCGCAGCTTGAGGGGTCCATACGTGGGGAAACCCAAAGCATTTCATTGGATACCAGCACCCAGGAAGAAGCCCAATGGACACTCCAGCACTGCTCTGGGCCAGTCAGGCTACACTATCGAGCCAACTATGACTGTAAGTGTTATTTCATCGAGTGTTGGTGTAATATGGGTTAACTGTACATGAATGTAAATGTCTTTGCCACACAGCTTATCGGCGTCTGCAGAGGGACTTAGCAGATGGCACATTAGCTTCTGGCGACTCATTCTACATACGGGTCAACCTCAATATCTCCGGTCAATCAGACAGCTGCTCCCTGAGCGTGCGCTGTGATGAGGTAGTGCACGTGTTAGATACCAGGCATCAGGACCGCTGTGAGTGGCTATGCGCCCGGGTGGACCCGTATTCTGGCTCTGACCAGGCTGAGCATGGTACTATACCCTGCAACTCAAGGTACATAGTGGTTCTTAAATACACTGATAACACATGGAAGGTTTTTTTAAAGCATCATCTGTAAAACAATGAAGCAGCTGAAAGGAGGAGAGTTGCTATGCTGATAATACGAGGAAGTGTTTGTGCTATGATCTTGAATAAAGAGCCCAGCAGCTGCTCCTGGTGAAAATTCAGAAGTTAGTGTGTCGAGGGGGGAAAGAGGAGAATGAAGGCCACCGCAGCAGCAGGGTGAGCCACTTCCCAAACTTCTTTTCTACTTGATTTTAGTAAAAAAATATGCACATATTTTAATATATAAGGAAACCACTGACTACAGCAATAATACATATGAAACTCTACTGGTCATAAATTGTATTAAATGGATACAGTACATCTTTGTGAGTCTGCTGCATTGTGACACTTTGTGTACTGTGCATGTTTGTTTAGGTTAATTTACAACCAGAAGAAGCCAGCCCCTCTCCGGATCCTAAAGCCAGCCCACGCCTGTCCAGAGCTAGCATATTCCTTACTCAGATACTACAGGTAAAACAAAGTGCCCCTCTCTCTCTTTTAAAGGTAGGGTAGGAGATTTTGAAAACTCAGTGAGAGTCAGCCAGATTTTGAAAGTAAACACGCCCCTTTCTCTCGGAGCTCACCCCGAAGCCACGCCTCCCAACCGGTCTGTGACTTCGGCCATCATGCACGTACCTCTCTGGTGCGCGCAGAGCAGGAAGAGAGTGACAACCAGCCAATACTCCGTGCAGGGGCGCCTCATAGGATTGGCTGATGTTTTTAGCGTTTTATAGCTTCCACAGGTGATTAATATTCTTCGTTTTAAAGCAAGACTGCCAAACTAATGGGTTGCTATTGGATTGTAAAGAGAAGTTACACTAATTTAACAAAAAGTGCATCAGAATGAAACCTCCTACCCGACCTTTAAGTGGTGAAACAATGCTTCCTCCTTCATTTAACCTCCCAGTGTTCATTGTAGCGTATAATCAGCACTCTACAGAGGTCACAGAAGTCTAACGTGGCACTTTTTTGTGTCTGGTTATCTAGTTTGTCAGCAGGGTTGATATCAAGTACAAGCGAATGAACAGCAATGAACGTGTGAGGATCATCAACTCAGGCAGCTCAACACTACCAAGACAAGGCTTTGAGACCCTTAAACCAGAGGGTCAGTCTAAAACTCATGAACAACCAGAGAAAACAACAAGAACTGATCTGAAGGATTTCCAAACCTGAGTTATAACCAGGTTACAGTGATCGTATCAATGTGTGTGTGTGTGTGTCACTCTTTCCTGGCCGTGAACAGATGCTGCTGACCCAGACAGTGAGCTGAGCCGAAGTTTGAACCTCATTCCCTACAGTCCCGTCACTCCCCAGCGGACCCAGAGAAGAAGACCTGTCCTGTTCAGTCCTGCTGCTCTGGCCAAAACCCTCATCCAGAAAATACTGAACATGGGGGGAGCTATGGACTTCAATATCTGCAAACCAGGTCAGTGCGGGTGGGAGCGGCCATGTTTCATGCTGTGTTGTTGTATTCAGAGATGAATAACAGGGTGTGAAAGAGAGCCGCTGTTGGGATTCAGGTCAGGTATTGTGCTGCACTGTGAAGGACTGTAACTGGAGACATGGCAGAGGCACCATGCAAGATGGCCTCACCGATAACCAGGGTGACATTCATGGTGATGAAGGCAATGACAGATATTTAATCTAGAATTCAGTCATTAGTGTTTATTCAGCTGTGTTTGGAGTGAACCTTTCAAAACTACTGGGAAAAAAGTTCACCATGTTACCCAGGTACATGACAGAAAAGTCATAAAAGCTGAAGGTGTAGAAGAGGAACATCTGGCGAATGGAAAGACTGTGACGAAGAGATTCACCAGAGCAGAAACCTCAGACGCTCCGCTCCTTCTGATAATCGTCATCTATTTTAGTTGTTGTACCTTTCAGAGCTGTAATGAGAATTACCCTTTTGTTTCTGTTCGGACAGACACCCTAACCAAAGAGGAATTTCACCTGAAACAGAACGTGGAGCCCTTCATTCACTACAAAGAGAAACAAGCCACGTTCGAATGCATTACCCGAGAAAACATAGAGGCCGTCGCTGCAAAGGCACGTTTGCAATCACAAGTCTGTGCATGTTCATATGTGATAATGTGCTGTTCTATTTCATTAAAGTTAAGCTTATGCATGTGAGGGGAAACAGCCAGATAAGGGCTTCTTTGTTTAACATAAGAGCTCCAAGTACTGCTGCTGCAGGAAGAGGTTGGCTTCATTTGTCTCACATAACTCAGAATACTGACAAAAACCTGTTCACAGGATGCAAAGACTTTGTATTCATCTGTGTTACCTGCGTGCCGTCACTGTGTTCACTCAAAGCTGTTTTTTTTCCACCCATCAGGGCAAACACTGCCTGCTGGAGGCCGACCTCATTTGCGTCAAAGACCTCCTGCGGAGAGAAATCTACCCGATCATCATCTACATCAAGATATGCGAGAAAAATGTCAAGAAGCTACGGTAGGCTTAACACACACGTTTCCCAGCCACACAAACCACAGCATGTCAAACCACGCTTCTTTTTCTAAATGCACATATTCACACCAGTGCTTCTACAGCATTCTGACTCCAGACTCCAGTTTCTGATCATTCAGAGCTTTATTCTGTCTGTTGGTGCATGTAAATAACCTCTTCCAGTACGTGAGCTTTTTTTGAGCACACAGACCTCATTCACACCGCAACGCTGCTTCCTTCCTGTTTCCTGTCCTTGCAGGAAGCTGCCGCTGCGCGTGGAGTCAGAGGAGGAGTTTGTGAGGTGGTGTCGAGCCAAAGAGAAGGAGTTGGAGGGCATCCCTTGCCTCTATGCCACGCTGGAACCGGATGCCTGGGCAGGGACTGACGACCTAATCAGAGTCATCAAAGACAGAATCTTGGAGGAGCAGAAGAAGATGGTGTGGGTGGAGCAGGACCTCCTGTAGACACTCACCAAGACAAATAGCATTTATATTTAAGCTCACATACATGTGTCATTATATCTGTGGATGCTCTCATTCATCCAGGTCATAGTCATTTCCAAGAGTTTAAATCGAGGCAACTGGACTCAAGGATTCTGCTACAGAAGCAGAACTGAAGAAGCCACTTGGGGGAAACGTCTTCAAAAAAACAATCCTTGAGTCCAGTTGCCTCGATTTAAACTCTTGGAAATAAATGTGTCATGTATTTTTAAACTGTGTGTCTGGGAATTAGACATTAAAATGTTTAAATTACACATGAGGTGTATTTTCAGCTACTGCCCTTCATAACTAAGCTGGGTAATGTCTCCCTCTAGTGGTCGATGTGGGTTTTCTTACACTGAAGTCGTAATATAACCTATAATCAAACCTGTGTTTACGTCATGTTTTAAAGGTTTTTTTCCAGAGGTCGCTCTCAGGTTTTTCTGTGATGTGGGATTGTTGGGGGGGTTCATCCCTGGGCACAGACATGTCACGTGGATATGACCCAGAAAAGTGCATTTTTGCCTCCATAAGCTCGCTCTGCTGAAACATCAGCTCTAAACTATCGCGATGTTTTGCGTGTTCTCGCTCCATCTCCAAGAGCAAAAGCGGCTCACATTTCAGGCTCAGCTGACGCGTCGCAGGGAGGAGGAGGAGGAGGACGGCACAAAGGTGGCAAGGAGCTGCTTGTCTGATCAGTATCGATAAATGTAGTAAGTATCGGAGCATTCGATCTGTCTGTGGCTGTGACAATCTAACTGAGGACAATGCGCGCACACGTTACCGGTCACGTTGACAGCCTGCAGAGACTAAAACCTCCGGCTGAATCGAGCTCGTTATCTTCTTCTTCTTCTGCTGCTGCTGCTGCTGCACCTCGTTATTTCATATTTAGACAGCCACTGCACGCCTCGCTTGGATGAGGTGAGCGCCATGCCGTGCGCCTCCCGGTCAGAGGAACAGCGCGTTCCCGCAGCGCTGCTCCGTCAAAGGCAACATTGTGTCCGGTCTGGCATCCGCTGACGGCTGCAGCGGACAGGACGGTGTGATTCCTGCGAGGCGCAGAATACAGAAAGGAATCTGTAAAAATATGTATTCAAAATAATTTTAAAAAATAACAAATCAAAAGTTAAAGCACAGAGGTGTGTGTGTGTGTGTGTGTGTGTCTAATAACTCAACCTAACATTCAGACAGTTCGTGTAAGGTCAAATGTGATGGTTTACTTAATTTGCATGTGTGAGAGCTGGGGCTGAGGCACAGGGAGAGCTGATACTATCAGCTTCAGGCTGTTTTCTGCATCACAGGAGCTTCGGGGTTCTTTTTCAGATCAGATGTATGAAATGTGTCTGTCACTCTTTCTTTTTTCTGTGGGAGCTGAAGTTTGGTCAGCTGAGTGCATGTCCAACATGTTTAAAACCACAACAGTGCCAACTGAAAGCCGACCTTTTTAAGCTCTTCTTATAAACACGTGTATTGTGCATTTTCAGCCTTAGCTCTTTGCTTTGAGTCTAATGTCATCATTAGTCTTCATACCTGTCATGAAAAAGTTGCCTGTGTTATTCACAGGGTTTTAAGATAATTATGTTCACAGAGATACAAACACATTTTTTTGATCTAATAATTATGTCATTTCAAACACCTGATGTAGCGTCTATGCTACTGGCTGTCTCTGTGTGCAGGTGCTGCAGATCTGAGGCAGAGGTGAGTGTCCATTTGTGGTTGGTCAATTCTCTACTGCTGCATCACGATTAAGCCCGATCCACCACAGACCTCAGCTGAGTATCTCTCACCATGGTGAGAAAGACCACCTGGACGTCGCCTGTCCTGTTGCCATGGTAACCCTGTAGCACAACTCCCATTGTCAGCCACATTAGTTGTCACAGACCCAGGTAATTATTTCCGTTTGCTGCCATGGTGATGCCGTGGAGACACCCGTGAGTCTGTGGCTATGGTGATTCTGTAGCAAGCAACTGTCGCCATGGGAACGTCCAGGATGTTCCGCATCTTTGTTGTCCTGGGCTCGGCCTTCATGATTTTGCTTATCATCATCTACTGGGACGATGTGGGAGCCTCACATCTGTATTTGCACACTCCAGTATCACCGGGCCCGAAAATCCCACACCCCCCACACCAGCAGAGGCCTCAGACCCCTCGCACCCCTTCATTTCTGTCTGACATCGACGCCTTTGTTAACCAGTTCTTAGAACCAGGAACCGGAGAGCCAACAGACCCCGTTCAACCTGACACAAGCAACCAATCAGAGAAATCAGATGAGCAGTACATACCTCGGAGGGAGTGGAAGATTCACCTGACTCCAGTGGCTGCAGAGCTTCGCGAGAGACAGGTGAGTGCTCCTGTTGTTACTGTTATTAGTAATAGTAGTACTAGTATTAGTATGTATGTGCATGTAGCCTTTAAACCCAAGAAAAATGAGTTGATAGCTCACAAAGTATTCATATTCACAGATGATTTGCACTTGTTGACACGTATAGAAAACGGTAAACCTAACCCTTTTTTCTCTTGTGCTTCGCTTTCTGGAACAACAGGAGCTGCGGCGCAGGTTAATTCGGGAGTTGTGTGCCAATGACAGCATGCTGTTTCCCGGCAAAAACCGTTCGTTTGACGACATTCCCAACAAGGAGCTGGATCATCTTATTGTGGATGACAGGCATGGAATTATATACTGCTATGTTCCCAAGGTGTGCACATACATGTGTTTTAAATACTCGGTCTGAAGCCATGACTTCTGTACAGCTTCTTCTTATTCAAAGATTTTATGTCTGTTTCACACAACCCCTCTCAGGTGGCGTGCAGCAACTGGAAGCGTATCATGATTATTCTCAGCGAGAGCCTGCTGCAGGACGGCGTTCCTCAGAGAGACCCCCTGGCAATTCCACAGGACCTGGTCCATAACAGCAGCATGCACTTTACCTTTAATAAGTTCTGGAAGCGCTATGGCAAGTTTGCAAAGCACCTCATGAAGGTCTGTTACTACAAATACTTCTACTTATAATACACACTGTAGTCCCTTGGAGGCGTTGGGGGCTGTACCTGTGTGGTGAATCATGTCTGTGTGATCTGAAACACTCTTCAGTATGATGTGACCCCCACTATGATGTTTTATGAGGATATATCAGTGTTCATGCTGCCCCTCAGCAAACAGAGCATCTCTCTGTGATTGTCTGTTGGAGCATTTTTTTAAATATCTGTGCCCATCTCATATCGTGACATCATTTTCATTGTCACATTTCAATCAGGAGAGACTAGATGTTTAGATAAGAAAGTATTTATTGAAGTACAATGAATGAATGAATTGTGCTTTGGCGTTCTAGACCCCGATGCAATGACCGACATCCGAAGGGGGAAAGGACAGGAGATGTGGCCACTTAGACAGGAATCCCCCCCGGGTCTAGACCTGGTGGTGGTGAAGGAACAGAAGAGCAGGAGATAAGAGGCCTTGCCCTGATGAGGAACTGGTGGTGCTTGGGGTGGAGGAGGGTTGCCGAAATCGACCTGAAAGACAGGAGAGAGACGGCTCGGCCGCTGATTGGAGGGGGAGTTGCTCTATATTAACCAGCTGATTAAGTGGGAGGTAGAGAGAGAGAAAAGGGGCGAGGGAGAAGGTGGGACAAGTGTGAGGAGGATGATGAGGGAGAGGTGGTTGGAAGAAGTGATGAAAGAGTGAAGATAGTCTTCCTGATTGAACTTGCGCTAAGCATCATTACTCTTAGTTCAAAGCCTGTAAAGTCTGTAAGACCCCGTTCACACTGGGGAAATCAATCCAGCTAGAGTGGGATTCGGGCCGTATCTGGATATATGGATATATATATATATATATATATATATATATATATATATATATATATATATATATATATATATATATATATATATATATATATATATATATATATATATTCTGAGTGTGAACACTGCTCAAATGTGGCTCAAGTCTGAACGCAAACGCAGATAGCGAATCCGGCTAGCGACATGCTACTTCCGGTTCACGGGGAGCGACATGGGACAAAAAAACGCACGACACATGCGCACACGCAGTCCTACCGTGGCCTGAACGGACTCCGTATATTACGAGGCGCCACCTAGTGGTTTGGAGGACCAAACAAGCCGGATGAAGCCGGATTGAGTGCGGACACGCTTGTGTGATAGCAGATTTGAAAATAGGTCTGAACGTATCCAGCTTAAAGACTATCCAGATACAATCCTACTCTAGCTGGAATGACTTTCTCCAGTGTGAATGGGGCCTAAGATCGTCCTCAGTATTGTTAATTACTTCATTATCTTCAGTTGTGACTGGATTTATCGTATGTGTGGTAATGTTATGTATGAATTCCTTTTTGAAGGTGAAACTGAAGAAGTACACCAAGTTTCTCTTTGTGCGGGACCCATTCGTCCGTCTCATCTCTGCCTACCGGAATAAGTTTGAGTTGCGGAACGAGGACTTTTACCGCCGCTTTGCACAGGTCATGCTGCGACGCTATGCCGACCAGCCAACACCTCCTGCCTCTGTGGATGAAGCGTTTGCTGTGGGTCTCCGTCCCTCCTTCTCACACTTCATCCAGTACCTGCTGGACCCTCAGACAGAGCGGGACATGCCCTTTAATGAGCACTGGCGGCAGGTGTATCGACTTTGTCATCCATGCCAAATTCAGTACGACTTTGTAGGCCACTTGGAGACAGCAGAAGAGGACGCCGAGCACTTGCTGCGGCAGCTGCGGGTGGACAATGTGGTGGAGTTTCCTACTTCTCACAGGAACCTTACAGCCAGCGGCTGGGAGTCTGATTGGTTCAGCACGGTACCTTTGGAGGTGCGCAGGGAACTGTACAAACTGTATGAACCTGACTTCAGGCTATTTGGTTACGACAGACCAGACTCACTCCTTAATGAGTGACTTATGTTTCGATGGAGCCAACGTACAGGATGTAATTAATGTAACGTTACAACCGTCAACAAGACACGTGCTTGTTCAGGACATCACTACACATCACTACACTCATTATAAGGAGCAGAAAGGAAGCACACTAAGTGAAGCCATCATTGATTTTACTAGAAGAAGCACACTTTGAGACACTGAGGTCTCAGCATTGTTTGGATTTGCTGCACAAGTGTGTTTCTGTGTATTTAAACTGAAGGGAATATTTTTGTTTTTTGTTAGCACCAGGATCTTTGTGTCTTTGTGTTTTTTCACATAGGTGAACCCTGTAAGACTGCAACACTCCTGCTGTTTCCATAAACGTCAAGAACATTTTTTTTTTGCATCATTTTCAAAGGATTTATAGATTTATTATTGATTTATTGAGTATGACGCCAACAAACAGTGTCAAGGCAAAGTTCTGCTAACGGTTAGTCAGGATTCATAGCATCATGAGCCAACGACTGGCTTACAGGAGTCATGTGACAAAGAGAGGAAAGTGCCTTTGGCTGCAAAAGTTTACACAGCAAAAAGTATTTTTGTAGAAGGATGAAATTTTTACACGATCAGTGTGTGCTGTATGAACACAACAAGGCTGATGTTTATAAAGTGGCCTTGTTTATCTCGTGTGAATATTATTTGGAAGAAAACTCAAAACAGAATTGTAACTTTTGTGTTCGCAGTGATGTCATAGACCCGATCGATGTCACCACACTGAGATGGACGAGCACAGTGTGCCCGGGTCGCCTTTTGTTTTGTGGGACGTTGTATAAAAATTTTTGTCATTATCACCACCTGTGTCTGAAGAAAGTGGAGCAAGACACGCCTGCTCCACACCCACAAGTGTTTGTATTGTTTCTTGTATTCGTGTTCTCTGTCGTCTCTATCCAGACACTGAGAGAAGCAGGGGCACAGTAACTCCAAGGTTCTCTGGTTGTGTGTTTAATGTGACTTTCCAGAGTCACCATGGCAGAAGTTCTGTTCATTGGCCATTATCCTGCCAGATGTATTTTGTAATGCAAAAAGAATATCTGTTTATTTATTGACAAATAAAGTCATGACCAAACTTTTGCAAAAGAGAATTCAGTCTTACAGCTTCAACAGCTTTTCATCCACAGTGAGCGCAGGAACTCAAAGCTCCAAATGGAACTCAAAGCTCCAAATGGAACTCAGTGCACATCAGCACACACGTAGAAAATCAACTCAGCAAGGGACAGACACTTTTTATTCTTTTATTCTTTACAGTGATGAAGTAATCCAGTTTCACAAACAAAGGCTTGAACTTTATGTGACCAATGACATCAGCTTCTCACCGAAATCTGAGCAACGAAACATCTTCAAGAAAACTCTGCGAGTCCAGTTCCCTCGCTTCAACCTTCTGAATGAGAGCATTATTAAGCTTCTTCTCTCATTACCAGATTACCATCACTAATCATCATCGTTTGTTCTGATATATGTTTCTATTTGGATCCTCCAGGCTGGCTTGATAGAAGGTTGCAAGTGAAGACGGGCAGATTTTTGATATTTTGAGAACAATATTGTCACAGCAGGTAGCATATTCGTTTTACATTCTGTAATGTTGATGTTAAGCATAACGATGACGTTAGCTCAGCTAAACTCATAAATTGTGTAAATTTGCCAATAGGTTTTATCTTGTCTGTCTGATTCACCTTAGGTGGAGCAAAACTGTTCCATCCCAGCTATCAATGGGCGAGAGGAGCTGGACATGCCGTCAGTCTGGCACAGGGCTAATACAAACATACAAGCAACCGTTCACACTCACACCTGCAGCTAATTTAGAAGCACCGATTAACCTAACAAGCATGGTATTGGTATGTGGGAGAAAGCCAGAGAACCTGAAGAAAACCCATGCAGACAGGCCCCAGCCGGATTAGATCCGAGAGCTGTGAGGCAATTTATTTAACATGAATGTGATACTCCTCTGTGTAAACTGGTGTGATGCTAAACGTGTTCCCTGCTGTTTTAAATATGGATGGACGTGTTGATGTGTGAACCTCTGGGACCTTTGTAGAATTATCCTGTTGTTGGCTGAGCTCCAACTCCCTCTGCTGGTCACAGCAGTGTCTGCAGGGGACCAGAAGAGGACTCCACCAGGGAGAAGGGCAGGAAACAGGCCGAGGGTAAGCCAGATATCACATGATCGGAAGAGACTCTGTAACCTTGAATAAACTTCATGTTTTAACTAACTGGCTGGAAGTCCTTAGAGATGCTCGGAAACCTCCAGCATGTGTTTTAAATGAGTTCACTTCTGTTTAAGAAGTGTTTTTCCACCTGTGATTGTCCGATTGTTGTCACCTGTCACCACAAATGACAGATGTGATCTGATTTGAAGCTACAGGAGAATCCTGAGAGTCTGAAGCTGGAGCCAGGTGTCCATGTATGTATTTTTTGATTTCTTTTTCACAACAGGAAACAGTTGGTCACTCTGTGCTGCCTTCATTCTCAACCATGCATTGCTCATGCTCCCACAGGGTTGTAAGGACATGAGGATGCTGAGACAGGACTCATTTGTGTCACAGCTGCTGAAGATTATTGAGGTCTCTCTGAGATTGCTCCGTGCTGCAGCCAAAGAAAACATCCAGCCTGACAGGCATATTAAAGTCTATGAGCTCCAGCAGCCTCTGGACCTGGAGTCAGGACTCTTGCTCTGACCACTGACCCCACAGGTGAAGCTGGAAAATGGATTCTGTGCAATTAACCATCAATCTGGGACAGATAAGAGTTCAGAGTTTGTAACTTTGCAACTTCTCAGCCATAACAACAAATCTTTCATTACTTACTTTTCCTGCTCACTTTTTTCTCTGCAGAATTTATTAACTGTTTATTTTCATATAAGACAGATAAGGGAAAAAAATGGCCACCAAACATTTTTAGTAAGTCCAGTGAAAGCAGCCTGTGGTTACTCACTCACACAGAGTTAAATTATGTGAATTCTTCGTAAAGTGAGCGGATGTTGCTGGTTGTGTCGGAGTTAAATGTCAAACCAAACTCTAATACACATGCTCACTCTCACATACACCACAGGACCGCCTGACAGGACATGTAAACACTACACACTCGCACATTTTTCTCACATGCCCACCCTCAGCCCTCGTTCCACAGCGACACAGGAAGTGAAACGGTGACCCACTTCTACCAGAGCTTTTATTTTGTTTGATGAGTGCAATGGAAAAACACCAACAAGCACGTCAAATCTGACCTGAATGATTCGCTGTCAGTGAACTGATGAAAGGTGATTGCATACGCCGTGACATAAGTGTCGACAGTGTGAGAAGTTAGACATGACATACTACAAAACAGCACACAATGACTCTCACTTTGTTCATATTTACAAACACAGAGCAGGCCAATCAGTGAGCGACTGAATTCAGATATAGTTTATTGGAATGCAGCTGTTGACTGTCCATTATGTTCTTGAACGTTGTTTTGAACTGCGCCCTAACATTCCCAGTCAGTCAGACAGCTTTGGAATATATTTAGCAGCTAAACAGACATCTTCAGATGTTTCTGTGTTTATTCATTTGGCAGATGCTTTCATCCAAAGCTACTTTCAAGCTTTCATTAACATCCCACCAGCTGTTCTTCTAAGGTCAGTTTTCAGGTTGTTCTGCTGTGACCCTAGTGGCCAAAATGAATCAAAAACAGGCACTGGAATATATAATAGAAGTGTATGCTGTCGTTTGCATCTACAGGTAGTCAGACTGCTTTTGATGGAAACAGATTCACTTTGAAATAAGGTCACAGAAAAGTTTTCAGATGGATTTATTGCTGAATGTCATCTGCAGCTCTTTGAGTGTCAGGTAGCCGGTTTTACTGGGCTCCACTGGCATAGAAGAAGACCTGCACATGGCACCAGCCACAAGCCAGGTCTCAGAGCTGCTGCTGTCAGCTGGCACAGGGAGTTCCACCTGTTGGCTGTCGGAAGGTGTCTGTATTAGACCGAGAGGCGGAGGAGAAGGAGGTGGGGGGCAAACTAGAGAAGGAAGACTGAAAGGGATGATGAGAACAGGAGAGCTCTGCTCATCCAAAGCCTCTTCCTCTTCCAGGACCATGTCCGTTCCGTCTTGTTCTCTGATGGGCAAACCAAAATCAAGGCTCTTGGGCTGCCACATCAGACTTTCGTGAGTTGTACCAGCGGCAAGCAAAGGGCCGAGGGAGGACGGAAGGTTGGGGCTGTTTTGAAAATGATCCTGATAGCTGAAATAGGCCAGACTGTGCTCACTCTGAGCTGAGTCACAGGAGGACATAAAATAGCCTACGTTAGAGAAGCAAGATGAAGAAGAGGAATTGTCAACAACCCCGCTGGTGTCTGAGCCGGCGGATGGGTAGCTCTGGAAGTGAAGCAGGGCACTGGTAGAGCTGAAGGAGGGAGAGATGGAGGGGACAACTTCCCAGGCCTCACACACCTGCACGGGGGACATCTGGTCACATGACTGGGCCATGAAGACTGATTGAGAAGTGGACAGAGGATTCAGCCACGTCTACGGAAAAGCAACAAGACGTTCAGAAACATGACTTCAGATCAAAGAGCACCAGTTCAAACTGATAACCCTGAGTGCTCATGAGGCACAAAGAGTCTGGAAAGCCTGAGAAATCTTTCCAGGATGATTCAAGCTCCAAATATACATCTGTTAATTCAACCACTAATGTGTTTTCCACATCAGGGCACTATTCACAAAGACTCTTAACACTAAGAGTTTCCCTTAGTGGTGAAATTCTGAGAAGAATTATAACGTTTTCTAAAAGTTTCCCCTTTATAATTAAGACTAAGTCCTATAAAGATCAAAGCGATCTTAGCCCTAAAGGAGGTCTTAAAGCCTGTTCAGAGTAGAAAGGAGGACTTTTAAGAGTCCCTTAAACAGAGAGGACAGAGAGGAGAGCCGTCCTCCAAACTACGAACAGTGAGCTGTTAGAACTGGAACTTTTTTAGTTTGTTTATCACATCAATGACAGGCCTACACAGAAAACATGTACCACAGACCTGTCTGTGCTTATTAATTAAATAAAAACATGATCATATTGTGCCTGCCTGTTTAGATAATGTATGTATGTATACTGTATGCTGGATTTTGATCAGCTGACTTATTGAAGTGTGCACATCTTCCTTCAGATCGCATATGCTGAATACAGATTGCCCAAGGACATTAAAAACTGTCTCAGCCACTTGGGACAGCTGTTTAGTGGGTGGCCCACCTCCTGAAAATAATCCATTAGGCTTTAAGGGAATATGTTGTTATGCTTTGTTCAAAATACGTGCACACAGTCGTCACCTGAGCAGACTGCTGTTTATGCTCAGACCTTAGACTGAAATACCATCACTTTTCTCACTCCTCACTTAGACCAGGAGGAAAGAAGCGCTGATCTGCTGCGCTCCGTCCTCTCATGCCTGTCTTACAATGTACCGTAATAACTGTACCGTAATAACTAGGCTGAACGTTGCTCGTAGAACGTTTTTTTCCTCTGGTCTACTAACTGTGCTAATATAAAACACATTATTTTATATGAGCCTCATATGAACTGCCATTTTTGTCTGTGAATGTGTGCTATGTAACTGAATCTCTGCTGCTTTGATAATATTGTGTAGCAGACGTGTTGAGATCACCCTAACCCAGGCAAATCTTCCTAGTGGTGCAGCATGTTCCGTGTCTTACTGCCTTTGGTGTGGCTACAAGTTTGAACTTTAACTATGAACATTACAATATATTGTTTTCATTGAGTGACTGAACAATCAGCCACACTGTGTCACTGCAGAGCTGTTTGCGGTTAGCGGAACAGGCAGGAGTGCATTCTACGAGGTCTGTCTTTAGCTGTCTTACCTACCTACCTATCCTACCTACTGTAACAAAGAAGAACAATGACTTTTTATGGACCCGTGTCTGTTACAAGCAGCCTTCTTACCTTCAGATTTCCTCCGTGGACCGAGTGGAGAGTGTGGAAGTACTTTGAAGGGGTCGGTATGGGCTTCCCTGTGAGGGACCTTAAACAGCAAAAGTGAATTGTTTGCGTTGGACATCAGAGCACACTGAGACATGTGGGGGTAGAGCATACTTACCCCCTAGTCCAACAGCTTCTAAGAAGTGTAACAGTGATAACAAACACAGCCAACATCAGTCCCATTGTTATCAGTGATGTCTGCCACTCTGAAACAGAGAGCTGATGTTATAACCCTGCAACAACCGCACACATATGTGATCCAGGATCATATTGGGACCCCAAATTTATCATTCCAGTCAAAATCAGTTTGTAGGGAACCAGTGAACCACCTCAGGTGTCACATTGGTACCTTCATCCTCAGATAAATCCAGCCTATCTCCAGCTTCGACCCAGGTTGTTGTTGGACTCCAGCTGCTCCAGTGACTTTGGCTGTTATCAGGCTTCACTCTCACCCTTACTTGACCATCCCCCTTCAGGGCTTGAGCTGGTATCCTTACTTCTTTTTGTTGTGTGGACAAAGTTGTGGCCTCCTGATAAAAAAAAAAATAGAAAACACAGAAATAACGAATGTAGACTGTATGAAGTCTCCACGCATGCAGCTATACAGGCGCTCACCTCCCAAGTCTGACTCGTCTGCTTGACCTGAACCTGAAAGTCGAAAGACTTCAGAAAAACAGAGGCAGGGCTATGTGGTGTCCAAGATATCCCGATGTCATTGGCTGTGCTGTTGACATTAGGAGCACCTGGAGGCTGCATTTTAACTGCACACACACACAAGCCTGTTAAGAACTTCAGTAAAGACCTGCAGTCAGACTGCAGCACACCACTGTCTTCAAAAACGTGTAATCTTATAAACAAATAATAAATAAACATCCACTCACTGTGACTGTAGGGGTGGTAGTTCAGGATGATGTCCACCAACGTGCCATTACACCGCACGCTGATGCTCGGCAACTTTTCAAAACCGATGAACTCCTGAAGGCCAAAAAGCAGTTAATAGAAACACTGCAGCCACTGTGGGTGACGTTAACACGTTTATTTTGGGGACTTACTTTATTTTCAAAGACAAAGCTACAGCCAGGAACAGAGTCTAGCTGTTGTTTGAGTCTGCAGCTACGACTAAAGGAAAAGAAAAGCGTGTTAGTGTCGCAGGTTTAATCAGGAGTAACCAGTCAACGTTTCCCCCTCCCAAAGTATAAAGCTGTGTTTTCAGTGTTCCTAATATTCTGTCACACAGTGTGACCTCTCTGATTTATTACATCATGGTTCGTGATTTGCGGGTTTGGAAGTCCCAGACATTCTTCACACCAGAGACCCAGCAGTCTGCTCCAGGACCCCCTGAGGACTGGTTCCATGTACAGGTGACATTGTTGAAAAAGTCGTTTGTACAGAAGAGTCCTGAAGCAAAACAGATGTTCAGCTGATCATCACCACAGCAAACGGCGTGCTACAGGAGAAGCAGCTGTAATCATACCGCGTGAACCATTGTGACACTCGACTTCATTCACCGCAGACAAGACCATCAGGACCGGTAAGGACCAGAGCACGTCTACAGCCATCACTCAGATACAACTGGCAGAGGAGAGGATCAATACACTGACAGTTAAAGTGATTCAGTCACAGACAGACAATGTGGACAAAGGATTACTCATTACATCAAAAACTCTGCAGGCATCACATTCAGATGTGTCAGAACTTGTCTGCCATTTTGCAAATTTCATTGACTTTGATGTCGCTCCGTGTGTGTGTGGTCTCTGTTAAGCATGAGGATCGTGTGACCTACAGATGATTCTTTTGTTAAGAGACGTGTTTCTGGTTTTTCTGAGCAGGAGGATTAAAGTCTGTACATAAAATCAGAACACATGAATACTGACTAACAGGAAACTTATTAATTCTGAACAACATTAAGAAAAGAGCAGTACCTCATACGTCTTTGTTGCAGGTGGTCAACAGGAAGAAGCACATCATCTCTTTCCGTGGACTGACACACACACAGTCAAACAGACGTCTTGTGTCCTGTCTACGTTTCTCTCTCCCCTCTCCTTTTTAGTGCCCAGTGACATTTTCCAACCACAGCCTGTGTGCACGGCTTACAGGAAGCTTCATGAAGCTGTGGCTGATAGTGAGAAAGAGGTGGAGAGCGGGTGATGGGGGTGGGGGGGGTGCTCCACCTTGTCACCACTCACTTTATTGTATCATTTAAAGTACTAATGATTACAAAAAGAACGAAAAGACAAATGGACACCACATCCTGTTTCAATCACAACGCTAAGGGAGCTGCTCACACATTGTTCTATGAAGTGGTTAACTGTACTGAAACTGAGTTTAAAGAGGCGATTAACAAGATTAAAGAGGCTAAAAGATCTAAAATATAAATACACACAGCTGTCGCAGCCACACACACACACTGAAGCAGGAGGCATTTCTGTCCGTCCATAATAAACCAGGTTTATTCAGTTCTCAGTTCAGGTATAATGAGAAAAAAAGGTGCAAAACAGTGCGGCTGATCACACGTTCAGATCATGAACTTCATGTGTGAGGAGTGTGTTCAGCTTATCATCACACAGTACGTGTGTTATCAGTTCAGTGCGAACGTGTGAGAAGCAGAACGTTCAGACTGTAGAGTAAAGGTATCTGTCATCTCTGCCTTAAAGTTCAGTGAAGGACCGTTGTGTAACACGCCTCCATACTGCACATACAGACCTACAAACCACACAGCGTTCAGCCATTCAACTGTTGCAACACGGCGCATTTGAACTCAGCAGCTACCTGCTGTTCAGCCTGCAGTGGGCCAGAGGTGATCTGATGCAGAGGCAATGTGTCAACTTAAGTGTTTGCAGGAAGAGGAAGAGCAGACACCAGAAAAGGTCAAAGTCCGCTGTGGCCCGAGGCAGGAAGCCACCAATGACACCAAAAAGGTGTTAGTGCTCGGCAGCGTGAAAAATAAACTCACTGTGTGGGGGGTTCAGTGGGCAGGAGGTGAGAACAACAACAGGGAGGGTGCACTGACACTAACATCCTGCTGCACTACGCACACACATAATTAATAATACCAATGAAGTTATATGTGTCAGCGAAGAGTTAACGGTTAACTGTGGGGGGTTAAATCCAGTCATAACACAAAACATGATGACGTGTGTGACAGCTGATTTGATTTAAGAGGCTTGGATCAGACTGAACGGCTTCACTGACAGTTGCACATCAAAGTGTGTGTGTGTGTGTGTGTGTGTGTGTGTGTGTTCAGTCAGTGTGTCTATAATACATCAGCCTGCTGATCCTGCCTGTGACAAAAAGTCAGTTTCAGTGGTTTGTGTTGAAACCACACTCTCTCTGCTGCCTTTACACTCACACACAGTCATGTTCGGTCAGACCTTTTTGTCTAACCAGCTATCTCTTTAGTTGTGTTTCTTCTGTCTATTTACAGCAGATCACTTAATGTTTTTCAGTGTAATCACGCAGCCACACAATGTGTGTGTGTGTGTGTGTGTGTAAAAACTCCGTCTTTATTTTGAGGTCGTCTTCTTTTCCATCAGCTTCTTGGTGAGTTTGTGGTTTATGATGTTTCTCTCGGTCCACTGGACTGCAGATGATACACACAGATCAGAACCAGCAGACTAGTCACAGACAGAATGGAGAGAGAGAGAGAGGGGACATACCCACTTCATCTGTCCTGTGGCCAAACCACACCGTGTGGTCTGTAGGACGGTGGCTGATGAAAGAGTCCTTGCAGGTGGACATCCAGGCTACAGGAGCGCCTGCAGACAGACTGAAGTTTCACTGAGGCCTAACAGGGTGAACTGATTACTCAGTGCAGCCATTTTGTTTTATATTCAAACACACACGTCTAGATGGACTTCGTACTTTTGACAATTTAAAAATGAAACTTCAGAGTCAGTGCTAAACAGGCTGCTGGTGTGTGTAGGTGATCAGCTGACTCACAGGTGTCAGGCTGAATTATTCAGCAGGATCAGACTGACTGTGTTTCTCAGGAGTCACATGACTTACCGTCACATCATGTGACTGAATTTTACTATTAGCATGTCTATATGTGTCATCATGAAAGCTGCTCCATCTCATGCAGATTTGTGTTAATTGGTTTTTATACATTCATATTAGATCCTAAGAAAAACAGGCTGCAGAGTGCTCAGACACACACATGGGTTCGTTGGGTGTGAACAGACCTGAGAATATGTTGGTGCGAAGATACTGACTCAGACTCTGATAGCTTTGACCATATGTTGATCCATGATCAGTGAAGTGTGGCAGTGACAGGGTCAGCACCTCCGGACGTGCTGCTGCTCTTACCTTCAATACACACATGCATACCGTCGGTCAGAATGTCCACACACAGCAGAGAAACACGAATGTTCTCACCTGAGCTCCTGTCGCCTCCATGTCTGCACGTCCCTGAGACAAAGTGAGGTTGCCTAAAACGAAAGGTGTCAGATAACTTGAGATTATCACACAGGACATCAAGTTTCAGGACACACTGACACACACACACCTCATGGTCACAAAACCCTGGCAACACAACACACACACAACACATAACACCCACACTGAAGACACCTGCACCAGCTCTCCCTTCAACCCCACATACAAGACCATCATACTCACATCCACTCCCCTTGGCCCTCAGCACCTCGCTGACCTTCTCCACACACTCATCCGCCTGGAGACGGAGCCTTCTCGGTCCAGGCCCCTGAACTTTGGAGCTCACATCCACACATTGTCCTTATAAAGTTGGTTTGTTTATTGGGTATGAGAGAAGTTCAAAACAACACACATGGACTCGTATACTTAAACACTCAAGATGGCTGACGGCATTCGTTTGTCTGAAAAGAAAAGACGCACCGATAACTCAGAGAAAACTTTTCTTAAACTTTATTTCACAATTGAATGCAGCTTATTGTGCCCTTTTACACCACACACAAAGGTCAACTGGCTAAAACAATATAAAACATAACTTCCACATTATTATTTATATTATGTACATGCACTTGTACTGAGAGCCTGAACTAATAGAGGGCCAGCTCAGTGAGGATCCATCAGGGATTATTTCACTGTAAAAACAGATGTTTGAAAGGGTTAACCTGCTTAGAGGATCAGGATTGTCCTTTTAACGTAAAGCTTGAAAACTCTGATGACATTGTGATGAAGAGCACTGACGAAAACTTCCTCTGAGCTTCGGGTCGTCACGTTCAATTTTTTACAATACGGCTGGCTGTGATTAGAACTTCACAAATTTGCTCAGAGGTGTGGATTGTTAGCTTAGAGAATCGGAGTCAGGTCAGATGGTGAAGAGCAGGCTGAGTGTTTATTTTTTGGGGGATTCTGACCAGAGTGGTCCTTCAGATGCTGTTTGCTCTCAGTCTCTGCTGCTCAGGTGCGATGGAGTTCGATGTTTGCTTTATGTGGGCGCAAACTTCTTGGCCTGTGCCCGTACTCGCTTCTCGTAGTCCATCCTGTTCTGGCTGGAAGACACACACACACACAGCAATGAGCATGAACTCACCTCACTAACATGTCATTTAACCCTCTGAACCTCTGTCTCTGAAGTGGCTTCATGGATCACTACAACATAAAGTCCTGCTCCTCTACACAAACAGAACAATCACAACTACAAGCAGACAGAACTCAGACGTGTCTGTGTGCAGAATAACAGCCACTAATGTTTGATTTTAAAAATGTAAAAGTGAAACTGAAAAACATGCAAACAAACATCGACATTTACATTTGACACTTTTTCACACTACTCTGTACATCAACTTTCATCAGGTAACACTTACCAGTAAATCGTGTACGCCTCTGCTTGTGCTGGGTCTTGGATGTTCGGCTCATTCAGCAGCTCCTGGATGCCCAACAGGATCTAAACACAGATCATTTAATCAGTGACTGTGCAGTCATTCACAGTCATTCTGTCAATGTGAGAGTCAGGACAAGATCACCTGTTTGATAGTGATGGCAGGCCTCCAGTCTTTGTCCTCCTCCAGTATGGACAGACACACAGTGCCTGAAGGGTAGACGTTAGGGTGGAATATAGGAGGCTCAAACTTGCCTGAGCAGAAATCACAAGAAACATTGTAAAAGCCGGAAAGAGACTTAACTAAAGATTTAAGTTACTCCCAAAATAAAACCGTACACAGCAAACAGTTTATTAATTTAAGAATAATATATTATAGGCTCAGATCAACAACACATAAACCAGGAGACAAAGGAGCAGCACTCACATTTAGGTGGGGAGGAAGGGTAGTCATCTTTGAACAGCATTCTGAGTTTGTACAGTCCTCCCTCCCACAAAGTCTGAACACAGAGACACAACTGTCAGCTCACTGAGGATGAACACACACGCACCAACACAGGGAATCCTCCTATAACATAAAGGTCTGAGTTCCAGGCCTCGAATGGATGACGATGGTTCTGTTTCTATAAATTCTGACAAAAGGTAAAATAAACTAAAAGACTCGTATAGAACTACTATTAATTATTTCTGTGTTATTTCTTTTTGTTGTCATGATTGTACTGTTTCCATACAGAGGCAGAAGGTCATGTAACAGGAAGCAGCTCAGAGGACAAGTGTAGATGGTAAACTCACTCCTTTTTTCCCTGGAATGGCGCACTCCCAGTTCATCAGGTTCATGGTTCCATCTGGATTCTTTGTTGGCACAGCAACGAACCCCTGCGTGGGTCAAATCAAACATCAGTCGACAGTGTGTGTGTATGTGTGTGAGAGATGTCTCAACATTAGACGTGCTTACAAACGGGTGGTCTTTCCTCCAGGCTTTGCGCTCCTGGGAAAGTCTGCTAAGAGCAATACCAGACATTGTTGCTCATCCACGCCCCCCTGTGGAACATTGATTACAGTGCAGCTGTTAAGAGGGCCGTATTGTTGCACAGCATCTGTCAGACAGCGCTGTTATGTAACGCAGGTTCATCCAGCGTCAGCCACTCAGCTACTCCAAAAACACGTCTTTCGGTAAACTTACCTCTTATTTTTGTCAAATTAAATCAGATTGATGTTACGTGGTTCTAGGGTTAGCTTGTTTGCTAATGCTAACGTTAGCACCGTTATGACGGCGACCAGAAAAAAAGACCCTTTCGACGGTTAGAAGCCAAAATGGAGCAGTGCGAGCTGTTCGTAAGGTCTAATTCCTCAGCATTACTCTGACGCTGCATTAAAGGCGGGACGCGGAAACTGTCGGATAATTTTCAGTTTATTAAAAAATGTGACCGTCTCCACCGCGAGCCGAGCCACAGGAAGGACCCCAATTTGTTTATTTCCCGAGGACCTACAGGCAGCAAGCAGGGCAGCCCAGCGACACGCGTCACACGAAGTCGGCCATCTTTGTTGTGGCACCGTGCAGTGGTCTGCTGGTCATGTGATCTTTTTCAAATCAACACGTTGATCGCATCAGCTGATTGTTCGTTCATTTTAATTAGCTGGCTGCTCGTCAGACAGAAACGTCCGCATACAGCCGGGTTTCATGAAAACTTTACTTACTTATGTGGCCCAGATGTAATGAATTATATGTAATTTCCCCATTTCTTAATATTAATAAAAATCTCAGCTGATCAATACTACTTTGCATGTTGGACGAGATCAATTTTTATTTTTGTGGTTACACACACACACCCGAGTGATGAACTCTGCAACATCAGAACACACATTCATGTAACATTTCCCCTTGGGGATCAATAAAGTATCTATATATCTATTCAGGTTAGGGAAATGGCTAAACTTAAAAAAAATAGAATATCTGTATAAAGTCAGGAAGTTGTCCCACAGCTGCTGTGCTTGTTTTGTTATCCAGCCATTCATAGTGTATATCCACCTCTTACACACACGTGTCATCTGTGATGCTCAGACACTCATCCCTCCCTCTGAGATGATGTGCTCAGCCGGAGCCTTTTTAAACCATTCACTCCAGGATCCATCATAAACACAGGCCCCAGGGTGACCCAGCATGTGAGCTGCCAGAACCACATGACATGCAGTGACCCCAGAACCGCAAGAGACCCAGAGCGGCTTCTGCAGGTCTACTCCTGCCTCTCTGAAGAGTTTAGAGAGGATCTCCGGTCTCTGATGCTTGCCGGAGTCGTCAAGGAAAGTTGTGAAGGGCATGTTGATCGCTCCAGGGAAATGTCCTGGCAGTGTGTCTGAGGAGACAGACATCATTATGACCTCACTGAACCTTTTCTTGAGGTAAGAAAAGATGGCTGGCAGTCAAACCCTTAGCATGTTGACCATCTGCCAATCATTAACTGTCCCACCCTCACCTCCAGGAGCCCTCCTCCACACACAAACACACACAATCTGTGGAACACTGGTCACTGAACCCATCACATTGATCATATTGTTCTGTATGATATCAAAATGTGTAGCCTGGTTATTTAAACGTGGAATTATTGTTGTTTCCATGACGTCATTTGTAGTCCCCCAAACAGCTGATTAAACTTACTAAAAACGTGTCCTTACCATCTCTGGGTTCCGGTTCGGTTCCTCTGAACCTGCCAGCTGACCTGGCGTCCACCACCTGGACCTTGTGGCTACTGATGTTCTCCAGGACGTCTTCAAAGTTCTTCACCCAGGAGCGGTTCAGTGTCGCCTGGAACTGTCTGCGCTCCGGTTTGTGGTGCTCTGCAGTGACTGGGTGACCATCAGCCACCCAGTTCTTCATACCCCCGTCCAGCACCGACACCGAACTGTGTCCGAACAGCTGGAACATCCACCACACGCGCGGCGCGCTGAACGAGCCTAAGCCGCTGGTGTCATACACAACAACGTGCGTGTCGTTGCCGATGCCCAGGTCTCCGACGTATTCAGAGAAGTGGCTGGAAGTTGGCAACATGTGATCGAACTGGGAGCTCCGGTCGCTGCATTCGTCTATGTCAAAAAAGCCCGAGCCTGGAATGTGCGTCTGCGCAAACTCTGACCTCGGGTCCCTCTTCGTTTTCGGCAGGTACCAAGACGCGTCAAGAACGCGAAGCTTAGGACCGACCAGGTTATTTCTGACGGCATCCGCCAACCACTGACCAGACACCAGAGCCCGGGTCTGAGCCGCCATGATGCGGGATCAGCTGACTGACTGTGAGCACAGCACCAGCTGGGGGCGTTGCACGTCTACAAAACAACACAACCACATGAAGTAGAAGTCACTTGCATTAAAAACACAGAGTCAACAATACGTCACTTATCAAAGTTATGGAAGTCAACACACACACACACACACACACACACACACACACACTGGGTCTCTGTAAATCGCCTAGAGACGATTTTGATTGTTAAAGGTGCTATATAAATAAAACTGAATTGAATTAGATCCTGGATTGTGACCGGAGTCCGGACTGCTTTGAGCAGCAGTCAGGGTTCAGTCATTTATATAGAAGAATGTTTCTGTTTCTGTGACTAACAGAGAATCTAATGAGGCATTTTCCAATGGAAGGTTTCAAACATTGTGTGTCTGGAGGGTCAAAGGTCAACCGTATAGTAGTGATCATTTGCGAATCCTCACATTGATGTTAACATGGAGTTTTGGTCTGGCTATAACAGATGAGCCTGTATCAGTACTCAGTGATGAACATCTGTGAATCATTGAAGCCCTGAAAAAGATGCACTGGGAGAGTGTTCCCCTTCTTCCCATCTGGCTTTGGCACTGGCAGGTAGCACATGTTCAGGATCTGTAGACCTGGGCCACCAAGTTCTGTTCACCATATTAGAGAGCCAAGCAGTGCAGACCAGAGCCGGCATGTTTACACCTGACAGGTAATTACAGTTTTATAACACAGTTGTGTTCTAAGGATAAAACTATATTTCTTTTTATATAAAAAAGAAATAAAGCAGCCCATAATAAACCTGTAATAAAGATAATAGTTCATGAATTATTCACAGAGAAAGTTTGTGTTTAAAGTTGGTTGTTCCTTAGAGACAATATGACACCATAGTCTTATAAAACTAATAAATGTTCAAGAAAAACACAGACAAAAGGCAAAAAGAGAGACAGTAAGAGGAGGGAAGAGCAAGAGAATTACTTAATTGGAGTCACTGCTTCTTCATTACAGACAGACTCGTGTTTTTAGTCCAACAGGTTTCTCTCCCACTGAGTGTTCTTCACCCGACCAGCTGCCCAGATCGTCCACAGTGAGGTAAGAGTGTTTTATTTTTTGAATCAAACTCAAGTGTGGACACTGAGGGGAATGATGTAGATTATAATAGTTTGTTTATTATATGTTGATACTGAGGAGGAGCTCATTAAAAAAGATGGTCTGTGAAATTTAGTTTTTTTTTTTAGATCATTTCTAGAATCATTTACAAATGTGAACAAAATAAATCTGAAATGATTTCTCTAATGATACACACTGACATCGGTTTTCAGAGAAAATGCCTTTGTTATAAAGTTGTATTTATATTTAACCCGTTGATGTCATTTCTGCAACTCTTGAGTCCGTTTATAAAAGTTTTCACAAGGTTTAAATATTTACATTCACCTTTGTTGTGGCAGACAAAGTCTGAACTCTGATCATCTGCACAAGGAAACAGATGGATTAAAACAGTACCATCTCAGAGTTGTAATAACACTATTATTTATGTAATAATGTCTAAGTATGGGGGGGTTAATATATTGGAATCATAAGACCAGCATCCCTGCAGACACTGGACATAGACAGTGTGCATTGTGTGGATGATTTGAACTGATGGGACAAATCAGCAACAAATTTAATTTCCCAGAAGTCCTACAGTGAGGGACGTTTCCATGACAACCAGCCACAAAAAAAACCTTGGACACATTCCATTCATGTCCACTGAATTAACACACAAAGAGACCTGTGTTACACTCTGCTGCTCCTTCACATAAATCAGGCAATTGACTTATTGGCTGTAATGTGAGAAACGTAGGATGTCATGTGAAGGAAACAGACAAGAACAGACACGTGCTGTGTGTAATGTAAAATATTACGCTGTGGCAGTTTGTCAGTGCTTTTGTGTTTTTGCTGAGGGCCAGGTAGCAGCAGAAACAATGATGCTAACATGCTGACAAACAACATTGTGCAATTGTATGATGCATTTTTTAATGAGCACACAAATAATAAAGTCAGACGATCACAGATTCTTCCAGGAAAACAAAGTCATTTCTTACATTTCATAAAAAAAATCAACCTTAAAATGGAGCTAGAGGAATTGTGCAGGGCCACAAGGGTCAACATCAAAAAAGCTTTACATACAGACTATGCTTGTCCTTTACACAGTCACAATAAGTCATGCTAGTTTGTTATTGCTTGTGTGTCAGTGGCCCCTGCTTAAGTCTGATTATATGTGCCCTCTGAGTATATATAGAAAATGAGTTGTTTCAATTCTTCATATGGATGACCACAAAGTTCCCCTCATCTGACACTTTTTTTTCTCTGTTAAGCCTCCACGATGACCCTTCTTGACTACCCAGTTCCAGAGCTGGCTGTCACTTTGACAGAAGTCAGCCGTGTTCTGCAACTCACTTTGAGTCCTGATCTCTACTCTGAGTTTAAAAACACGCTTGATGAGCAGAGGGAGCTCCTTGAGGAGGCCCAGCAGAAATTAGCAGTCAGTGCTGCCGGCCAAGAGAACTGGGTGACAAAGCAGTTCAAGAGAGGTCTGCTGTCCTGTGCTGACCCCCTCCCCACCTCCACAGCCCTGCCTGTAGTCCTTCTTCCATCTAAAGCCAAGACATGTTCTCAGCTGGGGAGGGCAGCTGCTCTGCTTTGGGCAGCAGCAAAGCTATACAGCGAGCCCCTCTTACTGGAGGGTGATGTTCCCATGGAGCACACACAGCAGTCTGAAGTGTTTGCTGCCAGCCGCATCCCTGGGATGACTCAAGACGAAATTAAGGTGCGATCACTGACTGTTTAAAATTGGTGGAAAATGACAAATGATTAACCACAAGCTTCTTATTTTATCTCATTCATTAATGACGTTGGTCACATCTTATTTCCAGGTGTACCCAGACAGCCTACATGCCATCATTACCTGTGTTGGTGGCGTGTTTCCTGTTGACATTCTAAGGCATCCCAGCACTGGTGGTCCAGTTTCTGCAGTATCATTTATTGACATCTACAACCAGCTAGCTCAGGTGATAGCTCAGCCCGCAGCAGGGAAACAGGATGATCCATCAGGCATCTGTAGTCTCTCAGCTCTGGAGCGAAAAACCTGGGCCGCCATCAGGGAAAAGATCCTCAAACAGGGAGGAGCAGCAGAGGCGTCGCTGAGGATGATGGAGAGTGCAGTGCTGACACTTTGTCTGGAAGACTGCAACTCGCCGTCTGACCTGGCTGATGTCCTCAATGCAGTGAGGCTGGGAGGAGGAGGCCATCCATTTCTGAGATACTATGACAAGGTACAGACAGAAGATCAGTTTTATCAGACAAATCACATATATCATTGCATGAGGGTAAATACTGTCAGTTACTGTGCAATCATTGGGCCTCATGCAATAAACAATAAAAGAACAGATTTTCTCTTATTTTTGTTCTTATCCTACATTTTGTCTTGTTTAGTTTATACCCTGTTTATACTTGTGGGTTTCACCAATGTTTTCTTATTTAAGAGAATTAAGAGAATGTTGCTGCATGAGGGCCGTTGTTCCAAAAAAACAAAATCTGCTGTAATCTCAGTGCTAAGTTTAGCTCATTGAATTTGAGGAGCAATATGAATTTGAAGAAAATGAGGATCAACAGATCAGAGATTTTGCTTGAACTCTTAAGTAGTGTTTGAGGTGCTCTCACTGATTTTCAGTTTGTCTGTGTTTTGGCAGGTGATGAATCTGGTGGTGTTCAAAGATGGCACAGCTGGGATGCTGTTTGAACACAGTGCTGTGGATGGCATGGTGGCTGGACTTGTGACTGAACGTGTGTACCATTTATCTGAGGCTGCTGACTTTAATTTAGTCCAAACTGTTGAAACTGCTGAAAATATGAGTGTCACATTGAATAATGTAAATTCTGTGTGCCCCTGTCCCCTTACATTCCCCTTGGATGGTGTAAGTCCCCTCATTCCAAACCCTGACTTAAAAGCAAATCATCCAGTCCTCACTTTTGATGTGTCATCCTATCCAGATGTCTTTTCAACTCTCAGAGGCCAGAGGGGCCTGTATGATGCTTGGATAAACTTCTCCTTGCAGCTTTCTCTGAGGCAGACCATCGGGCAAACTGCTGCCAATTACATACTGGTCACTCCTACTCATATGCGTCACTTCAAACATGGTCGCTGTGATCCTACATACTCTCTGACCATGCATTCTCGTAAATTAGTAGGAGCCCTGGAATCCCATATGTGTCTGGATAACACAGTCGCATACACTGCTGACCTACTACAATTGTTCCATGTTGCATTTTTGGAGCATAAGAGTCTCATCAAAAACACCAAAAATGGTCATGGAGTAGGGCCCCACCTGGCTGCCCTCCGTAGATCTTTGCCACCTGACAACCCAATGAAGAGGTTTCTTGACCCCTTTGGATGTCCTTCTGTGTACCTCACAGGTTCAGATCTGATGGAGGGTGTTGAATGTGGAGTAGGGAATGTGTATGCCCAAGACCAGCTGGCTGTAACTTATCTTGGAAAGAGAGACAAGGTGCGCATTGTGCTAAATGGGAAAGGGAGCTTTGCTCTGACACTAGAGAAGCTTCAAGAAAACCTCAAGAGGAACTTGAAGTTAGTAATGCTTTTAGCTGTTAGATATGCCATTGCAAGTCAGATGGGAGCTCTGGAGTGTCTACTTCAAAAAAACGTGAAAATGAATGGAGAGAACATTCACTGCTCAGGCCTACCAGACAAAAGCCTAGACTACACTCTGGTGATTCATGGTGGTGCTGGAGAGGAGGTAATGCTGAACACCCAAGTAGTTGAAATCATTGAGTTTGCTCTACAAACAGCCTTAACTCTTGGGTCTCAAGTGCTTCAACAAGGTGGCAAAAGTCTGGATGCAGTTCAGCGGTCTGTGGAAGCCTTGGAGGACTGCTTCCTCTTCAACGCTGGTAAAGGCTCAGTATTCAACAAAGATGGAAAAAATGAAATGGAAGCAACCATTGTAGATGGCAGTACATCGATGTCAGGATCGGTTGCTTGTGTGCAAAGTGTAAAGAACCCAATAAGGGCAGCTAGATGTGTCATGGAGAACAGTTCACATTCACTGATTGTGGGAGATGGAGCCGAAGAGTTTCTGCAAGAGTTGGAGGAGAAGGAGAAGCCCGTTGGGCCAGAGTACTTCCACACTGACATACGTCAGAGAGAGTTATACGCAAAACTCAGTGGTGGAAATGCCTCAAAAAACAACCATCCTCAGACAGTAGGCGCTGTGGCCTTGGATTGCTGGAATGGTTTGGCTGCTGCTTCATCTACAGGTGGATTGGTAGGAAAGCTGAGAGGGCGAGTGGGGGACACAGCAGTAGTAGGGGCAGGAATATATGCTGACAAAAAGTTAGCTATTACCTGCTCTGGAGATGGAGATGTGTTTCTGAGGAACACAGTCGCACAGAAAATAGCCAGCCTATACCATCACAAAGGTTATAAACTTAGACAAGCATGTAGAGAAGTGATGGATGAAAGCCTGAATGGGACCTGTGCAGGAGTCATTGCTGTGGACTCTAAAGGTGATGCAGTCATTGAAACAAATGCTGGTGTGATGTTTGTGGCCTCAATGATAAGTGGCATTTCACGTGTGGAGGTCCTCAGGCCCATGAAGAACTTCTCTGATGTGATCTGGGAAACAGAAGAGCTGGTTGCATACCTGAATCCAAACCCCTGGACCCCTGGGTCAACCATTCTGACAAGAAGAACTTTGAGTGGGGCAAGTAGCATCTTCAACTTACCTGTAACTGATTTTGTTGCAATGCTACAAGGAGCAAAAGTTGTGTCAAACTTGCTATGTCAGCGACTAGGAGTACAGCGGTGTGCCATGGTTTTCAGTCCAACCCCTGAGCAACCAGCACAAATCAGACTGCTCCCACTTCATGGATTAGAACCAAAATGGCAGCCCCATCTTGCTGGTGATGAGGAATTTAATGCTTACTGTCCTGGTTACTGCACCTCAAAAAGTGGCCCACGCTGGGATGATGATGCTCTGACCCAGGTTCAGGCCAGGATTAAAAATGCCCTACCAACACCAAACGCACCTTTTTCTTTTGACTTTTTTGGTGACCCTTCCAATGATAGCCTGTTCAGTCGCATTGTACGGGGAGAGCAGCAACAATGGAGAGTGTGGGAAGACAGTGAGCATGTTGCCTTTCTGACACCATACCCGAACAGTCCTGGACTAACTGTTGTGGTGCCACGTAAACCCCTCACCAGTGACATCTTCAGACTTGATGAACCTGACTACAAAGCACTGATATTAGTCACTTATAAAGTTGCCCAGCTGCTGGAAAAGGGATTAAAGGCTGATGGTGTGGGACTGATCTTTGAGGGCTTTGAGATCGACTACGCCCATGCCAAGCTGATCCCTTTGTTACCTTCACCAGATGGCACTAAACCTGATGTCCCCCCGTCAGAATGCTTCCAAAGCTACCCTGGATATGTGTCCTCTCTGGATGGCCCACCTGCTGACTCTGAAATCCTCAAAAACATCTACTCAGAAATCACCCAGTGCAGGCCCCCACACTCATGGAAAGACCCTCTTTCTCACTCTAGGCTTGCCATTGAGAGCCAGTGGTATCGCAACCTGTTCCAGATTCAGAACTCTCTGTTCCACAGCACAGTGGAATTTTTCCACAATTGCTGCCAGTACGCCTACGCTCTGACTCCCCTCACCACAGACACCATTTCCTCACCAATGGGCCTGGGGTCTGACTCAGAGCCAGTCTCTGTTAACCTACTAGGCCAGGATGTGTATCTGGCTGACTCAATGCAATTTGTACTTGAGTACTTCCTTCGCTTTCAGGAGAACCTGCCAGGGACATACTACATATCTCCTAGCTTCAGAGGAGAAGATCCTGATGCTACACATTTGAACCAGTTTTACCACGTGGAGTGTGAACTGTTAGGTAGCATGGACAGTGCAATCTCTATTGCAGAGGGATACCTGGTTCACCTCACCAAGTCCATGTTGAAGAAGCACTCAGATATCATCCTGAACACTGCTGGGACTCTTACACATGTCACAGCTTTGCTGAGTACACTGGAAGGAAAATCTGCACTGCCAAGAGTCAGTCTAGACCAGGCCATTCCCATGATGCCCTCTGCTGACTGCTTAGAGTGGGTACAGGACGGCCAGCCGCATTTTGGTAGAAAGTTAACTCGCAAAGGAGAACGAGTTTTGATAGAAAAATATGGTGGCGCTGTTTGGCTGACTGAAATGGACCATCTGGGTGTTCCATTCTACCAGGCATATGTGGAGGGCACCGGGCTGCACAAAGCCAAAGCTGCTGACCTTTTACTGGGGCTGGGTGAGACAGTGGGCCTTGGTGAACGTCACTCCACCCCTGAAGTGGTACAAGAGGCCCTCAGGCACCATGGAGTGCCAGAGCAGTCCTACAAGTGGTACATTAACATGCGTCAAGTGAAACCACTTCTCACCAGCGGGTGGGGCATGGGGACGGAGCGCTACTTGTGTTGGCTGCTTCGTCATGATGACATCAGAGATATACATATCATACCGAGAATGAAAGGAATGAAGTACATGCCCTGAGCACAGGTTCTTCAGGAATACTCAGGTCATTGCATACAAAACATTTGTCAAAGTGTATTAAAATATAATCCCTAATTTGAAACCATTTTTTTCTTTATTTTTAATCTAGACTATATCAACCTACAGATTTTTAAAACTGCAACACTGGATTATTTGGAAATGTTGATAAATAAATTTAAATATGTTCATGTTTCAAGAAAGTCGGTTTTCTTTAAAAAGTGATGACATTTCTTCAGTTCTCTGTCAAAGACCTACAGAATTATGTACAGCGTACATTTATAAGCAGTAAGTAAAAATATTTCTTCTTTAAAAGCTGTTATTGAACCAAATTCTTCTTCTTCAATACGTTTGTCTTTCATTGTCTGTGTGTGTACTGTTGTTAAAGCTGTATGGGTTATTGTTTAAGACGATGTTCCTCACAGAGTTTCAGATGCAATTAAAACACTGTCACTCATTTCCTGCATTTAATCACTGGTGACAGTTTCACAGTTGGTTCAAATGTTTTTTAATGTAAAGATTAACTTGTTGTTTTTATAAAGTGCAACAATGGTTCAGTTAATACGTTTAATGTTACCCCTCTTAAAGTTTGTGGTCGATAAATAGAATATGTATGACATAATAAAAATAAAAATAAAAAATATTGTGGTGGTTGGTGATGAGTTTATATGTAATTCATATGTGCAGAGTGAAAAGGGCTACACCATCCTTCTTAGAAATAGTCCATTTTGATACTGTGTCCTCAGGAAAAGACCGTCCATGGAGAGGAATAACACTGGTGATCACTGAAGCCTGTGACTTGAAAGACTGATATTCTAAGAAAACACAGCAACACACAGGGTTAATTAAACCAATTCGGCATGCTGCATAAATATAAGAAGAAAGTAAGGCTGGCTATGTGGTGACTCAGAGACGTAAAAACAAAGCCTATTTGTTCTCATATAAACGAAACAAATGTTTTTCTCATAAAAACAGATTTTTCTAGTTTCACTCAAGCGAATGCAAAATGCTTTCCAGGAAATCCAGTTTCTTCATATTATTAAAACTATTATAATTATTAAACTTGAAGACATGTTGATGAAGATTCTCAGTCATCCAGGTCATGATTTGTGGAAACGACTTGAAATATCCAATCTCAGATAAGTGTTAGATTCAGATTAATTTCTTCTATAAATGTGTATAACTTAATTGCATTGGGTTTTTCTATTTGTTTCAGACTTTTGTTTTTAATAAAGAAAGTTCATTCTTAAGAGCAAGCCATGGGTCTTATGTTCATAAAGTAGGTGCTGTCGTTTCTAAATTCGTACAATTATAATCACCAATCATTTGTTTAAAGGATAAATATTGTTCATAATTTTAAAGTGGGCTAGTTTGCATTTTGGACATTATTTATTATTTATTTATTTATTAGTTATTTGAGGGGCTCCGTATTATTTTCGTTGTAACGCGGAAATGTCGGCTCTGACCCGGATGTGGTTAGTGACGCAAGTTATTAGCTTCCGGTTGATGGACTCTGACCCTCTCCAGCGGATTTCTCCGTCTGAACTTCTGTGATTTCGCTCACGTAGGTCTCCTCGTGTCTTTTCTGTGGGTTGAGTGAGCTTGTGTTTAACAGTGTGTCGTGGGTGAGTGTGTGTGGACCACAAAGCTGGTTAACAGGAAAGTCGTCACCTCAAGGCTAGTTAGCCTGTTAGCTTACAAGCTAGTCAGAGATCTGACTCTGCGTGGAGCCAGCCATTTTACAAAGACGAAAGCCGCTCACAGATAACACTGCACACATCTTTTCTGCCAAATAAAGTACTGCTTGGGTCACGATGTTAGCTGCTGGCTAACGCCACAGGGCTGCACATGGCAGGCAGGTGTGGTAACGGTGTGTAAATCCGCACACTGTATTCAACGCAGAATATTCAAAGCAGAGTGTGTTCACCATGTGAAAGCCTCTGTAGTGTTCTCTGTATGCCTGATTCACTGATCCAGACTGATGAATACTTCTGCCTCTCTCCCCACGGTGCTGTCCTCCCAGGTGTCAGGGTGACCCCCGTCTACATGTGCCATCCCTGATGGGCAGCTGGTCTCGCAGTGCTGTGCTGGAGCTCTACAGGGCGCTGCTCCGCGCAGGCCGCCACCTTCAGTACACCGACCGGAATTTCTATCGGCGGGCTGTGGCTCGCGAGTTTCGCCGCTGCCAGAGCCTGACGGTACCTCAGGACAAGGAGGACGCACTGAAGAGGGGACAGTTCTTCCTCAGCAGCAGACTGGGTGGGCTTATGTAGGAGACAGAGGTCACAGAGGAGGTTCAAAGGTCATCTGGAGGTTTATCTCCCAGGTAGGGCTGCGTATAAAAATACTTTCAGCAGTGACAACAGGTTCTGTACCATCAGCATCTCTGTCTTTGTCAGGGACAGCATGGCGGGTGTCAATGGAGACGGGAAAGGGAAGAAGGACGACAATGGGATAGGAACCGCTATTGACTTCATGCTGTCTAATGCAAAGCTTGTACTGGGAGTGGGAGGGGCCGCCATGCTTGGCATCGCAACTCTAGCAGTCAAAAGAGTCAGTATGATGACATGTCAACACACACACACACCCTATCCTATACATGTATCCTGAGACTCACTCGTGTCTCTTCACAGATGTATGATCGTGCCATTAGTGCTCCTAGCAGCCCCACCAAGCTGGAGCCGAGTGGAAAGAGGAGCTGGGAGGAGCCCACCTGGATGGGCTCGTCACCGCGGGTCCTGAACCATGAAATGAAGTCCACAGTCAGCAGGTCTCTCCAGTCTCTGCCCACGTCTTCACGTGCTTTTGAGCATGGTGAGAATACGAAAAGAGTTTAGTGTGTTATCATGAAGTAGTGGTGATGGCCACTCCTTCAGTCAGCTGTCTCTGTTTCTGTCTGACAGACGGCCTTCTGGGTGGATTCTTGCTCTTCTTATACAGTGGGTGTGCTCTTTGTGGTGCTACAGTTAGACAGCTGCTGTGTTATGCTGTAGCTCAGTTCTGTGGTTTAGCTTTTGTACACATAGTTTGTCCATTCGGCACATCCGCGCTTCTTGATCCTCTGCAGTGTTCTCCCCTGTGTCTGTGTTATGTATATATGTTGAATCTTTAACTTTTATGTGTATTGCATGTCGTCAGACTGTCTACGGCGGGCGGTTGGTCGTGCTGCAGTGGGAGGAGGATCTGCTCAGTCAGACCTGCTGCGAGCCCGGGCCCGCCTCTCTCTGCAGGAATATCTGTGGGAGTTTTACCAGACCAGTGTCAACATCCCCACAGAGGAGCAGGCCATGGCAAGAAGGGCAGCACTGGATATCTGTGCCGAGCTCCGAGTGTTTCTTCATGCCAAACTGCCTGACATGCCACTCAGAGAGATGTACCTGAGTGGCAGTCTGTATGATGATCTTCAGGTCAGAATGTTCACACTGTTTTTGGGTTTGTTGTCTTCATGGTAACATTTTCGTAACTGGCTGATGTTTCAACGTCCAGGTGGTGACCGCTGACCACGCGCAGCTGATGGTGCCTCTGGTCTTGGAGAAGAATCTGTGGTCTTCTGTCCCCGGTGAGGACACCATAATGAATGTTCCAGGGTTTTGGCTGGTCCGCAGGGAGAATTTGGAATATTTCCCACGGAACAGCAGTTACTGGGACCGCTGCATGGTTGGAGGGTACCTCTCCCCAAAATCTGTGCTTGAGGTCTTCGAAAGGCTCGTGGCAGGAACCATCAACTGGCCAGCCATAGGGAGCGTCCTTGACTATGTCATCCGTCCAGTAGTTCCCTCAGAGACCCTGACTTTAGAGGTCCAGTATGAGACAAACCGGAAGCTGTATGTAGACTTCCTACCTCTGCTTGTAATGGAGGACGGAACCTCTCTGATTGCTAAACCACACCGGCTTGCTGCAGAGCGCCACGAGAACTTGTGGCGACAAAGCTTCCGCGTGGCTGAAACGGCAAAGCTAAGAGCGCTAGATCAGGAGGATGGAGGCTGCCGCTGCACTTGTCTTAAGGTAGCAAAGGCTGTATGCAAGCTCAACCCTGCCCTTAACCGGCTGAATGCCAGCCAGCTGACCAACTCAATCCTGCTGCTGAGCGAGAAGGAAGGTGACTGGACCCAGGAGGCTCTGGCTGACCGCTTCCTACAACTGCTGCGCACTCTGGTGGGACACCTGGAGGCTGGCAGGCTGCCATGTGCCCTCAGCCCTAAAGTAAATTTATTTTGTGAGCTGACTGAACAGGAGGTGGATGAGCTGGGTTACACTCTGTACTGCGCCCTGTCAGATCCCGAGGGTCTGCTGAGAACTGCTGCAGCACAGTCGCTGACGGACCACACGATGTCTTCTATGTAACGTGGTGCCACAATGAGGCTCCTGCAGTAAACATGTGCACGTAGAAGCGTTCATCACACTCTGTCCGGACTCTTAATGTGTAACTCACTTGGCAGTGAGTGTTTCTGATGTTATTTAATCTCAAACAGTGTATCCTATTAATGAACCTGTTACACACTGAACAGACCAAAACCTGCAAGGTTCATTCATGTGAAAACGCCTCCTGAAGGGTTACCGTAGTTATGGTGCTGAGGCGGGCCCACGCATTAGGTGTTACAGTGTAATGTTGATTGTGTATGCCAACTCAGATGTAAATAAACTGCTAATAAGGATTCTTCAGTTCAGAGATGGCCGCGTCTTTCATCATTGCTGCGACTGAAACAAAAGGCATGTACTTTAACGTGTTCACACAGGAGGCATTTCTATATAGTCTCTCTATGTAAAAATCAAAGAAAATGTGTCACTGTTTATCCCGTGTGTGAAGATATGACCAGATATGAAAGCAGTGAAACATGTGATCAACAGAGCAGACGAGCTGATGTGTCTAATTACCTCATTTTTAATTGTCAGAAGTCTGTGCTGTGGTTTGTTTTTGATCCTCTCTAATTTAGTCACACACAGATGAGCGGAGTCAGCCGTATGAGCGTCTGTGGAACGTACAGGTGATGCACCTGTACAGCACCGTCAGGTAGACTGTGGTCAGACGGCTGCTGTTGTGAGCTCTGCCTGTGTATTCATAGATGTCAGGTGCTATCGAATAGGTCCTCCATTATGTCACATGTTTGTCTGTTGATCACTTGCGCTCACAGTGAGCATGGAGTGTGTGTGATGTCAGAGAATTCTGCCGTCTGTTGTAGCCTTAGGAAGGAACCGTAGACTAATCTGACCCACTGTGTGTTCGCAGTGTGCATGATGGATGGGATGGATTCTTGTGCATAAGTTAATAAAACAAATATTTTTGTATTTATTGAACATTTGTAACCAAAAATAGCTACATATTTATTTGCACTGAGGAGGTCCCATAATCTGTTGTTTTGGACATACTGATGTAAACTGTATCTGTTCATACTGTGTTCCCTTGCAAAAACAGTGTGATGTTCGCTGTGCCACATGTGTGATGTAAACCCAGAGCAGACCACTACCTCTGTGGAGTACATATTAACCACGTGCTTTGATGCATGCTGTGTTTTTTTTTTTTAGCAGCACATCGTTTACGTCATTAAATGTGAAAATAATTCTGCATTCCATTCATGTGTGTATTTACAAAACCTTTCAAGTTTATTTTATTTAGACTTAATATAAAATCCATCCTGAAAAAAGCGACTGATGCTTATAATGTTTCTAGATAATAACATAGTAATAGCTCAGTCCTGACCAAGAAATGTTAAAGCTTATAAACCAAAAGAAATTCAGTGCAGTCATTTGTTCAGAGAAAAAAAAAAAACAATTGCTCCTAAACTTCTCCGTTGTATAAGTAGCAATGATGTAAAATCAAACTTAAGCTGGTGCAAATTAATCACGACATAAGAGGAAATGAGACGGGCTTTAGTCTACTTGGCTGGAGCAAAGCCCACACGGTCAGCATTCCTGTCAAACACAGTGTAATACTTCCCAATAAAGACATCTCCCAGGATCCACAGCGGTCCTGCAGGAGGCGGGATATCCAAACCCATGAAGCCCGACAGACAGATCGACATGCCCAATTGTGTCTCCTGAACAAGAAAGCAGGCACACAGCAGTCGTCAGTGATCCTCAGTGTGTGTGTTTAGACATCATTGTTGAATTATTCTGGCTCAACAGATAACAACCTTCATGACATAATCCTCCCCAGTCAAGTTAAACATCTTCCCTCCGATATTCAAGGAGATGATGGGGAGGGACGGAATCTTCTTACAGTCAATCAGGTACTGAGGGAGAGAAGAAAACGCACTGAAATCATCTCAACCCAAACAAACTGCGTCTCTAAAGAGTTTCGTCTTCACCTCTCCCATGAGCAGGGGCAGAGCACCAATGGCTTTCTGCAGGGCTCGGATTTCCTCCACAGGACCCACGATCAGCGATGTTCCCGTGTCAACAATTGCCTGGCAGCCGGATTTACAGAGAGTCAGCTGGTTACCAACTGTGACTCTGCAGGTCAGAAGGGAGCCAGGGCCTAATATTAGTAGTGAATCATGAAGTGAATTGTGCTTTGTACATTTTCTCTGAAACCACAAATGCTAACGAGCAACTTCCTCACCCACTCATCTCAACCTGCCAGTAGGCCTTTCGAGTCACATTCACATAGTGCAGGTCTCCAGAGTAGTACTGTGGGTCAGTCCCGCCCAGCACTAGCTCTCCTCCGACTGGTGCTTTTGGGTCTCTGAGGATCAGACAGACACACACACACTCTCTGTAAAAGCAGGGATGAGTTTAAACAGTAGATTCTTGCCTCTGCTTCTCACCTGCTGATGTAGAAAGAGAAGATATTCTGAGGCAGCAGCTTGGCAGCCATAGCTGTGTCAAACACTGGGGTGACCTTTGCCACTGATATGGATGGGTATGCCATACCCATCACACCATCAAACCGTGCCACTGCAAACGTGATGCCAGGCTGCTTGACTGCCTCGCCAAACTGCTGTCCAGGCACAGACAGGCCGGCAATCTGCCAGGAGATAACGTGATGAGCTGATAGGAGTGGTGCTGCTCGCAGGAATTCGGTGAAACAAAGCTGAGAGTCACAGAGTGAAGGGACGTGTACTCACAGAAACCGTGTCTCCACTGATGAAGCCGGACAAACTGCCTCTGCCGTACGAGATAGAAAACTCTGTGCCATTCTTCACATAGGTGCTCGATTTCTTTGAGTTGTAGCGATGATGGACCCCTGAGGAGAGATGCTGTCAGCTAAAACCAACACCTACAGGTATCTTTTAGAACCAGATTTAAGCAAAAGCGCGGGGCCACAGGCAGCATTTTTTGGTGTGTCTGGGCCTCGATAGATCTGCATCATTAAACATTTCTGGTGACACGAACTCAGGGGAACGATTGTGTCCATGAAGCACACACAAACACAGACTCACAGCACGCCACGTCGAAGAAGGAGCAGTGGATGGATGGCACCCAGAGGTTGGAGGAGCCAGTATCAAACAGCACAGTGAACTCCTGAGGAGGAGTTCCAATGCTGATCGCTCCATAGTACTGAGCCTGAGGACACAAATCAGTCACAGAGTAGGAGTGTGTGAGGCATTAAACTTTCAGACCACGTGATCAACTCTTTGCACCTTCATGATGACACACAGAGTTATGTTGGCTTTATCAAGTCTAATATTTACTCAGCATTCATGCTGCTGAGGGTGCACAGACCCTGTGAGGCGGTCCGCTCCTGCACCCCATCATAAACTGCATTTACCCTCTTCATTCTGGTCATTACATGTAAACTCTTGACATACATCCATGAAGTTGGTGAGTCTCTCCACGGGCGCCGTGGGTGAGGGGGCGTGCTCTGTGGCTCCTGAAGTCTCCGCCAAAGCACGCAGCTGATCCACGGACATCCCGTTGTCACTCATCAGGCGGCGCAGACTTCTGCTTTTATAGAGCGGAACTCTGGAAGCACATGATTCTCTATTAATCTCACGCACGGCGCGTGGGTCAGACTGCTTCCTGGTACCACTGCGCGTGAATAGGTTAACATAAAGAGAACCGCGTGCGTCTAATTACACGTTAAACTGAAGTCAAACAACCTGCAGTCACAACTAGTGAGGCTCTCACATCAGCTGATGATTATTTACCTGATGATGGCGGCGCATTGCGTCATCAGCAGCGCCACACAAACGATCCTCATGTCGGTATTTTAAAACTTCAGAGAATAACACACTCTCTCTTACACACGCACAACCCGCTGCTTCTACTGCTGCGCACTGAGAAGTTAAAGTGTTTCGGCAACGTCCGTATTTACTCGGCTCTGCCCACTGAGCAATCCTGTGATTGGACGGGCAAACCTCAGTGAGGTGCTGTGATTGGCTGAAGGGCGTGACCGTCATTTTGCATTATAGATGACAGTCACGAGCTGCGGCGCGCCGCCTATCCACACACACACACAAACACAACTTCCTCTAAACACGAGGAAGGTGTACCACTGATGTCCCCGAGGGCTGGACCTGGTATTTCTGCTAGATACGTGGATATAATAAGTCTTCAGCTGGGGACACACTGCACAAATTTTCATCATTTTACCCACGATTCGCTGTCTGCAGCGGCCTGCGCTGGTGTGGACAGTCGTCATGTAGTCCAGCGGTCCCCAACCTTTTTTGCACCACGGACCGGTATCATGTAAAACAATATTTTTACGGACCGGCACAGAAAAAAATATATAAAATAAAAACAAAGTGCATACAATGACAACTTACTCTTATGCTTAATTAGTGGGAGCCTTTGAGCTTTCTCAGCAATGAGGCGGTCCCATCTGGGGATAATGGGAGACATGACACCCGAAGCGTGTTTCTTATGTCCAGTCCACTCCGTCATTTTGTTTTGGCCGTCATTTATTGCTTCTGTCCTTCTTGTTCACATTTTCTTCTTTCAAAAAACTCCATGGCTTGTCTTTTAATGCAGGGTGCTTGGTCTTAAGTGCCAAAGCAGTTTTGAAGGCTTCGCCACATATCACTCAGAGCGGACTTGGTGTGTGAGAATCACCTGTTGCAATAAATCCGTATTTTAAATAGGACTCCTGATATAGTCTTTTAAATGCAGGTTTCTTTTTCTTTGAAGGGGTAGGCTCCTCTTCTTCTGTCTCCTCGTTAGGTCTTTCCCCTTTCCGAAGAAGCTCTCCAAAGACGTTTGTTTTTTATTTATTTTTGCTGCTTTTAGGCTTAATTTTGGGGCCGTATCCCGTGACCGAGACCAGCGTCTGCAGGTGCTTAAAGGCACAAGCGGATGAATCTGATCGATTTATAAATGAAACAGCTTTCAGACTCAGATAATGAATAATATATTTTTTTGCTCAGTCGTTCTGTGCGGCCCGGTACCAAATGACCCACGGACCGGTACCGGTCCCCGGCCCGGTGGTTGGGGACCACTGATGTAGTCGACAACCTGTCAGTGTGTGACCTCAGTTACTGTCATTCAAACATGTTGGAATTTCCCTACAGCCCTGAACCCAACAGGGAAGCAACTGCACACAAAGCGCACTCTCGCTTTACCTGTTTAACTAGATTCCAACAGAAAATACGCACAGATCGTAGGGTGGGCGATATTGAAAATTTCAGTATCGATCCGATACCAAGTAAATACAGGGCCAGCATCACCGATACCAATACCGATACCGATACTTTTACTTTGGAAGTTTCACGATCATACAATGCCTTTGCCTTTAATTAGTTGATCATGATTAGCAGAATAATAATACACAATAAGCATTTGTTAAGTAAATCAAGCTGCAAACAAAAGTGCAAAACTGTATAACTTGTATGAAATGATAACTTCACAATCATGTCAGCGATGCTCCTTGTGACAGCCACGGCTCTTTATGAATCATGTAGGTTAAATAACATAATGAAGGTAATTTGATAAAGGTCTAACATAATATGAAGAATAAAGGTCCTTCTACAATACATTATATAAACTTATATAATTAGATTATTAGATATATTTTGGTGATACAGCTGGCGATATGATGACTGTTCAGTCATTCTGCTAAAATCACATCTTATCACTGCACTTAGAAAGACACCATTAATTCATGCTGCAGATTACTCAGTCTGAACTTTCACTTCTTTAAATTATCTCCTGGATATTCATGAGTGTTTTGCAGTAAAGCCTCTGTCAGTCAACTCTCTGGTTCATGTTTGGGGATCTGCCTCTTCCTCCTCCCTCTGTTTACACTGCAGCTCGAGGTCTTTGGGCTCTGCTGCTTTATGTTTGTGTAAATGAGTTGTGTTTCCACAGTGGCAGGTCGCTTTCCTGCACACCTCACAAATAGCAGTTTCTTCTTCTCGTCTGTCGCTGTGAAACAGCGCTCCTCTTCCTCTCTGCTGTCTCCAGGACGCTAGCTTTACAGCCAATCAGGAGCTCCGTCTGTTCTACCAGAGCGGAGAAGGAAAGGGGGGGGGCGGAGTGCGCCTGCGCACTGAGCAGAGTGAGAGAGCAGCGCTGTTTGCACCGCGAGTAAATACGAGTAAAGTTGCTGAAGGTATTAAGAGAAACTTCCACAGAAATACCGATCTCATCAGGCTAGTATCGAGTGATCCTAACGTTGGTATCGATACTATTCGATTCGCCCACCGCTAACAGATTGTTATCAATCAGCCATTAATCAGTTCAGGCTGCCAGTGAGAAAATCTCATCAACACAGAGAAAATTATATTTGTGAGATTAGTTTACAAAGTGAAAAAAACGAAGATCTCTGTGACATTGACATTTTGTCTGATGTCCTCTGACCCACCCACTCATATTTCGAGTTGTGACGCTGCAGGTACATCACACACCTGGGAGGAGCTGCTTGGTAAAGACAAGACAATCTGTGGTTCATCAAGACAATCAGAACGACGGGAGCATGGCGGTAAGAATGAACTGAATTTGTTTGTTTTATTGAAACATGACAGGCAGACAGATAGTCTGACTGCACACCTGAGCAGGTGGACAGATCTCTGTAGATATAACCTCTGTGAGTGTCTTTACTGGAACTAAACCCTTACAGTTTACAGGTGAGAAAAATATTTTTCTAACTCAGTGACACTTCAGAGTTTTTGACTCATCTATAGTACTTTCTTTCTTTTAGCCGCCCAAGTCCTCCCAGTCAAACTACAGCACAAAGCTGAAAGACAGCCCAGCAGAAAACCTGGAGTCTGTTTACGAGGACCCCGACGCTCTGAGGGTAAAACTCATTTCTGACCAGACTGTCCTCATTTGCACAACACTCTGTAGAGTTATTCTTCTTTTTGGTGGTTGGTAAACACTCTGTAGAGTTGAATTCTTCACTGCAGATCTGCAGGATTTTACACTGACTTTTAACTGTACTCTTGGAGTTGGTTTAATCTGGATATTGTTGAAAATACTCTATGTAGGTTAAAATAGGATTACGCTGAAATATTGACACTCTGTGTGTCACTGTGCACCTGAGCAGGTGGACAGCCATTGGAACACCTGAGCAGGTGGACAGATCTCTGTAGATATAACCTCTGTGATGTTTGGAGATAAGTGTCTTACTGGAATTATCAGGTACATAAAGTTTCCTGTTTACAGGTGAGAAAGGTATTTCTGGTAACTCAGTGACACTTCAGAGTTTTTGACTGATCTAAAGTACTTTCCTTTTTTTAGCCATCCAAACTCTCCCAGTCAAACTACAGCTCAGCAGAAAACCTGGAGTCTGTTTATGAGGACCCCGACGCTCTGAGGGTAAAACTCATTTCTGACCAGACCGTCCTCATTTGCACAGTAATATTATGGCTGGGGGGTGGGGGACCTCGCTGCAGCTCTGACTGAAGGTGCAGCTGATTGGAGCCTCTTCATGTATTGATTACGATGTACCGGTATTTCTTTTCATGTTAATTAGGACTACCAGGCTGACAGGCTCCCTACAGACTGTCAGAGGCCTCGCCCTGTCCGTCCTCCTCCCAGACCACCAGCCAGCATGAAGCCCAAAGCAGGCGTCGGAGCACACAGTAATTACAGGAGGACACAGTCTGACCCAGCAGTGCAGGTATTTCACATGAATAATCAGCGCCTTTCACCTTACAGTTCACCTAAGACTAAGACTGGTACCACTGACATCTGACAGGTTGCCTGGTAGCCGTGCAGGCCTTTGACCTCCAGACAATAAATACAGTAAAGTGGTCAGTTTTTGGAAATGAAATATTGTTTTGAAGAGACTCTTTCATAGTTATGTTAAGCTAAACTAATAGCTGCTGGTTGTAGCAGACAGGTGCAGAGTGACATCCCTCTCTCCTGTAAAGGAAACTGTGTAATAATCTGTATTTTTAAAGTTTATACGTAGAGATTAAAAAGTACTGATTCTTGATTTCTCTGTGAAAGTCTCTTAGGTCAGAGAAAACCCCTCCTCCTCTTCCTCCTTGGCCCGATCAAGCTCCCTCATCTCCTGTCTATTATGACCAAACCTGTCCTGGAAAGAGCCTGAGGTCTGAGGTGAGCCTCCTCTGTCAAAAATGTTTCCAGGAGCTCCTGATCACACGTTGCGATCAGGATCTAAATACCCAGGTAGCATTTAAATCCCCGAGTTGTATCTAAAAAAGAAGAAACATATTTACTATTGTATAAAAACCTTTACATTGTAAAGAGCATGACATAATGGACCAGTATGAATGTACAGTGTTACAGTTCAGAGTTCAGTAGTTTTAATGAGGCAGGCAGGAATGACTTCCTGTGTCTCTCTGTGGTGCATCGTGGGAGTCGGAGTCTGTTGCTGAATGAGCTCCTGTAGCTGGTCAGCACAGTGTGGAGTGGGTGAGATGAAAAGTCCAAAATAGTCTTTATTTTGGGCAACGTCCTCCTCTCAGACTCTCTCCTGTCAGAGAGTCCAGGTCCTCTCCCACAACATGGCTACCTTCCTGATACTTCTGTTGAGTCTGTTGATGTCCCTCACCCTCACCCGTGCTGTTGTCTGCTGCCCCAGCAGACAACAGCGCACATGATGGCTCCACAGACTATATATAGAACATCCTCAGCATCGCCCTGCAGATGTTGAAGGACCTCAGCTGCCTCAGAAAGTAGAGGAGACTCTGGCCCTTTCTGTCCATAGTGTCCACATTCTTGCACCAGTCCAGTTTGTGGTCCAAGTACATTCCCAAATTTCCCATCATTCTGTTATATTTGTTGTGCATCGTGTCACAGTGTGCCTGTTTTTAGGTCACAAATAGACCGGTCGCTCCACCTCGACTCTACTGCTCTGAAACCTCACCTGCACAGGTATGACTCTCTGATTGGATGTCAGCCAGAAACACAACAAAATGACCCACACACCTTAGACAAGCTCCAACCACCGGAGCACCTGCTCAGGCTCGGAACAGTTGGCAGAGCAGAGCACAGCTGATCCTGAGCTAATAAACAGATCAAATAAATGTATTGATTGATTGATAAATGCACTTTCCTCCACAGGTCAGACCTCCCCCACCGGCTTTAAACCCTCCACCTCCTCCCTCAGTCTCTTCTGAAAGCCTGCATACCCCATACCTGGAAGTCCTGCCAGACCACGTGGACTACATGGTGACACCAGCACACACACAGATCTATAGCGCTTATATTTATTGATGATACATTTTTGTATATATATTGAACTTTCTTATCCACAGCAGAGCTTGTCTCTTCGATCTGGACTTTCAGAACCGGTCTGCCAGAGTGGGTTCAACTCCGTTTATCAGGAGAGCACAGAGGAGGTAACAGTTAACGGTCACATCCATTAATCCATTTTAGACGTCAGTGTTTCTCACAGTCATGTTTTCTATAGGACATCAATGGGCTGCGGACATGGATGAGGACGGTGTCGAGTGAGTTTAGAATGTAACTTACATTTATAAGAAACACAAATATAATGGAGCACTGGGTGTATTTATTCTGTATGTGTGGTTTATCAGGATATGACTTCACAGCCCCATCAATGTATGGCCTCAGTACACAGGAGGAAGTCAGGTAATAACACAACAAACAAACATGGCAGTGCAGTGTCGCATTCCTGTTTAGATTTCAGACTAAACAGTGCATCAGTGAACACTGATTAAAAATCACGTGATAAGGAATACTACGTCTGCCAACTGCATTATTATTTGACAGGTTTTTGTGTTTTCTCCGTAGGTTGTTTAATGAAAGAGCATTTAACGTGGCAAAGATGCTGCGTGCCTTCTCGCTTTTTATGATGAAAGGTAAAGATAACCTGCAGAGTATCATCTCAGAGTTCAGGTCTATCTCTGAGCACCTAGACAAGGTGAAGAAGAAGACCAAAGCCATGGGCATCGCTGGAGGGGCAACAGGGGCAGTGGGTGGTGCGACGGCTATGGTGGGTATTGTCTTGGCTCCAATGACCATGGGGATCTCTCTGGTTGCCACTGCTGTCGGAGCCACTATGGTGGCATCTGCAGGGGGAATGGGCGCTCACGCTGCGAAAGCCAACAAGAAGGTTGTAAACAGGATGACAGTGGAGAAACTTGTGCATGATTACAGGGAAGACATTGTGGACCTGGAACACTGCCTGGGTCTTATCCTGTGTGCGATGAATGAGCTTCAGAGGTACGACACGGGCCGATTGCAAAGAGCAGGAGCTCACCCTGAGGCCCTGAGGGTGGCACACAAGTTCCAGGCCGTCTTCAGAAACAACATGGATGCCAGCGGGAGCGCGGCCTGCACCGGCAGGCTGACATCTGACAGACTGCTGCAGGTGTTTACCAAAGACATGGATCAGTTCTTTACAGAGAAGAATGGTCAGAACCTGAAGAAGTCCAACAAGAGCCGGTTCTCGGGAAGAGTTGAGCTGCTGGCTAATAACCTGCAGGAGGAGTTGGATTACCTTAACCAACAGTGGCAGGCGTTCAGCTGAGCCACACGTGTGAGTGTATCTTTCTAACAGTTAACATTGTAAAACAAATATTTCTGTTCTCAGTTATTAATATAAAGCAAATTAATGCAGGTAACCCGTTGTGTCTGAATAATGTGATGTCTGTCATGTATAAATAAACAATGTGTGACGTGGTGGAGTGGTAGTGATTGAGGATGCTGTGGATACAGTCGCTATGGCGACCCCTAAAGGCAACAACCGAAAGGTGAAAACAAATAACGAATCCAACACTGGCGGAGTGATACTGCGGAAGGACACAGCCGCTTCTCGTTACAGCTGTATAACCGCAACGCACTTCAGCAGCCGCCATTTTCTCTCCTGTACTCCACCACAGAAGCTTCGTGAGACTCCGGACCGTTGGCCGACATGGCTGTGTAAAGTGTGCCGCGACCCAGCTGCTTCCGTCCGAACAGTGCATTCAGCCAGTGCACTGAACCGCCTCTCCTCCAGCACCATGTCGTGAGTGTCACTTTCAGTGCCGGTTGTCAGCCATACCAGGCCGACGACCGGAAGTTCATTATATCTGTCTATATGTCGTTAATTCGAGTCTGGACGGATTGATCGATCAGTACCGTCTGATTATTTCACGTTTCTGATCAACTGAAATGACGTAACGTGACATCAGTGCGAGATGTCACAGTAAAACTCAATAGTTTGTGTCATCTGAGTTTGTTGTCCTTATTGATGTTGTCGTCATTGATTGTTGTTACGGTTCACTCTGAGCTTTGACGCGTTAGTCAAACGTTACTTTATTGTCACAGTGCCTCCGCGTGCCAACGTGGCGTCTGAAATGGTTCTTTGTGGTAAAATGGCCGACAGAGAAGGGGGAGGGAGTGACGTCAGAGTCACAAGACTGGGAGCTGGGCTGAAGCATGTGACATGAAGCGTGCGCATTGATGTCATTAGGCACAGTGAATGAAAAATAAATGGATCAAATATGTGTGTTTAGAATTATTGATGACTGAACAAATATATAAATATATTTATTGACTGATGTGTAATAAGTTTGTGTTTTTATTGTGTGTGACACGATGTATTGATCGCGTCTGATCATTTATGTGCCGCTCACCTTGCCTGCTCTCGTCCTACAGGTCCTTTGTGGAAATCCTCAGCACTGCTGCTTTTGACAGCATCAAAGAGTTCGCCACCACCTCGCCACGCACTCCATTTGTGACCAACAACAGCCACTATGACCATGATGATGACAGACTCACAGTTTGGCCTGGAAGACATGGAGGCCATGCTCTGGGCACCTTCCTCTCTCATGGCTGACGCCGTGTGTTCGCCAGTTTTTAACCTTGACGCAGAAGAACCACAGAAAAGGGGAGGAGCTTTGCCCCAGGGGGATGTTTCACCTGCATCGCCCCTTACCTCCTCATCACTGTCTTCTTCTCCTCCTCCCTTCTACTCTCCGTGCTCCTCGCCACCTGCCGTTCTCTTATATGGGGATAAAGCCAGGATGGAACCTGACCTGCTGTCTCTCCCCTGGTTGGACCACCCTGGTCAGCTGACATGTAGCCAGGTGTCAGGTGATGGCAAAGGTAAGGACTGTGAAACAGTGGTTACTATAAATGTTTGTGAGACAAAGATCTCATGCCATGTCTGCCTCCACAGAGGACCCACTCCAAGACCTAGATTGGATGGCAGAGAGGATTGACCTCAGTGAGCTCGACCTGGACTCTCTGATTGGCTCCTGCAGTGTGGGTGATGAACACCAGAGCCCTTCTGAAGACCTCCTGGCCTCCCTTGACTGCCCCATGGAGCTCGACTCCCTCCCATTGTCACCGCTCTCCAGTGTTCCCCGTGCCCCTTCCCCTCCGGCTGCCTGCTCCACTGCCTCCGTCATTACTGTGGATGAGCCAGACTCCTGCAGTGTGGGGCAGGAAGTTCCCTCCTCTCCGCTGAGCATCCCAGAGCCGCAGGAGGAGCTGGAGATCAAGTCTGAGCCAGCATCGCCCGAGCCGGCATCTCCTTCCTCCCCCGCCTTCACACTGGACCTGGGCAGCGAGGTGGATATCTCGGAGAGTGAGGTGAAGCCACTCCTGGTTCCTGAGGCCACCAGGATTGTGCTATCCCTCTCACCAACTCGCATCGTCCTCGTTCTGGCTCCCAGAAATGACCACAGCATTGCCACCACCACAGAGGTCATTCATTGCTCCCCACCAACCTCCCCCTCTCCAAATTCCTCCAGGAGCAGACCGTACCCGGAGCCCAACCAGAGACCCGGGCGTCCCTCTCTCACCACCACCAAGGTAAAGTCCCTACAGACCAAAGGCGAGACTGAAAGGACGACTGTGAAGGTGCCAAAAGATAAGAAGCAGAAGAAGATGGAGCAGAATAAAACGGCTGCCACGCGTTACAGGCAGAAGAAGAGGGTGGAGCAGGATGCACTCATCACAGAGCACACCCTGCTGGAGAGGAGGAACCTGGAGCTGATTGAGAAGGCTGAATCTATGACCCGAGAGATCCAGTACCTCAAAGAGCTGATGGAAGAAGTCCGCACAGCCTGCGTCAAAAAGGGCCTCAGTGCTGACCCCTAGTGGTTGCAGCAATAACTAATGGTTGGAATGTGGGCTAGTCTGTAAATAAATGTTTTGTCCACTGTGCATGTAGCCCTGTCAGAGTAATCAGAGTACTTTAGGAGGTTTTTCCTTCAGTGTGTGAACCTGTCAGAATATTATCATGTACCAGAGTACTTTAGAGTAGTTCCATGAAGTATAGGAATGTGTATTTTATTCCCAGTTATCTCAAGTGTAATCATGTCTTATCACAGTATGACCTCGCTGTATTCATAATAAACCTATTATTCCTCATGATGCTTGTTTGCATTGAATATAAACCAATAATACACTTTTTCTATGATGACCAAAGCTCGCATGTGTCCAGATTAAGGAAGATAACAGAATACAGAGCTAGATTCCATTTAAATGCTTCATTTACCATAAGGCACTAATTGTTATCTAATACTGTATTCTGATGGCTGTGCTGCCACCTAGTGATTTCAGCCACTGCCTGGTGTGTTGCATATGTATTCGTTTGAAGTAGGTGAATGCACACAGCTGTGTACGATGAGTTTATTGTAGCCTGAACAGTCAATGCACACTCTACATTGTCACCAATGTAAATACACAGCGTATACAACATGTTGACTGGATGAGGTCATGCTATGTAGCCTACTTAAAGCAGTGACACACGCAGTCTCTTGTAGAAAAGCATGGCAGTGGTGTCGGTTGTAAAGGCAGAGTATGATGTCACAGGAAGTGCTGTCCACTCTGCAGGCGCTCATTCATCTGCATGCAGTGCCTCTGTGGAAAAAACGGCGAGCCCCTAGGCACGGCAGCTCGGGTGCCTCTTGAGGTTGTTCTTTAGCATGCTAAAGCTTGATGTAGCCTATAGGAAACCTGCAGGCTGCTGCTCCCACTCTCAGACTGTGATGCTGATGAAGCTCGTGACTATACACCGGAGCATAAACAGGTCTGAGGCTGCACGGCTTCACGTGGAGCTGCAGCGAACACACTGTGGATGGATGTGACTGCATCAATCAGAGGGAGCACAATACGCTGCTTTTATAGTATGGGCACAAAAAGCTCATTACAGAGCAGTCATGTTGAATTTCATTCCACTGGTTAGACCCACAGAGGACAGTAAAGGAATCACAAAGCTTCTCAGTCCAGACTGAGTGTAGATCTGTAATGACGTAGAAATGCCATCTATGTAGCTGCAGCTGGTTTCTGTGGACATGCTCATCGGCTCATCAGATGGAGTCAAAAGCAGGAAGTCTCTCAGGTCGGAACCTCTCATTCTCATTAGGTCAGACTGAGGAGTCAGAGGGCATCTGATGAGGTTTACGTTGCATGAGGTGATATTTGAACAAGGGAAAAGATCTGCACAAGTGTCATGATGATGTCACTGCAGCTGGCATCCTCGACAGTCGTCCTCAGGCTCGGTGTTGTCAGAGGAGTAAGAGCTCTCTTCACTTACTGTCAACATAACACATAAGTATTAGAGATGAACACACACACCACCAGTAACGTGAAAACATGAAGATAGAGGACTTACGCCACTCGGTCTGGATGGGCAGGAAGGCTTTGTCGCCGTTCTCTCTGACCATCTCCTCAATCTTATCCAGCAGGACAGACACGCTGCGGTCCTTCCCGGGTGTCTTACTGTCTAGGACGTGGTAATAGTTCCCACAGTACTCCAGCAGTCTCTGCAGCTCCCGCCCACCTCTCAGGATGTGTTCCTCAATGGGCGTGCGTCCCAGCCAGTCACCACAGCTGAACAGCACCATGGTGTGGAGGCATGCACCATCACCAAAAAGAGTCTCTATGTGTGCCAGCAGTGTACGCCGCTTCCTGGCTGTGAGAGACGAGACAACAGGCAGGACCAGCAGCAGCGTGTGAGGGCCGGGCCGCAGGAGGGCAGCCCCGCGCTGGGACTCCTGGCGGATACGCTTCGGTGTCCTCCTCACTGAGAACCAGTCCCAGCCTGGAGTGTCCACAATTGTGACCCGGCGACCGGACACCAGTGCCTGCCTTCTGAGGCACAGCTCCGTCTCCTGGCCCGATTCAAAGTACCGCCTGCCCAGGATGCAGTTCCCCACTGAACTCTTTCCAACACCCTTCCATCCCAACAACAGCAACCGGAGCTCTGAACATTAGAGAGAGAGACTGATGAAGAGAGGATCACACACACAAACGCACACATACACACACACACCTCTGGGAGGTCCTCCTATCATCTGCTCCCTCTGGCGAGCATGCTCCTCCATCCTCATCCGCTCCTCCTCTAGAGCTCGTCTAGCTTGTTCTTCCTCTAGTAAAATCAGCTCATTCACCTCGAAGTACCAGCCTGCAAACACACACACAATGGGCAGTCAGTCAGCTGTTTATGGTCTGTGTAGATCAGATAAAAGAGGCGGTGTGTAGACACACCCTGGTTGTCAGTGATCATCTCCTCCACCTTCTCCATCAGCTCAGGCACCTGTGTGTTCTCCTCTGTGTCTTTACGAGTGTTGTCGAAGGCATGGTATCTGCAAGGGTCACATGATAAAAGGTGCTTTTAAATGACAGAGATTAACGAGTGATGCTAACACCAGGGCACAGTCTGACTTTCCACAGGTGGTCTGTGGTGCAGGCCGCCCTCTCTCTGTTACAGACATTATTTAAGAGCTCACATTACTGAAACTATCAATATCCAAACATGCAGCTGGGTTTTTATTCTATCTCTCTTTGCTTCAGTCTGTCTAATGACAGACAGTCTTAACAAGCTGCTGGAAAAACGTGGAGGTGAAACGGGTCAACACATTGTTTTCATAACACAGGTGTGACGGGGTGAAACTTCCTGGGTTTGGAAGTTAACACAACATTGAATGTGGCAAACAGAGGTCTGAGTCCACCAGCCCTGCTGAGCGGAGGTTTTTCCAACTTGACATAGATAGCTTCCTTGACTTCTCTCAGATGCTAACATGATGGAAAGTATGATTTGATTGGTCAATGAGAGAAGTTGCTCAGGTGAGATATAAAGAAAGCCCAAATTCTAACCCTGCAGCTGTACAGATAGGAGTAATCTGATTACCTGCTCCCACACCTCTCCACCAGCCACTGCAGGGCCTCCCCCGTGTTTGTGATGTGCTCCTCGATGAAGATGCCTTTGGGGAGCTTTTCCACCGCTGTAAACAGAACCATGGAGTACCTCCAGGTGCCTCCGCCCAGGGCCCCCAGCTGCTCCTCTGCGGCCCTCCTCTCTGTGTCAGTAAAGGGCTGGGTGACCGACACCACCAGCAGGATGGCGTGTGGCCCGGGAGGGCAGAGAATGGCACCCATACATGGCCCCTCGCTGTCCAGGCTTGGCGGGGCCCGTGGTGGGTTGTCTGACTCGGCGCCTGCACTGTTATCATTGTTATCAGGTTCGGCGCCGTCCTCGTGTTCGGCAGGGATGGCCCATGGCGGGGTGTCAACCACAGTGACACGTCGGCCAAAGATCTCCGTCTGACCCACGTTGCTGTGAGTCGTTTCTGTCCCGGCATCGAAGACCTCATCTCCCAGAATGGTGTTGGCGGTAGAGGTTTTACCGGACTGTGGCCCCCCAAGGAGCAGCAGTCTGCGCTCAGGAGGGTGCCGACCCCTGGGTTCCACTGTGGGGACACAGAAGAACTTGTTAACCAGTCTCAGTGTCGTACCTGCTTCCTGTCTCAGCTCCCGTCCTTCCTTTGTTCACTCGTGCTTGTGACCAGAGAGGAGGAGCTCTGAGTTACATGTGTGGATGAAATGACATCAGTTTACTGAATGTTACTGAAAGACGCACGAAGACATGACACAGTTCAGACCTACAGTGGAAATAACACCCACTTACCAGTGTCAGAGGCAGAGGACACAGCAGCCATCTTGTGTGTGGAACCTCTGGATTCCTCCTCCTCAGCCCCCCTCCTCCTCCTCCTTCTCGCCTCCACGTTGGATTTCTTTTCTGGCCTCTTCAGAAAGATGCTGAGCAGCTCTGTGCGAGCCTCATCGTGCTGCAGTGTTCCTTACTCTACCTTCACTTGTCTTCATACCTCCTGTAAGCGTCTCTCCACACGCCTCCTTCGTCTCCTGTGACCTCGTCCTCGTCTGCTTTATCTGTCCAAGCAGAGAGAGAAGACCGTGCAGTTCAAGAAACTGAAAGCTAAATCCACCCCTGCTGCAGCCGCTCCGCCAAGATGCCTCGTCATTTCTCTTTTTTCAGAGGCAAAACAGAGGAAGCTGTTCCTCCCACTCGCTATGATCACACAGCAGCAGCAGCAGAGGTGGGAGGGGGGAGGAGAGAGGGAGGGTGTGAGGGGGAGAGAGAGAGAGAGAGAGAGAGACGGAGGGAGAGAGAAAGAGGGGACGAGTGAGGGAGGGAGGGAAGAGAGAGGGGGAGAGTAAAGGAGGGGGAGGAGAGAGGGAGAGAGGGGGGGAGGAGGGGAGGGAGGGAGAGAGAGGGGGAGAGGAGGGGGAGAGAGGGAGGGCGTGAGGGGGAGAGAGAGAGAGACGGAGGGGCAGGGAAAGAGGGGACGAGTGAGGGAGGGAGGAAAGGGAGAGGGGGAGAGTAAAGGAGGGGGAGGAGAGAGGGGGAGAGAGGGGGGGGGGGAGGAAAGAGTGAGGGAGGGAAGAGAGAGGGGGGAGAGAAAAAGGGGACGAGAGAGGGAGGGAGGGAGGGAAGAGAGAGGGGGAGAGAAGGGGGAGAGGGAGGGAGGAAAAGAGAGAGAGGGCGGGAGTTGTGAAATGGGTAGACAGACAGACGAAGGTCCCAGCTGCTGCAACACACACACGTTGATGGGAAACCTGATGACTGACACACACACACACACACACACACAGCACAAATACATTTAAACATTGATACAGAGCAGCTTACATAATCCTCATGACTCCTATAAATAGCCGCAGATTTATAATCCTGTGAAGACTCATCATCATCATCATCATCATCATCATGAAGTGGCAGGATGCGTTCAGGGAGCCTGAGAACGTATAGCCGTTGTCATGGTAAATCGAGTGTAAGGTGCAGCTACGTGCCAGCGACGTTAGCATTTTAGCTTCACAGCTAATCATAAACTGAAGCACAGAAACAGTCGCAAACCGCCACAACTGTCGGATTCAGCCTCTCGCCGTGCATCGACTCTAAGTGTCGTAAACTGACCATGTGACGGTAGACGCTTAAGGAGCCTAGGCAGCTGCGTGTGAGCGTGAGTCCTGAGTGCGTGACGGACGCTGCGTGTTCCTCTGAAACATGGAGGCAGCCGACGAGTTCGCGAAGTACCGCTCACCGCTGGTGTCCCGGTACGCCAGCCGGGAGATGGCGTACAACTTCAGCGACAGGAAGAAGTTCAGCACCTGGAGGAAGCTCTGGATCTACCTGGCTAAGGCCGAGAAGGTTGGACATTTAACGCCCTTATGCTTCGGTACAGCAGTGAACTGTGTAACAGCAGTGATGTGTGTGACCCTCATCAGGTTTCCTCTAAATATAGGAGCTGTTCCTGCATGGCGGACACACTGCAGCGCAAACACAACATGCTGTGCTGCACTTCAGAACTAGTCAGACAGATAACACAACAAACACACATCTATACATTCTAAACCAATAAATTCTGTCTCGAACAGTCTGTCTGTCTGCATGGATTTCAGTGACAGTGATCTGAAACGCAGCTGCACACATTTCACAGTGTTTTGTTTCCTTTAAACTTATTTTAAGGTGTGAGAGAGTGTATGAGAGTGTGTGTGTGTGTGTGAGAGATAGAACATCTACTGATGTTGTGTACATGTCTTCCAATTTTATCATTAAACTATTAAGCTTAACTGGTGACAGACAGATTGTCACATGACCTATTACACACACACACACACACACACACACACACACACGCCTCCCTCTCTGCACTGCTCAGCTTAGTGTGTTGTGTTCAGTTTGTGTGGATTTTCTGACCTTTGACCTCAATGACAGAGCGTGGACTGTTTGGTCTTACTGTAAACACATGACATTGATAACCTCAGGAGGACATGACAGCAGCTATCTGTTCACAGTGATAATAGAGTCCTGATTTGATCAGGTGTGTGAAATATGTCGGTGAAAATTCTCTGTCGTAGTGATCCAGGTCAAAGTTGCAGGGCAGCAAGTCCAGGGGCCCTGCCTCAAGCCTTGTAATGATTTATGGGTGCACTGATCATGGACGGGGGCTTCTCTGTGTGTCTCCGGCCTTTCCTCAGGCATTGGGTCTGCCTATCACCGATGCTCAGATTCAGGAGATGGAGAGTCATGCAGAGGACATCGACTTCATCATGGCAGCTGAAGAAGAGCGCAAGCTCCGTCATGATGTCATGGCTCATGTCCACACCTTTGCCCATTGCTGCCCTTCTGCTGCCCCCATCATCCACCTGGGAGCCACTTCTTGCTACGTTGGAGACAACACAGTAAGTACAACTGTCGCCGAAAGTCTGAGCAGCAGTGGGACTTTAAAAAGTGATTTTTATGTTGTGTTCCCCCCTCAGGACCTCATCATGCTGCGTGACGGTTTTGACATCCTCCTGCCGAGGGTGAGTCTCAGCTGTGAGCAAAAAAACGTGAAACAAGTGTGAGGCTTTAAAACACAAACGCTTATGTGATGTTTTGTTTCTGCAGCTGGCAAGGGTCATCGACAGGCTGGCAAACTTTGCAGAGAAGCACGCTGATCTCCCCACACTCGGCTTCACGCACTATCAGTGAGTCTCTGTATGACAGGGCTCCGATCCCGGACCCCTGCCACCGCCCTCTTACCCATCATGCCTCTCTTTGCAGGCCTGCCCAGCTGACCACAGTTGGGAAGCGGGCATGTCTGTGGCTGCAGGACTTGACCATGGACATGAGGAACTTGCAGCGAGCCCGTGGTGACCTGCGTTTCCGTGGTGTCAAGGGGACCACCGGCACCCAGGCTAGCTTCCTGCAGCTGTTTCAGGGGGACCATGACAAGGTATTAATAATGATCGATCTGTCAGTCAGCATTACATTCAGACTTATTGTGAAGGATTTACATGTGTCAGGTGTAATTTTCTGCCATCAGGTGGAGGAGCTCGACCGCATGGTGACAGAGATGGCCGGCTTCAAAAAGTGCGCTCATAAGTATTAATTAGACCGTTTGTTTTTCTGAGCATGATAAACAGTCATATTTACTGAAATCAGTGTGTAGGCGTCTAACAGTCAACCTCCTCCTTATCATCGTCCTCTTGATCATCCTCTCTCAGAGCCTACCTGGTGACTGGACAGACCTACAGCCGTAAAGTGGACATCGACTGTCTGTCCACTCTGGCCAGTTTGGGGGCGACTGTTCACAAGGTGAGCTTATTCACAGGAAATGTCTCCATCTGGTGGTGTTCATGGGAGCTCAGCTGAGCTGTGTGTGTGCTGCAGATCTGCACTGACATTCGCCTGCTGGCCAACCTGAAGGAGATCGAGGAGCCCTTTGAGAAAGAGCAGATTGGTATGTTTGCTGTATGTGTGTTTTTTTTTAATACATGTTAGGATCGCCACCCTCTTCATCATCAAGCCTTCCTCTCCAACAGGTTCCAGTGCCATGCCCTACAAGAGAAACCCCATGCGTGCCGAGCGCTGCTGTAGCTTGGCCCGACATCTGGTGGCACTGATTGCAGACCCACTGCAGACGGCCTCTGTCCAGTGGCTGGAGAGGACCCTGGACGACAGCGCCAACAGGTGGGCAACCCCAGGCACTGGTGGTAGATGCAGGTTGTCCTGGAGCTGACTGTTTTTCCTGTGTGCAGGAGGATCTCCTTGCCTGAGTCCTTCCTCACTGCAGACATCATCCTCAGCACCCTCCAGAATATCACGGAGGGTCTGGTGGTTTACCCCAAAGTCATTGAGAGACACATCCGCCACGAGCTGCCCTTCATGGCCACGGAGAACATCATCATGGCGATGGTGAAGGCCGGGGGAAACAGACAGGTAGGGGGCAGCTATTTAGAAGCGATGTGGTTCCACCTATGTGGGTGCAGTCAGGCTTCCTTACTTCATGAGTCTCCATTCTCAGGACTGCCATGAGAAGATCCGCGTCCTGTCACAGGAGGCGGCAGCAGTGGTAAAACAGGAAGGAGGGGACAACGACCTGCTGGCCAGAGTCCAGCGGGACCCGTATTTTGCCCCAATCTTGAGCCAGCTGGACGCCCTGCTGGACCCCAAAACTTTTATTGGCCGTGCACCTCAGCAGGTACAGCGTGCCCGTGTGAAGTCAAGGCGCCATGCTGGCTCCTGCCTGTGTCTAACAATTCCATTCTGTCATCCAGGTGACCAGGTTCCTGTCTGAAGAAGTGCACCCCCTGCTGGAGCCTTACAAATCTAGGATGGATGTGAAGATAGAACTTGAGCTCTAACACACTTAGAGCTTTTGTGTATTAATAAAAATAATGACTGAATTAATTCATCTTTAATGTGTGCTCATACATTCTGCTCACTGAAGTATTAATCAGCAATATGTTCTGATGCGTTTCATTTTTAAAAATGAAACCTAATATTTAAAAAGCTCCTTGTTTTGGTGTGAAGATGATTTCTGCTCTCGGCTGTGGGGGTGAGCGGTTTGTTGTTCCTACATTCATCTGTAGGTGCTGTGCACCTTCCACACATGGTGCCGCTGTTGTTCCATCACTGACTCTGTCTTTGTTTATAGTGAACATGTGCTCTCGTACTGAACATGTTCCCTGTCCTGCTTCCTCCTGCATGCAGTGACAGCCCTGACCATTAGGGGCATTGTGGAGTGATGCTGGCTGATGGGAAATGCAGCCCTGTTGGTGTGCCAGCATGTTTTTGGTAGGATGCTTCAGACGGGGGTGCTACACTCAGCACACCCTTTCAGGGTTATCTGAGAAGCAGTGGAGCACTCACAGCTGACACTGAGATAGCTCTGTTTATTTAAACACGCTGCCTCGGGGCTGTTGGCATGTCCGGGTGGCACTCTGATCATCTCTGCTGTTTGTGGCTTGTTGATGTCTTTAAGGATCGCTTGGGAATGTCTGAGATGGGAACACTGGGCCCCTGGTGTCCTGCTCAGTCCCAGCAGCATTCTTTCACATACTCCATGCTGCGTGCGAGCTCTGATGAGCAGGCACAGAGTTCGGCTTGGAATTCTGTGGGAATTTTTCTAGTGCTGAGAGTTGGCAGTGTTTCTGCTGCAGTTGTTCTGCCCACATGTTGTTTGTGCTCCTTGTGAACCCATTTAATGCAACTTATCTCCACACATTACGCCCACCTTACTGCAGCTGATCTGTACACATTCTCTATCTTTTGTCTATCTCTCCATCTAGGATCATTTACAGCCATCTTTCTGGTGCCCCAAGAAAGTCAGAAGGAGATCCTCTGTGCCAAAGTAAGAGTATAAAAGGCTTCTGATAAATGAATAACGCTCATGAAATCAGCAGCAGCGCCGTTCACAGCCCAAGAGGGCCTTGATGTAAATGTCAGAGAAAGGTCTGCATCTCTATTGTAGTGTGGGAGAACATGGTTCTTGTGATGCCCGCCTTGTTGTTCTTGACTTTGATTCAAGCCGTTGCAGCAGAGTAATCTCTCCTAACACCTGCTTGTACTGGAGTCCCTCGTATCCCTTCAGCCGAAACAAAAGCAGCAGAGCGGCCACGTCCAATTCACTATCGGACATGGGTCTCTGTGTACGGCTGCAACCTGTCAGCTCTTATCATGCAGAGCCGAACCCTGCACATTCCGCATGTAAAGGCCACTCCATCTGCAGGACGGCAGGATCTGCTGAGCATTGAGAGAGGATGGGGAGCTAAGTGTTGATGAGAGGCAGGGTGGGAGGCTGGGGGGGGGGGGGGTTGGACTCAGAAGAGAGATGTGATTGTCCAGCAGAGATGTACAGACAGATTATACAGAAACAGGCAGGTCAGTCTCACAAAGATGGACTGAGTGATAGAGTGGGCACCAGCAGCTGTGATCTCACCCTCCACTCCTCTCTTTGGCACCGGCTTCCAGAAAACTGCCCTTTTATTGAAAAATGCCAAGTGCGCCACATTCCTCTGGACACACAAAGGTCCTCCCCCGTCCACAGCCACAATCTGACAAGCCATAATTATATAATTAGGCTGGATGGTGCAGACAGGGTCCCTTAGATAGTGTGTTGTATTTATGTTATCAGACAATGACGAGAATTTGACAGCAGTGTGTGTGTGTGTGGGTTTGTGCGTGTGCACAGTCCAGCTGTGGCACCGAGGCACAGAGAATAATGGGTCAATAGAATTACCTAGTCTGGCCTGTGGCGGGGCAGCGATTAGGGCCTCAGTGTGCGATACGTGAGGAGGTGGGGACCTTTTAGGCTCTGCCAACCTGAGAATGTAAAGTGGGACAGTTCACAGTTCATTTGTATGTAATCAGAGCGCTGCCTCGGACTGATTCCAGGCAGACAGACACAGGCACTTAAGCCTTCATAATACTGCAGCATCAAATCCAGCTGAAGGACAGTCTGTGCCAAGCAGCGTGTTTGATGTTATGGCTGTGTTCACACCATTAAAACAGACTGTGCTGTGTTTGGTCTGTTAGAGCTGTTCATATGAAGCAGACAGGTGGGTTTCTGTCTGCGTCCAAACTCTGAACTGAAACCAACCAAAGGCAGACAGTGATGTAAAAATCAGGCAGCATGACTTCTGGGTCTGCACCTTGTTGTAATCACAGCTGGCACAGTCTTCAGGATAACTTTTGTCAGCTCAGATTGAGAGTGCAGAAACAGCTGGTTAGTTACAAGTTTTCATTTTGGGGGCATTACTACTCAAAAGGACAGATTTGCAGCTCAGCCCTGCAGCACATCAGACGAGAATTCAGCCAGTGTCTGTCTAAGCTGGCCACCAGCCAATCGCCTCCCTTGGCTTTATGGCCTTGGCTTTGGGTGTGTCTGCAGTTACTCGGGACAGCACAGAATAGACTATTGTTGATCGCAGAAGACAGAGAGCCCTGGGAAGGAGGACGGCTGCTGCTGCTGCTGCTGCTGCTGGGAGGAGAAATTAGCGTTTATACCGAGCAAGGAAAAGGCACATGGACGAAGATGCATGGATACACTCCCACATAGATGAACACACACTCACACACCTTTTCCTGCGTCATACTCCCTGCAGTATTGTGTGTAGTATCTACATCTACTTTATAATCACTGTGAAGCACCACACGCTCAAACAGCAGCCATCAGTGTGTTTCTGTACTCTGACTACAAGTTGTAATACTGCAGGTGAATGACAGATTAGATTAGCTTAGTTTAGCTTAGCTTAGCACAAAGACTAGTAACAGGGAGCACTGTCAGTCCCTGCAGTGACTCCCTATTGTCCTCATTTCTGTCCACTGACCCTTCTCAGGAGTCTTTGAACTTGACTAACAGGATTTCTGAAGTTAACTCTTTTGTAGTATTTATTCATTCATGACAGTAAGGGACCTTCAAACCTTATAGTTTGGATGGTTTTAACCATTTATCCAGGGTCTTAATTTCTTTATACTTGTTTAGTTCTGATAAAACAGACTGTTGAGTTCTCCCAAAAACATATTTCTAGAAATATTCTGTTAGTCTTTTCCTGATGAGGACTTTAAACACAGCTCAGTGTGTCAGCAAACAGTCATTACGGCTGTGGGCTGCTCCTGTCTGTCTTAGTGCAAATTACAGCACAAAAATGTCAACAATTACAGCCTGGAGAAGAAAGTTGGAGTAGAAATGATTGTTGTTTTAGATGTTGCAGACACTCACTCCTTTCTCTGGAGGTTTGCATCTCTAGGAAACATTTTCCAGAAGAAAATGTCAGAAAATGTCAGAAGAAAAAGTCAGCCTGATTTAAAAACAAACTTCTCTTTAAGGTCCATCATGTTGTATTGGTGACGCTGAACTTTCATGTTTCTGTCTTCATGTTCTTCATGTTGGGGACCCACTCCGAGGATCTGCTGGGCTGAAGTGATGTCCACACAGAGCATCAGTGTGATGGCAGTGAGATGATGATCAATGGCACACACGTGTGGACCATTATGAAAGGCTTCACCTCTGAGGGGACAGTTTCAGAAGCTCTCCATCAGGTTGACACAGTCTGATTCCAGGCCACCCTGCAAAATAAGTAACCTTTACCTGCTCTCCTCTCCACTCTGGCCTGCATTTTCATATTTCGCTGGTATTTCCCAATGGCTCCCACATTTGCAAAATAAAGGCCATCAGAGTAATCATTATAATGTTCAACAATAATAACTGGGGGAACTGAATGAAAGCCTGGAGAGGCTTGTTGACCTTTCAGAGCTAAACTGGTCCAAGCTTCTGTCTGTGCACCGCTGAGCCCATTGTGTTCCTAGACCTTATCACTGTGTTGCAGTTTCCTCTCCCTGCTGCCTGTGTGTGTGTGTGTGTGTGTGTGTGTGTGTGTGACCTGAGCTGCTGTACTACAACGTACGGCGGCTTGCGGAGCGTTCTATACTGCACACACACACACAGATAGATGAATGTGATGTCTTTCCTCTGTGGATCAAACATTGCTCATTACTTCTTCTAAAGGCCACAGAGAGATTTTGACAGTGAAGTCCATTCATAAAACTTTACAGCACCACCACTGATTCTTCACCACTGCCTCCACCTGTCACCCCCTTCCTCCTGATTGGTGTAGGAATGAGATGATGTCACAGGCAGCTCTGTTCTCTCAGACAATACACCCACAGCTCTGGGGTTTCCCTGCCCTAGCAACAGGGGGAGCTGTTGTGTCCTGGTGGTATGTGTGCTATGACTCATTGCCTCCTTTCTCCCACGCAGGACACACACACACACACACACAGCGGATCATAGGCTATGGCCTGGTCTGTATGTAGGCTGGCAGACTGGTGAAGATGTGTCTGGGGGGGCAACCAGGATACCAACACAGCGCTGACCCTGGTGACACCTGTGACTTTTGGAATCAATGGCGGTATTGATAGACCTGGAGAGAGTGAGACAACACGAGAGGGGGTGTTCGTTTGTGTCAGTGTTTCCTAATGACTGTTGGTCAAAATTAAAGTGTGCACATGTTAATAAGTGTGTCACAGTGCAGGTTCTGTGTCTCATCTGTTGATGTAAGAAGTGATTACAGAGTAACTACAACAAACTAACTGACCATCAAAGTCATCCTTCTATTGTTCAGACATGCACAGGAAGCCAGGTCTCTATTGTTAATGTCTGATGAGGGACAGAGCTGGAATAATAATAAGGCAGTATGTGTGTGTGTGTGTGTGTGTTGAAGGAGAAAATGATTAGGCAGTGTATGGGATCATGTGTGCCTCATCTGTGCAGTGGTGTGTATTAATCGATGTGTGTGCCATGGCAGGCGTCAGTGTATCTGAGTCAGAGCTTAACAGCTCAGTGCTTGGCGGAACATGGAGCCATGCAGGAAGACACCTGGGAACAGAGTGAGAACAAACAAACTCTGAGGCGGGAAGAGGAAGAGGAGGCAGAGGACCGGCAGGACGAGGAGTTACAGAGAGAGAGAGCAGCAGCTGCTGTGGAGTGCAGGAAATGAGAGTTGCACATTTAACACATGAGCAGCATCACTGTGATACGTTTCATTGATTACTCTGATCCATGTTGAGAGTGTGTGTGAATATATGACACAGCTGATCACTAGTGTAGCTTAGCATGGAGACAGTCTGTCCACACTGAGTGTCAAACTGAGCAGCTTCACAACATAAAGGGTTAACTTGGCACAGAATGAACAGGACACACACACAGACCAGTGAAGGTACCAGTCCGTCTCAGAGCTGGGTGCAGACGCCTCCTTTTGCTCTGTGGGACCCTCGTCCTTGACACAGTTCCATGACTGCAGCTGAGTTCTTCCCACTCTGTCTCTCCACTGCACTGGGTGCAGACACATTTTTCATTGTATGTGGAGTAGGAGGAATGGAAATCACAGTGTTGTCCTCACTGAACCCCCCCCCCCCCCCCCCCTCCCGCCACCACCTCTAGTCTTCTGGGAGGTAAAGCCTGGATTTCCCCGTTTCCACTCTCTCCAGCTCTTCACGGTCTTACCCTGTCATTTAGTGCCACTCCTCTCATTTCCTGAGTTAAACCATTAGCTCCTTTCAATCAGCAGCCCCCCCTTTCCTCTGTGCTCACCTGAGCCCCGACCATTTCACCTGGACAGCTTTGTGTATCTGACTGTAATCCATGTAAGTGATGTGTGACCCGATGACCTCCATGATCAGTGTGTGAACTGATGAGCAGCTGATATTTCATGCTGCGCCTCAAACTGTCTTCACTCTGATTACAGGCTGTGTGTGTGTGTGCAGGTATGCACAACTTCTGTGTGTAATTTATGGCTGTCTAAGGATTTTAAAGTTTTTAAGTGAGCAGCTGCAGATCACAAAGCTGAGCAGTCTGGGTTTGTTGTCTTCATTACCTGCCGCCTCCTCACCCCACATTGTCTATATTTATAGACCCAACAAAGGCTGAAGTTACACACTTTTCCTCTGTGCAGGCTCTGGTTGGTTGACTTCAATCATTCAATTAATTCTTTATATTTCATGTCTGAATTCTGTCGGCCACAGAGCAGGATGATGTGAAGTCGCACAGCAGGCAGCACAGGGCTTAAGAAAGTAAAGTCATGTGATGTTAGGAACTTTCAGTCAGAGACCGTAACATCAATAAACATCAATACACAAACACACACACACACACACTGTACAAGAGCTGTGAAGCAAATAGCAGATGATGGACCGTAACACATTTGGCAACATTATCAGGAAGCAGCAACGTAAACAGGAATGACTGGGAGGAGGCTCGGCATGCAGAGAAACCAGATAAACAGAGTTCATGGACTCATTTCTAGATCCACGTTACAAACACACCTGCACACACACACACACACACACACACACACACACACACACACACACACACACACACACACACAAGCCTTCTTTGTATTTCCTTGTGTTCCTGTTGGGCTGTCAATCTTTTTCTCTGCATTTGACTCTAAGCTGTGTTTGACCTGAAACGTATTTGAATGATCATTAAAAGTGTGACACACACCGTAGGTGAATGGTCAGGGCTGAGGTGGATCTTTTTATGCACACGGATGGACAGACGGACCGCTCATGTTCGGATGTCCTTAGCTCCAGATGTTTGGTTAACTGAACAGCAGAGCACCCATAAAGCTGTAATCAGCTCAACCTTTGTTTGTCCGTCACAGTTTTGCTACCTGCTGCTCTGACAGTGTCCTGGCACCATCCACAGGATGTCGAAGGGTGTCTGAGGTTAAAGCTTCTTTCCACTGAGGAGGTCTGAGAGAAAATAGATCCATCTGTTCTGAAGAGACCTCATGACCCTGCTCTATGATATTAATTACACAGCAGTTTACGGTGCAGCTCCATGGTTTCAATTATTCTGTGTGTGTATTGTTTGTGTGTGTGTGTGTGTGTGCTGGGGGTGTATGGGTGGGGCAGAGGAATGCTGAACAGAAGCAGGCATTCCCCATGGAGGTGTTTATACTCGGCAGCGTGGTGTGGTCTGCTCCTGTCGGTGTCACCGTCAGCAGAAAACTCCTCCTGCTGAAATAAATCAGTGAAATGTTCTTTGACCCGAAAACACCATGGGACATTTTTCTGTCAGTTAAGCATTTAGTTGGATCATTTGTTTCATGATGAAATTAGACTTGGCTCAGCCAGACTATATGTCAGCTGGCTTACTGCTGATGAAGCTGCAGGTTTAATACCTGGTGTTAATAATGTTTTAGGTAGGTGGCAGAACAGGCGACAGGTGTTTGGAGGTCGTGTTGGTCAGAAATCTGCTATGAACAGTCGGATCTGAGTCCATTTTAGCTGTGAGAGCTCAAACATCAGAGAAAGTAAGACTTTGAGGTGATGCATTTAGATTTTCTGTTTCTCTCTTCGCCTCAGTGCATTCCAACAATTCTTCGCTGTCACTCACTCTCTCTCATTTGTTAGCTGCTGCTGACAGATCTTTGCAGAGGCTGGTCGCAGCCGGAGACCAGACACAGCCATGTTGGTCTGTTTGAATCACACTGGCACCCTCTCTGAGCAGAAGTGCAATATGTTTGTGTTGTGATTTGTGTAACAGAGCTGTACATGTGGTTATGTCTGTGTGTGATGAAGTGGCCACTGCTCTGTTTAATGTGATTGAGCCACATTCCTGCTCACAACTGGAAACCTGAGCAGTGCTCTGATGATGCCCCATTAGCCTCCATGATCCAGAATGATCCGGGAGACACGCGCTGCAGAGATGTGATCCCCTCGACTAATCCAGGGTCAACTGTTGCCCCCAGCACACACACATGGACGCACACACGAATGCACAAATACAGTACAGATTCGTGTTTCCAGCAATGCAATGTCTGCATCAAGTTAACCACTGTAGCTTTTCAGAGACAGAGCCTCAGCGGCCTAAGAAAATGAAACGGCGTCATTGTTCGCAGCGGATTGGTTCAGACCACGCTGACCTTCTCCGGATCTTCTGAAAAGATCTGACATATTTCAGCCATTGCTGTCATTTCTCACTCAATTGTTACACATAGAGGCTCCTCTGTGCTGCAGGCCGAGACTGTGTGTGTGTGTGAGTTGTTTCATTATGTAAATGACTGTAGACGTGCCACACACAGGTGCCTAAACAGTATTTTATGAATATCTCTATTTAGGCTGTCACCAAGAATGATCGATGCTCTTCTCTCCCCAGGGTTGTGGTGTGATAGAGAGATATGAACGCAGGTCTCGGTGGGAAAATCCCTGCCTCAAGTCAAAAGCCTCCTCCTCTTCATCCTCCTCTTCCTCTTCCCTGTTTCCTTAGACACCAAAAACACCAGCACCACACATAGATCTTACATCAACAGTCTAATCACATTAAGTTACGTGTGTGTAGGTTGATATGTGGAGGTTCTCCCGGCTGCAGTAGACAGTCGACCTGTCCACGGTGCCTCCCACCTCTCAGCAGCCAAGCTTGGTTTCCTAAATGTTTTTTGAAACGGTCTGAACATCTTCTGATGCTTGAACAGACTTTGAAGGTTCTTCCGACTGCCGAGCCATGTTTCTCCCTGTGGCCTTTGCCAAACGTGTGAATATGAAACAGAGTGTAAATATAGCTGTGTACCTCATGCTGCTTCCTCCACCGACTCTGTTAGAAAAACAATGGCATCCTATTATTCATGGCTGAAGACAGGCCTGCAGGGACATTCTGCTGCTGTTCACCTCTCACAGAATCTCTCCTGCACTTTTCTGCTGTCACACAGCGTTAAAAGTTTGCTGCAGTCCACACAGACGGCTGGTTCTGATTGGTCACCAGCGGCCATTGTGCAGAAATGTTCTATCCAAAGGTCAGTGCTCTGAGAATAACTCTGATATTTAAAATGCCCAGCAGTGATGCTCAGGTTCTACAGGAGCCAGTCGGCACGGCAACTGTCCATGTGACCTCACAGAGTCTGCATAAAATCCTGTTGTAACAGACTGAAGTTTATTAGTAAGACTGACAGGCTGAGTGGTCATGTGACCATCACACACTTCATAAATAAACTGAGCTCAGGTCACGTGACAGACACACACACACACACACACACACACAGAACGACACACACACATAGAAAGAGAGAGAGAGAGAGAGAGAGACGCACACACACACAGAGAGACACACACACACAGAAAGAGAGAGAGAGAGACATACACACACACAGAAAGAGAGAGAGAGAGACACACACACACACACAGAAAGAGAGAGAGACACACACACACACACGCACACACAGAAAGAGAGAGAGAGACACACACACACACACACAGAAAGAGAGAGAGAGAGACACACACACACACACACAGAAAGAGAGAGAGACACACACACACACACGCACACACAGAAAGAGAGAGAGAGACACACACACACACACACACACAGAAAGAGAGAGAGAGAGACACACACACACACACACAGAAAGAGAGAGAGACACACACACACACACACACAGAAAGAGAGAGAGAGACACACACACACACACACACAGAAAGAGAGAGAGACACACACACACACAGAAAGAGAGAGAGAGAGACACACACACACACACACACAGAAAGAGAGAGAGAGACACACACACACACACACACACACACAGTTAGAGAGTAATCAGGCAGGTCCAGCCGAGCCGCGCGGAGCCTCACAGCGCGCGCCTCTCTGATAAGACTCCGTGGAATCAGAGGACCACAAACTACCGTCTGACCGGCGACGCTACTCCACACCTTCAGAGCGAGACTCGGGAACGCGTCACGGTTAAAGTGGACTTTTAATTTCTTCTTCCACGCGTTTGGGATAATTTAATCTTCTTCCTGGATTTTTGGAAAGTTCGGAACTTTCTCATCTGGAAATGTTTTAATTGTTCTATTCACGTGCGCTGTTAGCAGAGAGCGCGCGCTCCTGGGGTCAACTAAAACTTCAGTATTGGTCCTGTGTGGTGCGGTGGACATCTCTGCTGAGGGACACTGAGGACAGACCGTGTACGCGCGCACGCAGCTCCGCAGGCCGAGCCGCTGTCCCCCCGCGCGCACTGCTGAGGAGAGAGGGTCTCTCGCGCTTCCATAAATGCCCGGTCCGTCGAAGAGGCTCGAGGCTGGGCAGCAAGATGAGCGCGTGGGTACAGCTGCTGCTCGTGTTGCTGGCGGCGTGTCTGCGGTTCGGTGTGTCCGGGGTGAGTTGCATTACTGGTAATTGATCATTGATCAGCTTTACGCGCGGTTAGCGCGCAGAATCTCTGACAGGTTAGAAAGACGCCAGGCTCCGTTCAAACTCTGATCAGACTGTTAACCTGAAGGCAGGCCGCTGATTGGCCGGTTGGCAGCGGGATGCTCAGTGATGCAGCTGATACAGGGGATGAGGTGAAGGAAGTCACGTGAGGTTCAGCTGAGAACGTGCTGTTTCAGTCACACTGATGGAGACTGTTTTAAAAATGTTTGACTCCTTCAGAGAGTCTGAGCTCGGACAGCATCACGCTGCACTGACCGCCTCAGACAGAGGACGTCCCCAAAGCTCCCAGCAGGAACTCCCCGAGTCTGAAGTCACAGTTTAGGATCCTCATTTAAACAGTCATGTTCAGGTAGGGACCACCATGTGTGACACGTGCTCCACCCTCACCAGCAGAAGCACCTGAGCTGCTGCAGGTAGAGGTGTGACCATGAGCCGAGCTCCCACAGCCACAGGCCGTGTGTCATGAAGTCAGTCATCAGAGCAGGACACATTAACTAACCTGACAGCAGGCTCCCTCGTGAACAAACACACATCTATAATTAACATCAGACACAATTAGCTGAGGTGCTTTGAGAGGAAATAATGCTGATGACTCCTCGGGGGCAGCACAGTGTAACACAGAAGGCATTTCCCTGCTGTATAATGGGAAAACTAACAATAGAGGAACGTCACAGGCAGAATTCATGTTCACACATGGACGCCTGCTTCCTGCTGGATTCGGTGTGACGCTGAATGAGAGCTGCTGATTAGAAAACATGCTGCAGGTCTGCTCCATCCAGATGATTGCTGGACCATGGCACTGTGAGATGACAAAACAAGTGGACGTCCTTTACGCACAAGGAAGTGCCTCCACCCGCGTCTGATCCTCGCCTTTTATTCATCCATTATCCCTGCCCGTTCCCTCCTCTCTTCGGGATCACTCCTTCCCCCACTTCCTGACTCCTTCTTGCTCCTTTGACCCCTAAATGTTAGCAGATGAGAGGACACAACACCAACAGTCATTCAGGCCTACTGACCATTGTGTGTCTGCCATGGTTCACCCCCCCCCCTCCATCTTTCATTAATGGCTTTGGGGGTTAAACCCACCGTCAGTCAGAGGCACAACGCAGAGCTGCAGCCTGTTCAGATTTGGTTATTGATCAGTTTGAACCAAAGCAGAACTTTTCAGGGTGACATCAGAACATGTGGCCTATCACAGAGCAGTCAGTGGTTTAGGACCATGTTTGTCTTCCAGTCATAAATCTGTGTAACAGTAAGACTTCAGGAGGAGGAGCTGCAGTGTTTCCCAACTACTGTCTCACATAGTTGTTCTTTCTGGTCAGTGCACTGCCAACAACACTGACGATCTACAGGAAGCTGTCGGACTCACACCTTTGTGTTTCAGGGGGACGCTCTGCCTGCAGCCCTGGTGGAGCTGGTTAGGAACAGTCCCATCTCCTCCATCGAGGACCTGCAGCTGCTGCTGCTCTCTGACTCCGTAGGTAAAGACCCGAGCGCTTTGATATCATCACTGATTTCAATCTGAAGCATCCTGCTCTTCTAAATACACAGTGATGAGCCTCATTATAATGGTCTAAAGTAATATAAATGTGGTTTTATTTTGCTGAATTGGGGTGTTTTGTAATTGAGAAAAAAACGTGTTCTTTATAAACAGATGGCAGCATGATGAGTCAGGTGGTGCAGAATAAACTTCATTAAAAAGTGCCGTGGATAAATAAGAATGTGTCATCAAAGTGTAGCAGCTGTTCTGTGTGCGCTGTTTTCTTGTTAAACATGCAGAATGTGTGTTTTTATTTGTACACACACAGTCAAATGTGTTTGTTTCCCCACAGACGAAGAGGACGGGATGTCCGCAGCTAATGGAGGTCAAAGGTTACCGAGGAGCCTCGGTGAGATAATCAGTGTCATTCATGACAACAAGCCCATTGTTATAACCCTCATGCTACTCCTCGCATTTATACATACAAACTAGTGGGTGAAAACCCTTCACAGGCACTCTTCGTCCTCATTAGAACACCAGGAGTCTTCCTGATTCTGGTGACACAGCCTCTCTGTTATTATGATGAAGCATGTGTCTGAATGTTATCTGCTGGCTCCTGTCTCATGAAGACAAACAGAAGGTCCAACAGTAATGCATACAGTGTGTACACACACTCGTCTGAGTGCTAATGCCAACTGTCCCTCAGATGCGGTTCCAGCCCAGCAAGCTGTGTGTAAAGTTCGCACAGAGGTGGTGGAGGTCACACGGGCGATGTTGGACCGCAGCAACGCTAACTTCTTGTTATGGCCACCCTGTGTTGAAGTGCAGCGCTGCTCAGGCTGCTGCAACACCAAAAGCCTCCAGTGTGTCCCTGTTTTTACACACACCCGATACCTGCAGGTAAATAAGCAACGCACACACAGACAGACACACACACACACACTGTGTTTTCTCCCTGTGACTCCTGTCCTGCTCTCACACTGTGCAGGTCATGAAGATCGAGTACATCAACAAAAGACCCACCTACGCCAAGGCAGTGGTGTCTGTGGTGGATGACGTGGAGTGCAGATGTCAGCCCACGCCTCGAGTGCCAGCTTCAAAGAAAAAATCCTCTCGCCGACAGCATAGCTACCTGCACCAAAACCTCACACTCAGCCAAGCACCTGTGCAGGGACAGGTACTACTCAGATGAACTGAGAATCTCACTGAGAACATCTCTGTGGAATCTGGATGTCTGTCATCTGAATTTACAGTCACACTCTGTGAGCCTTCTGTGTGTGTCCCATTTTGTAGGTGAAGCTGCACTCCAAAGATGAGCTTCATCAGTGGGACGAGCTGAAACAGAACCAGAGGGCCCACCTGGAAGATCTGCTGGAGCAGCGCTGGAGCCCCAGAGGAGACACCTTCACACGGCCTGGAGGCGATTACACGTCTCTCTTTGGTCCACACTGGGCTCATAACTCTACCAGGCTTCCTGGGACTGAAGACCAGAGTGAGAACCAGGCGAACGTTGAGCGGAGGAATGACAACAAAACTGCTTCAACTGTGGATAACACTGAGCTAAAGGACAGGTCAGATGAGCTGCTGCTCAACAACTCCAAAGGGAGGGTTAACAAGGGAAATGAAGACACACAGACACACAGCCTGCTGTTGCAAGAGGACAAAGGTTTAAACAGCTACACAAGTAGCTTCTTTCAGACTCCAAGTCCTCAAGCTGAGTTCAGTCCTGTGGAGGAGCCTGTCACTGTGACACCAGGAAGCAGGTTCAGACCAACCAAAGAGCCAAATCCAGAACCCCGAGAGCAGACGAGACGGAGGGACAACGAGACTCCAGATGAGGAGAGGATTTTACAGATCCAGGAGGCAAAACTGCAGGAGGAGAGAAAAGAGCTTCTCCTCCTCCACAAGAGGCTGGACCAGGAGAAGGAGATACTGAGACAGCAGCAAATCAAACAAGAGGAGGAGGAGAGGCAGAGGGAGACAGACGGTCAGCACCACCTGCATATCAAACATCAGCCTCACCTGGAAACCACAACACAAACAACAGGTAACAGAAACACTCCAAAACACCCGAATCACTGAGCGACTCACCACAGCTAAAAGTCATACGTTTCTTCTGTAAATCTCACAGAGACAACAAGAACATCTACGACAACCACACAGCAGCCGGCGGCTCCACCAGGCCCCCGACTCTCAGCTCGTCCAAACCAACGGAGGAGGGTGAGGAAGAATCGTAAGCGGATCAGCAAGGCAGCTATGAGAGCGATGCTCATGTAGAAACGAACCCAGGTGAGTCCCTCAGGCAGGACCAGAGAGGAAAAGCTGTGCTGCAAGTTTGAAGCACATTTTCCTCTATTTCAGGGACACTTCGAGAACTTTGTCTGGACATTCCAGAGGTGAAGCCGAGCAACCTCCTTCATATAAGTATTTATTCATTTGTCAGTAACCTGCTCGCCCTGTGACATCTCCTTAGTAACACTACTAATGACTATAACTGCACCTGGATGGAGTCAGGAGAGGGGGGGGGGGGCACGTGGAATATAAAAGGTGGATCTTTTCAAGAGAATGCTTTCCTCTACGGCAGCTGATGTTTGAACTGACAGACTGTGTGTGAGCACAGTGGCTGTGGGACTGACACATCATCACTGTACGACTGGAAAACGGTGTAATCTCCTAACTCTACTTTGATATCAGACGCTGCACTCCGATGTGGACAGAGTCTTTAAAGTTTGTTACAGAAAGCTGTGAGGTGACACGACGACATGCGTTTGGTGGAAGGACTGTGTTGTAGTTTGGAAACAGAGACAATCATCAGATGTTTCCATGTGTGATATCATTTATTATCTCATTAGAACAGTGATGATCTGTCCTTTAACATATTTAATTATATTTAACTCACTGCAAACACTGGAATGATGCAAAGAGGTGTAACACACACACACAAACACACACATCTGTGACTGAGCGTCAGCTTTGCTGATTATTTATGTATCTCACTGTGGTTGTCCACCAAAAACACTGAACACCTGACACATTCCGTGTGAAAGAGTCAAACACAAAGGACATATTTAAAACCCTCCCAGGTCCCTGCAGTGTCTTCTGTCTACGGTCCTGGACCCACACCCACTCCCCCATCATGTATCTGAAGAGCTTTGTCTTTGATAGAGAATCAAATTCCCTTAAACTCATGACCTTCTGTACCCCACTGTATTTGTGTCATTAGTCTACTATGGTTAAGCTCAAATTGTCAAATCAGTAAATCAACAGAAAAGACTGAATGGCAGAATGGACAAACTTGTACAAGGCATTGTTTTTTCCATCAATAATAACATTTAGCAACATACTCCCACAATCCCATGAACATCTTAAGTTATTGAAGAGCTTTTATGTCTCTATAACAACTTACAACTGTTACTGATTTCTGTCTGTTTATTATAAGAAATGATATGAATGAGAGAATCTCTAAAAGTTTAAATCAGGCCAGCTGGACTCCGCCGCTCAGAGGCCAAACGTCTTCAGAATGAGCCATGAGTCCAGCTGCCTCGATTCCAACTCTTGGACATGACATGGACTGGATGAATGAGAGCGTCCACAGACATGAAGAGAGAAGCTTTGTGATAACTTTGCCACATAATGCTATTTTCATATAAGATGCTAATGTGCTCAAATCGACTCTGTTTGGTTTTTATTCCCCAGAACACAAACACATGATGCCTTCTTAATGTTGCTTGTCAGCAGCATCTGGTACCACGAACACGGCTGAAACATTCACGTATTTGACTGGAGACGAGTGATGAGTGATGCTTAGACTCATTTCTGTGTGTTTATGCCCTGATGCTCGGTGTTGCTGCACCCGTCATGATGAAACCTGACCCTGTAATGCCCCCATAAGTGCAGGTGGTTTACTCTGTGTGCCTGGTTGTCATGCTGACATCCATACTGACTGGAGTTCAGCCTGGCTGCATGCTCATTCTGATGAAGAGGGAACCAAGGAGTTTGTACAGTAGGTGAACTCTGGCGCACACTCTTTGTCGTTTGTTTTTCACAATTACCCACTTGGCTGTAAAAGTCCTCCACTCAGCAGCAGCTGCACAACAGTTTGTGGATTATGGAGCCAAGAAGTCATCTGCTCTAAATGGAGTCACCCTCACATTCAGATACAAGCTGTCTTTGCATCCATTCAAACAGCATTGATCAATGGATCAGACCTGATCTTATTGACTTCCTGTGTGTGATCCGGATCAGTGTGTGTTCAGGTATCGGTTACCTCCAGCTGCCCCGCTGTCTCACACACACTTACTACTTCCAAACAGCAGACCATCTCCACATTCAGCACAGAGGTGGGAGGCCGTCCCAACCCCCTGCTGACTTCAAACAATAACAGAGAACAGACGTGCATGAAAGCCACACACACACACACACACACTCCCTCTTTCAGACACACCACTGTGGCAGTGTGTCTCTGTGACTGCAGACACAGGACAGCTCATGGTTGACTGACTGACCTTAATGGATGATGCAGCTTGCTGGGTCCCAGCACACAGTTACCTAACCAGCAAACAGCCACTGGGACAGTTCAGCGAATCACTCTTACATAACGCTGATGATTCTGGGATTGACTGCTGGTTCCTCATCTGTACCTCTGCTGTGAGCTACATCACAGAGCAGACGTCCTTATTGTGTTGTGTTGTGTATTGTGTAAATATCTGGAGAATTAATGATGCAGTGTCTGTCTGTGTGTGTCTCTGTGTCTGTGTGTGTCTGCAGTCACTAAGACGTGCTGGACCTCAAGGGAGAACATCCATGCAGAGCCTGTGTTACTCATGGTGTGTGTGTGTCTGTGTGTTTGTGTGTGTCTGTCTGTGTGTGTCTGTTTGTGTGTGTTTTAGTGTGTCTGTTTGTGTGTGTCTGTGTGTATGTGTCTGTTTGTGTGTGTCTCTGTGTGTGTCTGTGTGTGTGTGTCTGTGTGTGTTTTAGTGTGTTTGTGTGTGTCTGTGTGTTTTTGGTTTTGTGTCTGTGTGTGTGTGTTTTAGTGTGTCTGTTCGTGTGTGTGTGGGTTTTAGTGTGTCTGTCTGCATGTGTCTGTGTGTTTTAGTGTTTTTGTTTGTGTGTGTTTTAGTGTGTCTGTGTGTGTCTGTGTGTGTTTTAGTGTGTCTGTGTGTGTCTGTGTGTGTTTTAGTGTGTTTGGTTGTGTGTGTCTGTGTGTGTGTGTGTTTTAGTGCGTCCTGGATGATGCTCAGTGAGGAAACAGGAGGCCTTTGAACAGGAGGTTATACAACTGTCCTTGTGGCGCGCGTACTCCCCACACCTCCAGTGCTTTTATTTTCCTGTTTTTATGTATAACAAAGGACACACTGTACACAGATGGCTACAGCACACATATGCACAAACACAGACACACACACAGACTGATTCCATGACGTTTGACCTGTATCTGTTTTATATTGGAATATGGCTGCTCCTTAAAAACTCTTTAAACCACCTTCCTCTAACACAGCCAAGGACAGACTCAGTGTGTGTGTCAACCTGCTCCTCAGTCCCTCAGGAACAGGAAGTTGTACCCAGTGATGGGCTGAAACACAGGAAGCACGCCTGCAATTCCAGAACTGTGTTTGAGAAGATGATCCAAAAGGTGAAGGTAACTGAAAAAAGGAAATCTTCAAATAAATGCACACATTCCCACAAACTCTGAATCACACACATGCTCCTAGATGTTGATGAAGGTCCTCAGGCATCAGGTCTTCTTCATTCTGAAGGGTGGAGCATCCTCTTGAAGACGTTTCTCTGCTCCTCTATCAGCTCCATCAGTTCTAACTGTTTGGTGGGGAAACGTGGTTTATATGTGGTGGAGGAGCTCAGTGGGTGGGTCTGTGTGAGACACACAAACAACAGCGATAAATGTCTCCATACTTACCTGGTCTGACTGACTGACATTCTTCTGTGGAGTGGTTGTTTAGTTTCTCCAATGTACAGATCAGAGCACTCCTCACTGGACTGCATATATCACAGTGCTGTGTCTGTCCCTGGGAGTTTTGTCCTTCAGGTGAACCAGTTTCTGTCTCAGTGTTGTCATCAGTTTGAAATAAACCGGGATGTCATGGTTGTTGAAGATCCTGCGCAGTTTCTCTGATACTCCTGATACATATGGAATGGAGATGTTCTTTCTCCGTCGGTTGTTGTCCTTCTTCCTGTTGTTAGTGGGTCTTGTTTTTGTGGCTTTGATGAGTGTCCAGTTGGGGTAGCCACAGGTTTGCAGGACCTTCCTGATGTGGTGTTGCTCCTTCTTCTTCCCCTCTGAGCTGGTTGGTACAGTTTGTGCTCTGTGCTGCAGGGTCTCCTTCTTTATGCAATTTCCCCATTGTGGGACTAATAAAGGTTTCTTAATCTTTGTGTGTCTTTGGGAGTCCATACATGCGTGCAATGGCCTCCCCAGGATAAAGTCAGAAGTAGAGCTTGTGTCCTGTGTGTTGAGGACCACTGTGCTGTTTCCTGTTTTATTTTGAAAGTCCTTGTTCCCCCTTGTGTTCCTGTGTGTCTTACGTGCTTGTGTTTCCCTCCTTTGTGACTGCCTGCCCCGCCCTAATGTGTCTCACCTGTGTCTTGTTATCCTGTTGTAAGTGTTGTAAGTTCTGTGTTTGCCTTTGTCTTTGTCCATCTGCCTGTCCACGGTGTCGTCTCCTCTGTGTTCCTCTGTGTTCCTGTCCTCCTGTGAGATCTCCTTTGTGTTTTGGTTTGTTTTTGACTCCCCTTGTTTGTACTTTTTGGATTTAGATTTGTGTTTTGTTTAGTTTTTATTAAAAGCTTATTTTCAGTCTAGCAGATCTTAGCACCAAGGAAAAATGTGTTACGATTATAAGTATTTGAATTTTGTAAGTAGAGCTTCAACATGCCAAAATAAGAAACAGCAGCAAGAGTCAAACAATATGTAATTTTATTTAATCAAAACTGAAAGAGGCTGTTCAGAACACACACACACACACACACACACACACATAGAAACACACACTCAAGCCTCTGTGCAAAGAAGCAAGCTGAACATGTAGCTGAACATGTAGCTGAACTGTGCAGCTCAGTTTACATGATTCAGCTTCTTACTTCAGGAAGTCACAAATAGAATAGAACAGATTTTAGGCTGACTTGTTTGCATTCTTTAAAGCTCTAGTTTGAGGAACATCTGAGCTGTAACTTAAGGCTAAAGTTATGTAAAGTGAAAACACTTTGTTTTAATTACTATTTATTAACTGACAATATATACATCCACTATAATATAAACACAACAGCTTTGTCATGCTCAACAACATCAACAGCCTGTCATGTTAATGTATGATTGTTTGCTGCATGTTTGTTCCTCTCTCTCCTTCATCCTCTCTGTCCTGTCTACCTCTACTTCTCGTCCTCCTCTAACTGGCCGGCTGTCAGCAGGAAGGTTCACCTTATGACTTGGGTCCTTTTCAAGGTTTCTTCCTGTTAAAGGGACTATTCCTGACATTTTTGGGTTTAGGCTCTGGTTCTCCTTGAAGCGCTTTGAGACAATTTCTGATTGTAAGGAATATTATATTATTATATTATTATATATTTCTTACTTTTCACATGCTCTTTCTGCCCTAGTAGATTCAGCTCACTACTGCCATCTATTGGCTAGAAAGTTAAGGAAAATCTGATTTAAAAAAAACAGGTTTTTAAATGTTGTAAATTAAAAAATGATTGTTTTCCAGTAACCTGGAATAAAGGAGGTGGCTGATGAGTCAGCCTGGTTATATTCTCTGACTGGTCCTCTCCTCCTCAGGGTGCAGGTCACTCTGCTGCTTTTGTGAAGGCTGTGGGCAGGTGGCAGTAGCCTGAGGCCTCTGTGCTGTTCCCTGCAGGCCAGGAAAAGAAGGGTCCCACACTGTATTCTGGAGGCGGGTCCCCACTGCTGGGCTCGCTGAGGCCAGGCTGGCCGGCCATTTCAGGTTGGTCCTGCTGGGCACTGTGCTGACACGGAGTGTCTGTGTGTATGTTTGCATTGTCTGTGCTGTAAGACACGAGGTCTTGTGTGCACCTGGTCACGTTGTTTTGGGGTAAACACACGTAACCATCACCGAACAGAGAGAAAGCCACAGGAGCTGCAGAGAGATCGGCTGGAGGTTTGTTTTCTTTGTGCTTATTGGTGACCTTCGCTGAGGGGGGGTGTGACTCTGCAGACTGTCAGAAAGAAACAGAGCTATTAAAACTAAAGGCTAATGAGTTCATACCCTCAGGTAGGTGCCACTGATTACACAGACAATCTGTCTCAAAAAAGGACAACGTGCAGTTGTCTCCAGGTCGACATTTTCTCAGACGAGCTGAACTCCACATGTATGTAACAATAGTCTTCTTCGTCAGGTCAAGCTTCATGTGTAGTAGCAGCATGTAGCCCGGTATATTAGCTTAGCACAATGTTTACAGTGGAAATAGCTGGCTCTCTAATGTGCACAGAGGTCGACATGTAAAAATGGATTTTTAGGGACTGCTCTGCCTGCCGCAGTGACTTCCTGTTACCGTACATACACTAGAAACAGTCAGACAGCAGCCTGTGAAACCATAACCTGTCATTTTTACACTTCAGTCAGAAAAAGAGCTGCTTGTCTGAAAAAGTACCAGATAGTTTCCACATGAAAGGTGATCTCCCTGTAGGTACTGTATGAGTTATGGACACTTTATAACATGTTTTCTTTTCTCCTGTGACCTACATCTGCTGAAGGCGGCGAGCAGCTGACCTGACAGAAGATGTAAGGCCCGCTGAAGCTCAGAGAAGATGTGTCGGAGCAGTTAACCTTCTCAACAGGCAAGGCTGAGGTGTCGCTGTCCCAGCAGCCTTCATCCCAGACTGGACTGTTCTTCTCAGTGTCATTCTTTGGCCACAGCAAAGCTTTTGACGAGCTGCACAGAGACAGAGCAAGTCATTGATAATTTGTCTCTGGTATGTCCCATGAGCAGGACTTCAGTTACCATGTAGAGATGCTGTCCAGGTGTTGGACCCTGCAGATGGACATCTTCTCATTCTGCATAAGTGCCTGGCTGGTGACCGCCTGAAACAACACAAAGAGCACCAAGAGTAAGAATGCCACCTCATAAGAAGGTGGCATTCAAACAAAGTTTGAACTTATTGTCCCACCTTGATCTCAGACAGGATTTTACTTTTGCCCGGAGAAGGAACTGAGTCCACCCACACAATCACCTTCCTAAACATAAAGGGAATTTACACAGTTCAACTTTTAAAGTTTCACAAGTGTGTAGATTCAGACAGGATAAAGTACCTCTGACAGGCTGGAATTGTGCGGTACAGTGTGAGGAAGACTGCCGCCACACACACACTGATGAGGATGTAGATCAGGGTGGACAGGGACCAGGTGGCTGTCAGGTGACACAGAACAGAGGTTTTTAATGACGTGTATGATGCAGCTTTGTGGAACCAGTGTTTGTCTTTCACATGACTGCATTCAAATCTGTGCCTCACCCTTATGGGAGGTCCATTTCTTTGGGTCAGTCCACTTTGAGGGGATTCCTCCATAGTGTGAACCCTCTCCAGGGACGACCAATGACCGGACCTGGACCTGGTAGCCCTGTGAAGGGACAAGGGATGTTCCCAGGATGGTCAGGCTCAGGGAGCCCTGTGATACATTCAGCAGCACAGTGGATACCTAATGAAGAAATAACTGTCAGATCCCACCCACACTGCACTGATTTTAGATTTTAAACTGTTGTTTGTTTGATTACCTGGTCCTCTGTCCTGTAGTAACAGACCTGATAATACAGTTGGAGTGTGGGGGGTTTGCTTGCTTCGGTCCACTCCACCTTCCAGTTACTGCCTGTCTCCAGCACCGTCACCTGCTGTGGTGGTTTGGGGCGGACTGTGCAACAACACAAATGTTTCTAAAGAAACACCTTTGTTCCTTCAAGTTCAAAAAATCTGCAGTTGTTTACACCATAAACATCAATCAGGTGACTCAAACATGGTTCATACTACCGTTCCCTGAATGTGTGTGCAGTAAAGCCTTTAAAACACTAGGTGGGGCTGTTTGCCTGCAGTGCTTCTGCAGGTTTATCACTCGCTTGTGTGCTCTCATTGATTACTCACTGTGTTTGCTGGCCTCAAAGGTCTTAGCATTGTGGGTTGGTTTGAGGTCCAGCTGCAGATTCTGGAAGTTGGTGATTTTCAGAGAGCAGCTGTACTTCAGCAGCCCCTCACGGCCAGCACTGATTGTCAGGTTCCCACAGCACGGCTCAGACCTGAGGGCAAAGCAGAGCACCCTCAGAGCAGCCAGTGGAAGAGCGATAACTGCAGGTGATGGTGCCAACACCTTCAACTTACGACGCAGTCTTGTTTTGCCGACAGGTCAGCTGGTAGGTAATGAAGTGAGCCAGCTCTCTGCTCACCTCCCAGCTGCATGTCACCTCTGTCTCTCCATTCAGAATGCAATGCAAAGGGGGAAACTTGCCGAAGTCTACAAAGAGAGCATGCTAATAACACCCAGACAACCTGTTTCACTGTATGAGGAGGTTCCTCTTCATCAGAAGGGGAATTAATACAAACATCGAACAGATGTTCTTTGATTTACCTTCTCTGGTCTGCCAGGTGACCACAGGACTCCAGTCACTCCACTGACCCATGCTGGCACGGGCCCTCACCCTGGCTTCATAGCTGCTGCCTGGACGCAGCGCCTCAAGCTTCACACTGGTGTGTTTGATGTCCTTTGTCTACAGAGAGGATGAAGTGGCCAATCATTTTATCCATCGCCAAAGGCACACATTGGCCCTTAGAGTTAATTCTTACTTTACATTGGTCAGAATTAACAGCTAAATAAAGGTCACATGAGTACAGACTTGTGAATAGGTCCCACGGGGTTTGAAGCCTGCACAACATTTCCTATGACAGGAAACCTACAAAATGATTTATAACTGCTAAGTGCTCAAGCATAGCAAAATACACTACTCAGAAAAGTAAATGGGACTGCAGGTGGAAATGAGAGGAAACAGAGAGACATCAATGTGAGCTGCGGCAAGAAGGTTTGCTGTGTCTGTCAGCACAGTGTCCAAAGCATGGAGGAGATACCAGGAGACGTGGAGGGGTCCGTAGGAGGGCAACAACCCAGCAGCAGGGCCACTACCTCCTTCTTTGTGCATGGAGGAGCAGGAGGAGCACTGCCAGAGCCCTGCAACATGACCTCCAGCAGGACACTAATATGCATGTTTCTGCTCAAACTATTAGAAACAGACTCCATGAGGGTGGTATGAGGACCCTAAGTCCACAAGTGGGGCTTGTTCTTACAGCCCAACACCATGCAGGGTGATTGGAATTTGCCAGAAAACACCAAGATTGGCAGATTCACCATTGGCGCCCTGTGCTCTTCACGGATGAGAGCAGGTTCAGAGTCTGGAGACGTCGTGGAGAACGTTCTGCTGCCTGCAACATCCTCCATGATTGGTTTGGTGGTAGGTCAGTAATGGTGCGGGGAGGCATTTCTCCTCCATGTGCTAGCTAGAGGTACCCTGACTGGCATTGGGTACCAGGATTAGATCCTCAGTCCCATTGTGAGACCATGTGCTGGTGCAGTGGACCCTGGGTTCCTTCTGATGATGACAATGCTAGGCCTCATGTGGCTGAAGTGTGTCAGCAGGTCCTGCATGATGAAGGCACTGATGCTATGGACTGGCCTGCCCATTCCCCAGACCTGAATCCAATCCAGCACATCTGGAACATCATGTCTCGTTCCATCCACCAACACCACGTTCCACCACAGACCTCCATAGGTTAATAACTTACATTGATTGATTTACATTGATAATTTTTATGTTATTTTGTTCTCAGTGTATTGCACTATATAATTAATGAAGAGTTTCTACTGGAATATTTCATTCATGAGGTCTAGGAGGTGTTATTTTAGTGTTCCCTCTATCTTTTTGAGCAGCGTACTGTTTCTATCTGGCTCCTCAGCTGAATGAAACTGTCACTGATAATAAAGGAATTCATGATGGTGGAAAGCTGCGAGTGTGTGTGTTGCTCACAGTCCAGCTGTCCTCTCCATGTGTCCTGTAGCTCAGCTGATAGATGAGCTGCTGGTTCAGGGAGGGGGAGGAGTAGGGGCTGGACCATCGAAGTTTTCTGCCTCCGTCTCCTGGATCGTGTGTGGACAGGTTCACCGGTGAGCGTGCTTTCACTGCGACACAGGAACAGCAGCATGTTATTGAACAAAAACTGCAGTGAAGGTCTGACTGTCTGACTGTCTGTCAAACTCACAGTGCTGAAAAAGATCCACAGACTGATGCAACGAGCAGATGCTCAGTGTTTGGTTCTGGAGGAAGAAGACGGTGTGATTGATGCCGATGGACAGGTCAGCCGTTTCATATCTGCAGTGCATGTTTCTATGTCCAGCTGTGTGTGCAGCATTGTGAGGAACACACAGCTGCCTGCAGGGACACACACAGAAACACAGCTTTTACACAGACAGCTCCCCAGAGTCCCTCACATTCAAACATCTTCTCCTTACCTGCCATTTTCTGTCTGGAACCAGAGCTGAAGAGTTGTGTTTCCATGTCTCCTCCACTGACAGTGGACATGGGACTCGTAGTTGTTATAACACTGTATGGACTCCAGCAGGGGGGAAACTGAGAGACACAGGGACGTTCTGATTTATGTCTGTTTGTGCTCAACATTAACAGAGCAGTAAAGTCATTTGCCATTACATGAGAATTATTGGAAGTGATTATTGTTCACATGATTTAATGTTTTCAAATGTAAAAAAAACATCCAGCGTCAGACTTTTACTGAACAGTTTAACACTGAGACTGACAGGAGACTCCTCAGTCTCTGTCAGACAAATGTTTGACTCAGCCTCACTGTTTGGTGTTGGTATTTGCAGGACTGCACCAGATAAACAGCTCACACTGTAACCAGACTTACCACTCGGTGTGCTGTTGCCTCTGTAGATGTCATAGATGGCACAGCCTGAGAGGAGAACCGGGTCAGGGAGCGTCAACCACAGCAGAACCCAGAGGAGGCGCATCCTTCCTGCAACAAGTTCAGACACTCAACAGTGTCTGTTCATATGCTACTGTAGAGTGAGTGAGAGAGTGAGAGAGAGAGAGAGAACTGGCTCATTTACTAGAAATAATGAAGAAGTGAGTCATGGCTGCACCACCAGCTCTCTTCCTCTTTGAGTGGCTGATTGTTGTGGGATGTCACCACACATCCGGCTGCCTCTAATCTCTCTCTCTCACATGTGATTGACGCAGATAACGCACACACACACACACAAACACACACACTACTAAATACATAATATACATGTAGAGCTGACATTTATTTACATTCAGTTTAAAATTATCAAATTAAAAGGGCATAGAATAATCTATTTCACAGAATTTATAGTAAAAAAAATATTAAAATCCATCATTACACACAAAAGAAGATTCATATCATAGCAATAATATGATCATTGATTAATAAACTAAGCTCCTTTAAATTATAATTATTATGATTTTTTAATTTAATATTTATAGACTAATTTTACAGATGTTTAAATATATCAACATCTATTGTGTGCAAATAGAACAAATGTGAAAATAAAGATGAAACCCAATATAAAAGGGGATTTTAAGGGTCATTCAGGCATGACTTCTGCCTCTGTGTGAGGGGAAACCCCGCAGGAGAACATAGGGCTTCAGCAGTAACTCTGAAACTAAACAGCTTCATCAGCCTGTTACCGAGCAGCTCCCATACATCAACACATCAGTCTGGAGAAATCATCCCAGACTGTCTTTATAGTTGGTATGTCACATATTGCCTCATATAGCCAGCCTCAGTGATTCTAAGGATTTTGTTTGACGTTTTTGTATTTGAGGTTTCTTTCTTTTAGATAAAGAGCTGCTTATCAGATAGTTTGGGTGTGTTTCACATCCTGTACATGGTTCTTAAGGTTGACCACTAACTGTCAATATTGACATGACATGATGATAAAACCCTCTGGCTTGCCACAATCATCATTCTCATTGATGAAGACTAAACACACAGCACAAGATGGTCCTGAACACATATGCAGGTAATCTTACCTTCATCTGTGATGAAGACTCTTCTCCTGCGTCCGTCGGCCACACTTGCTTCCTTCTTGTCAGCTCCTCACGGCCACAGTTGAGAAGCCTGTGAGAGCTTCCTCCTTGACGCCTTTAGCTTCCCCTTTTTTGTGACATTCTAAAGCAGAATCAGCTGTTTTCATTTCAGGCTGTGAACGTTTACATTCAATGAAACATTTGAAGGGTGAAGGAGGCACTGACACGTGCTGTGAGCTGTATCATGGCTATAATACAGCTCAGCAGTGTTACACCAGTCTCAAGCTTTCCATCATGTAGCTAGCAGCTCTCAGGTAAAACTTGTTAGTCTGGAGCGTCACAACCTTTAGCTTTGACTGACTTTAAGCTCCAAACAGACCTGCCATGAGTTCTGGTGGGCGTAATGAAGACATCTTCAAAGCGTCATCATTCAGTGTCAGACGCCCACTGCTTTCACTTCAGTATGCACGACATAGGTTCAATCAGAGTATACTATAGATTAGTTTGGCTCAAAGATAATAAAACGTTAGATTAGTTAACAGATTACGGATCAGATTAATATAGCTCATCAGTTAATAATTAGATTAAAACAACTCATAGATTAGATTAGATTAGATTAGATTAGATTAGATTAGATTAGATCACAGATTAGACCACAGATTAGATCAGATCACAGATTAGATCAGATCACAGATTAGATTAGATTATGGATCACATATTTATCACATATTTCATATTATTTCAGATAAGGTTAGGTGAGATTACAATAACTCACAGATTATAGATGGCTCAAACCTTTTTAGATCACATTAAAGTTGATTAGTTCACAAATGCAGATTTGATATGCACACAGATTATACATTAAATTAGCCTGCAGATTTAGTTGTCTAATTAGATTAGAATGCTCACAGATTATAGATTAAAATAACTGTTAGATTATATTAGATATAGATAGATTTGATCAGTGTTATATTTTATAGATTTTATTGATGCCTTTCATTTCTGCTTCAGTTACACTTCTCGTTTCTAAGACTCCTCATGTTGTCCTGCAGTTCTCTTGACAAATCAGCTGCATCATTCTGAAGGCATTCACACACATGATCATCACAAATGAAGACACATGAAGTCAGTTTATTGTTTCCTCTCAGCTTGATTATCTGCATGACTTGTTTCTTTGTATAACCCCTGACTTCCTGCTAACTTTAACACTTTAGTCTGTGCTGATGGTAAGTACAGATAAGATCAGATCCTCTTTTAGCTGCTGGCACTTGTCATGTCAAAGACATGAGAGTGAAATGTTCCTGACTTCATGCACGTATTGCTCTCTCTGAAAACAACCTGAACAGTCAGAATGAGCTCAGACTAACGGCAGCACAGCATCTGTCTCCAGTGATTTTACACAGAAAAACAAACTCTGTCTGGTTCTAAGAACACATGAGGAACTCCACGTTCATCATGCTGACCTACGGTCAAGAACGGGTCTCGTCACTTCCACATATCAGCTCAAGGCCTCTTTTATATTCACACTAAGTTTATGTCTTGTGTTGCCCACAGAGGGTCAGGGAGGAGCAGCATTTCAATCCTGTCTATGTTTTGTACATCTGTGTGGTAAGGTGATGGATCAATCCAAGCAAAGATCAGCACACATGACTTAAAGGGTTAACTCTGATGCATCAGGAACTTAGCACTCAGTAAGCACAGTCACCTCTTTTCAGCCACAACCACACCACCTAGTGATCACAGACTGCAACAGCTGACAAATAATGATGATGACACAAAGACTCTAAGAATGCCCTCAGAGCTCTTAGTTAAGGACTTTTCCCGTGACCCTGGACGGGATGGATGGACTCTGATCTTAAAGGTGTTCATAGTTTGGAGGACAGCTCTCCTCTCTGTCCTCTCTGTTTAAGGAACTCTTAAAAGTCTCTTAAGAGTCTTAAGACCTCTTTACAGGCTGAGATGTTTGGTGAATCACTTTGATCTTTACTAGGATTCAGTCAGAAACTCTTAGTGCTGATGGTCTTTGTGAATATGGCCCCTGGTGTTACAGACATCATGAGTTTACATATGCGATTCAGAAAACAAACTTTTTGTTTGACTTCCAAAAAAACCTATGAGCTCATTTTCAATGTTTGCTGTGTTTGGAATTTTTGTTTTTTTACAGGTTAAAGAAAGAATTCACACAGAACAATGTTTTGAATTAATCTGACAAATATGGCTGGTGACTTTTACACACATTAGAATTCAAATGCTCGGACTGTAAAATGGCATGTAAATGAATGAGATTAATACTGTGTGAGACAGAGACAGAGACAGAGACACACACACCTTCCTTTGATATGAATGTTTGTTGTACTTCACAGAGCACACAGTGTCCTGCCTTTTGATTGGCAGCAGTGTTGTGTGTGCAGTGGAGTGTTGCTCGTTGAATCTGCAGGGTGACAGACATGCAGCTAAGCGGACCGCGCGGTCAGAGACACAGATGCTGTGCAGGGTGAGTGTCTCGTAGGGATGAATCCCACGGTGCAGCACATTAAAACAGAGCTGTGTGGTGAAGCTCCGCCTCCATCCGTGGTGTGTTCAAACAGCTGAGGAAAGGCAGACAGGAAGTCCAAGGATTAAGCTCTGCCTTGGCCTGCGTCCACTCTGCTGAAGTGTCCTTGAGCAAATGAATTCTCACCTTGCCCAAACTGAATTTGTTCCTGCTGAAGAGTGCTGCAGCTGACCCACCTCTAAAGCATCATGTCTGTGTATCATTAACCCTTTAAAGGGTTTACATGCTGTCATCATGAATGTTTATGGTCTCCATGTGCTGAATGGTCAGACATTCCTTTCCCTTCACAGGTATCTCAGTCAGCACACACATAACAAAAGAGTAGGTTGACAATGACTCCAACAACAGTGAGAAGAAGAGCTTCATGGTGTCTGTTCCTGATGTTTAACCCTTCCTCTGCAGTCAGAGGACACATAGAGGCCCCTCACTGAGTATTCCTGTTTGACATGTGTCCACCTTTCTCCCTTCCGCTGATGATGCGTTACAGGAGAAAAAGTGTGTGGTCAAATGGGCAATGGACACACAAACATGAACAAGAAACACAAAAAACATAAAGTGCTACAAAGAGAAGTGAACTGTGTGAGCCTGAGTGACAGACAAACACCACAAACAGACGGGAATCACACAAATGGACAGCAATTAGGGCAGCTGTGTGTGTCTGTGTCAGTGTGTTGCTCCCGGCACTGGGCCAGCTGTGTTTAACGTTGCTTCTATTGTATTAGCATTTACATGTAGCCCAGCCTACAAATTGGCAATATATACACATAACACTAATAAACAGATAATAATGAATAAATAGATAGATACCTGTTAAAATATACATTATTCAGGTCAACATATTTAAATTCATATTAGGTTTAATGTGTAGTGTTAGGCTTCATTTGAAGGCTTAAAATCGCAGTAAAAAAAGTAAGCATGGTCAGCTGCACTACCTCACCTCACGGGCACCAGACTATGCATCTCGCCCTTTCTTGATTGGCAGTGGGTGCGGGCCAATCAGGGTAGCTTTAAGGTGGGACGCACAGAAGTACCGAGAGGACGAGTGTAAGTGTCAGTAAAGTGTAACGGGAGGTTTCTGGACGATTCGTGAGCTATAGACTTTTGTAGTTGTTCCAAACTGTAGACAGGAAGTGGAAAACGTTGCTATTAGCATGTTAGCATTCGCTGTAATGCTAGTGTGACACTACTGAAGCATGCTGCTACTGTGCTAAGTGTGAAGCTACATCAGCTCGGACTGAGCTTACTGAAGACTTTAGCTGAGAAAATGGACTAAGAGCCGCTCTGTGTGCTGAAGGACCAGGAGACAGTCCTCGGGGTTTCTCTGCTCATAGCGGCGGGAGCAGAGCGTGGAGGTCAGCTGCAGTACCACACTGCGTGCCTGCCTGGTGGTCGCTGGGGTCTTCCCCTCGACCCCTCATCTTCACGCGTGGTTTGTGTGGTGCAGTTTTTTCCTTTTCACTAAATTCATATTTGGAATTCAAAAAAGTATCAAGTTGTGCTTTAGAAACATTCTTAGTGGGAAAAATTGTAATTTTATAACGTCCCTCTGAGTGGAGGCTCCTCATAGTTCAGGATGAAGGGTTAAATAGAGAGTATGTGTGTGTGTGTCCCAGGGCCTCGTCCAGAGCACTTCAACGACCAGCATTATTATATTTTCTTTATTTAAGCCAAGTTGGTGCTACACACGCCACCCATTACGCTGCTTAAACTCTCTGAAAGGCACAGAACAGATCAGTGGATTTTCACAATATCATCGTCCTCCAGCCATTCATTATTCAGCCTCCTCCTCCTCTGTGACCTCCTTCATCCTGAGTGCATCCAGCCAGAGGCCAAATGCTCCTCTTCCTCCCCTCTGTTCCTCCACCTCTTTAAGCTTCCTTTCTCGATTTTCATGGCAGCATCTTACAGAGATCTCCTTTGCTCCTCTTCCCCCACCTCTTCCTTCACCTCTTCTTCCTCTATGTCCATTGGAGTTATTGTTCCAATGTTAATTTCAGTATGGTGGTGCAGTGGTTAGCACTGTCACCTCCTGGTTCAGATCTGGGGCCTGTCTCCTCACAGACATGCATGTTAAGTAAACTAAGAATTATAGATTCTAAATTAGGTGCACCCTGCCTCTTACCCTTTGACAGCTGGGATGGGCTCCTGTACAGGGATATGAACATGAATAGATGAATGACATCTCCTCTGACTCCTGAGTTGTGCTTCTGTTGTGTTTGTGAGGCTGATGAACGTTAAACTTGTAATGGTACTTTAAAATCTGGAGCAAACCTCTTGCTGCTTCTGTTGTACTCTTTTAGACTGTTTCTAGTTCCTCTGATCTCTCTCCTCCTCCTCCATCATCCCTCCTCTCCCTCTGCATCCCTTTCTCCCTTCCCTACCTAACTTTCCTCTCCTCCATCCCCTGCAACCCCTCCTCCTCTTAAACATCACACAATCCCCTCCTATCCCAATGTAGCACTCCCTCCCTTTCTCTGTATCTCTCCCTCCCTCTCCCTTTCTCCCCTTCATCTCACCTCCAGCTAGCCGGAGCACCCCCCTCCTCCTCCTTCTTTTCCTCCTCCTCCTCCTCCTCCTCCTCCTCCTCCTGTTCTATCACACAGCCCGCCTGCTCCAGTCCACTTTCTCTCTTTCTCTCTCCTGTCTCTTATCTTTCACTCTTGTTCATTCTCTCTCTCTCTGTCCTCCACTTCTCTCCAGCTGCCAGACGCTCACAGGCTTGCTGCTCCTCCTTCAGCCACTGAGGATCCAGAAACAGTCCGGACGAAGATCCTGTCACAAGAGGTGAGTGTGTGTGTGTCTGTGTGTGTGTGTGTGTGTGTGTGTGTGTGCATGTATGTTATTGTTATTCATAAGCAGCTTTTAAAATGCAGACAGGAAGGTGAGAGGAGACAAAAAGATGTGTCGAGCTGCAGTGAATGACAGGAGAGTGAAGAAGAGAAGAACAGCAGTAAATGATGAAGGTGATGATAATGCTGATGGTGTGTCAGAAGAAAAGTGAAGAACAAAATTTGGTGTGATGCTGCAGACACAGCAGCAGCATGAAAAGCACAAAAACAGTGTTTGATAGAACAAAGGAGTCTGAAAAATTAGTAAAATATCATTTAAAAGAGGACGGGAGGAAGCTGCTTCTACACACACAGCCCTGCCCGCCGCCTCCTCCTCTCCCGTAAAATCCCATTCACAAACAGGACCTAGAAACAGGCGATGGTGATTGGTTCCCTGAGCGCTGTGTATCTGTGTGCATTTCTGTGTGTGTGTGTGTGTAAGACACATAACAGTGTTGTAAGGAGACTCGAGGCTTGAATGAAGCTGCAGGCTGTTCTCTCGTACATTAACGTTACGAGTCCACAGTGCTGCAGACACACACAGAGCATCCTCAGTGACGGGCTGATTTGCTCATAGGCTGCACTCCCATTTCTCTCTCATTGCGTCATTTTTCTCGGAACCACGGCGTTAATCTGATATGCCTCTAAAGTAACAATATAAGGATCAGCAGAGTTGATAAAAAATCTAAATCTAATAAAAAGTAAAATGCTGTTCTGCTTTAGCCTCGACTGAAAGAGGCAAAATTGTTTTTAGTTTAGGGTGGAAGATTAAAAAAAATGCCTGACAGCTGTTCTTTAGACGTAGCAGGCGTGTATTGATTCTGAGTGAAACTAGAATGAAACGACAGAAACTCTGGACTGAGAAGTAAACAGTGAATCTGTTCAGTGGATTTGGAATTGAAGCTTGAAATGTCAAACTGTAGAACACACTCTTACTGTGACCACACTTCCTCTTACATTCACATCCTCATACACTTCATCAGCTCCTCCTCATTAGATGTGAACGTCAGGCTGCTGCGGGGTGCCACATTTTCTCCTGATTTCATGGAAGTTAACAAGCGTGGAGCTCTGTGGACTGTGAAACATCCAGGTGTGAAATACTGCTCCTGTGGGAGTGTGCGTGAGACACAGAGGTAATGGTGTGTGCAGCTGCAGTGCAGAGGGATTTGTAGAGTAAGGGTTCTGGCCCCCACAGTGGGTCCTGGACTTTAAGTATGTGTGTACAGCCACAGTATGTCATCTTGGTGGTTTCCACTTAAGGAGCTCTGACTGCTGCTTTTATCATTCACACTGATGTGACGATGTAACCCTCTGATGGTGCTTGAATCAGGGATCGGTGTTTATGTCTGATAATGTCGTGTAATGATGATCATAATCTGTCATAATCTCCTGGATGACCCGTGGCTGCTGAACATATGGTCAGTGTGTCACCACAGTTCTACCATTTAAAGAGGCTGTCTGGATAATTAAAGCAGCGTTCCAGCCTCAGAACAGAGGTCACAGGCAGAATTTGAATTGAAGATTTTATGAGAAGCACAATTAACCTGGTGTCCAAGGCTGCTGTTACACAGCTTTAATTAAAACACACTGCAACGAAGTCACATGTGAAGGAGAGGAGGCCAGTGGACACACACTCACTGCACAGACACACACACCGACTCTTACTCACTGCACACACAGACACACACACTGCACTGCACACACACACACACACACACACAGACACTGCACACACAGACACACACACACAGACACTGCACTGCACACACAGACACATACACACTCACTCACTCACAGACACACACCCTGATATGAAAAGGCAGGAGCAGGCCACAGACGGCCACCTAGTCACATTCTCACACACACATGCTATCACAGTGGGCCCTGACAGAGGGCTGTGATTGGCCAATGGGCTTCTGAGAGTCATCTCTGCTTTGCTTGTGTGTGTGTCGATTCAAGGACAGATGTTGTGTGTGTGTGTGTGTGTGCTATATTGTGCGTTGTGTCTGTGAATGTCTGCATGTGTGTGGATACACTGGCCACCTGCTAATAAGGAATTATGAGCATGCAGTGAGCAGCGTCTGTTGGAGCATCAGATGTTCTTTGAATCAGTGATGGGACTGCAGCAGTGCAGACAGAGCTCAGCTGCACACGGACAGAATGAAAGGAAGGTCTCAGGTGTTCTGGTGCTCTGTAATGGCCAAAAAAAGACAATACCTGCATTACTGTAAACACTGTTGGTGTAAAGGTCATCTCCAAACGCACCACACAGCTGAGCTCTATCGGTCCAAAGGCAGTCTGTGAGGAGAAACAGTGAGAGAAGTTTTCAGTGAGGACAAAAAGTCGATGCTAACTTTAGACTGTGACAGGTCAGTCCAGAGTAACAGCCCATTTCCAATTAGAAAACCTGTGACCTCATAATGAGATCATTAACACACTCTTGGTCAGATGGGAGGCAGAGCGAGCAGAAATGGATTGAGAGTTTTCTTATTATTCCAGCATGGTCCTTTTTTAATGGAAAGTTAATAGGATGAAGATGTTTTGACCTATTTTGTCACTTAAAGCCTTCATCTTTGGGGAGCAGGTTCCCAGTATATATAGACGATTACACTGTTTCTCGTGCAGTAAACGGAGCAGTCCCCAGGTCACATGTGTACTTGGTCAACAAATGTGTTGAAATCAAATTGTTTAACATACAAGAACTCAGTTATTTACTTATCCTTTCTGGTTTTATTTTCCATGTTTCCAAAGTTAGATCATTTAAAGCAGAGGTCACCAACAGGCCGGCCGCTGTCCGGGTCCGGACCCAGAAATGAAACGGAGGACAGAGATAACACTAAGTAGAAGTGAAGAAAAGTCAGATAACGATAAATAAATAGTCCTGCGGTAATGTTATGCTAATTTATCGTGGATTGCTGGTTGCAGTCGGATTGTTTCCGTCACGCCGATATTCAACTAAATCACTCTCTCTCCTTGCCTCTGCTCACACACTCACCACTTTGTTCTGCTGTACTTGTGCAAACTGTGCGTACTTTTCTATAATCATGAAAAAAGTTCTTAAAATGTGCCGACCATTAGATTTGACAGTCGGATAAAGATTTCATGTTGACACAACTACAAGGCTACTGTGTGTTATTGTGCGTTTGGTGTATTGGATTACAACTGAAATACATGTTGTTTGTTACACACATTAAACAGGTCAGGTTGTGTGTGTGTGTGTGTGTGTGTGCAGAGTAACACAGTGAGTTGTATCCATTAAAAATGCATGACATCTGGTGCTGTGATTGAATCCAGCTGGACAAGTGAACCCTCGGTGATAATGTTTACGCCTTGATGCTCTCCATGCACTTCAGTATCACACTGTTATCATCAGTGAGAGGTGATGCTTTGATGAGGGCCTGTGCATGCAGGAACAAAATCTCTGGCAGCTGACTTGTATCATGTGTGCATCAGTGTTACACAGTTGTGTGATTCAGCCGCTCTCCTGCAGGCAGAACTCGTTACGCCGTCTCTGCCTTTTGTGGCTTCCTGAATGACTGCACATTTTCCTCCTTTATGGAGCGTTCCATCCTGCTCACTTTGTAAGAAGGCTGCCCGGCGAACACGCTTCAGGACAGGCCATGCACTAAAGTGTGGACTGAGTGTCAGAGTGAGCACGAGAAAGCTGTGAGGGGGAGTTGTGTGTCTTTGTGTGTGAGCATTCGAGGGTGTGTTAGCTCCAGTGGTGTATAGGCATTCTGCTGCAAGGTCAGTGGATCTGTACACCCGTCTCTTCTTGCAGCGCTGCAGGAGCTGCTGTCAGTGACAAGAGAGAGTTATCCACCGAGCAGATCCAGCCATCGCTTTACAGACGAGCAGCATTCACTCATGCAAACGCAATTCAAATGCAGCTACTCACACCAGGCCACCAGCACTCACTGAAGTGTATTGATGGGGAGTGGATCACCGTCCAACCACATCATTATCAGCCTGTGAGGAGAGTCCACATTTAGAAAAAAAAGCAGCAGTGCAGCCGAGTCGTCAACATGCAAACCAGACCAAAGCAGCTGCAGACAATCAGAAGCCTCTATGGTCACTGTACAACAGGACACCGGAGCAGCCTTGGAGTGGTGTTACTGTAAATATAAGTATGTACAAATAGACCAGATAAAAATAGAGTAAAAGGTGCAAGCAGAAAAATAGTGCAAAAACAGAGCGTTCTATAAATGTTGTGTATGGAGTGGATGCAGAGCTGTACTGCCCATTGCAGCTAATGCACACAGAAGTTGAGTGAAGAGAGCAGAGCATCCATTATGAGTGGTACAGAGCAGTTTCTGATTCAAGGTCAAATTTCTCAAGATGAAACTAATCTGTTGACAATGTGGTCAAATGGAGTCCAAAAAAATCAAAAGCACCTCCACCCCCTCCCTGCCTCAGACATGCTCCAGAATATAAATGGTGTTTTCCTTCCTTTGGTTGGGTTGCCTACAATGCTGGAGGCCAGTGGAGAATGGGAGATGGGAGTGAATGTTCCCCACCAACAGAAAAGGGAGAGAACAATGAGGCGGTAAAGCTGCTCAGCAGACAACAAGAGGACAAAGAGGCAGATACAGAGACTCACCAGGGGGAAGCTGAATGGCAGATGAACAGGAGAGGACCGATAAAACGGGTGGAGGTGATCAGAGGAATCAACAACACCACTGACCCTTTGAATGATTTTATTCATTGTGTAGATGTAAAATATTGATTCACGGAGTGCCTTATAAATCTCTGACAGTTTGTAGAAAAAATGTCTGATTTCCATACTTGAAGGCTCCTTTTGCTGCTGACATTCATAAATCTCTCTGTAGAAAACATGACTGAACTCAGAGAGAAACAAAGAGCTACTCCAAAATGATCAGAGGCTTTTCAAGTGAGATTACACACTGGTAGCGGACACCAAACCACGGCAGCGTCTGTGCTAACAGACAGAATATTAAAGGTTAACTCCCCCAGCTGTCCCTGCCCGGTACTACCACTCTGCCCAGTGACTCCTCTTCCTCCTACTGATGTCTCTCTGACCTGTCTGCAGCTCTAAAAGTCCCACGTACAGTCTGTGGAAAAACGTAGTTGTGTGTGAGAGAGTCTGTAGTGAAATGAAAAGCTGTGTCTCTGCCTCTCCTTTGACCCGGTTCATGTAGGACTCAAACTGTATGTTAGTCTCATCTGACCCTTCTATCTGTCTCATCTGTCTCCGTTTCTCGCAGTCTCTCTCTCTGTCTCTCTCTATTGGTCTCTGTCTGTCTGTATCATCTACCTCACCTGTCTCTCTCTGTCTCCGTCTGTCTGCATCTGTCTCTGTCTTTGTCTCATTGGTTGTAGTGTTTTCTCCACACAAAGCCTGGCTAACAGAACTCCATCACTTTAAAGCCCTTACATCACACTGCTGTGAACCAGCCAGCCATGACGAAGACTGCAGTATTTTCAGCTAGGGAGACACACACACACACACACACACACTTATACACAGTGGCCCTAAACTAATTGACTAATGCGGCGTCTTCACATGTTAGAGTAGAGATAAGTTAAAGATGAGTGTTTTCAGATGAAGGTCAAAGTCACACCTCATAGTCAGTGCGATAGTGAGTGTGTGTGAGAAAATGTAAAAGGACCTGCTGCCTGAATTAATGACTAAAGTGTGTGTGTGTGTTGGTGTGCACTACCGGCTGTAGAGCTGGGTAATGTGAAGGACACCACGATACGAGTTGTACCTCGATACAGTGCAGTATGCTACGATGTGATTTGATACTAATAGGTACGTTGTCTGGACACCCGTCAGGAAAGTCACTGCATCGGTTTGCCACTTGCTGAAGCAGCAGCTTTATTTGAACATATGTTATACCTTACACCTGGAAACACAAACGGGTCCACTGATGATGTCTCTTCCTGCACGCCCCGGCCGACCTGCAGCTACACAGCACACTGTGCTGACACCTTTCTGTCAGAACCAGCAGGCACGTTCTCAGGTGTCTGAGCTGCAGGAGCTTGTCTGATGGATCAAACCACACAAACCAGCCCTCACTTTAACAGGAGAGGCCATCTGAATGCTGCTTATTGTTCAAACAGTCAAATGTCCTCAGACAGGAAGAGAACCTACAGAGGGTGGGCCTAAATCCACCAGACCTTTATTCCACATTGTTTCCCTGCATTCCAGGAACCTTCGGTCTACTCTGCCTGATTTAAATCATTAACGGTGGTGGTGTTTTGTGATAAATGCAGACACTGCATGAATCTGTCCCTCAGAGTCAGCCTTACACAAATATTAACACTGGAAGTAATTAATCCAGAGATTGTACTCGGCTACTGCAAACATCTCACTGACTCCTTTCAGAAAGTTTCGCTGAGATGCAGCAACTCCTCTGTCGTCTCCTCCAAGTTATAATGGCCATTTTTACACCTCATTGAGCCTGGAGGCAAAACTGTGATGTGCAGTATTGATGCTGTTGTCTATTTAATGAGTGAGATGAATTAATCCATTTGGAATTAGAAGAAAGAGAATAATGGACATGGAGAGATGGAAAGCCTGACACCTCAGGGGGATCGGACTGTGTGTGTTTGCTGCATATCAGTGCAGCATGTCCGTTTTTGGTAGCCTGAAATAGACATTATAGCAGAAGCTGACTGGCGACACATGACAGGGTATGTTTCCTGGAGAGAGAGAGAGGAAAGGGAGTATGCAGAAATGCTGGTACCCTGATGGGCCATTGGCCCACTGTGTGGATGTGTGTGTGTCCTCCCGTGGTCATCATTCAGTGCAGCGCACCTGGAGTTTAAGAGCCCATCTGCTGTGGCCAAATGATCCGGTGAGAGAGCAAGAGAGAGGTGAGGATTTACCGCTGAGAGAATGGGGTGATGCAAAATGTGCCAAAAGAGGTGGTGGCACATAGATGTGTGTTGCTGAGCAAAAACAAAAGTATAAATTAATGGGGGGGGAGAGCTGGAGATGGAAAGAAGAGGAGAGCCAAATGAGAGGGGGGAGATGGATGGGAGTGTTCATGTGGGTTGCAGGACACGTTTCTGCAGTTTTGAGCCACAAAGATAAAAGAGGGAACAAAGTAATCCAAGATGGAGGACAGGGCGAAGCCAAAGTGTGGCTGAAATTAGACAAAGAGAAAAGAAGAGGCAGTGAGCCTCATTGGATTCTCATTAACGTCTTCAGTCTGGTTCCAGTCCAGTGGATGATATCACCTCAATAAAGGTAGGGTCCAAAGACACCCCCCACCCCACAGGGGTCCACTGGAGAGCAAGAGGAGAGTTGGACTGAGACATTTTTGCATCCATCAGTAAAGCTGACGTTTGTAGCCGGTAAACAGCACAGCAGTGGGTTTTCCTCTGAAGTCTGAGGACCTGTGAGGAACAGCTGTAGGTGAAAGGAGTTCTGTGGCTACTTGAAATGCAAACAGAAACTCTCCGGTCCTGCCTGAATGGAGAAAGGCGTAATGATGAAATGAGAAAATCATCACAGAGTTTGATGAGACTGACAGCTGCCAGCATCCAGCTGAGAGAGATAATATTACCCTGACAGAGAGAGGACAGACTGAAGACGACATGGACGTACAGCTGAGAGAGAGTGAGGGTAGAGAGGGTACACAGCGAAAAGAAAGGAGGAGGACGGAGAAGTGAGGCAGAGAAACAACGTCCACGTTGTCAAATAGGAAACGAAGGCGTCCACACTGTGCCTCATGGCTGAAGGGGACGGAGCTGGGTGTCCTCTGGGTCGTTGGACTGCTGTCACCAGCTCAGAGTAAAAGAATGAAGAATGTGCTGAGACTGATTAAACTGTCAGCTGATTGCTTTCATCAGTTTTCTCCTCCACCCTGGCCTCTCCACCCTCTGCTCTCACTTTCATTCATGCACCTCCCTCTGCAGCCCACGCCTCTCCTGATTACTCTCCCTGTCTGTCTCCTTGTGTCCTCCCTTCCCCACCTCCCGTCTCCCTCCTTACCTTCCTTAGCCGTCACATCTGATTCCATGTCAGGAGCTCTTATTGGCAGGCTCAACTACTACACCCTCACTTGTTGCTCTGTGTGTGTGTCAGCAGGTGTGTGTGATGCGATTTGTGAAGGGGAAAAAGAAAAGTGTGTGCGTGCTGTAACTCCTGGCAGCTTCTTTAGATGTTGCCAAGCAGGCAGGGAAGCCGGGCGAACTGCTGCTGAATGATAAAGCCGAGCCTGTGGACGAGGGGATCAGAGGAGATCTCTCTGACACACCTCACTTTTATCATCACATCTGCTCTGTATTCACTTCGGCTCTGTTTGTTCTGCTAGATGACAGCAGTGAGGTGTACACACACACACACACACAGAAACAGTGTGGACACTGATAGGCACTGGTGGAGTTTTGATGCAGGGTGCTGAACATCGACTCCCTCCAGAGCAGAAGCTCCCCTTTAGGGAGTAACAACAAAGGTCAGAGTATTGATCCTGATTTGTCCAGAAAAGCTCAGTGAAAACAAACACACACACACACAGAGCGCAGGGTATGTGTTGGAAAGGGTTAATCATCTCTTCATTATTTTGGACTTCATTGATCCCTTTCAGTGCACATGTACGTGTATGAATACATGTGTACATCGGCTGTCTTCCTGACACCATGTGATCACATGTGTTGTCAGTTGTCAGTCTTATTATAAATAACTTGAACACTAAACTTCTGTCTAAGCCCACAGCGATTAAAGTAAAGCAGTCCTCTCTCTCCTCAGGGTGGATGTGTGTGTGTGTGTCTCTGTGTGTGTGTGTGTGTGTGTGTGTCTGTGTGTGTGTAGGCATGAGCAGGTCAAAGGGTCAAAGCCAGCAGCAGGATAATGCCACATTTGGACTCGGGCTGTTTCAAGCTATGAATAAAAGTGTGAATGAAATGAAATCCTGAGGCTTCTTTCCAGAGTGAAGCTCCTCTTGTCTTCCATAACATTAAATCAGACAGAGGACTATTTCTAAGCATACATCACTGGATTGATATTGAAGTGTTCTCTGTGCAGCGTGCTCCTCCGGGACTTTCAAACTGTGCATTAGCTCTATAACATCAGTAGTAGACTTCACATGATACCCTGCAGTCTGTAATTTGTTGTTTTTCTGGGCAGCGAAAACAAGTCCTTCCTGGAAACGGGGACGTCTTAACGCCAGCTGCTCCATCATAGTGACGCTGTCTGCTGCATGCTGCCGGCTGCTGAAATCATTTTAATCCAGAAAGTTTGAATGAAAGCAGTTTCTCTTTTGCTGAACAATTAAACACAGTGAGGGGCCCTGCAGTCTTCACAATCAGCTCACAGAGGCCACAGCTGACTGCGCTCTATTGTCTGATCACATCATGCTGTGGTGGCAGGTCTGCACTTAATAAGTACAAGTCATGGTGCCATGGGACATTAGCAAGCAGCGGATCGATGCACATGAGATGTCAGTGCATTAACTTGACTTAATTATAGTGCCGCTCTGGGGTTTGAGGGCTACTCCTTCAATAACACACAAAGGCAAGTGTTACTACAAGTGTTCGCCATCATGTCTCTGGTATATGTCCTCCCTATTAGACAGGATGAGCTAGCTTAACCACAGAGAGAGTACCACTGAAGGACTCACTTCCAGCAAGGCTCTGACTTTTCATGCTAACCAAAAGCTAGCTGGATGCTAACAATCACACTGATGCCTTCAGTTTATTGATTGATGATGTAAGGATGCAGAAGAATCCTTCAGCTGCTGACAGAGATCAGACACAAGCTGCAATGCAGGTGCACAGCTAACTGCTACCCAGCTAGCATTCAGTTATATACACGCCAGTATACTTCCTCTTCTTGGCTCTGAAATATGTTTTTTTCTGTGGAAACTTGTTGGTCACAGAGCCGTGCCTCTCTTTTCTCTCTTTCTCTCACACTGTCATATTTCTGTGCTGGAACTCAGATTGCGTCTGAAGTCAGTCTGAACTATTCCCAGACACCTGTTGCCCAAGTTCACACCATTCTTCCAGCCAAGGCTGGCACCGGATACTGTGTGAATCAACCACTGTGTGCATGTGGCCTGTGTGTGTCTGCATGCTGGGGTTTAGTGTCCATTCAATGTGCAGTGTACTGAATGTGTGTATCTGCATTAATGTGTGTTGATCATTGTGCATCAGAAGTGACCTTCTGATTTTAGCTCCTAAAGCTGGATTAACACTATCTATCTATCTATCTATCTATCTATCTATCTATCTATCTATCTATCTATCTATCTATCTATCTATCTATCTATCTATCTATCTATCTATCTATCTATCTATCTATCTATCTATCTATCTAGGCACGCTGAAGCAGTGCTGTATTCCTCCTAACATCATTTATGTATGAGTAGCCCATAAAAATCTTGGCTGCTGTAAAGGCGGCTTTGTCTCTTTCAGACGCACTCACACGTCATCTGTGACAGACTCCATCTCTAGAACAGAGAACTACATAAATCAGGTTTAGTGTTCATCCTAAATGTTGTCAAAAAGTTGATGATGGTAGAACAGTGCTTTAATAGGTCTGATAACGAAGCAGTCTGAGGGTTCAGACGAACAAGCAGCCATCAGTCTGTGGGTACATGATTTAATGAGGCAGAAACTGATCAGTCCTCCTAAACCAAAACAAACTATGCACCACTCTCTGTTCACTAAACCGTTGGCAGAACAGGGAGAACTGCTTAGCCACAGAACCTCACAGTCACACACATCACACTGTTGTCCTGACCTTCGGTGAGGTTTTGATGCCTCGAACGTAAAACTGCAGTCACACTCTGAGTGTTCAGTATACAGCATCGCCTGAGTGCTGCTGCACTTCTGTTCTGCTTGACAGCACATTACTGTGCCTGTGCATGCTGCAGGCAGGCGGTGGTAACCCAAAGAATTGTGCAGAATAAGGGGGCTTCTGTCTGTTTTGTCAGTGTGAACAAAAGACTCTGTGGAGCCGTGGAGGACAGATAGATATTTCAGTCAGACATTCTTAAGGCTCTGTGTCAGGGCAGGAAAAAGATGGATATCATCTTCACTGCAGCACCATGAAGAAGATGATATCGTTCCTCTCTCTCTCTCTTTCATCCTCTCTGTCCTGTCTCCCTCTTCTTCTTCTCTCTGTCCTGTCTCCCTCTTCTTCATCTTTCTGTCCTGTCTCCCTCTTCTTCTTCTCTGTCCTGTCTCCCTCTTCTTCTCCTCTCTGTCCTGTCTTCCTCTTCTTCTTCTTCTTCTTCTCTGTCCTGTCTCCCTCTTCTTCTCCTCTCTGTCCTGTCTCCCTCTTCTTCTTCTTCTTCTTCTTCTCTGTCCTGTCTCCCTCTTCTTCTTCCCTCTGTCCTGTCTCCCTCTTCTTCTTCCGTCTGTCCTGTCTTCCTCTTCTTCTTCTGTCTGTCCTATCTTCCTCTTCTTCTCCTCTCTGTCCTGTCTTCCTGTTCTTCTCCTCCTCTACCCGCCCACTGTCAGCAGGAAGGTTCTTTCTTATTTACCTCCTGTGTGATGCATGGCAGTACATGTGTAGTGATCAGTTCTACACTCTTTATGAGGCATTGTGGAATACTTTGATGTGGGATACATCTAAAAATTGTCGCTACACATTGGACAGCGCTACAAAATGGCATATAAAGTGGATGGAGGTGGATTTCAGACACAGCCCAGGTGATAGAAGTTTTGGGAGAGAGGTGTCCTCAGTGAAGTTAAATGTGGCTGTGACGCTCTCTGTCTGCCTTTGTACTCGAGCAGGCTGAAGATGTGTCTGCATTATGCTGGCTTATCTGAACTCCGGTTCAAAGAAATCTCCTGCCTGCTCCCATCAGCATCACTCTTTCTATTTCTCCTTGAGATTCTACCTTGTGCTCCATTTTATCTTCTCTGCTAATCCCAGAAAGAGCAGCACCTCTTTGTTCTAAATTCTGTTGTGTAATCTCATGCTCTGGATGAGTTGGTTTATTAAAAAGAGCAACAGGAAAACCAAAGAAGAAATTAGTAGCCACAGCCCTGCTGCGCTCCAAATATAATTCACCTACTGTTTGATCATGATCTGACTAACAAGCAGTCAGATCCTCAGGAGAGCTTTATAATGAGCAGAACGACTTTTCTGCTGATGGTTTGCACAACTGCTGAGGGTCCCAGAGTCCACTGACCTGGAGCCACAACAAGAAAACACAAGCTGGACCGGAGACATTCTGAGGTTGTCCTGTCTCAGCCCTCCACCTGTCCACTGTCCATCTCGCATCAGATGGACCAATAGCCCTCATTCTTCCCTCTTCCTTTGGCTTGGTTTCTATTTCTCTTTTCATCTCTTTTGTCATTACCATTTGAATTTCTCCTCTGTCATCCTTCACCTCTCTCCCCTGTCACTGCATCACTCCCTCCACCTCCTTTATCCTGCCACCCTGTCAAGTACCTTAGCAGACAACAACAAGAAACTCCAGACCATCGTCCATCTGCAGCCCTGTAAGAAAGTGAAACTTTTAGAAGAGAGTTCCATAAAAGGGATGCATCACAGAGAAACACGCACACAACGGTTTCTAATAGAACTGATGCAGTTCTGGAGGAGACGGGAGGGGCAGACTGACAAAGGCAGATGTGGTGGGTTGTCCAGCTTAATTAGCCTTTAGGACAGATGGACAGTAAAACTGCAAAAACAAAATCAAACACTGTTTTTCCACAAGAAATCATCTGACAAATAATCCACAGTAAGAACAGTCCAAGTCAAACATTTCCTTATTAGGCCACAAACAATAAATCTTTGTCCATTTAAACAATGTTTTGTCTAAAAGTCTGTCGTCCAGCCCCAATAAAACATTGGCCATAAAACTGCTTCCTCATAAATACGATGTGTTGACAGTGGACACCTGTTGTCTCACACATACTCACACCACACTTCACATTCACAACACATGCATGACACTCGCACACACATAAATCCATCTCTCCCAGTAAAACCTGTTTATGGCCCTTACATACAGACAGTAGTCTTTAAGTGTGCTCTGAGCAGTGCTTCCTAAAGGTCAGCCTCTTCAGTCAGACCACTGAACAGCTGATGTGTGCTGTTATCTTGATCACTTCACTTCTATAAGTGAGCCCTAGGGAGGATTCCTGTGAGTGCTGCACGGTCCCACAGAGGCGAGCAGCCTGCCAGCACCTCAGTGCTTCACTGTCGGCACTTTGCTGCAGAGCCACAGTCTTTCCTGCAGGCAGGTCGCTCACTGACCACAACAAGAATTACAGTAAAGTGTCTTCTGTTCTTTCAGGCTAATGCTAGTGTGGCAGAGGATCGTTCTACCAGGGAAAGCCTGAGAGGGTCCTCCATATGAGACAGCTCCACTGTGCTGCTGTGATTTGATTGGTTGTTCGGTGCAGCCTTGGAGCTGAGAGGCAGCTTCTGTCTTCTTCTTTTGTTCATTGCAGATGATCAAAGTGTCGGTTTATGAAGCCACGGGAATAAAGAGCTGTGAATGTGGTGATGGTTCCCGGAACATGCAGTATATACTGTAAGACAATATGATGTATGTACATGTATGTTGCAGATTCAATGATTATAAACCCTAGCTGCATTAGATTGTGCTTCATTGGGTCGCAGTGGTGTTGAATGTGAAGCAGCCAGTCGGTAATGATAGAGCTTGAATCAGAGCGATGACTTAATTTATGACTGATGATGTCTAACGGGAGGAGATGGTAGATTTAAACGTGCAAATTAAACATTTAAGGGACAGAGTGAGGCAAAGAAAGGAACCAGAGATCAGATCAGAGGACAGAGACTGTCCTTGGGTCGGAGGTATGAGAACCGTAGGTGGAGAAACCAAATGGCTGAAAGGAGGCAGTGTGAGAGGAGTGGGAGGGGCACGAGAGATGGAATCTGGAGAGGGTGGCGGTTAATGATTATTAATAGTAATGTTTGATTAGCATGAGTCCAGTCAGACAAGTGATACTGAGCAGCCTACCGTCTCTGAACCCAGGGGACATGTATAAAACAGAGCCAGCAGGGCCTCTGGTCATTTACTGACGTCCCCCCTGCATCAGGACCTCTCCCACCACCAGCAACAGGTAAGAGGAGGAGTGGCTGAAGAGTCGGTATGTGTCACCTGCTGACGATAAAGTATTTGAATGATAGCCTATCAACAGTATTTACCCTCTAATATCGACACTTCGCTGCCAAAATAAGAGCAGGTGCAGTTTTAGTGCAGCGTTTACTTCAGTCACTTCAGTGAAGGTCAGATTTTAATTAGACCTGATGAGATGGAGTGTGGTGTCATGTCTGAGCTGCAGGGTTAATGTAAAAATGCTGACACAGTAAAACCCATGGAGAAATTGATTATGATTCCATAATAAAACACTCACACTCACACAGCATACCCTGAATATTCATGGGCAGGCTGCACTTTACTGGATCTAGTTAATGAGGATGTATTATTTTTGTTTGTGTGTGTGTGCTGAAGCCTTCAGTGACAGATTAAATGGAATTTACATCTTTAATTTGTTTGGTAATATTTTATGTAAATGTGTAGTTTAGATGACTTTCATCATGTGTTTTGTTCTCTGGCTGAGCTGTGACTGATGTCGACTGTGTGATGAGTAGGAATGTTAAACCATAACCAGGCATCATTAAAGCTGCTCCGACTGACTGTGATGATCAAAAATGTTGAATTGTGTATTAGAAGTTGGACCTTAATGAACTCAATTCCATTTTATTCATAGGCCAACTTTTACAGTTAGAACAGTCTCAGCAGACACCAGCACGGGCTAATAAAATCAGCAGATAAGCTGACACGACTTTAAATTCTCACACACGGCTATCGGTTATTAACATGAGGGCTGAGAGGCGTAAACACTGCTTTAATGACACTTTAATTAACTAACTTAATATGTTTATTTCACTACAAGAAGGATGTTGTCTGTGTATAAACAGAGAATATGTGAACATATCAGCCAAATGGACACATCAACAACTTTTTATTATCATATCTCCATCATATCTATTATCTGGTCCCTGCTAGGGATGTTGTTGTTTTTTTCATTTGCTAAGACCTGACTTGAAACAAAAGACATAACAATAATTCTGAACAAACACTGGCCATTGAACCCCGAGCAAGCAGGCAGTGTCGGGAAAACTCCCTTTAACAGAAAAGGAACCTTCAGCAGGAGACAGCTCATAAGGAGAACCTTCCTGCTGACAGTCGGGTAGAGGAGAAGAAGAAGAAGAGGCAGACAGGACATACAAAGTCTATTTCTGTAGAAGGTTCACCTCCAGTTCACACTGCAGGCAGTAATACTGAGGAGGCAAATTTTTCTGCTGGATTGCGTGTCCGTCTTTCACCTTAACGCCGCCTTTGTATCTGTAAGACACACACACACGCTCAGGCAGCTCAGGTTTCTTTAAATGTAACTATTTCTACTGGTCTGCCTGACACCTCAGTAACACATTTAAACACACACACAGATACACACTGCTACAGTAGGCTAGGAGCTGGCAGTCCTACAGGTTGGTTGGGTTTCCAACACCTTGTGGACAGTCGGGGACTTCCCAGCAGGAACCCACATGGCTGACAGGTCAAACTCCTGAGTGGACACAGCAAACACTCACAGGTCTCTGTTTGTATGTCTGCTGTTCTGTCCAGATAAAGCAGGCTCGCTCTCTTAGATGTATTTTTTCTCAATATTTTCTCTGGATCCACAGACAGGTTCACAAACTCTATGACTGCAGACACACACACACACATAAGAACAACAACAGTTCAGAGAACAAAGAGCTGGATCAGGCTTTTGATTCTTTTTAATTGTTGGTGCATGTGCTCTCAGATGTTTTTCTGTGTGTTAAACCTGAAGGCATTCTGATGTGAAGTCTCTGAATATCTTCATCTTATATGAGATCCCACAGCAGCACACAGCTGCAGTGGACTGAATCTCATCCTCCGCATTTCAAGATGAAGGCTTTCAAGGCTCTGTGCTTATAAGAGTAAGAGGTTGTGGCCTCGCAGTGCTTAGTATCGATCAATACGGTGTGTTTGAGGGACAACAGCCTGCCGCTCCACATGCTCCTGCTGATGATGATCTTTTATTCTTACTGGCCTCTGAAGGTCCAGTCTGTTTCAGAGTGAACTCATCAGTGCGATTGTGGACATTACAGAGTTAATCACGTAAAAGCACAGGGTGATATTACAGCGCCTCAGACATGATGCAACAAAACACTGTATGAGAGAAACGTACAGGATGCTCTGGCTGTATTTCCACTGTGAGAAGGACAGATGGATCACATTATTCAGTATTATGTGCTGCACAGACAGAACACACACTGATGAGTGTGACAGTGTCACTCCTGTGACTTTAGCTCAAGGCCTTTCCCTTTGTATCAGCCTGACACTATCGCTTCAAACACTGTGCTGTTCTTATTATGCCTGCACCTTCTGTCTCACTTCCATCCATCATCCATTAACACGCTTCGTCCTGCAGGAGCCTGTCCCAGCTAACTACGGGTGAGAGGTGGGGTCCACCCTGGACAGGTCCCTGTCTCACTTATTATTCAGAAAGTTTGAAGTTAATAACATTTGCTGGGTATGTCCAGAAATGCATCCATGTTGTTCTCCACACTGAGCTGTCAGCTGGCCGTGGGCCTGATGGATCCTCACAGGTTTCTGCAGCAGTGGGCCTACCACTTCCAGCCAGAGACCAGAGAACAATCCCAACAGTGGAAACGGCCAGAGTCTGTGAGGTCTGCATCACGGTGATGGTGTCTGCTTTCTGGGTGCTGCTGCTGGATGAACAGCACTCGGTCAGGGTCACTTTGTTACAGGAGCTGATCACCAAGTCCGCTGCAGGACAAAATCAACAAGATTCAGACCACAAGTCCACCACCACCGCCGTGTTCTCCTGACCTACAACTTTAGGCCAGTACCTCTCTAACAAGATATGGGACGAGCTCAGAGGTTGCCATGACAACAGTAACAACCTTAAGACTTCTACAAAGAATGGCTGCTGTGTCAGGATTTCTAATCAATCCACCAACCTCTGTGACATTCATCTGATGCAGCAAGTTCACAAAACTAGATCATATTCACGTCTGTCAGCATCTGTTCCCTGACAATAAATAAAAACGGTCCAGTCATTTGTGGGTGTTGTCATGGCTAGCTTTGTCTTTTAGAACACACACGTCCTCCTTCACAAAGTGAGTTCAGAGTGCTGCTTCCTCTGACCCACACATCAGTTGCTCCTCATCCTTATGAAGATGCGCTCTGTGTGAGGTCAGCATGTGTGTCTTGCAGTACAGACAAGAGGGCATCAGTCAAAGTCAGGGGGAGGCGACGGCGTCATCTGCAGCGATCAGGTTCGGTGACGCTGCGTAAAAGTGCTGTTAAATGTCAGCTCACCGCTCATAGTGTGAGGTACCAGAGGTGTCAGACACAGCAGGGACTCAGACGGCCTTTTAAAGCCCAGATGGACATGCTTTCATCACAGAGACACCACACTGGATCTCTGTCCTTAACAACCGTCTGTCCTTCCTGCTGCAGCGCCTTCCTCACCTTTCATCACTCGTCAGGAATTCATCCTGCCACTCATCGCCTCCTTCTCACATGTCCTGATTTCCTGCTCCATTTCTCTAGTGTCACCAGTGTAATACGAGAATGTCTCTGAGTTCTCTGCTCTGTTTTTAACCTTGTCCCCTCTCTGTTCCTCTGTCTCTCTCTCTCTCCATTAGCCAAGATGGCAATGAGCAGCATCCTCAATACTGACAACATCAAGAAAGCTCTAGATGCATTTGCAGGTAAGGAGCTTCACATCTCAGGGAGCACTGACACTGAAAACATCTCTGCCCACTCTTCAGGTGCACAGTGGTCCTTTAAAACAAGTGCAATGAGGATGGAGCTCCTCCACCTAAAAGAATGTTCCTTTTGCCTCATCACCCAGATCAACACGGAGCAAAAACCTGTTCACACCGCTGAGCAGCCTTTAGGATAAGATAACCCTTTATATTGAGCTCTTCTTGTTGTGAAGGTGCTCACAGCTGAGGTCCAGCAGTCTCCATCAGAAGCAGTTTGGAGAAGAGTCCACAGTTAGAAGTTAGGATGCACATTCACAGCACTGATGCTGCTCTTTGTGTGTGTGTGTGTGTGTGTGTGTGTGTGTGTGTGTGTGCAGTTGCTGATTCTTTCGACCATAAGAAGTTTTTTGAGATGCTGGGTCTGAAGACCAAGTCTTTTGATGAAGTGAAGAAGGTCTTCACGGTGCTGGATGCTGACAACAGCGGCTTCATAGAGGAGGAAGAGCTCAAGTGAGACACACTCTGACACACACACACACACACACCTGGACAGTCAACAAACTCACTGACATGTTCGTCCTGCTGTGCTCTGTAGGTTTGTTCTGAAAGGTTTTGCCAAAGATGGCCGGGACCTGACAGACAAAGAAACCAAAGCATTTTTAAAAGCAGCTGACAAAGATGGAGACGGCAAGATTGGAGTGGAAGGTAAACACCACCATCAGAATTCATTAGTGGAGGTTCACACAAAGCAGCATGTTGTCCTTCACACACACCGAGCTGATCAGCTGTGATGTCACCCAGCTGTCACATGAAGAATGTAAACATCCTGATGCCGTTCTTCTTCTTCTCTTACAGAATTTGCTGCCCTTGTGAAAGAATAAAATTGTCACCTATCACACTGAAAGATCACCCCCAGCCTCCACCACATCCTGACCCCCATCTCCTGTCCCCCTTCACCTCCTCTGGCTCCCCCCTTACCTTCAGACTAAAGCTGATTCCTGCTACACATGCCCCTCCACCCAGCCGCTGCTGCCTCCACGGTGCAGCACTGAGGTGCAAAGAGCCACAGCTCCACTATTTATTTGACTGTTTTGATACAAACTATTTGTTTGTGTTTAGATAACAAAGTCTGCAGGAATCAAGTTTGAAGTAGAAAAGTACAAAGCGAGATTAGAGAGAGAGAGAGACTGATTTCCTCCTGTAAGATTCTGACTTCTCATCTCTTTGTCTTCCTTTAACAGTAACTCCTCTCACTGTATTTACTGTCTTCTGCTGATGTCACCACTGACTCAGAGCTCTTCCTGCATTTGCAACCCCCGTCCTCTCCCCCTCCATCGGCCCCTCCACCCATCCATCCTTTCTGCTCTGGTAATGAGTTGTAAAAACACCAAAAGAAGAAAGAAGTTAAGCTGTGAAAGAATAAAATAAAATGAGAAATCAGAGCCTGAGACTCTGTCTGTCTCTACTTCCTATTAAGCAGATCTTCAGCAGGCCTTCACAGTCAGAGGGTGCCATTTAAAGGAGCGTGTTTAAGAAGGTCAAAATGATTCCTAAGTGTCATTTGTTATGATTCAATATCTGCAGAATAAGAACGCTTCTGAGGCAGAGAGGCCGCTGCTCAGGCTGATGCTGCGCCCAGAAGCACGCTGCCAGGCCATTAGCAGAATTGGGCTCACACTGAGGTTTAATTTGGGTTAAGTATCCCCAGCAGAGGATCTGAACAGGCAGCGTGGGAACCTCCATCTTCTTTAGTAGGACATTTTACAGCCTGATAAACACTGATCTGCAGCATGCTGCTCTCTTAATGTGTCAGGGTAACTGAGACATATGGACACATCTGAGTGTGTTTGTGGAGGTCACAGCTGATTGGTTGAAGTAAGAACATGAGGCTGTGAGGATGTGTTTCAGTCTCCTTTAATATGCTGCATTATTTACTACATTAGCCTGAGGTCACAGGATCATTTCAATGCAATTAATATTTAGAAACTGACTTTACATGGTGAACATGAATGTAAAAAACATCAAAACATCATTGAATTCAAAGAGTTAAACTACATTATTGTACATTATTTACACGTTACTGACATGTCATCACTCTTCAGGAAGTCATCCACATCAGAGCAAAAAGTACAGCAGAGACTGAGGAGTGTGTATGTGTGTGTGTGTGTGTGAGGAGTGTGTATGTGTGTGTGTGTGTGTGTGTGTGTGTGGCAGACAGCAGCGTCTCGGGGTCAGAGGTCATCTGCGGTTCAGGCGTGGGGCCGACCTGTCGTTGGTGGATGTGGGCTTCAGCTTGACCGTGGCGAACGGGTTGGTGCCTCTAAGGAGACGAGAACCCACAGAGGTTATAACCCGTGCTGAGCAACGCTCGGCACACTGTCATAAAGGAACGCCAATCAAAGTAAACACAAGCTGTATCATAGGTCCTACCTTGGAAAGAGCTCGGGCCGTGAGCCGTGTGGCTGTGATCTCTGTTAACAACAAGAGGAGGGTACAGAGTGAGTGACAGGTGACCTCACAAACACACACACACACACAGAGATGGTGTGTTTCAGACACAAACTGCAAACTGTTTGAGACAAAAAAAAACATGCACGTTCCACACAGAAACTACAAACCCGTCAGATCATGTGATCCAACAGCGGAAGATGTCACAGCAGTCAGAGAAAACACACACACACACACACACACACACACCCACACACACAGGACCTCCTGGTTCAGCAGCTGGAGCTTCCTCCCTGTATCCACCAGAAAGAGGGCTGTGGTGTCGTAGAGAACAGCACCGAGCCACAGTGCCCCTGCTGGACAGATGCTGCAGTTACAGTTATGAAGTGTTAAAAAGGCTTTTTCTGTGTTGGTCCATGTGGCGCCATGTCAGCTGTTTACGTGCAAATATTTACACAAGAAACACAAGAAAGAATCAACAATGACTGATCAATAAAGAAGATGACAGAGTTTTCAGTTGCTAACACACAGAAATGACTTGAACAGCACACACACAGAGCCAGATCTCTTCTCAAGTCTCCAGAACCCTAAACACATTCTCTGCTTTACACACTTTGCAATTCAAAACGGCACATTTTACACGCACTGAACACACTTCCGACACAGACATGTTGCTGTGAGTACAATATTGATTCAGGACACTACACAGCATTGGTTCCCAGTTCGTTTGTCTGACCATCCTATCCCCCATGAGTTCTTTATAGAGGAGGCAGGGTTCAACAGAGCCGTCACAGATGCTCCTGCTCATCGTGGTGGGAACATCTCAATGTGAGCCGCCATCTCAAATACACAAACTGTCATCCAGCATCATGCCAACCACAGCTCACATTCTCACATTTCTGGACAGACTTCACAACGTTCTCATACCACCAGAAAAAAAGCTGTAAGAGGCTGATTCTGCTGCTATGAGCTGATCACACTGATCGATCACAAGATGACATCATGTACCTTGTTTTCTGCCGTGGCCTCAGGCCTTCTGTCAGGGGTCGGTGTGATCGGTTGGTTGTTTGACGTCTGTGGCGGAGGTGGAGGTGGAGGGGGCGGGGCTCCGGTCTGCCTGCTGATTGGTGATTGGTCAAGCAGGTTGCTCAAGCTGCTGTTTCTTTTGAGGGCGGAGCTACAGAGACACAAATCTGAGCTGTTATTTAACTGTTTGTGTGTGTGTCTCCATGTGTGTTTGTGTGTGTGTGTGTCTGTGTTTGTGTGTGTGTTACAGACTCTCCTCACAGCTGTGGGTCACCCACATATTTTAAATAGTGCAGACCTTCTTTCTGACCTCCTTAATGAAGGACTCTTTGTTTCAGTTCACTCTTAATGAGCACAGATGCTTACAGCATGTTCTCCTAATGAACAATAACATGTTTACCTGGAGCTGATTAACACTGGAGGACCATCTACCGCTTCCACATAGGAGGCAGGAAACCAGCCCGGCCTGAAGAGACACGCAGAGTGAAGATTACACACACACACACAAACACACACACACACACACACACACACACATACATACACACACACACACAGTTTGTCGTCACGTGACTCACCGGGAGCTGCTGTCAGTTCGCCCATACAGCCAGCCGTTGCGAGGCTGCTGGACCAGCACGGTTATCATCTGTCCCCGGGTGAAGGGCAGTAAGGTGGGGCTGGAGCTCGCAGGCTCGTGGGCCACCTTGGCCCTCATGGATTGTCCTCCACATCCTGCTGAGTCTGAGCGTGAGACGCTTCCTTGAGGAGACGGCGCTGCAGGAGGAGAGAGAGACTCCTGAAAAACTGTAATGAGGATCAGGATCCCTCCAAACTGTACATGTACAGCTAAGAGCTTAGCACACTAATGACATACTAACACCACATTGATGAACTCATGTTTTTCTCTGATTTTGTGAGCACAGACATCATTACCTTGTCTGTTTACTTTACATAAATGCAGAGGTATGTACAGAAAAGACAGCATAGCATGCTGTGAGAAAGTGATGAAGCATCAGTGAACAAACCACAGCTGGTTAAAATGATGACCTCACCTCTGGATGGGATGTTTCCCAGAGTCATCTCCTCTCTGATCATTTTCCTTACCTCTTCCTCCCTCTGCAAACACATTCACAGGAAATCACCGCAAGCTGCTGCTGACAATTTAATGTTCATTTACTGAAATTAAACACACACAGGAAGTACTACTGAAACTGTGACGAACACTGAACGCAGCAAACTCTGCAGCCCACCAGTGAGCTGTTAGGTAGCTGTTAGCTCCACAGGCCTCATTAGCTCTGCACTGTGTAAAAGCAGGAAGCAGCGGGCATTATGAGTCTGCAGGCTCCTCTCTGTACTACAGATGAGGATGAATCAGATCAGGTCTGTTTGTGTCAGGTTCACACTCCTGCCAGCAGAGGGCAACATTGCAACACAAATATATCACACTTCCTGCCTCGGACCAGTTTGTATGACTTTCTCAGTGCAAGTAAAAATGATGATGTGTCTCCATCATACAGCACTCACAGAGATGTCCAAAGCTGCTGGACGATGTCGTCTGGTGGCGCTGACCCGTTCTGTCCAGGCTTCAGCTCTCTGCTGGAGGGTTCCTCCTGTCTGCCCCACACAGATGTGTAGTCAGTGAAGATTAAAACAGTCAGCAGCTTATGTTTCTGCAGCTTAACTCAATACTCATTTGGCAAACTGAAACTCATTGCATGAACAGAGTGTTTGTAGATCAGAGGTCACCCAGCAGAGACCTTCCTCATGAAAGGGTCAGTGATAGTCCCTGGAGTTGACTCCGCTCTGGTCCCACGAGGGGAGCTGGATGGTGTCATTTATTCAGCTCTACAACAGTCTGAATAGCAGACAGCCGTGCTCTGACTGACTCACTGTGGTTCTCAGATCTGGGTTAGTTGAATGCACAGTCACACTAGCTTCCATTAGATCAGTGGAGTGATGCCACACACAGCCCAGAGCTTAGAGTGTGTGAGGTCATCCTGCAGACCTTCATCTTCAGATCTCCTTCTCTTCCTCCTTCTCTTATTGTCTGTGTGACACCCAGTATGAGGATGTGTGTGCTTGCAGTCTGCCTATAAAATATTGAAGTTACAAATGCTATTCTAAGTGAGCAGCATACCTTATTCATGAGCAGGCTGAAGGACTGGATCAGGCCACAGTGTTTCTCAGCCAGGAAGCGGTATCGCCTCTCCTCCTCCTGCAGAGCTCCGCTGTGACTCTCCCTCAGGAATTGTTCGCGCTCACTATTGTCCTGAGGATACACATAATAGACAGAGCATTGATGCAACACACAGACACACACAGGACACACAGTATGGAGCACACTGACCTGGAAGGCTCCTCTCCTGCGCTGTGTCTCCAGAGTTGCTGCCTGGATGTGAACTTCCCGTTCGTAGTGCTGCCTGCTGTGCTGTGTGACAACACATCAGTGTAAGTGACAGCTTTGCTCTATACACACACATAAACACACACAGATGAACATCGTTTCACTCACTGATATATAGTCTCTGTCCAGGTGAACATTGTTGCTCATCTCCTGCAGAACCTCCAAACTGAACCAGCGAAACTGCAACACAGGTATGAACACATGAACACCCAACACATGGACGCACAACACATGGACACACAACACATGGATATATGGACACATGGACACACAACACATGGACGCACAACACATGGATAAATGGACACATAGACGCACAACACATGGACACGCAACACATGGACACACAACACATGGATAAATGGACACATGGACACATGAGGACATGAAGCACTGGTGATTTTGCTGTTACTCACGACTCCCTCCAGCTCTAAGGTGAGTCTGCGTTGGCTCTCAGAGATCTGAATCAGGACGTCTCCTTAAAGATGGATGTTAGGTTAGGACATGTTTGACCAGAGGACACGTTCCTGCTGCTCTGCTCTGTTAGTAGTTGTCAGCTGTTGCTCTGATTTGCGGTTAAATGTGGCTGTCAATCAGTGTTCATGAGATCTTTGGCCAGCACTGACAGAGGTGAGTTATGTACTTATCAATTACCCGGGATGAGTCATAGAGCCGTTGACTGTTTTTATGGAGCGATCAGTGGATTCGACCTTTAGCTGTTTTCTGATCTGTTATAATCTGAGCCATCAGATGTTGTTTTCTGTTTGTATTAGAATAACATTATATAACTCTGATCAGCTCTGTGTTCAAACAGCATGTTGTCGGAGAGTGTTAACTGTTCAGTGGGTGTGTTTGTATCAGTGTGTGTCAGTGAGGCTAATGATCCTCAACTCCACCTGTTTAACCCAACAAAGGTCTGCTTTAAACCTGCCGCTGCCTGTCCTCTTCTATTATTCATGTTCCTGCCGACACCTGAGACCAGGCTGTCTCCATCCCAACATGATGGACACTCACACACATACACATTGTGTAGACATGCTTTGAACTGTTTGACAGTTCAGACTTTCTTTGTTCAGATACGTATTCCAGTGTAGTGTCACACACACATACACACAGTAATAAAAATCACACACTGTGTTTGTGTGTGTGTTGAGGGGTTGGTTGGATGGGGTCCTACTCACCAATTGGGCGTGAGGATATAGTGTGGAGGGCCTTCTCCCCGATCTTTGAAAGAGCACTGAAGTACGCCTCACCGGTTACAGCCAGAGCTTCAACACACACACACACGGTGTCATTCATTTTCTTGTGATGTGACATGGTTGTGTGTTGTTAGTGGTTTAAACACTGGTCTGACAAACAGCCAGACAGAACAATCAAACACATACTCAGGCTGTGAGGCTCATTGTAAGGACCATGGAAGTAATGCTCTGTACAGAGGTCAGTACTGATGATAGTCAGACAATAACAGATAACACATGTGAGTTTGACTGTGGCCTCCTCTCTCACAGGAAACACATGAGAAATAACTCAGGACCATCAGACTAACAATGACCCACACCTGCAGCCTCTGTGTATGAACTCAAGTACAGTGTGTGTGTGTGTGTGTGTTTGTGTGCGCTGACTGTGTCGCCATGACACAGGCCTTAGTTACAGACTTATACGATGACAACATCAGCAGGATACAAGTGAACTTTGGAACGAGATAAACTGACAGCAAGGTGTACACCCTTTATAGAACCAATAAAGATGTGTGTGTGTGTGTGTGTGTTACCTTTGAAAGCTTGGACATAGCTGTTTCCCAGAGAAACCAGCTTCAGCAGACTGGGGTTAAACTCGTCCATCAAGCTCTATTTTTAAGAAGCAACACACACAGAAGAATCTGAAAAGTTAGAAAGGAGAGCCAGCTAACGGAGAATCCATAGGATTCACCATTCAGCTCAGGCTGCTGCAGACACACTCAGACTCATCTCTGTTCTGATCAGCTCAAGGAAACACGGTGTGGAGTCACACCATGTCTGCTTGGAGCTTTTTACTGAGCGTTGGTAGGCAGCAAGATGATTCTCTAGAAAGTTCCTCACCGTGTAGATGCTGAGAGTGGAGCGATGCAGCTGGTCACTGTTCATTCCCGACATGTTTGTATCCAGCGGTCACAGAAACGTCTGCAGCAAGCGTGAGAGTCAGCGTGGAAGTGAGGAGGAGGAGGAGGTGAGGGGTAATCAACACCGCTGTGGCTGACAAAGACTGGAGTAAATAATTAAACACGGCTCAACCATAAAAACCACTCACACAGGCGGTGTGTGTCGGAGTGTGTGTTTTTACACGCTATGTTTTATTCAGAATAAGAGCAGGGATCTGTTTTCACACACAGTAAATATTTTGCCAGACATTTCATAAATTAAATCCAGCAGCTTGTTTGTGGTGACCTCCTCACCTACTGGGCTGGAGACATGAATGAATGTATAATGTACACTCAACAGCTGGACTCTTATCGACCCACAAACCTCCTGCTGCCACAGGAGACACATTCTGCTGTCAGCTCGGAGGGATCTGTGACGTCCCACAGCCAGTAAACTCCACATGAACCCCACCAAGGGGAGCTGTATGTATTGATCAGTGATTGGATCCTGATAATCTGACAGTAAATGAAGACAGCAGTGACACAGTGGGACCTGTACAGTAGATGGCGCTATTAACCAATATCTCTGAGTGCTGACTGAAGGCTACACTGTGGGATATGAGCTGACCACAGACCACAGACCATCAGAAATGGTGTGCACAGAAGTGGACATTGTGATGTCCACTTCTTGTTATCAGCTGCAACTCCTGTAGAGGGCGCTCTGCAGACAGTCTGTATGAACAACAGTGATCAAACAGTGATGTTATCTGAGTGCAGTCAGATCCAGTATTGATCATGTATCAGACAGTTGTAGCTGAATTAGCCCATCAAACACTAGCATGCTGCTGATTGGTCAGTTCAGATTAGGACTGATGGGGACAGGAGGTCCTCCCTATGGCAGCCGGAGTCCTCAGATATATATATCTGTATAGGGGCTCTGCTGCTGCTGCTGGTTGGATGGAGGATGCTTACAGTTTGGGATCCATTCATTCTGGACTGTTTGCAGAGCACAGAGTGGAAGAGGAGGGTTTCTGCTGTAGAAACAGAACATAATAGATCAGCAGTGCAGGCTTCATTCAGCCAGCAGTACTACAGCTCCTCACTGTCTCTTTTAGTATTCTGTTGGTGTGCAGCCTGCTCTGCTGCAGCCATGTTAGATGTTCCTGTAAATCTTCACATTCTCTCTCTCTCTCTCTCTCTCACACACACACACACACACACACACACACACACTGGATGATCATTCTGTCATGTCTGCAGCTCCAATGTGAGCGTTGAGGGAGACTTCTGGCATTCTACACATCACATTACAGTTCATAAGGAAAGGAAACAGTGTGTGTGTGTGTGTGTGTGTGTGTGTGTGTTCACAGACACAAGAAAAGAACAAACCACATATGTGATAAGATCTGCAGTGTGAGTGCTTTCATGTTTAAATCCCCCCCTCTCTCTCTCTCTCTCTCTCTGGTGGGATTTTGCCTGCATGCAGAGGACATGCGCGCTGCACAGGAGGAGGAGGAGGAGGTGTAACACACTGATGTTTTGTGTTGACTCCATGATTACTCAATTATGTTGCGGAACTCTCATTTTCCCTCTCAGCAGAGTGAAGTGCGGCTGTTTTCTCCGCTCCGTTAATCCCGCTCTCTTCTCGGCCTGTCTCACATCAGGACTCTCTTTTTTGGGTTTTTTCAATAATCGATCTTCTCCGCCGCCAACCTGAAGTTCATCGTTATCATCTTGGCCGCCGGGATGGTGGCCTTCATCGGAGCTGTTATCTGCATCATCGCGGCTGTCCACACCGGATCCTCCAGGTCCGCCGCGGCGCAACAGCAGCCAGCCGCCGACAACCACTCTGTGTACACGGAAGCCGCGGAGCAGACCCCCGCTGCAGGGGGCTCCGTGGCCCGCGTCGGCTCTCTGGGAGCTCTCCATGGTTCTGAAACCCCCGACTCGGAGGCGCCCACCTTCCACATCGGGCTGAGCGGGCTGGACGGGGTCACCGGGCTCACGGGACATGACCCCACGGTCAGTCGCCTCATCTGCACGCCGATCCCCGCCGGAGAGTGCAACCCCAAAAACTTTCAGCAACAAGCGGACGACCCGTCGCTGTACGCGGGAGAGGACTGGGGATACCTGCGTACCACCGCGGAGGAGCTCCGGCAGACCGTCCTGCAGCAGAAGGACCAGATCCTGACGGACCAGCGGACCATCCGGGAGCTGACCGGGAAATTGTCTGAATGTGAGAAGGGGGTTGACCGACGCGGGAGCGTTGCTGGGCTACGCGGCGGTAAAGATGCGGCGGAAGAGGCGCACCTGGAGCGGATCATGGTGCGGGACAGCCCGGCGTCCACACACGACTCCGTCCACTTACTCACCGTGCGCGCTGTGGATGAGCTGGAGCAGGCTATCACTCAGCTCAAAGACCGCATAGAGAAGCTGGAGGTGGGTGATGGAGCATCTCTCTGCAGACAGAGAGCTGCGTGTGATCCCGTATGACAGCAGCGTGGAGCAGGTTTCAGTGGAAGGGTTATCTGATCACTACAAAGTGTCTTTTCTATACAGAGTTAATCAGGTGTTTACAGATCACGTGGCTAAATTTTGAAAAGGATAGTTATGATGTATTATTATGTATAATTCTCGTGTCAGAGTCTTTAAAACAAAATATTAATGTCCTCTATTAGGGAATCAGAAAGATCAGAGTGATGATGATGAAGAGAAGGAGGAGGAGGAAGGAGGTGAAACACTGTTGACCAGGATCAGATGATGAATACCTTCATTTCTTGCTATAGAAACTGCATACATAAGTTATGAGGAGCCTATATTTGAAAGCAGACTGAGGGTGCTCCACTGCAGGCGGCTCCTGTCACTGCTCAGGTCTCTGCAGCGCACAGACCTGATATCATCTGTCCTCTGCAGACCTGATTTCAGTTTAAACTAAACAGGCTGTTCGACGTGTGTGAGCAGGAGTCCAGCAGTTTGGGACACCAAAGAGCAGAGCTGACAGTGACACACCTGTGCAGGTGTTAAAGCCCCTACAGAGTGGGTCAGACCTCTACACCAGGCTGAAGGAGGTCTAACATGATCAACAAGCAGCCCTTTTCTGATGCTCACTGCTTCCTGAAAGGAGTCTGCAGATACATTCTTTTCCTGACAGTAAACTGCACATTAATCTTACACAGGTTCCATCAGGTGGTGGAGCTGTCTGCTGATTCAAACGACAGCGTCCTGCAGCTCTGCAGGGTGTGTGTATGTTTGATGAGAGGCAGAGAATTGTTCTATGAATTCCTCAGACTTTGTCCAGTTTCTGTATAAGTGTTTGTTGTTGTCCCTGCAGTCAGACCTCAGGCTGTGCAGAACTGTGGATCACCTGTGTGTGTGTATGTGTGTGTGTGTGAACTAGTTTATTCTCTTGGCAGTGTTTTCTAAATTTATACTATTTGAAGTGTTAAAGGAAAAAATGTCCCAGTAGAAATGGCATGGTTTGCAGTAATTAGCAGCTGCATGCAAAGATGTTCACAAGTTGTCTTTTGTCGCAGGTCTAAGTCAAATCTCAAGTCTTTTGTCCCAAGATTAAGATTTACTTTATTAATCCCCATAAAGAAATTATGTTTACATTCCCCTACTACAAAAATGCACAGTAGAGCCTGACACGGGGACACAGAGCAGACCACAGAGTCAAATATTAAACTGTAACACTCACTCCACTGTCTCTGTCCTCTACAGTCAGACATGGGCCCATTTCCTCACAACCAATCGGACAGCAGCACCTCAGTAGAGACAGAAGAAGGTGGGTCAGAAGGGTTGGCGGGTCCCTGGACCAGAGCTGCAGCTACCAGGGCTTGGAGGATGGAGGACTTGGAGGGGGAGCTGGGGAGGAAGGTGGAGTTGCTGGAGAAGGAAAGAAAAGCTCTGAGGCTAGAAACAGAGAAACACAGAGAGGAAATTGACCAGGGCATCAATAAGCTGTACCACCGAATCTCAGGGCTGGAACAAGGTAAGGAAGGACGGAAAAGTGATTGGATAATCAGTTGCATTAATCAATAATGATAAAGTAACAATGTTCACAGAGGTTTTGAATCCTGCTCAGATGGAGCTGTGGCGTTTCTTTATGATGAATTACTGATGTTTACTGTACAGGAAACAAGATCTGAAAGACTGAAACTGACACCTTAAAGCATCTGATGTTTGGATGTATGTTCTCAGGGCATTCTTTCCCAGAAGGCTACAGACTGTCCTTCCCCACGCGGACAAACTACATGTACGCTGTGCTGAAGCACTCCATCCCAAAGCTACGGGCCGTCACTGCCTGCCTGTGGCTGCGTCCTGCGGACAGAGGCATCGGGACCCCTCTGTCCTACGCTGTCCCAGAACAACCCAACGAACTGGTGCTGCTGCAAGGCCTGCACACCGCCACTGAGCTGCTCATCAATGACAAGGTACACTGTCCACTGATCTGTCCATGGATCTGTCCATTTGATCAACCTTTAGAGTCCTTACAGGGGCTAATATGGCTGCGTGAGGCTGTCACTTCTTTTTCCTCATACAAGAACTGATAAAATTTCTAATGTCTCCTAATAAAAGAAGTGTTTTTCATTAGCATACAAACGACCAAAACATAAAGTTAAACAGCCTATTTAGCAGACAAGCTAAACAGTCTCTTTCATGTGTCTAAATGACGTCCTCAGGTGTCTCCCTGACAGCATTGCAGGGTGCTGTAGTTCAGGGTGGAGGCTTTAAGCACAATTTATTCCAGTCATTATAGTAATAGATGCCTGTGGGGACGAAGCGTGTCCTTGGAGCCAGCAGAATGTCTTTGGGAGGTATTCTAAAACTGTCAGTGGTATTTGCATGTCTGCCTGCTTCACCCAAACCACTGCTTCCTCATCCATAGGTGGCTCAGTTGCCTCTGAACCTCTCCAGAAACAGCTGGCAGCACATCTGTGTGAGCTGGAGCCAGAAGGGAGGAGCCTGGCAAGCCTACCAGGGGGGAAAGCTGCGGGGCGAGGGCCATGGTCTGGCTGCCGGACATCACATTAGAGCGGGAGGAGTGCTGGTCCTGGGACAAGAACAGGTCAGTAACGAGAGCTCCTCAGCTTGCTGACTGACAGCTTGTGTAGACAAGGAAAATAAACGCTGCATTCGTACTGAACACAGTCCTACAACTCTCTAGACTCTGAGCCCCTGCTGGAGGTAAAACTGTCTGTCTGTCGTCTCTCTGCAGGATTTGCTGGGTGGAGGTTTCGACTCCTCCCAGGCTCTGGTTGGAGAGTTGTCCCAGGTGGGTCTGTGGGACCGCGTCCTGTCACCCAGTCAGGTGGCCAGCCTGGCCCGCTGTGGCAGAGTGATCCAGGGCAGTGTGGCCCCATGGACAGAGCATGGGGTGGAGGTTTATGGTGGAGCCACCAAACATCCCGGGGAGCCATGCAGTAAACACAGCAGGAGCTCTCAGTGACTGACTTCACCTGCTGCCCATCAGGTGTGTGTGGCATGAGACGACAGTGACTGATGGGGTGTGTGTGTGAGGCTTTGCTGTTTCTTCACAGCTTACTGTTATTTTGGAAGTCTGTGTGTGACAGCTTGTTGTCATAGCTTCATGTTCTTAATAAGATAGATCTGCATTCAGTTAGCAAACCAGCTAGCTGTCTCATTATGGAAACATCTAATGCAAATAAAGGAACCTTAGCAATGATACTGTGGAGGTTAGCTAACAGACCTAGCATGGCTCGTTGACGGCATTTTGTTCTTTTCTGATCAAAAGTCAAGTGTGTTCAAAAGCCTCCACATGTGCAGCAAAGTTAAGGCTTCAGAGTTTAGGGTGGAGGTAAGGTGATGGAGGAATATTAAGAAGGTGATGATGAAAGAAGAATGAAAGAGTGGGAGAGACGGGTGCTTCACTGTTCACCTCTGCATGATGTGTTCACAGAGAGGACAGCGTCTCTGTGTTTGCCTGTGAACTCATTTTGAAAATAAGACGACACGTCCTGCTCCCTGGGCAGAATGTCCCTCACTGTTCTCCTCCAACCTTCAGGCCCGTCTGTCACACATGTACATGCTCACATGATGTGGACTCATTAGATGTTTCTCTGTGACTTCATTAAAAGAAAAAGACTTTCACACACGCAGCCTCTCGGTGATGTGACGTCTGAAGACATTCCATGCATGACTCTTGTGAAAAATGTCAATGCGACCCTCTGTGGAAAGTGCCTGTCAGGGTGTTTTTACCCACATTCAATAAATCAGCAGCATCATCATCCTGATAGAGAACACTCACAGCCAGACGCTCTGAGCTGATCCATCATCCTGTTCGGAGGTTTGAAACCAGCCAGCAGAAGCTGCGTTCACAGGCGCGCTGTTCAAGTGTGATGTGATTTGTCTTCATCTTGTATGTGAAGGTCTCACTGTCAAGGCTCAGCTCTGAGTCGGGGCTTTTATTTTGTAGTTCTTTGTGTTTGTGTCTTATTTTGAAGTTGCTGACCTCCCTCTCGTTTCAGGTGTCTTTTCCTCCCCTCCCTCGTGTGCTCCCCCCTCCTCCTGATGATCACCTGCTCCTCCCTAACGTGTCTCACCTGTGCCTTGTTGTCTCCCTCTTCCCTCTGTATATCATGTGTCTTCCCCTCACTCGGTGCCAGTTTGTCAGTTTACTAAGCAGCCTTTTGCATCGTGTGTTTCATAGTCTTCTTAGTCGTGGTCGTAATAATAATATTTCTATAGCTCCTCGAGTTATCCTTCCAGTGTTTTTGGTTTCTCCTTAGTCTTAGTCAGAGCATGTATTGTTTTGGTGGACCTGTGTATGACCATCAGAGTGTTTAGTACCTCAGATTGTCTAGCCCTGTTGTTACCTTTGCCACACTGACTGCCCACCTGTGTTTGAACCACGTCTGTAATAAAAGACTCTGTTTCCTGCTACACCCAAACTGCCTGCTGGCAGCATTTGCGTCCGCCATCTTTGAATTCCTGACACTCTCACACCTGTGAGACACGAGCACATGTATCTGATTCACAACCACATCCTGAAGTGACTCAGATATGATGACAAAAGGGAGACTGATGATCTGATGTGTGTGTCCACACACACGTTAAATGTCTTTAAGTGTCTTCAGCCAGCAAACGTGAACGCAGCCAAACAGGACCAGATCCGATCGTCCTGCTGTGATGCCTCTTTGTGTCTTTCTCAGCTGTTTGATAGCAGTGTTACATTGTTGTTTGCTGTCATGTTGTGTAAACACTGTGTGTCTTGTTCGGTGTTGTGTTGTTGTTGTGTACAAATCTCAAGTCTTTATTAAAGTCCTGATTTTCAGACACAAACGATGTGAATGTCTTTATGAAAACAGAACACTAAACACACACTACACACACACTGTACACACACTAAACACACTCACTAAACACTCACTACACACACTCTGTACACTCACTAAACACACACTAAACACACTCTGTACTCACACAATAGACTATAACTGTGTTTTTTGGTCCAATTTTGACCCGGATCTTGAGTCGTACGATTTCTTTGGGTCGGGCTGAATTTCAGATTTGTTGCGTGTCTTTAATCGTGCAGTGTACTGGGGCTCACGAGAGGCGATTAACATTGCACGAACAGCGATCAGATGATCAGTTGAATTTTTGACTTGTTTGATATTTTTGTTGCTCCTCGTGAGAGTATTCACACAATTTAAGCAGAGATATGGCCTGAAGTCTGTGTTTTCCTCCACTGCGCATGTGTTTGCCGAACACACTCGACGCCATGGCGCCTACATGAACATTTTTTAGATGATAACAAACATGCCAGCGCCCACACGAGTTGGACAGAATTTATGTATTGATGGAGGCCATGTTTGATGAGCTGAGGCAGCAACACGCAGCACAAACTCTGACTGACTTTGACTTTTTCTATGAAACAGCAACAGCTCCGGGTTACACATGTTTAGTTTCTGGTTCAATCTGATCACCTGAACTCTGACTTGACATCGCATGCGTTTTATTTTATTTTATTTATTTTACTGTGTGAGTTGGTGTTAAACACAGACTTGCCCAAAATCGTACAGTGTATTGGAGGCTTAAGTGAAGTAGAAAAGTCTGCAGCTGTCTCCCTGCAGCATCTACACGAGTCATTAATAAATGGAGTGAGACATAAATATTTCTGCAAACTGTTTTACAGATGTGTCATTGTGTTCCGCTCCTGAATATGAAAACACACGGAGCAGATCTGATCTGTGCTCACTGAGGGTTAAATGAACTCTGCTTCCACACATGCAGTCTGCTAAGCTATGCTAAGCAGCTGCAGGAGCATAAGATGTTTGGTGTCCTGACAGATGTTTAGAGCAAACTGAGTGAATCTGCTATATTTCAGCACAGATGACTTTGATTAAAGGTGCAGTGGAATCAGAAGAAGAGTGAGCATGCAGTCTCCATTTGTGAGGTCTCTGTCTTTGTCCCGTTTAAAATAGAACATCAGATTCACACTCTGTATTCATTCTCCCACCTCCTCGTCATCTTCTTCACACTCCTCCTCCTCCTCTCAGTCACACTCCTCATCCTCCTCCTCTCTGAACAGACTGTCGCCTGCTCTTCGTCCAAACCCTCCATCCCTGGTGTTCAGGCCACTGGCAGGTTGTCATCGCTGCAGAGGGATGCCACGCTGAACGCTCTGAGTGGCACATCAAAATCTGTAATCCCTCATCAGTGTGACTCAGTCTGGTCACGATCAGAGACAGAGCTGAATTGTTCTGCAGTCCTCTCTTTCAGTAATTCACTTACATCCTAATCCACAGAGGCTCTGCAGCTCCTGTCAGTCACTGTCACACAACTTCCTTCAAAGTCCTGCTAACCGCATTACTGTGTGTGACTGCTGTAATGACATCATGCTAACAGCTTTAGCTCTGGTGATTGCCTGAGGAGGCTGGTGGACACTTTGGACAAACAGACTGTGCAGCACTTAGACTGTGTTATGTAATGAACAGGAGAAGGCCTGTTGTCTCACACTTGCTGTGGATCTGTTGGCTGTTACATTTTCAGAGGCTGAGCCGAGGAGACGTGGGAGACAAACGTGATTCATTTTCTGTGAACATTTCAAACAAACTTTCAGCCTGTGTGGAGCCAAACAGGAGGAGCAGATGGAACAAAGGTTTGACCTGTGACCTGTATCATCCACAGTCAGATATTCTGATGGATTACCAAACACTGTCTAATCCATGCTGCTCCATCAAGGGACGATCTAATTCAGTCTAATCCATGGAATCAGCTGCAGAAGACCACACTGAGACTTGATGTATCATGCATCAGTGTGCTAGTCCACCTAATCATCCAGCAGGTTGACTGCAGCCACGCGTCTTCAAGCTGCCCAGTTTATGTGAAGGTGACAGAACAACAGATTTAAACGCATCTGATTTTGAGGCTGCAGCAACCCTCCTTCAGGGGGTTCAAACATAAGGACACCATAACCATGTGGTGTAAGGGACCCTGCTCCACCCTAACCCCTGCTAAGGTGAAGTATGGACAAGCTATTGCAACAGGAAGATACAGTAAAAAGGTACTAGCTGCACTCTTTAGGTTGCTGAAAAGCTCATGTTGAACCGCAGGTGGTTTAGACCAATCAGCATCCTGTGAGCAGTGACGTATGAGAATCATGAGAATGTGTTGTTGTTGTATGCTAAATATATAGCATAAAGATAAGAGAAACAGGTTTAAGTCCATGAAATCTTCAGATTGTAACTTGCTTTCTTTTGTGTGCCAGAATCAATCCACCCACTCAGCTTCAGTTATTTAACCAGAGAGGGCACACACACACACACACACACACACAGCAGCATCCCATGGAGGCTCCATCTGGACAGGAAGGAGCTTAGCATCTACTATTCCTGCCTCCTCCTTCACATTCAGGCAGGAAGCTTGGTGCCAGAGGGACTGCCAAAGGTTTGTTTCCTCTCAGGTTAAACACACACACACACACACACACACACACACACACACACACACACAGAGTGGTCGTGCTTTCATGGGATTAATCTCTGTGATCACCTGCTTCTGTCAGTCAGCATGTTTGCTGCTTCTTCTCGTGTGTTTTACCTGCACACCGGACACTGATGTCACTTCTGGGACACTTGGTGTGTGTGAATGTCTAACCACCTCCATGTAACACCCTCCTTCTCCACCTTTATTCTCTCCTCTCACTTTGATGGTGTGAGCAGGAGCAAGATCATATTTTATAGCATCAGTGAGTCAGTTCACCTAGAGTGTGTTGATTGTGTGTGTGAACACACCTTCCTGTCTGTGACACTTTGTTTCTTCATTTGTTCACCTGCTGAATTCCATCCAATCCATTATTTCATTATTTAGTTTAATGTTTTGATGTAAACCCATGCCTCCTTCATGCTCGTCCTAAGAGGATCAGTGTGCCTCTTCTTGCCTCTTCACATGAGATTTGAGCGTTCCTGTGTGCTGCACTGTTTTTTCTTAGTGTGGAGAAATGGGGACGTGAGAAAATGAGTGTGAGAAAAGATGAAGGCTGAGACATCCAGACAAATCACGACAGTATTTCTACACCGCCTGTGTGTGTGTGTGAGAGAGAACAGGCCTGTTTAAAAATGCAGCCATCTGTGTGTTGTATTATGTTCTACTTTTTGAGTGAGCACACACTGGCGTCCTCTGAGGGCTGTTCATGCCATCTGCTGGAAATCAATTTTGTGCTGGGTGGAGAGATGAATACAAACACAGGTGAGCACACACACACACACACACACAGAATGTGCATTCTTGGCTTTTTGCTGACAGCCAGTAAAATGACTCTCTCTCCTCAATGACTTGGTCTGATGATGAGGAGCAGCACGCTGCCCTGAAACACTTTGGATGCTGTCATAGTGAGGAGGAGGATCACGACTCCCGGTTCCATGATGAAGCTGCACGTTTCAGAGGTTGATGAGTACCTGCACCACAGAGCATCCTCTCTGAGCATCACCTTCCTGAGAACAGACCCTCAGACTGAGCCACACAGCCAGTCCAGTCAAACAAACTCATCAATGTCATCAGGAAGACAGCTGCATGCACTTGACACACACACACACAGGATCAAACAGCCCACTCCAAGTCACATGTTGAGAGCAAGACCAATAGACTGTTCACCTGCCCCCCCCCCCCCCCCCCCCCCCCCCCCCCCCCACACACACACACACACACCTTCATGAAGTAATAATGAAGGCTTCATACGATTTTCCGTGTGTGTGTGTGTGTTTGTGTTGGTGTGTGTCTTGTTGGTATTCTGCATCAGTTTCCTCCCTGTAGTCTCCTCCATCATCTATCTCACCCCCTTCATCACCTTTGTGGCTGCTGCACTCACCCATTTTCCTCCATTACTTCTGCCTCCCCCTCATTCTTTATCTGTGTCTTCCACATCTCTCCTTCCTCCCCCTCCATCACTCCCTGAACTGCCTCCCTCTCCCTCTCACTCCCAGGATGAAATATTCATGCCCATCTATACAGGGAGTGCAGCAGCAACAGAGCCACAGGAATCAATGCTTTCAAAGGCTGTGGGCTTACAGAGAGGGAGAGCGAGGAAGAGGAGGATTTGGGGGGGACGGCTCTATCATGAAGTCTGTTGGTTAAACAGAGGCAGAGATAAGAGTTAAGCTGTAGCCTTCAAATGTCAGCCTAAACGCGTCACTTTCTGCTCACTACACAAGCTGATTTTACACAGCAGTTTACACACACACACTATATTACACTCCTTCTGACACATAAGCAGTCTGTCTTGTCGGTCAGGCCCTCAGTCTGCCAGATGTGATCTTGAATTCACTTTGTTTAATCATCCTGAGTTTGCACATCAGAGCCGCGGCCGCCTGCCGGCTGGATGCTGCTCACACTCGCTCCAATTAGGTTCCAAATTCTGTTTCCAAGCAACCTACATGAAGCTGCTGTGAGAGAACACGGCATCAAAGATGAAGGGTGTGAGTGTGTGTCTGTGTGTGTGTGTGTAAGGCTATAAGCAGCACATTTAAACCCTGTTAGAGCCTGTAATCAGACCTACTGGTCGTGGTGTGTTCACTGACCCACAGGTGACCTGCCATTAACACCTGGTTCAGGCCTTTTAGTTAACTTTGAGGGTTTGTTTCACCCTCTGTGTGGACCTGTCCTCCTTACATCGGCGTCATGACGACGAGTGTCCACGGCGCCCACTGACTGGCTGGACAACACCTGCCACGAAGTTTATTGGACCACTCAGCGGGAGGACCAGGAGCTTAAAGAAGATGCCGGCAGGCCTGCTATATGCAGCTCGCCCGGGTGCCTTCTACTGGTTACTGTGTTAGTGTGTGTTTGTATGTCTGTTGTGTGTCTGTATTCGGGTGTGCTGGCGCTATGCTGAGGCTTCGTGTGTGTTTCGCCTCTGTGTTTAGCTAAGCGCTATAGCCGAGGCTCTTATTTAGGTTGTGTTAACCCCATGCACCTTGTTGTGTTTTGTGTTAACCTGCTTTGGTTATTAGTTGTTGTACTTTATTTGACCAGTTAAACACTGTTTCACCTGTACCTTCTGGTTTATGTCCCTGGCAGAGCTGACGTGACAGCACAGAAGTAACCAAAGTAGCTCTGCAGTCCTCCTCACACACAGCACTGACCTGAGCTGTGTGAGACTTTTTCATACAGATTCATCATCTGTGACAGTGGAGAGTTCTTTTCATGTAATGAACCTCTCCTGTGTCACCACCGCTGCAGGCCTATACACACCACCAGCCTATTCTACTGGGAGGTGCTGCTGCATGCATAATGCAGCAGAGCTGGCTCATTAACAGGACTACATAGCTGGTTAATTAGCTGTATGTGAGTGCAGCGATCCCTGCTAGCTGAATTTATATTTCCTGCACAGACAGCAGTATTGATCTCTTCATCAGACTCTCTCTGCGTCAATGAGTTTATTTCACCAAATGTCAAACTGACATTCAGGGACTGAGACCTCGGCACAGGACTCCATAATCACTGATCCAGACTCAGAGGACAGACTCTGTCCTCTGTGAGTCACATTGACACAGGTCACTGTAACATGATTTCTGTTTGCACTGCAGACACATAAAGAGAGAAACAGGACACAGAGCATTCTTTCTCTGATTTGATGTGAAGGGTTATTGGACTTCTTGAGCGCTCGTCTGAATGAATGGATCTCCGTCTGTCTGAGTAAACAAACACTAGAACAACAGCAGCCATCTGAACCTGAAGTGTCTGGGTGATCATCAGCCTGCAGCTGAGTTCAGGTAAGGTGGGATGCTGCTGTGGCTGTGGTGTGGTGTGTGTGTGATTTATCACGCTCATGTCTGGAGCTCCTCCATGCTGTGTGTTTCCCTCTCAGGTTCTTCCAGAATGAAGAGACAGAACCCGGCTCTGTCCACGCGCTCCATCTGTCTCGCTCTGGCAGGCCTCTCCCTCGCTCTTCATCTCCTCCTGGCATTTTTCTGCCTCTCTGTCCTCCAGAACGTCTGCGTCCTTCCCACTTCGTCTTCTTCATCTTCCTCCTCCATTCCTAGAGCAGACACTCATCCATCTGCTTCCTCACATGAAGCTGCACCAACGCCTCAGGATGAAAATCGTGGCGGCATGTCTCATCGTGAGGACAAAGAGACTGAGAAGAAGCTGACAGGAGCTGGAGGAGTGAATCAAAGGACTCATTCTAAGCTAGATGCACTGTTCAAACATCTGCTGTACAACCTGCCTCCTGCAACAGTCCTGCAGGAAGATGATTGGCTCCTGAGGCTGAAAAGAGACGAGGAGCCGAGGGACACAGAAAGTAAGGAAGAGGAGAGGGAGTCCACCGTCACTGATGACAGTCAGTGGTAAGTGAAGCGGACACAGTGCTGAAAAAGCCCCGGGCACTCATTGGTCAGTCCTTTGTATTTTCTGTATTACAGGCAGAGTGCCAGTCAGGACAAAGGCTATGACAAGGACATATGGACCAGCAACACAGAGACACACCCACCCTGGCTGCAGTTCCACCTGGGCATCTCTCGCTGGCAGCTGTATGACCGAAAAGACCCCAGCCTGGCCCAGCTGACCCACTACATGGCAACGCAGCGCATCCTCGGTGCTGGTGAGGGAACGTAACAGGGCGTGTTAGAAGAAGGACTAATAATCCCAAATTAAACACAGAATAACATTTCCTGACTGTCCACCATCTTTAATGGAGACTCCGCCCCCTCCCTGTCAAACATTCATTTTAATTCAAACAAAGCAATCAGAGAGAGAGAGAGAGACAGTCAGCTGGGCCAAAGGTCACAGTGACTGCAGCCAGACACACACTCACACACACTCTGTATGAGCAGCACAGACATAGACATATATACACTCACTGCATGAGCAGCAGACACACTCACTCACACTCTGTATGAGCAGCACACACACACACACTGTATGAACAGCACACACACACACACACACACTGTATGAGCAGCACACACACACACACACACACACTGTATGAGCAGCACACACACACACACACACACACTGTATGAGCAGCACACACACACACACACACACACACTGTATGAGCAGCACACACACACACACACTCACACTGTATGAGCAGCACACACACACACACACACACACTCACACGGTATGAACAGCACACACACACACACACACACACACACACTGTATGAACAGCACACACACACACACTGTATGAGCAGCACACACACTCACACTGTATGAGCAGCACACACACACACACTCACACTGTATGAACAGCACACACACACACACACACACACACACTGTATGAGCAGCACACACACACACACACACACACACACACACACTCACACGGTATGAACAGCACACACACACACACACACTCACACTGTATGAACAGCACACACACACTGTATGAGCAGCACACACACACACACACTCACACAGTATGAACAGCACACACACACACTCACACTGTATGAGCAGCACACACACACACACACACACTGTATGAGCAGCACACACACACACACACACTGTATGAGCAGCACACACTCACACGGTATGAACAGCACACACACACACTCACACTGTATGAACAGCACACACACACACACACTGTATGAACAGCACACACACACACTCACACTGTATGAGCAGCACACACACACACACACACTCACACTGTATGAGCAGCGCACACACACACACACACTCACACTGTATGAGCAGCACACACACACACACACACACTCACACTGTATGAACAGCACACACACTAATTCATGGTGCTGATTAAACACTAATCTGAGCTACAGGATGATGTTTTTCTCACTGAATCAGCAGTTTTCAGCTCCCACCTCAACACAGACTGTAAATATTTCAACATGTAAATCTTCCATTTTAATCAGAGCTTTAATTAAAATATGTGAATAAATGTGACATGATTGGTTTGAAGCTAAATGAACACATAACCTGACTTCAGTGCTTCATCCAGGGCTGATCAGGTTTATGGATATCCACATAAAGCTGGAAGAGCTGGCTGCTGATGAGCTGAACTCCTTCAAAATCTGGACAATCAAACTGTTATAAAAATACTCAGAAATTAGTCGATTGAGGTTCAATTGCGCCGCCGTGTGGCTGCACAGCAGTAATGCACAGTGCAGCTCTAGCATCGTCTTAGTGTCACACAGAGTGTGTGTTTATTTTCTGTTTAAGTTCAGAAGGCTGGAGGCACTCAGCTCAAACTGCTTATATCTTTTCCAAACTACGGACAAGCTCTGCTCAAACCCATCAGGTAACACATCAGCTACACAACAGACAGGCTGTGTGCTAGGATGACCCCAGTGTGTGTGTGTGTGTGTTGTGTGTGAGACAGACAGTCCAGAGATGCAGAGACGGATGTAAATCTCTACTACTTCTCTGACTTTGAGAGGCACAACGCAGAGATCGCTGCCTTCCACCTGGACAGGTATACACACACACACACACACACACACACACAATGAGCAGCACAGATTCTGACATCACATGACTGACCCACTCATAATCTCTCTCGCTGAGCCCCCTTCAGGGTGTTGGGCTTTAACAGAATCCCTCCGGTGGTCGGTCGGCTCATCAACATTACAACAGAAATCAGAGAGATCACCACAGACCAGCGGCTGTCCAGAACCTTCTTCACTTCCCCTGGTGTGTGTGCGTGTACACGTCTCACATGTTACAGGTCACATGTCACAGGGCAGCACAGGCTGTAGTAACCTCCTCTGCTGTCTCTGCAGCGGGGAACATCTGCTTCTACGGTCAGTGTGAATACTACTGCTCCACAGAGCACCCAGTCTGTGGGCAGCCACACATGCTGGAGGTCTCCCTCGCCGCCATGTTGCCTGATCTCTCTCTTGCCCCCCGCCGGTCCTGGAGGTCACCATGGAGACGCTCCTACAGCCGCACCAAGCTGGCACAGTGTGTATCTAATAATGACTGTCTTTCCTGTCACTCAGAATGATGAGTGTTCACTGCCCTCTGGTGGTCTGAGTGGATCCCCCAAACTTCAGTCCCACTCAGTTTACTCAATTCATTTTTCAAGAGAGAAGGGAGACAGAGACAGAGAGAGGACAGTCAAGGAAGACTGGACATACAGTTAGTGACAAAAAATGATGGATCATAGGTCGGCCTGATGAGAGGAGTGAGGAAGAAGAGGAGAGGAGGTGGGGGAATAGAGGTGGTGGTGGTGTTGAGGAGGTGGGGGAACTGCTTGGCGGATCATGTTTGTGTCCCCGGCCTATAGCTATGATAAAGTTTAAAACTAAGAGTTAGTCAGCCTGTTCTATCTGTGGCTGGATGTCAGGAAGTGACCGTCTCCTGTGTATCTGTCCCTCAGGTGGGAAAAGGACCCGTCCTTCTGTGACAGGGTGAAGCAGACGTCTCCTTACAGCGCAGGCAGCAGGCTGCTGGACCTCATAGACCTGGTGGTCCTGGACTTCCTCATGAGTGCGTTCACTCTGCGGGTTTTACCTGCTCGGCTTCTGACAAACTCTTCAAAGTGTGTTTTCTCTCCAAGGTAACATGGACAGACATCACTACGAGACCTTTGAGAAGTTTGGAAATGAGACGTTTCTGCTGCACCTCGATAACGGGCGAGCGTGAGTGTGAGCGCCATCTGTTGGCCGGGTGTGTCCATCACTGTACTGAACTGGAGGTGTGTTGCAGGTTTGGGCGCCACTCTCAGGACGAGCCGTCCATCCTGGCTCCTCTGCAGCAGTGCTGCAGGTAAACCAAGTCTGCACAGAGCGCTTCCCCGAGCACAGGTCACTCACCTTCTTGCTCTCCGTAGGATGCGCCGGTCCACCTACCTCCGCCTGCACCTCCTGTCACGCCCTGACCTCCGTCTGAGTGACGTCATGCGTGAATCCCTGGCTCAGGACCCTCTATCGGATGTAGCCCCCCTCCTCTCAGAGCCGCACCTGGCTGCTTTGGACCGACGCCTTGCGGCTGTGCTGCAGGCGGTGCGCACCTGTCAGGAGCGACGGAGTGACGTCATTTACGACGACCTGAAGGGGTTCGATCCAGACTGACCGAGGTGGCCAATGACAGCACAGAGAAGGTGGCGTCACAGAGCAACGGCTTAGAAAACGTGTGCGTGTGTGTGAGTGTGTGTGTGTGTGTGAGAGAGAGAGAGAGAGAAAGATGTGATCACACTTCTGATTAAATCTGATTTTACATGAAACAAACAAACCGGATGTAGATCTCTGTCACTTCCGCGTCGTCTGCGACTTTATAAATAGATTTTCTTCATACACAGTGACATTATTGACAGAAAGTAGACAGCAGGAGTGCAAAGACACAACACACAAACAACACACACACACTCACAGACGCAATAAACAAACAAACAAACAAAACACTTTCACTTTCCAAACGTCACCGGAGGAGGACCGGACAGCGCGCGAAGCCTGGAAGAACTTCCGCCCGCGCCCATTTCAGGTTCTGGTTCTGTTGACAAAGTTTATCGGTGTCTGCGCAGTGTGTGTGTGTGTGTGTCGGTGCGGAGGTGGAGATGGATCCCCTGCCCTTCCTGGAGGGCGACCAGCTGCTGCAGTTTTTGCGCTGCCATAAGACGGAGCTGTCCTGCATAGAGAACCCGCGCACCCTGCTCAGACAGCTGCGGGACCACAACCTGATTCCCGAGGACAGGTACCAGGTGAGGGACACACACAGACGTGAGTATCTGGCTCCTGCTGTGCGTGTGACGCAGGACACGCAGAGGTGTGTGTTTACTCTGCCTGCTTTGAATGATCTGCAGAAGTTGAACCGGATGAAGAGCAGAGAAAGAATAAAGAGCGGTGTGTACGAGCTGCTGGACTGGCTGGAGAGGAAGCGCAAGCAGCACATTCGCCTCTTCTGGAGCTGCATCTTCAAGGAGACCATCCTGAACCAGTACCCTCAGCTGAAGCTGCTGCGCAACAGCCTCATGGACGGTGAGAGGTTCTCAGGTCGTCATGGTGACAGCCAGTATTTCTGCACGGTCCCTGTCATACATCAGCACGCTGACGTCACCGTGGGTTAGAACAGAGTTAATCCTGATGTTCTCTGGATGTTTCAGGCTCGTTTCAGTTTGACACACAACTGCCTGAGAAGGTGGAGAAAGACGATGGAGACAACGGAAAGGACAGCGGAGACGATGGGAGGCAGTGTTCAGAGGACAAGGAGAAGAAGACAACCCCAGGGAAGAAAAGGGGGAGGAGAAGAAGAAGCTCGTGTGATGTTGAGCATGAGGAGCAGCCTGGTTGTTCATCCACAGAGAGTCCAGCTAAGAGGATGAAGTCCAAGAAAATCTCTTACTGTAAGTCTCACCATGCACAACCTGCCTACGACACACAAAGACACACAACTGCTCTGAATGTTTTAGCTACCTGACACATCAGTTTAAAGACAATACATTGTTTCTTCTTCCAGGTTCTCCTCTGAAGAGAGGGGAGAAAAGCGACATCTGGACGTGGCCCATTTACAAAACCCAGCTGCCTGTGAGCTGTGGACACGTGACGGCGATGCTACTGAGGGACAGACTGGCCAAAGGTCAGAATGGTCACTATGGAAGTGTCCATGTGACTCCACTGTGTTCCTGCTCCTCCTAGGCTTAGATACAGTCACTATAGTTGACATGGCCTCAGCCACAGGTCTCATAGGGCCGATAAATGGGTTAGGGCTATGCTGCTATAGGCCTCCATACTGTGGGGGGACACAAACATGATCCACTGAGCAGTTCCCGTCCCCTCTAACCCCCTCCCACCCTCTGACCTCTCCTCTCTTCTCATCGCCCAGTTCATACTAGTGATCCTTGTTGTCTTCCTCGTAGTTTTGTCTCTCTCCCTCTCTCTGCAGGTCTCTCCCTCCCTCTCTGCCTCCAGTCCTGCATGCTGACCTGCACTCTGGCCTCTGATGATTCCAAAGCTTATTGCCTGCTCCAGTCTCTGCTGCTCATCTTTTGTCACTCTTATTTATGGACAACACCATCGCCTGTCATGTTTGTCTCTCTCTCTCTCTCTCCTTCATCCTTTGTCTGGTATCCCTCTTCTTCTCCTCTCTCTCCCCTTCATCCTTTGTCTGGTATCCCTCTTCTTCTCCTCTCTCTCCTTCATCCTCTCTGTCCTGTCTGCCTCTTCTCCTTATGAGCCAGGTCCTGTTCAAGGTTTCTTCCATTGCTTGCTTGGGGGTCAGACTCTGGGTCAATTCTGACTGTAAAAGACAGATAATATTGAATTGAATTGAATGGAACAGTGGTGATGACACACAGTTGTGTGTGTTCTCAGGAGAGAAGTGCATAGTGGTTGACAAGCAGTGGTTCACTCCTACTGCATTTGAGAAGTTTGCGGGGAAGCAGAGCTCCAAGAACTGGAAGCTGAGTATCCGCTGCCGTGGCACTCCTCTGGGGAAACTGATAGAGGTCTGTGTGAAGATGTTTCAGAATCCTGCTCCATGTTTCATTCACAGTGACAATCATTCCATCCACAGGAAGGACACCTAGAGGCAGCACGATTCAAACGAAAAGGGAGGAAAAGGGTAAGAAGCCAAACTATTGTGGACTCTTCATCTGAGTGTTTGTGTCAGTCTGATTGTTCTTCCTTTGTTTCTGTCAGGTCCAAAAGTCTCTGTTTCTATCTGAAGAGTCAAACTCAGGTGTGTGTCTGAAACAGCACAGGAGATATGAAACCATCCACACTTCTCATTAGTCTGCTGTAATCTGATCCTCCTCAGGTTCTGATGGAACTGAAGAGGAGGAGGAAGAGCGGCAGCATTCATCCAGTGACAGAGAAAGTTCCTCAGACGACACAGGTGCAGCTGTCTGCATGTTAAGCAATAACAAGGTGACGTCACATGTTCAGCATGTGTTTGTTGCAGATGAAGAAGCAGAGATGGAGGAAGAGGCGGAGCTGCCGTCAGATGTCAAAAACAGGACAGTGTTCAAAGTCACATGTGGCACTGCAGAGGCAACTTTACACAAAAAACGATTCGCATCAGGTGACCAACTGCAGACACGCACATCCTGTTTGATGCTCTGCAGCCTGTCCTCTAACCCCACCTCCTCTCTAACCCCACCACCTCTCCCAGGGACCTGTGGGAAGAGTATCCGCACTGAGACAAGCTGGATGAGCCCGGTGGAGTTCACGAGGGATTCCTGTCAGACAGACGACTGGAGGAAAGACATCATGTGGGAAGGAAGGCCGCTCGGTGTTCTCATTCAGGTAACCATGGTAACAACTAGCCAGTTAGGTGGAAGCAGCATGGACGAGACAGGCAGAGATAAATATTTTCATGAAATGTCAAGTTATACAAAGAGCCTCAGCTCAGCAGCGCCTCTGCTCAGAGAGCCACAGGAAGTCGACATGCTGACAGGAGGATTTCTGTTTTCCAGTCAAAAGTCTTGAAGATCCACTGTCTGCTGTGTAAGTGCATGCTGTGCCGCCCAGAGCCTGAAGACCTGGTACGTTTAAAACTCTTCCTCTGAAACACACAGAGAGGCAGACAGGTGGGTCAACAGTCAGTGTGTGTCTGCAGGAGCATCAGAAGAATGATGATGAGTGCTACGTCTGTAAAAGAGGAGAAGAAGAAGAGGAGGAGGACGAGGAGAAAGAGCAGCTGGTGGTGTGTGACCGATGCCCACGATCCTTCCACCCCAAATGTCACCTGCCCCACATAGAAGACGCCATAATAGGGTGAATATCAAGAGACACATCTTTTAGCTTTGTATTTGTTACCTATCAATGCTCAAGTTGTTTTATTTGCCTCCAATCACTGGCTCATGTTTTGTCACGTGACTGCTGGTCACATGTGAGGCAATCATGGCTTCCTAGTAAAATACAATGCAAAATGTTTGGATTGTTTGTTTGTATGGAAATGCCTTATTTGTGTGTGTGTGTGTGTGTGTGTGTGTGTGTGTGTGTGTGTGTGTGTGTGTGTGTGCAGCGATGACAGACCTTGGTTCTGCACATTCTGTGTTTTTAAGTTGAATCAGCAGTGCCTGAGGTCTGCTGATCATGAGGCTTCAGTTATGTCCCAACAAATCTCAAAACACATGCTGGTGAGTATGTCACTGTCCTTCCAGATGTGTGTCTGTCTGTGTCTCTCAGCTGTCTGTCCCTCTTGTCCACAGCAATGTCAGTACATCCTGCTGTGTCTGCGTAGTGCTGATGAGGAGCAGCTGTTTGCTACAAACCCGAGTCTCTGTGTGAGTCTGTCACGGCTGCTCTTGCTCACAGGATTCATTAGATTATCAGATGTGATGTAAACTCATCATCATGTGACTCCTCAGCTGGAAAACGTGGCAGACAGGCTGCAGAGGACACACTATCAGACAGTTGGGGACTTTGTGTCGGATGTCCAGCTCATTTTCACCAACTGTGCTTCATCCAGCCAGGTAAGACGCTGAAAGGGTTAAATCTCAAATGTTAAAGGTAGGGAAGGAGATTTTGAAAACTCAGTGAGAGTCAGCCAGATTTTGAAAGTAAACACACGCCCCTTTCTCTCGGAGCTCACCCCGAAGCCACGCCTCTCAACCAGTCTGTGACTTCGGCCATCATGCACCAGCCAATACCCCGTGCAGGGTCCACCCGAAGGATTGGCTGATGTTTTTAGCATTTTATAGCTTCCACAGATTATTAATATTCTTCGTTTTAAAGCGAAACTGCCGAACTAATTGGTTGCTATCGGACTGTAAAGAGAAGTTACACTAATTTAACAAAAAGTGCATCAGAATAAAATCTCCTTCCCGACCTTTAAGCTCACTGACAGGACATGTTTTTTTCCCCAGGATAACGCAGAAACTTGTGACCAACTGAAGAAGATATTTGAAGAAGGACTAAAGAAGGTCTTCAACATCCGACAGAGGACTGCAGACTGAGGAAAGTCTGCATGACTGCAGTGTGCTGTTTACTTTGGTCATTAAAGTGTTAAATAATGTGACTCACTCTCCATGTTACAGCAGCACAAATAAACATAATTACAACCGGTACAGAAGATGGTGTGAGTTTTTGGATGAGGAGGAGAGACAGGAGCTGTAACATGATGATATATGTTGGTGAGGTCATGTTGATCATCTGATCTTGAAGCTGCATGCGCTGTGCAGCTGACGTCACTGCCTCTGGCAAACCTGTGCCGAGAGCTGCGCAGTCGCTCTGCGCGAGAACAGAATTCCTGAACATGCAGTCGCGCTGCGCAGCTGGCGGACCGCGCAGCCATTTCTCTGCACACCGAGCAGCCGCGCGGGATCTCTGACGTCTGCATCACGAGTTTAGGCTGAAGTCTGCGTCACCGCGCTCTTCAAACTTTCTGCCATCCAACGCCTGCGCAGACGGAGCCATTTTCCTGTCAGCCATGGAGGGAAATCTGCACGGACTCAGTCACGACGTGAAGACGGAGGCGGCCGATCAAAATAACGGACTGTTCTCTGATGGATCTGCGCTGCTGCTGAGCAGCCAGGAGTCTGCGCCCTGCGGGGAGCGCGCGCGCAGAGGAGGAGGAGGGGAGCAGACTACAGAGGCTGACAAAGAGCTGCAAGCTGCCACAACTACAACTCCTGTACTGCTGTGTGAGGACAGTGTGTGTGTGTGTGTGTGTGTGTGTGTGTGGGCGCGCGCGTGCTTGTGTGTTTGTGTGTTTGTTACATGTGTCTGTCTCTGTTTCAGACTCTGTGAGCGCGGATCGCTTCTTCACCACGCCAGGAGACGGGAAGACTTACCTGAAGATCGCTCCAGGTAAAACCATCCAGACTGCAGGCGCGCGCGTGCACACACACACACACACACACACACACACACACACTGACTTTAGAGCCTCAAACCAAACAGCTGCAACATGTCTTTACATTAAATATAAGATGTAAATAAAATCATGTTTGTTAATAATTCATAAAAAACTGAGAACAGAATAAAGAGAGAGCCTCTCAGTCAGCTGATGTGATGACAGAAGCTGCATCTCTGTTGATGACTGTCACCTCTGTTCTGAGCAGCCTCAGCGATGCCTCCAGCCTCCCCGGAGAAGACCCCGCCTCCCTCTGGCTCCGACTTCTCCTCTAAAGCAGTCCTGTGTCTGATCGAGGCCGTTGGGCGGCGCTGGGATCTGTATGAGACGCGTGAGCGCTCCCAGCTCTTCCAGAGCGTCCAAGAGGAAATGGCTGCCAAAGGCCACATGCTTCCTGTGGGCAAAATCCGCCGCAAGTGGAACAACCTCATTGTCACCTACAAGAGGGTGAAGGACCGCAGCCGGGAGATGGGGCACGCCAAGACATCCTGGGAGTTTTTTGATGTGAGTCCTTTGGGGGTGGGGTCTAAGTTCTCATGGTGTACAAAAACATCTGAGGAAATCAGAAGACAAGGACACTGCTGATGTGAGGCAGCAATGGCACAGAAAGAAGGTTTAGATGCATAGTAACCTTATCCAGGGGGCGGGGCTTAGCAAATGGTCAGTTTATAGGAGCCTCTAAGCTTCGAGGATGAAGTCAGTCAGAAAGCCTCGGGCAGGGACGAAGCAGCAGAGACAGCACAGAAGGGAGGAGCTGGGGTGTCAGGATAAAAGTTTACTGTCCTTCCTAATTTCTTTTTGTTTCAGTGAGTCGTGTGACCTTCTGAAACCTGCAGCCTCTGCTTGGTCTTTTCTCCCTGCAGCTGATGGACGCCATGCTCTCTGACACCATCGGTTCTCAGATCATCAACAACAAGAGAAACAGAGGGGTCACTAACGTGGTCCCTGTGCTGCCAAAGATGGCGGTGAAACCAGCACTGCCGGCGTCCATCGGCCGCCCTCCTGCTGACTGTGCCGCTCCTGGCAGCGCTGACTCAGTTGCTCACACCATCGGTGCAGCCAGAGCGTCAGTCAGCACGGCGACCATCAGCCCAGCCAACGCTGCAGAGCTGAAGATCAACGGTGACGCTGTGACCACCAGTGTGCATCCCACCGCCGTTGTCCCCACTCCATCCTTCGTCTCCTCTCACTGCTTTACAGAGACATCGTCCGCTCCCGTTGGCTCAGCAGATGCCAACACTTTGAGCTACACCTCCCACCAGACTTCATCCTCCTCACAGGGGGTCTTATCATTCTGCCTCAGTGCAGCGCCACCCAGCCACACTCAGAGTGCCTTCAGCCTGTCCTCTTCTTTACCACCAACGCCCTCTTGTCTCACTGTCACCACTTCCTTGCCTGCGGCCGAAAGGACAGGACCTGAGGAGCGGAAAGGAAACAAGAAGCAGAGCAGTGTCACTCTGTTCCAGGAGGTTCTACGGCGGCATGAGGAGCAGGACTACCTAGACCGAGCAGCTCGCCGCCGGACAGAGGCCAGAGAGAAACGACGTGAGAGAAGGGAGGTGCGGATGTCTGAGTCTCTGGGTCGGATCGCCACGGCTCTGGAGCTGCTGTCCTCCAAACAGGATACCATCATTGCCCTGCTGCAGAGGCTCGCTGACCGCAAGTGAGGAAAGGCCTTGTGCCATGTTGGGACACGCACTGACCATGACAGAGGACAGTGTCTGCTGCTCACTGATACACCGCAGCACATCCAGTAAAACATTGTTGTCTTTGGTTGATCGTTTGATGCAAAATGTTTACATTACAGTGCAGAGCTGGGGTCTGTTCGTCCTGCCGCTGAACTTCATTTCAACTCAGATCAACTCAAAGGTCACTGTGAATCACATGAACTCATGTTCTCTGGGATTCATCCTCTGAGTAGGACACAACTTCACACACATCTTTAAAATTAAATGTGAAGATATTTTTTACCTGAGAGGTCAAAGGTCAGCTTCACTGTGATGTCATAACCCTCTGTAAAGGCTTCACTAGATGTGTTCTATGAGTCTGGATGTAAAAATGACCTTTGTGGACCTTACAGTAAAAGACAGCTCAAAGCTTCCTGTGTCCGTTCAGTGACTGCTGCAGTCCACCAACAAACATGCACATCAGTTAATAAAGAGTAAACAAAGAGTTAACTCACACTGCTCTCTGCAGTTTTACTTTCAGTTAAAGTTTGCTCTGTGACTATTTTCAGCAACAGGAAGTGAACGCAGTTCTACGTTCCTGAGCTTACAGCATGGCAGATACTGCAGAACAGGACCCAGAGAGCGGTCAGTGTGTGTGTGTACCATTAGATAACACAATACGTGGGTCAGTCAGTTCATTAAGGAAGTCATCCTGCTGCTTAACATGAATCTATGTGCAGACACGTGGCATTTGTGGCTGAGACAGTAAAGCGTTGGCGTTGGTTGCCATAGTTACATCAAGTTGTGCAGAGTCATGTGACCTGTGAATAAACATAGTGTTTTTTTGTCCAGTGTGAATGGAGTTTTAGCAGGTCTGAGCCCGACCAGCTTATTCTGTTGTAGTCCCTGTGGATCCAGGAGGATGAGGCTGACGGAGAAGCCACAAGGCTGAGGGAGCCGCCGGTGCTCAGCCTTGTCCGTCCACACACAGAGGTGCCTGTCAGAGCGACTCCCGTCATGTAGCTGTGAGTTTGTTCCCCTTCAGTCTGATTTCTCACATCATTTCCAGGAGGAGGCTGTGTCCCTGCACTCTGCGACGGCTGTGGAGGTGACTTCTTTTTCTTGTGATCTCAAAAACATAGTGATTAAAGAGCCTGCACTTTAACAGGAGGACGAGGTCCTGCCCCCTGTGGCCCCCGTCCCCACAGCATCACAATGTAAGTTATTTTGTTTTAGAGAAGTCCTTCGTTTGTTACTTAAAGTGAGCCTCATCATACAGGTGATCAACAACACCAATACGACCACAAGGTGGGATCCATCTTCTCTGTTGCCTAGTGTCCTCCTTTGTCTCCTCCTTCAGACTGGAGCAGACACTGCGGCCCTGAGCTGGACAACATTAAAGAAGAGCTGCAGATTCAAAAGCTGACATTAGAAACTGAGCTGCTGGACAAGGTACTGCTGTAAGCGTGACTTTTCTGGGTACAGATGATTGGCATTATGCACGCATAATCTTTTATTTCCTTTTCACAGCAAAGACAGAACAACTAAAATAAAATCACTAGAATCAGCACTTAAACAGTGTGAGGGGTTTATTCTGTTCTTCAAACAACAACAGCTGTACACCACACAGCTAACAAAAGTCTGCCTGTTTATATTTCACCACAAACACACGTCATGATGAAATGGTTTGGAAATAATCAGCTTTAAACTAAAGTACAAATGTCCCTTCCTGGCTGCCCCACAGGGTCCAGGGTGATGACTTCTACCAGCAGCATGTTTGGTGTCTTCATGTTTCAACAGGTCGCCACCTGCTGCTGAGTCAGTTAAATGAACCCAAAGGTCCTCTGTAGGCTGCCCGGCTCCTGCTGCTATTTGAGGGTCAGGACATTAACATGAAAGGAGGGAGCACTACAAGAATATTCAGAGAGGGTCAGTGAGTGATTTGTAGAAGACTCCATCTCCCACAGTGCCACCATCCACAAAAATCTGATTATATTTACCATTATGCATTCAAGCCTGTGATGACTCCTGAAAAATGCAGCGTCACAGACAGAACCTGGCACCACACTGTCAATACATGATGGTCATCTGCAAAGGTACGTGTGGTTATCACATATCATAGGATTACCTCACAGGTTATGGTGCCAGAGACGCCTCATAAACAGGCTACTTTACCTGAACATAAATGCTGTGACATGACTTCCTGTCTCATGTGTCCTCACTCTTAGTGGCTGTGGGCGGATTCAGTATCTAACCCTAAGTCTGCAGACCTACAGTGAGGCAGAAAGTCAAGATGCAGCTCAAAGCTTTAAAGCTACAGGAGGAACACTATGTAATGGACAGTGAACACAGCAGAGTGGCGCCGACTGAGCCGAGTCCACCTGCAGCCTTCGGGGCAGCTGTTTGATTGACAGGTGTGTTTTTATGACGACAAAAAACCCAAGCTGAAAAACATTTATTTAAAAATATGTATTTACAGGTCAATAAGTCATAACAAACTACTCTGCCATATTGATGTCGTCCTCCTCCTCCTCCTCTTCATCTTCATCATCATCATCAAAATAGTGTTCCTCTGCGTCTCTGCTCACGATGTCCAAGTTATCGTAGTCGGGGTTCTCATCCACCTCACTACAAAACACACACACACACACATTAAAACACGCCCAAACACTGTTCCTCCTCCTCTTAGTCAACACACCTGGAACCTGCACCTCCTCTTGTGGAAGAAAAATGTTCATGTACTGATAGGTTAGGTTCCCAGAATGCTTTTTCTTGGTACTTCCCAGAACCAAGGAAGTGTTGAAGAGCTAAGTCGGAATGACCTGGTTTGTCCTTGGTTGAACTGGCTATGTATGTTGGCTATAAAAGATCTTCAGCTTTTGGGTTTGGGGGACTGTATCTGAATCTGCTGGCTGATACGTGTCGAACAATTGATCTCAATAAATTCCCGCTGAAGGCTGACCTTTGGCTCTTGACCTTTTGTTCAATTCAAATTGACAACACCCTGAGCTCTCGCTGCTTACAGACCGGTCTGCATCACAGGGCTGCAGGACGTCATGCTCAGAGACTATTATATATACTATACTGTTTAGCATGTACTATAGCGCACACTAGCCGATCAGCCGTGGCAGGAAGTGCTGATGGTAAACTCCTCACCTGTAGTTGAAGTCCTTGTCTTTGCCATCTAAGAAGTGCTGATACATCTGACTGATGAACTCCTCCCTGAGCAGAGCCTTCTCCTCCACCGTGGGCTCCTTCGGCCGGGCTCTGTGATCTGCATGGTAAACACACACACAGCAGTGAGATAAACAACACACACTTCACTCTGAAACCTCTCCTCTCTCACCTTCTTCTTCCTCGTCCTCCTCCTCCTCCTCTTGTGCGCCCTCCTCCCTCTCCTGCTCCTCCTGGAGGCGGGCCTGGAGGAGTCGCTCCTGGTAGGAGTTGAGGAGGAGATGGGCGAGCCCTCCTGTGGCAACCCCTGATGCAGAGCATCCTTGCTGTGCCCCACCCAACATGGCTTCCTGGGAGCGCTCCAGCACCTGCAGCATTGATGAAGATATTTATCCAGGGAGAATGTGATGAACACGTGATGAAGCTGAACTCACCTCTTCATCAGTCAGGTACTGTCCAATGTACTGTTCATACAGCAGCGGCTCCCTCAGCCTCATCTGCTCCTCACTGAAGTACTGACCCTCTAAAAGAAGAGAAGAGGAGGAGTCAAGAAGAGGAAGAGACAGACACTGACCCCAACTGTGCACGTGCACCTTTCTGTAGAGCTCTGAGCGCAGCGTAGCGCTGGTTCCTGACTCTGGTCCGGTCAGTGCCGCCTGCAGCTCGTGTCTGGATCACCTTACTGTAGTGCTGAGCTCGTGGGTCAGCGCTGACGTGAGCAAAGGCTGAGAGGTGCTGAGGCTTCAGGCAGTCCTGCAGAAACACAACACAATCAATTCATGGAAACATGACGCTGACACACACACACACACACACACAGTGTATACATACATGGTACCTCTCCAGGAACACCAGCGGCCGGCTCTGGTACTGTCTCCGCAGCTCCTCTCTGCGCTCCTCCACGGTCAGCTCGGCCTCTCCCAGCTGCTGACTCTTCACGGGGCTCCGGCTCAAGGCCACCACCTCGATCACGTCCGCCACATCAGTGGACTCAACCTGGTTCACAAACACACGGTCAGAAGCGCCTGTGTATGTTCATGGTGTGATCAAGCAGAACCGGAGCTCACCTGCGTGTCTGCGGGGCATCTCTGGGTCCGGTCCGGTCCAACTGGTTCTGTGTTCCGGTCTTCACTCTCACACCGGCTCGGTTCTGTGTTCCGGTCTTCACTTTCACACCGGCTTGGTTCTGTCTTAACGGGAGGTTCGATCTCTCCCCACATGATGATTTGTTTTCAGGATGTAACCAAACTGCGGACGTTGCGGTAGAATACCTCGCTGCTGCTGCGCTGAACTCTCGGGGTTTAACTGGAAAGTGTGGGTTTTCCCATCATTTGCTTTATTTTTACCGCCATATTGGTCCGTCATTATTTTAAATCCCCTGCCCTTGGACCAGAAGAAAGGTTCCCACACAGTCGCATTATGTGCAGCTGTGCACTTCCGCCATCTGGTGGTGAAATTTAGGAACAAGCAAATGATTATACAACGTGTAACCGGTGCGGGCCAAAAAAGAACAGGTAGATAATCATTACCCACCAAATCAAAAAATCTGTCTAATAATAAATAGTTTGGTTGCCTAGCAACCAAACTTCAAATGGCAGAGAAGTCACGTGAGACCGTTTCTCATAAGCTGAATAACATATCATTACATTATGTGATATTAGCCGCAGGTTAGTACAGGTACAACAAACACACTTCATCCTTCGTGTGTGTGTGTGTGTGTGTGTGTGTGTGTGTGTGTGTGTGTGTGTGTGTGTGTGAGACTGATGTCACATCAAAGGATGCTGCAGCAGCAGCCTGCAGGTCCGTGACTCCACCTGAGAAGAGCTCCCAGAAGGTCACAGGCTGAAACCTCTGTCTGTTCATTAATGAATGAAGGAGACAGACAGGTGTGTAGACACACACACACACTTCTTGTTCTGTGTTTCTGCGGATGTTTTTTATCAGTGTAACATGACAGGTACAGTGATGTCCCCTGACAGACGAGAGGGGAGCGCTTCATTTCCTTACCTCTCTCACCTTTTAATGTCATTTCGTTTCATAGGATGTCACCTGGAACTGAGCCTTCATAATGGAGATGAATAAAACTGTCGGAGGAGGGGAGCATGCCGGCACAGAGAGGAGGAGGAGGCAGTTTTGATGAAGATGATGGCAGCTGGAAGGACTGAACTGATGAATGGGTACATAATGTGTTTTAGGGCAGCATGGCTGAACTTTAGAGGGAAAAGACGTCTGTCTGATGTGTGCTGGGCGAGGAGTGTTTTTATCTTCCTCTCCTACATCCAGCAGTCACACACACACACACACACACACACACACACACACACGCCACTTCAACATTTGAACAAACTGCTGACAGATCTACTGCACCAACGGCTGCTATGCTCTGATTGGACAGCTCCTTTTTGAGGACGGGCTTAACACCAGGAGTCAGCTTGAGTGTGTGTCCAGTGATTCCCTGACAAACAGTACCAACGCTGTTCAGGAAAGTGTGTGTGTGTGTGTATGTGTGTGTGTGTGCATCTTTCCTGATTGTGTATTCACACCATGCACCACAGGTAAGTATGAAAACATTTAGTGCTATTGTTTGTGAGTTTCACACACCCACTCACCCACCGAGCTCCTCCACCACATATAAACCACGTTTCCCCACCAAACACAGAACTGATGGAGCTGCTTGGATGAGCAGCGAAATGTCTTCAAGGAAACTCCACAAGTCCAGATGCCTTGCTTCAATCTTCTCTATGTATTATGACCTGGATGACTGAGAATGTGTTGTTGTTGTTGTGTAGTGTGTTGTTATTGTGCAGGGAGTGTGTGTTGTTGTTGTGTAGGAAGTGTGTGTTGTGTTGTATAGTGTGTTGTGTAGTGTGTTGTGTTGTGTTGTATAGTGTGTTGTGTAGTGTGTTGTGTTGTGTTGTAGATGTCTGTCCAGTGGAAGCTGTCTGTCAGTGAGTTGCCACTTAATATCACCTGAGGACTGCTTATGATTAATTTAATGTATTTAGTGTTGATAGGCCTCTGATTAGAAATGTGCTACAGTTTTATGAATGACACAAATGACCTGGTAAATATTAGGCCTATTGTTGATTATTGTGGACTATTGCGGTGGTGATCATCAAGAACAATGTGTGCCTGCTGTAGAGGAACACTGTACAATACAATGTTAAATATAAAAACAGAGAATTAGTCTATTATTAAATAAGTGCTATATTGAGTTTTTGTAGTCTTTTGTTTATAATGGATTATTTAGGGTTAGGTAATCTCTCCCTTGTAGTTTGACAAACACAGGGCCCCCAAACAGCATCTTGCATGGCGCCCCCACTAAGCTAGAAACAGCCCTGTGGTAAAGTGTTCTAACAGTACACAGTAATATCTCACCTCGTTATGTTTATACCTCTCAGAGAAACCGAGGTCGGCTCACGAATGAAACCTTAAAGAAACATGTTGAGGCACACAGCAGGAGCACTGAGGGTTAAACCTGAAGACTGTGCTGCGAGGACAGCCTGACCATAAAAAGACAGCCACAGGAAGTGATGCTCCACCTTCTCACCCTGTGAAGACTGGAAATGCTGCTCAGCTTCAGCATCGATGCCTCTCATGCATATAATGAGGTCTTCTCTCTGACCTCATGACACCTCTCACTATCACCTCCTTTTCATTTGCCCTTCAGTCTGTTGTTCCATTTCTCTTTCAGCTGCCTCCCTTCATTTATATCTGTTCCACCCATTCCTGCCTGCTCCATCTTAATCCAGTCTATTTCCATCCTTTCACCTTCACCCGCCTCTGAAGCCTTAGACATCTGACTGGTCTCATCCCGGCTGACCGACAGAGAGGTGTCAATAATAGAGTAGTGAAAAGCTGCCAGATTTAAGGACCAAACAAAAGCTAACTCTGAGTGTGTGAACAAACACTTGGCTGCTTGATTGATGTGCAGACAGGAGAATGCTGAGATTTAATAACACACAGTGTCAGTGGATTATCCATCTCTGTCACTGCTACACAATAAACACAATCGCATTACCACCAATTTCTGCATGGACCACAGGAGTTACACATGCAAACACACACACACACACAGCGGTGGGTAAGTCATTGCGTAATAGGATCAGAGGGTATTAAATCAGCCCCACGTTGTCTTTTTATCGTCCTGCTAATGGCGAATTAATGGCCGACAGTGCTGTCGGCTGCTAGGCTGCTAATTAAATAACACACAGCTCTGATAATGAAAAAGTTTGTGCAGGTAACAGTCAGAGCAGGTGACAGTCAGAGCAGGTGACAGTCAGAGGAGGGAACAGTCAGAGGAGGGAACAGTCAGAGCAGGAAACAGTCAGAGGAGGGAACAGTCAGAGCAGGAAACAGAGGAGGGAACAGTCAGAGGAGGGAACAGTCAGAGCAGGAAACAGTCAGAGCAGGAAACAGAGCAGGAAACAGTCAGAGGAGGGAACAGTCAGAGCAGGTAACAGTCAGAGGAGGGAACAGTCAGAGCAGGAAACAGTCAGAGCAGGAAACAGTCAGAGGAGGGAACAGTCAGAGCAGGAAACAGTCAGAGCAGGAAACAGTCAGAAGAGGGAACAGTCAGAGCAGGTAACCGTGAAAACAGGTGACAGTTGGAGCAGGTAACAGTCAGAGCAGGTGACAGTCAGAAGAAGGTAACAGTCAGGACAGGTGACAGTCAGGACAGGTGACAGTCGGACTCCTCAGAAGGCCACACATGCAATGATCTGATTATTGATGATGCAGCAGAGGATCGTCTACAGCCTTCATGAAGCTGGAGCGACACTCAGCTGAATTCAACATTGTTTGAGGAAACAGTTAACAGACTCACTGCATCAATGACTCTGATGATCCTCCAGAATGCTCAGAGAGGCGCCATCTGCCACAAACACAGCATCCAATCAGGAACCAGCTTCATTTGGCTGCACTGACTATGAACTTTGATGAATAAAAAGGACTCAAAGATTTCACCTGGACATGACATGAATGCAGAGATGCAGATGTACCACACCTGCTCTGCCCAGGTTGCTGTCCTGCAGGAACAGAGCCTCTGATAGAGTTTACAGGCAGACAGTGATGGATTATTCTGTCCTCTTGTTGTCTCTCTCCATCCTTTTCCCTTCATGTCTTTGCTTTCCTCCTTCCATTTTAATTGCTCTGTTACTTCGTCACCTGTCAGGTCGGCCAGCTGAAGTCCAAGCTGAGCCTCTGACAGCTCAGCTGCTGAGAAGCAGAAACACATCTTCTTGTCCCACAGCAGGGGGCACCATAGAGTAAAGGGGAAACCTTCTGCACCTACTGCACACACACACACACACACACAAACCATAACAACAAACATCCATGACAGTAGCAGATGTCGGGGTTTCAGAGCCATCACACAGACTCTTTGGCTCTTTTCTCTGCATTTACACATCAAGAGATGTGCTGATGAAGGTCCTGATAAAGACAGAGTGCTGAAGGAGAAACATCAGCAGATTGAGAAGTTCCCCAGGATACTGAGGCAGAAGTAGCTGGAGGTGAAGGTGGAGGTGCTGAGGACACAGATGGAGCTCAGAGCCACGGACTCCTCCAAGGGTGAAAGAAGCCACTCCTAAATGAACCAAATGCTCGACCTCCTCCTCAAACATCATCCACTCCACATGACATGGACGTTACTATGGTAACCGTCAAACAGGAAGCAGCAGCATAACAACCAGGAAGTCCAGTTGCAGCCCCACAGCCACATATTCATACAGGAGACACTTGGAAACCAGGGTTTGGAGCATGACAGTCTGTCAGAGTCCAGAATGTGATGAATGATGTGTGACAGCAGCCTGATGCTCATTATTGTGTCTCTGTTAATTACTCCATTACTGTGATTTATGAACAAAGACTCAGAGGAGTGCTGTGTGCTGACGGAGACAGAGCAGTCTCTGTCTCTGCTGAACAACCAATCGGACTGCAGCCTGTCATCAGGAGGACCAGCACACTGCACAGAGCCTGAGGGAGATGCTGGTCTTCCTGGACAGCAGTACTAGCACGCCTCTGCTGGACCCTCAGCTTGTGACACCCTCAGTCAGTGAGAGTGGGGACAGTGTGGATTGATTGGATCTCAAGACAGGAGGACACACACACACTGACCCCACAGAGCCTGTCCAACGTCTGCTCCACATGTTTCCAGGACACACACACACACACACACACACACACACACTGAGGTTTCACTAGGCTCACTGGGTGTTTGCACTTTGACCTTTGTTTATGTTGTTTGCAGACTAGTGTATTGATGCCATTGATCACTGTGCAGTTATCGGGCCAAAATCTGCATTCATCAGACAGAAGCTGCAGCTCCAACAGAAATGCTCCGCCACGTTACAGCAGGCAGGTCGCAGAGGTGTCTGACCTTTGACTGATTAGGTTGCAAACAGCTGCCTGATCAATGTGCCCGCTCCACATCAAGGTAATCACTGCCCAGAGCTACCAGAGGACCCTCAGCTGCTGTATGGGCGAGAGAGTTTCATGGTGACTGATGGAAACACAAGTCTGAAGCTGTTTAAAAAGACAATCACAGCTCATTTCTACCAACACAGAAGGTGCTAAATCAAAGTCTCTTTACAGTTCAAATCTAGTTTCAAGACATGTAGTTTAAACAGATAACCCGATTGTACTATTGTACATATTCTCTCTTATAAGCGCTGATGCTATAAAAGTTCCAACTAATTCTCCACAATCTCCACCATTTCCCTGAGCTGTATGCACACACACAGAGCACAGGTAGAGGAATTACTGACAGAGGAAAAGAAGGAAACTGTAAAATATATTCTTAGTCAGATCCTGAAGGTCAGCGCTGCCTCACAGCATGTGACAGATCATATGCTAAATCTGGATCACTGGATGGAATGAATGGAAACCCGCTGTAATGAATACTTACTCTTTTTCTCTCTCTCACACACACAGCAGAATATCCAGCATAACGTGGACAAACTCCAAATGTGAGGATGAAATCTGAAGCTCTACCCTCCCGCTGAGGAGCACAGGTTACCATGGTGATGTATCTGGATGAAGACTAAACCAGTCTGAGGTTAGCCGGAGTGTGTGAGGGGAAATGTGAACCAGGAATATGTGCAGCTATTATCATCACCTCTACCTGTCTCACTGTCTCACCTCCACACCTCCTGTGTGTGTGTGTGTCCATGGACGAGGTGCATACTCATTTTTGGGGCTTGTGTGTGTGTGTGTGTGTGTGTGTGTGTGTGGATTATACCTGTCCTGTGTTAACTGCCTGGAGAGCGGCAGCGTGCTGAGAGAAGCTTAAGGATAATCTAATCCTTGCCTTAATGTGACAGCAGCATTACTCTGAAAACACCATTACAAAACTGTTGAACCTTTGTGTGTGTGTGTGTGTGAGAGAGAGAGAGAGAGAGCGAGCACACAGACACACACAGCTCTGAGCAGGAGGATACAGAATGTGTGACTTGATGTGTCGTCTTAGGCACACTGTGTACAGCGATGTAGGTCAGGCGTGATGCAGACTGAGTCTCTGACTGTTCTGACTTATACTCCAAACAAAATCCTTCCACAGGGATTATACTTGCACAGGGGGGCTTCTGAATCTGGGTCAGCCGAGTGTTGGATGTGGCACTGCTGACCTTCAGCACAGATTCCTTGACAGACTCATTCAGGTGTCCTCTGTCTTCTGGGACAGTTCATGTCTCTGTGTCACTCAGGCTGTGTGTGAACAGGTTTAAATACAGTCCCCCCACACACAGACAGACAGAGACAGGCTGTCCTCTGTCGGTTAATATGTTTGATCCCACTTTGTCCAGTCATGCCATCATTCTTCTACCTCCCTCATTTTCTGTCTGTGTCTGTCGGTGTAGGCTCTATATAAGTCTCTGTATGTTGTGGGTAGGAGGTAGTGATTTCAGACACAAGCCTGGAGTTGTGTGAGGAGCCACGTGGACAAACTTTATGGTTCCTCTGCACCTGCAGCACCTCGAACACCTGCTGACACTCTGAGGATGAAGTGTTTCCTAAAATAAGGAGGCTGCAGCCATGATGTCATCACAGAGCAGCACAGATCAAGCATGTGACAGGAAGGGGGGGGGTGTTCACATCAGACTGTAAATGTCACCTGTTCCATCATAGCTGAATGCAGGTCAGCTGTTCAAAGGCTGCAGAAGGCGCCTGGGCATGTGCTCAGAGACTGAGCTGTTCCTTCAGCTGATGAGGAGGAGGATGTCTCCTGTTTGATATCAGTGTGATGCAGAGATGAAGCAGCTGTAAGTAGGACAGTCTCTCTCCGGCATGAATGTGTTGATGGGACACCAATGTATCAGCACAGGAGGCAGAGCAGGACACTGGAAAGCCCCACTACGGATGTCTGCGTCGTCTGCCTGCACAGAATGGATTTCCAATGCATGCGTCAGCAGGCTGCCTGCTGTTTAACCACAATGTCTCCCATACACACACAGTTTCAGGGAATCCTCATTAACTGTAAGAGGAAACTGTGTGATCAGTGCTGAGGACTGTCAGCACTAAAACAAATATATTAGTGTGTCCTGATTATGACCACAGCATCAGAACAATGAACGAAGCGACAAACACCAAAGCGAAGCACTGCAGCGTCTGTTTCTGCTTCCTGTGAGTGAAGCAGAAGGACGCAAACCATCTGCTGCCTGTGCAGGCTGACAGAGAGAGTGTTGCTAACAAGAAATGAAATGGAGATGTGTCCCATCAGCACATTCATGCCAGAGAGAGACTGTCCTACTTACAGCTGCTTCATCTCTGCATCACACTGATATTAAACACAAGACATTCAACACAGCAAAATGCAAACGCAGCCGAATCAATGCTCATTGACACGCAGTAAAACTCAACACACACACAAACACACACATTTTTCTTGCATATTCCAATGCGGCACAGTGGCAGAGAAACTGCTGACACAGAATGTGTGTGTGTGTGTGTGTGTTTGTTTTAAAGGGGAGCACCACTGTCAGGCAACATACATTACAGCATTAGCTGCACTGATGATGGCAACAAGCTCTTATGGTGAAATGAAATTTAAAAGTGTCTGGAGCACTGCAGTGAAATAAACCATCATCACAGTCCTAAAACCTCCAAACAGTGAGGCTGAGGGTCTCTGGAGCCACGTCTGCAGCACAGCCAACAGACAACACACTGCTCACGTGAAGAGGATCCACAGAGACCAAGGCAAACACGCACACATTGTGTTTGTTTGTTTTTTTCGGGAAGGCGGGGAGAGGGGGGGGCAGACTGCTTCCCACAGTTTCTCAGATGAATCAGAAGCTGCAGCTGACACACTCTCTGCTCTGTGAGGTCACAACCCAAGAAGCTTACAAGGACAGTTCAATCAGGAGATGCTCACATGACTGAACAAGAGTGAATTTTTTGCAACACAACAAATATGAGAATGTGCTTTGGTGTAGATCCCATGTGACTGTGGTGCAGTCCCAAATATGTGCAAAATATGTTGTATTTTGAGTATTAAATAATATGTAAAACGTTATTTTGTGGTCACTTTAACAGTGCTGGTAAACTTTAATATTTAATAAGATCTTTATTTTGCATTCCTGTAAATAGTGGTGAGTATTGTAATGGTAAGCGGAACCTTGTCCACCCCGGACAACCTCCCCGGTTGTCGACTGCGGACCAACTTCCTGCCGAGTCGCGGCTAATCTCGGCAATTATCGCGAGAATTTGAGCTGTAACCAGTGGCGTAGGAAGCATTAAAAATGTGGGGGGGACACCTTCTGTGGGTGGGTGGTGAAAAAAAGTACATCAGTATATTATGAAATATAATATAATAATATGAAGTAGTTGCGTTTTCCTGTGGATTTTAGCAGGTTGTTAAACTATTTTACCTACAGAAGTAAACACTTCATGACTATTTCAGAGACAGATTCAACAAAAACTCTGTTCATTTCCTGTCAGACAGACTGCAGCAGAACCAGCAGCTCCACACATGAAGGTGGATGAGCTATGAGTGCTATGAGTCAGTGTGAGGACAGAGAGGAGTGAGTCCCTCCCTCTAAGAGGACTCTGTGTGGGGACCATGAGAGCCGGACCACAGCTCAGAGGTAAGAGGACGTCTCTAACTGTCCAAGACTCTTCTCCATGTCACAGCTCACACTCACATTATTCACACATCTGCATGTGTTCAAGAACAAAGCAGCAGCACACTGCACACTCTGCTGGACCTGGACCTGGACCTGGACCTGGACCATGGATGAGGCCATTTATTTCAAAACTGTATATTTCTGCAGAAACACAGACAGCTTTACAAGCTTTCCAACACTACTGTAGCTGTTAGGCCCATGTTTAGCTGGGACCTAGACTCTTCCTCCTCCAAGTCTCAGGGTCCTGGTTTGTTTGGGTCCTGCATGCACACACCTCAGTCATGCACACCATACACTGCTGATTATTCTGACTAACACAGCCTGTACAGAACTCTAATGTGGATTCTGTACATCACCAAAATGGAGGTCCGAAACCAGACGGAATGATGATTCTGTCTGGACCCTTTTCTGATAACTCTGATAAATTCATGAGAATAAATCTTTTCATATTCCCACGGTCACGGGGACAGTCGCTAACCAGTGTGATTGCAACAGCGGAGAATAAAGTTAGACTAGAGAGCGAGAGAAAGGAGGAGATTATTAGATTATTAGTGTTAGAGACAGTTGAGTTGAAGAAGGCAGTGAAGGCAGATGAGGAGAGACATAAGATTCTATATCAGGCATATCTGTGCTGCATAGATGATGATTGTGAGGAGTCCGGTAGTACCACTGACATTAAACAGGAAGTAGAGAGCGAGGGAACTCAGGGGGCTGAGATACCGCCTCCCTATTCACCCGCCTCTGCTGTAGCTTCTGCCTCGCCTCAGACCCCACCGCTGGGATGTACCCCATCATGACTGTCCCTGATGGGAGGGGGCGAGTAACAGACAGACAGACAGGAGTGAACTCTAGTCAACCTGGTGCCCAGCAGCACTGGTATAGACAGGCAACAGAGGAGGGGCTTCCCCTGTTGCTTCAGCAGGCCCTGAAAAATGACCCTGATTTACCAGGAAGTGATTCTGTTGATTGGGAGAGACATGTTGTACACCATATGAATTTACATATAGAAAACAACTGAGTACCTCAGCCTGCTCCCCCACCCCAGCCACAGTCCCCAGTTGTGGGTAATCCTGATATGTATTTAACGCCACCTTGGGCCAACATCATAGAGGAAGTAACTGGAGGGGAAAAGAGGGTGGCCGTGGGGGAGGGGGGCATGGAAGGGGTGGATACAGCGGTATGAGTGGGGGTGACTGCTTCTACTGTGGAAAACCTGGCCACTGGGAAAGAGACTGTCACTACAAGCAGTCCCGTGAGTGACCACAAGGGGCTCCCTGGTATCCTCCCCAGGGAAGTGGCATCTCACATTATTCCGTCGGTTGGCAACATCTGCCATTCACAGAACTTGTAAAACTGTGTCAGCAGGCCAGCACCACAGTCATTGTTTCATTCGCTCCAGCTCATCACCAGTGAATCTGATGCCCAGAGACTGGAACCTCCATTATGTGCTCCCCAGATGGATTAATAGGGACATTTGTTACTGGACAGACTTTTTATGCTCCCAGAGTGTTGGAGTAACTGGACAGTGGCTGATGAGAACCACTACGATACAGATGTCTTGTGAAGATATCTGCTGGACTCGTTTTCTGTCTTGTTTGTGGCTGAGGAGGGAGTAGCTGCTGACGTATAGTTAACACCAGAATAGTTTAAATGGCTCAAAATGGCAGATAATAGTGTGCCACTTGTTTGCTTAGTCATTGTTCCACACATAATATTACAGAATTAGGCTCCATGGTTAGGAAAAGCTATTTCTAATGAATAGGCCATCACAGAGGATAGGTGTTTAGAATTCTTCATCCTTTAAAGCTTATTAGGTTACCATTCATACAGTAGAGGCATAATAAGGCTCAGGAGATGTTAGCCACACTATCACACAGCATACGGTCTTCATCATTTACTGATGCAGGTTTTGTGCCTCCTGTACTCTTGTCTCTTTCATTGTCTCAACTTCCACCGATCTGGCTCACCTAGATCACTTAGCTCCATTTTATCTGGATGTTTCTGAAACAGGTGGAGTTGTGAATGGTGTTCTGTTCCAGAAAAAAAGAGGGTGAGACAGGTATTAATGTATTTGACCCAGGTTCTGCAGGGGGGTTGCAAGGTGGAGCAGGCTTTAGGCCTAAAACATAGGTATGGTGCAGTATATCAGCCACAGTCACAGGGAAAAGTGGAAAGGATGAAACTAAAACCTAAAACAAAAAATGGGCTAAAATCTGTGCACAGACCAAATTAACATGGGTTCAAATATTTTCTATTGACTTGATGTGTGTATGATGTTCTGTTAATAACCATATGATTTACAACCTATGAGCTTCTTGCAGGTCTACAGTTTCCCGGACCAGCTGGCCCGCTGAGACTGAAAGAGTATGCAGTATGGTGTTAATAGAAACCATAATGTAATGAATTTAAAGCTTTGGTGTCAGCTTTTGCATTACAGGTGAAAGGAGAGACGGAGAGTCCAGGCGGAGCCACACCACACACAGCCGAGTGGGTCCTCCTGAAGGTGATAAAAAGGAAGTGGTCGGAGCCTAGGTGGACTGGACCAAATCAGATGGTGGACAGGACATCCCATGCGGTGAGGCTTAAAGGGAAAGGCGACATCTGGTATCATTGGATACCATACTAGCTAGCTAGTTGTTAAAATCACAAATCTGAATGCCGTGAATATACTGAAACGTCTCATGTGTTATTTTACCGTACTAACCGGGTGAAGTTACCATGGAGACGGCACACCACAATCAAAACAAAACACTGAACTAAGCTCCACGGCGACAACCTTTGATGATGTCATCAAAGGTTGTCGCCGTGGAGCTTAGTACACAAACAAGAGCATTTTGGCACATGGATTCAAGCATTCAGGATTATTTTCCATTGAGCGAGGACTATTTCTTCAACTAAAGATATGTTCAGGAGCGAGAGTGCTGCTCTGCTACGTGCAGAAAACGATCAGCTGCGTGCCGACCTGGCTTCTCTAAAAAAGAAGATGGCCCACAAGGAGCAAAAGTGGGAGGAGCAGGCAGCAGCATTAAAGGAGGATCTGGCCATTAAACAGCGTGCATTGGCAGGCATGCATGAGGACATGTATTCACAACAACAGTTTATGGATGTGCAGCTCAAAGAAGCCAACGATGAAAATCGGTGCCTCAGACACACTGTGGAAGAGCTGCAGGTCTACAAAGCTGTTTCTATGAGATGGTCTATAATTTTGGACAGGAGGTGTGCTGATATGACCTGTAAACTTAGCACTCTGCACTCCCACGTAGAAGAGGATAAAGACATCATCATCACTATGACCAGTAAAAAAAACGCTCTCGACTGCCAACTGAAGGAGAGCGCAGAGGTGATGCACACACGACTGCTGCACCTGGAAGAGGTGCTCGCAGTTAAAGACGAAAGCCTTGAGAGCATGCAGCAGCTCCTTAACGAGGTTAGAGAGGAGAAGAGGCTCCTGGAAGAGGAACTCAGCGAGCCTAAGATTTCCAAGAAGGAGCAAAAAAAGGCAGATAAGAAGCTGCAGAAAGAACGTGAGCAGAGGGAGAAACAAGAAAAGAAGGATCGCAAGAAGAGAGAGAAGCAGGAAAAGAAAGAACGTGAGGAGAGAGAGAAGCAGGAAAAGAAGGATTGCAAGGAGAGAGAGAAGCAAGAAAAGAAGGATTGCAAGGAGAGAGAGAAGCAGGAAAAGAAGGATTGCAAGGAGAGAGAGAAGCAGGAAAAGAAGGATTGCAAGAAGAGAGAGAAGCAAGAAAAGAAAGAACGGAAGGAGGCGTCATGGCGTATGAGGAGCTGACTTCTCTTCTTCAGCTAGACACTGCGGACCAGGCCAACCAGACTGGCTTTGCCTGTGTAGCAGGGAGGCGTCCCACACCTGGAACTGACCTGTTATCTCTTCAGCTTCTAACATGTTTGGTGCTTCTGTTCTTTTTTTGTTTTTGTTGATCATACATGAGAATAATCTGTTCACTGAAAAACTGTAACTGTGTGTGTGGTCTGTTGCATTAAACATTCAATGTCTTACATTTGTTATTTTAAAATGCTGCACAAATAATGAAACCCAGATATGCTGGCAACAGTTTACTGTATTTGGATTTGAATAAAATGCATTACATATACAGGATAGAACAAAAACAGTGATAACAATTATTATCACGTGCTGTCCTCAGGCAGGTGAAGACTGGTCTGGTGCAGCGTCTGGTCATAAGATCACAGAGCTGTGGAGAGAATATCACAATTACACAATGTACAGTAATTACAGCAAGACATAAAGAGAGCAGCAGTAAACTGAACAATGACAACAGCAGCAGGTCTATGACGACGCTGCTCTGCTCGTCCTCAGCTACAACAACAGAGAGACAACGCAGCATGTTTAGCAGCGCCCATAATGATAATGACCATCGACAAGAACAAAGTCTTTGTATCCACATCAAGTTTGTCAGATCAGATCAACGGTAAATGGAAGAAAAACTGCTTCAAAATGCAGAAAGAGCCTGTTAGCATCACGTTAGCATCACGTTAGCCAGTGGCGTAGGAAGCATTAAAAATGTGGGGGGGACACCTTCTGTGGGTGGGTGGTGAAAAAAAGTACATCAGTATATTATGAAATATAATATAATAATATGAAGTAGTTGCGTTTTCCTGTGGATTTTAGCAGGTTGTTAAACTATTTTACCTACAGAAGTAAACACTTCATGACTATTTCAGAGACAGATTCAACAAAAACTCTGTTCATTTCCTGTCAGACAGACTGCAGCAGAACCAGCAGCTCCACACATGAAGGTGGATGAGCTATGAGTGCTATGAGTCAGTGTGAGGACAGAGAGGAGGGAGTCCCTCCCTCTAAGAGGACTCTGTGTGGGGACCATGAGAGCCGGACCACAGCTCAGAGGTAAGAGGACGTCTCTAACTGTCCAAGACTCTTCTCCATGTCACAGCTCACACTCACATTATTCACACATCTGCATGTGTTCAAGAACAAAGCAGCAGCACACTGCACACTCTGCTGGACCTGGACCTGGACCTGGACCTGGACCATGGATGAGGCCATTTATTTCAAAACTGTATATTTCTGCAGAAACACAGACAGCTTTACAAGCTTTCCAACACTACTGTAGCTGTTAGGCCCATGTTTAGCTGGGACCTAGACTCTTCCTCCTCCAAGTCTCAGGGTCCTGGTTTGTTTGGGTCCTGCATGCACACACCTCAGTCATGCACACCATACACTGCTGATTATTCTGACTAACACAGCCTGTACAGAACTCTAATGTGGATTCTGTACATCACCAAAATGGAGGTCCGAAACCAGACGGAATGATGATTCTGTCTGGACCCTTTTCTGATAACTCTGATAAATTCATGAGAATAAATCTTTTCATAGAGCGTTTTATTCCCACGGTCAGGGGGACAGTCGCTAACCAGTGTGATTGCAACAGCGGAGAATAAAGTTAGACTAGAGAGCGAGAGAAAGGAGGAGATTATTAGATTATTAGTGTTAGAGACAGTTGAGTTGAAGAAGGCAGTGAAGGCAGATGAGGAGAGACGTAAGATTCTATATCAGGCATATCTGTGCTGCATAGATGATGATTGTGAGGAGTCCGGTAGTACCACTGACATTAAACAGGAAGTAGAGAGCGAGGGAACTCAGGGGGCTGAGATACCGCCTCCCTATTCACCCGCCTCTGCTGTAGCTTCTGCCTCGCCTCAGACCCCACCGCTGGGATGTACCCCATCATGACTGTCCCTGATGGGAGGGGGCGAGTAACAGACAGACAGACAGGAGTGAACTCTAGTCAACCTGGTGCCCAGCAGCACTGGTATAGACAGGAAACAGAGGAGGGGCTTCCCCTGTTGCTTCAGCAGGCCCTGAAAAATGACCCTGATTTACCAGGAAGTGATTCTGTTGATTGGGAGAGACATGTTGTACACCATATGAATTTACATATAGAAAACAACTGAGTACCTCAGCCTGCTCCCCCACCCCAGCCACAGTCCCCAGTTGTGGGTAATCCTGATATGTATTTAACGCCACCTTGGGCCAACATCATAGAGGAAGTAACTGGAGGGGAAAAGAGGGTGGCCGTGGGGGAGGGGGGCATGGAAGGGGTGGATACAGCGGTATGAGTGGGGGTGACTGCTTCTACTGTGGAAAACCTGGCCACTGGGAAAGAGACTGTCACTACAAGCAGTCCCGTGAGTGACCACAAGGGGCTCCCTGGTATCCTCCCCAGGGAAGTGGCATCTCACATTATTCCGTCGGTTGGCAACATCTGCCATTCACAGAACTTGTAAAACTGTGTCAGCAGGCCAGCACCACAGTCATTGTTTCATTCGCTCCAGCTCATCACCAGTGAATCTGATGCCCAGAGACTGGAACCTCCATTATGTGCTCCCCAGATGGATTAATAGGGACATTTGTTACTGGACAGACTTTTTATGCTCCCAGAGTGTTGGAGTAACTGGACAGTGGCTGATGAGAACCACTACGATACAGATGTCTTGTGAAGATATCTGCTGGACTCGTTTTCTGTCTTGTTTGTGGCTGAGGAGGGAGTAGCTGCTGACGTATAGTTAACACCAGAATAGTTTAAATGGCTCAAAATGGCAGATAATAGTGTGCCACTTGTTTGCTTAGTCATTGTTCCACACATAATATTACAGAATTAGGCTCCATGGTTAGGAAAAGCTATTTCTAATGAATAGGCCATCACAGAGGATAGGTGTTTAGAATTCTTCATCCTTTAAAGCTTATTAGGTTACCATTCATACAGTAGAGGCATAATAAGGCTCAGGAGATGTTAGCCACACTATCACACAGCATACGGTCTTCATCATTTACTGATGCAGGTTTTGTGCCTCCTGTACTCTTGTCTCTTTCATTGTCTCAACTTCCACCGATCTGGCTCATTCCTGACCGGTGGCTCGGCGTTGCTGCATACACAGGATTCCGAGCGTCGCTTGAACACAGCACGGGCGAGCTCCCGGAGAGGTGGCTGAACAGTGGATGTGCAGCTCGAGAAAAAAAAAAAACTATCCTCAGAAAGTTTTAACAGTAACAAGTGATACGCTGCTGGAGTAGGTATTCCATGAACACTACAGTGAGAGAGATAGTTGTGGCCTTTGTGTCAGTGAGTTTGTGGGGAGCACGCCAGTTTGCTGTGTGTGGAACGGCTGAGGGACCTTGTTACCTTGGATATCCTGGTGAGTCAGCTGTTCTGTTAGCGATTACATGACGCAAGTTTGTTTCATGAGTTTATACATATAGATGTATATATATATATATAAAAAAAAACCAGTCGGGATATTGTCTGTGGCAAATGGGTTTTGTTTGAAATGTGTTTATGTTGTTACTGTATGATTTGTTTGCTAGCCTACTAGGAATTGGCAGTGATGTAATAGTAGGTAACCAACGGTTTTCGAACGGAAACTAGCTGTTCTGGATACGTTGATATTTTTTTGCATGGGAAGTTGGCAGTTGGCTTACATATTTCGTTGTTGAGATACAGTGTATAGAAAATGTTTTTAACGGTATGCTAATTGTCTGCACACTTGTGTGCAGACTGGTTTTTTTTTTGGCATCGATTCTGCTGGGATTCTGAGTTGGATCCCCTGTGTCCGGTGCTATTTCGTCTGGATGCTGGTGGAGGAGCAAGGTGCTTTCCAGGAGGGCGGTAGGACAGACAACTGGATATATTTTTTTATTTTTTTTATTTTTTTTTTACTTTTTTTTCCTCCTGAGATCTCAGTGATTTAACTTAACCGTCAAGGACAGTTTTTTTTAAGAGCAAGAAGAAGCAGGACAGACGGAAAGACCAGACATCTGAACTTTTTTTTTATTCTTGTTATTTTACTTACATTGTTACATTGTACTTTTAAATCAATTCAATTTATTGTTTCTTGATTCTTTATTATTATTTATTGTGTTTTAAATATATGTATCTTCAATAATAATTTTTATCCATTTCATAACTACAGTGTTGTACGTCTGTGTATGTGGGCTGGAGGTCTTATCGTTCTCAGAGAATCTGCTACCACCAATCTCCTCAAAGACCTAGTAAATTTTAGAAGCCTGTAACAGATCCAGAGTGTCCTAGACATTGGATCCTCAACCCTCTCTCTTCTTTTAGGGTTGAAGGAGTTACATAAGTGGCGAGCCAGCCAGGAGATTGGTTATTAGTAGCTATTTGATCTTCCATCCCACATCACAAGTTTTTTTTCCAAGTAATCCATTCACTAGACATTGAAGCAGACATGGATTTTTGCAATCAGTTTAACATTGATGGTCAGTGTTCTTTATATGTGACTGGTGTTGAAGGCACATACACAGACGAAGAAATAATTGATGTTTTTAGAGTAAATGGAAACATTTCTAAGTTAGCTAGGATGCCTGATCAGTCAGGAAAGCCAACAGGCAGAGTACTAATAGAATATACATCTGACAAGTCCATCTCTAGGATTGACCCACTTACCTTAGGTACTGTGCCAAGTCCTAAAGATCCTACAGTAGTATGGCAAGCAAGAACCATTAGGGATGTCTGTCAAGAAGAGATTGGCAAGGAATTAGCTCATAGGTATCTGGATGAACTTAGAGCTGTTGGAAGTAGTGGCAAAGCAGGCTTCTTAGACATACTCCAGAATGAGTTACAAAATAGCCAAGATAATACCAGCCCCTTGCAGATTAATGGCACACAGACACACACACAAGAGAGCAGTCACATAGACTCCACAAGTGCTCCTGCTGTGACCTTAGGGGAAACTGACCACACGAATGAAAGTATCTTCAACCCCCCTCAGATTCAGAGAATGATTGTGGAGCATGTGATACGTGACTCAACCGTTTCACCATCTACTCAAACAAGAATACGCACCTTCTCCGGTCGAGTGCCAAAGCCAAATGGTGAAGTTGACTATGACACTTGGCGCACGCAAGTTGATCTCCTTGTCAGTGATCCTTCCCTAAATGACGCCCAAAAGGTGAGAAGAATCCTTGAAAGCTTGTTGAGCCCTGCTGCTGATGTTGTCAGACCCCTTGGGATTTCCTCCCCACCAAGTTCCTATGTTACCCAAATGGATGCTGCATTTGGAGTTGTTGAGGATGGAGAGGAGCTGTTTGCTGCATTTTTAAGTTCCAATCAGAACAATGGAGAGAAACCCTCAGTGTACCTGACCAAACTTCACACTCTTCTCACTAGAGTAATTTCTAGAGGGGGAGCCCCTGCTGGAACCTTCAATGACCAGCTACTCAGACAGTTCTGTAGGGGCTGCTGGGACCAGAATCTCATTATAGGACTACAGCTAGAATACAGGAAGAATAATCCACCAACATTTCCTGAACTCCTCCTACTGCTAAGAACTGAGGAGGATCGCCGTTCAGCAAAACTGGACAGAATGAAAAAATACTTAGGGACTACAAAAGCCGCTGCATATGCACATTCTGTCTTTGATGTAGCTTCATATGATTATGAGTTCACTCCATCACCCAAAATGGAGCAGAACGATGTGTCCAAGCTCACAAAAAAGGTAGATGAACTGACGAAACAAGTTGAGAAGTTGAGCCACAAGCAAGGGAACACCATTTATGTTAATGATGCAATCCCAACATCCAGACAAGATGAATCTTCCAAACTTGAAAGTAAAATAACTGAGCTGATGAAACAAATGGAGAAGCTAGCACAGAACCAGCATTTTCCAGGAGACCATGATGATACCAGGATGACAGGTTGCCTTGCTATCAATAACACCAACACTAAAAGGTTCCCCATGGTTCCAAGAATGCCAAGAGCGTGGTTCTGCTTCAAGTGTGGTGAAGACAACCACATTGCTGTCCATTGCCAAAACGAACCAAATCCAGCATTAGTTAGACAAAAAAATGCGCAGCTCAAAGAAAAGCAAGAGAAGTTTAAAGCTTGTCAGGCTGCTTCACCCTCTACTTTAAACTTGTAACAGCTCCTGCTACGGGACAATCAGGAGCTGAACACATTGGAAGCCAGAGTCCCAATCCACAGGGAGCTGCAGCACAAAGGAAACCGATGATAAATGAAATGAAGACTGACTATGACACAGGGCACCTCATACCAAAAGGGCTTGTAGGCCCCCGCTGTGCAGTTTCAGTGTCCTTGGAGGATGTAACATGTGAATCCATTTTGGACACAGGTTCACAGGTTACTACTGTGTCAGAATCTTTCCATAAGAACTACTTGTCCCACCTTCCCATCCAACCCATTCATGCCCTCCTTGAAATCGAGGGAGCTGGGGGACAGCATGTTCCTTATCTTGGCTACATACAAACTCTTATCACTTTCCCTCAACCAATAACTGGGAAGGAGGAGGAGCTAGCTGTGTTAGCGCTAGTCGTCCCAGAGTGTCACTTCAACAGCAAAATTCCCCTGCTGATTGGGACTAATGTACTATTCAGGCTTTATGAACAAGCACTTGAGCAAGGAGGACCAGAGTTTATTCACAACCTCAACTCCAAGGAACTTGTAATGGTCTTCCAGCATATTGCCCGGGCACGTGCCAATCGCAACTGTGCATGTCCTGTCAGGTTACATGGCAGAGGTGCCATCAGTTTGCCTGCCAATCAAAGGGTCTGCATCATGGGGGATGTGAAGCTGAGAAAGAATAACCAGAATGACACATTTGTTCTTGAGCCATATGAAAACCAGCGACTACCTGGAGGTGTGTTCCTTGAAGCTGCTGTGATAAACATCCCTTTTAATGCTAGAAACAAGGTTCCTGTTGTCCTGCGTAACCTGAGTGAACAAAGTGTCGTTCTGCGGCCTAGAAGCATTATTGCTCAAGTCTGCGCCGCTCAGCACATAAGCCCCCTTGATCATCGTGAATCTTGTAAGGACATGCTTGACGGTGGTAATCTTGATTTCAACCTCACTGATTCACCCATCTCAGAACAGTGGAAAGAGCGTGTTCTCACCAACCTCAGGTCCATACCTGAAGTGTTTGCAATCAATGACTTGTCATATGGCCACACTACAGCTGTCAAACACCGCATCCGGCTACAGGATGAGACTCCTTTCAAAGAGAGGCCGAGGCCAATTCACCCACACGACAGAGAGGCAGTCAGACAACATCTAAAAGAACTGCTCGATGCAGGCATTATTCAAGAATCAGTAAGGTCCTTTTGCTTCACCTATAGTCTTAGTGCGGAAAAAAGATGGCTCAATTCGACTGTGTATTGACTACAGGAAATTAAATGCAAGGACCATCAGAGATGCATATGCTCTTCCCAACATTGAAGAGACGTTTACAGCCCTTAATGGTGCCAAATGGTTCTCAGTCATGGATCTCAAATCTGGTTACTACCAGGTTGAGATGGCAGAAGAAGACAAGCCAAAAACTGCTTTTGTGTGCCCACTAGGTTTTTTTGAGTTCAATCGCATGCCACAAGGTGTCACAAATGCCCCTAGCACTTTTCAGCGGTTGATGGAGAAGTGTATCGGTGACCTTCACCTGAATGAAGTACTTGTGTTTTTGGATGACTTGATTGTGTTTTCGGACACGCTGGAAGAACATGAAGTTCGCCTCATGAAAGTGCTTAACCGCCTAAGAGACTATGGTTTAAAGCTATCACCAGATAAATGTCATTTCTTTAAAGCTTCAGTTAAGTACCTTGGACATATTGTCGATGCTCATGGAGTCCATACTGATCCTGAAAAAGTATCTGCTTTAAGAGACTGGCCACGACCATCTAACAGGAAGGAGTTGAAACGTTTTCTTGGATTTGCTGGGTATTATCGACGCTTTGTTGAGGGGTATTCAAAGATAGCCAGACCACTGAACAGCCTCACAGCAGGTTACTACCCACCGAGGAAGCGGGGGAAACCTTATAAAAGAGACCAGTCAAAACGTCCTCTAAATTATGACAAACCATTTGCTGAAGAGTGGACGCAAGAGTGCGAGGATGCGTTCAAAACCATTATTCAGAAACTAACATCTGCGCCCATCCTTGCCTTCGCAGATCCCCAGAAACCATACATCCTGCATACTGATGCTTGTCATGAAGGCTTGGGAGCTGCTCTTTACCAAGAGCAGGAGGGGAAGCTCAGGGTCATTGCTTATGCCAGCCGAGGTCTTTCCCAAAGTGAAAAGAACTATCCTACTCACAAGCTTGAGTTTTTAGCACTGAAATGGGCTGTTTGTGAGAAATTTAAAGACTACCTCTATGGCACTAGCTTTACTGTTCTGACCGACAACAATCCCCTAACATATGTACTAACATCTGCCAAACTAGACACAGCTGGGCACCGCTGGTTGTCTGCCCTTTCTACTTACCAGTTCACCATCAAGTATAGGGCAGGGCAAGCCAATCGTGATGCAGATGGGTTGTCTCGGCGACCTCAAGCCCCTCCTTATGAGGATGATGCCTTTATAAAGGAGAAGGAGAGAATTGATGACATGAAAAGGAGGCTGTTAGATACAGGAGATGAAGTCAATGGTGAAGTTTTCTCAGCCTTGTGTCACCATCACCTTGAGACATTTAAGAGTGACTTCGACACAAGTTCAGAGCCAACTCTTATTGCTGAATCCCTTGCCATCAGTCCTGCTGTAGTGGAAGATATATTTGGTGAAGATATCTTACCGTCAATGACCACCACCGACTGGTCTAGAGCTCAACGAGGCGATCCGTCTATCGCATATGTCATCAGATGTTTAGAGAAAGCTCACAAGCCCAGCTTCAGAGAGACAAGTCTTGAGCATCCTGATGTTACATCTCTGATGAGGGAATGGAAAAAGCTTGAGCTGAAAGATGGTGTGCTGCACAGAAGGTGGATGGACCGTGGAAAACTGGTCTATCAATTGATACTACCTAAAGACTTCAGAGAGAGAGCACTTCAGGGTGTGCATGATGACGTTGGTCACCTTGGAATTGAGCGTGCACTCTGTCTTGCCCGTGCCCGCTTCTATTGGCCACGAATGGCTAAATCTATTGAAGAAAAGTGTAAAAAATGTGAGCGTTGCTTCAGGAGAAAGGCCATGCCTCAGAGGGCTGCACCTTTAGAAAACATTTCTGCTACTTACCCTCTTGAGCTTCTCTGTATGGATTATCTGTCCCTTGAACCAGACAATCGGGACACCAGAAATGTACTGGTTATTACTGACCACTTCACAAAATTTGCAGTGGCAGTCCCGACAAAAGACCAGAAAGCTAGAACAGTTGCCAAAGCCTTGTGGGAGAACTTCATTGTCCATTATGGGTTCCCCAGTCGTCTGCTCAGTGATCAGGGCAGAGATTTTGAATCCAAGACAATTAAAGAACTCTGCACACTGATTGGAGCTGATAAGATCCGTACCACACCCTACCATCCCCGTGGAAATCCAGTGGAACGGTTCAATCGAACAATTCTGGATATGCTTGGAACTCTGGAAGAGAAAGACAAATACCACTGGCGTGATTTTGTCAAACCCCTGGTCCATGCATATAATTGTACTAAGAATGACACCACGGGCTACTCACCTTATGAGCTGATGTTTGGGAGACAGCCTAGACTGCCAATTGATCTGGTTCTAGGAATTCACCCTGGCAAAGAGGACCACCACACCCACTCAGAGTATGTCAAAGGCCTACGCCAGCGCTTACAAGAGAGCTACTCACTAGCTGCCAAGCATTCCCACAAAATGGGAGCGAAAAACAAAGCCAGATTTGACAAAGGTGTGAGGGCAGCAGAGCTCATCGAGGGAGACAGAGTTTTGGTGAGGAATGTAAACATCAGAGGGAAGCACAAATTAGCTGACAGATGGGAGCAGAGAGTCCACACTGTTGTCAGGCGTATAGGAGACGGCCCCGTTTATGTGGTCAAACCTGAATCCGAGGAGGGACCGCAGCGCACATTGCACAGAGATCTCCTTTTGCCATGCGGATTCCTACCTGTTGAAAAGTGCAATGAGTGTAGTTCTATCCCTGATGGGCAAGTTAGGAGGAGACTAAAGAATGACAGAATGAAAGAAGATGATGATGGCTTGGAGGAGGATTCTTACGCTGAAGAGGATGAACTGTATCCAGTCAGTCATGTGCCTGAAATCATCACTAGAAGACCTTCAATGCAAAACATTCAACCACCATCACAGACATCAGACCCCAAGGACCCAAGTCACACATCCAATTCAGAATTTCCTAGTGTCCCGGAGAATAGCTGTGCAGTCACAAACTCCAGTTCCCACTGTAGTCCCCCAGATTATGTTATTATTGAAATTCCAGAGCCTGACATGACACAAACACACAGTAGAGACAACATGAGTGATGCCAAGAAAGAGTCTGTAGTGGAAAATACTGCTAGTGAAAGATCAGAGGTCGAACCTATGGGCGTAAGGCGCTCTATCAGGGAGAGACGCCAACCTTGCAAGCTAGCTTATAATAAGTTAGGAGAGCCCTTTATTGATTGAGCTATCAAATCATTCTTACAAACCTTAAGAGTTACGATTTCGCTAATTCCTGTATCTGTTGAGTCTGATATGCATGCAGAGACACATGCAGTCTAGAGGGGGAGATTGTAACCCAGGTTGTTTGTACTATTTACAGATTTATTTATTTATTTATTTATTTATTACATTGGCCTATATACATTTGTTCGAGTGTGCCATGAACGCAGCACTGGCGAGCTTCCTGACCGGTGGCTCGGTGTTGCTGCATACACAGGATTCCAAGCGTCGCTTGAACACAGCACGGGCGAGCTCCCGGAGAGGTGGCTGAACAGTGGATGTGCAGCTCGAGAAAAAAAAAAAACTATCCTCAGAAAGTTTTAACAGTAACAAGTGATACGCTGCTGGAGTAGGTATTCCATGAACACTACAGTGAGAGAGATAGTTGTGGCCTTTGTGTCAGTGAGTTTGTGGGGAGCACGCCAGTTTGCTGTGTGTGGAACGGCTGAGGGACCTTGTTACCTTGGATATCCTGGTGAGTCAGCTGTTCTGTTAGCGATTACATGACGCAAGTTTGTTTCATGAGTTTATACATATAGATGTATATATATATATATAAAAAAAAACCAGTCGGGATATTGTCTGTGGCAAATGGGTTTTGTTTGAAATGTGTTTATGTTGTTACTGTATGATTTGTTTGCTAGCCTACTAGGAATTGGCAGTGATGTAATAGTAGGTAACCAACGGTTTTCGAACGGAAACTAGCTGTTCTGGATACGTTGATATTTTTTTGCATGGGAAGTTGGCAGTTGGCTTACATATTTCGTTGTTGAGATACAGTGTATAGAAAATGTTTTTAACGGTATGCTAATTGTCTGCACACTTGTGTGCAGACTGGTTTTTTTTTTGGCATCGATTCTGCTGGGATTCTGAGTTGGATCCCCTGTGTCCGGTGCTATTTCGTCTGGATGCTGGTGGAGGAGCAAGGTGCTTTCCAGGAGGGCGGTAGGACAGACAACTGGATATATTTTTTTATTTTTTTTATTTTTTTTTTACTTTTTTTTCCTCCTGAGATCTCAGTGATTTAACTTAACCGTCAAGGACAGTTTTTTTAAGAGCAAGAAGAAGCAGGACAGACGGAAAGACCAGACATCTGAACTTTTTTTTTATTCTTGTTATTTTACTTACATTGTTACATTGTACTTTTAAATCAATTCAATTTATTGTTTCTTGATTCTTTATTATTATTTATTGTGTTTTAAATATATGTATCTTCAATAATAATTTTTATCCATTTCATAACTACAGTGTTGTACGTCTGTGTATGTGGGCTGGAGGTCTTATCGTTCTCAGAGAATCTGCTACCACCAATCTCCTCAAAGACCTAGTAAATTTTAGAAGCCTGTAACAGATCCAGAGTGTCCTAGACATTGGATCCTCAACCCTCTCTCTTCTTTTAGGGTTGAAGGAGTTACATTAACATGGGTTCAAATATTTTCTATTGACTTGATGTGTGTATGATGTTCTGTTAATAACCATATGATTTACAACCTATGAGCTTCTTGCAGGTCTGCAGTTTCCCGGACCAGCTGGCCCGCTGAGACTGAAAGAGTATGCAGTATGGTGTTAATAGAAACCATAATGTAATGAATTTAAAGCTTTGGTGTCAGCTTTTGCATTACAGGTGAAAGGAGAGACGGAGAGTCCAGGCGGAGCCACACCACACACAGCCGAGTGGGTCCTCCTGAAGGTGATAAAAAGGAAGTGGTCGGAGCCTAGGTGGACTGGACCAAATCAGATGGTGGACAGGACATCCCATGCGGTGAGGCTTAAAGGGAAAGGCGACATCTGGTATCATTGGATACCATACTAGCTAGCTAGTTGTTAAAATCACAAATCTGAATGCCGTGAATATACTGAAACGTCTTATGTGTTATTTTACCGTACTAACCGGGTGAAGTTACCATGGAGACGGCACACCACAATCAAAACAAAACACTGAACTAAGCTCCACGGCGACAACCTTTGATGACATCATCAAAGGTTGTCGCCGTGGAGCTTAGTACACAAACAAGAGCATTTTGGCACATGGATTCAAGCATTCAGGATTATTTTCCATTGAGCGAGGACTATTTCTTCAACTAAAGATATGTTCAGGAGCGAGAGTGCTGCTCTGCTACGTGCAGAAAACGATCAGCTGCGTGCCGACCTGGCTTCTCTAAAAAAGAAGATGGCCCACAAGGAGCAAAAGTGGGAGGAGCAGGCAGCAGCATTAAAGGAGGATCTGGCCATTAAACAGCGTGCATTGGCAGGCATGCATGAGGACATGTATTCACAACAACAGTTTATGGATGTGCAGCTCAAAGAAGCCAACGATGAAAATCGGTGCCTCAGAGACACTGTGGAAGAGCTGCAGGTCTACAAAGCTGTTTCTATGAGATGGTCTATAATTTTGGACAGGAGGTGTGCTGATATGACCTGTAAACTTAGCACTCTGCACTCCCACGTAGAAGAGGATAAAGACATCATCATCACTATGACCAGTAAAAAAAACGCTCTCGACTGCCAACTGAAGGAGAGCGCAGAGGTGATGCACACACGACTGCTGCACCTGGAAGAGGTGCTCGCAGTTAAAGACGAAAGCCTTGAGAGCATGCAGCAGCTCCTTAACGAGGTTAGAGAGGAGAAGAGGCTCCTGGAAGAGGAACTCAGCGAGCCTAAGATTTCCAAGAAGGAGCAAAAAAAGGCAGATAAGAAGCTGCAGAAAGAACGTGAGCAGAGGGAGAAACAAGAAAAGAAGGATCGCAAGAAGAGAGAGAAGCAGGAAAAGAAAGAACGTGAGGAGAGAGAGAAGCAGGAAAAGAAGGATTGCAAGGAGAGAGAGAAGCAAGAAAAGAAGGATTGCAAGGAGAGAGAGAAGCAAGAAAAGAAGGATTGCAAGGAGAGAGAGAAGCAGGAAAAGAAGGATTGCAAGAAGAGAGAGAAGCAAGAAAAGAAGGATTGCAAGGAGAGAGAGAAGCAAGAAAAGAAGGATTGCAAGGAGAGAGAGAAGCAAGAAAAGAAGGATTGCAAGGAGAGAGAGAAGCAGGAAAAGAAGGATTGCAAGGAGAGAGAGAAGCAGGAAAAGAAGGATTGCAAGAAGAGAGAGAAGCAAGAAAAGAAAGAACGGAAGGAGGCGTCATGGCGTATGAGGAGCTGACTTCTCTTCTTCAGCTAGACACTGCGGACCAGGCCAACCAGACTGGCTTTGCCTGTGTAGCAGGGAGGCGTCCCACACCTGGAACTGACCTGTTATCTCTTCAGCTTCTAACATGTTTGGTGCTTCTGTTCTTTTTTTGTTTTTGTTGATCATACATGAGAATAATCTGTTCACTGAAAAACTGTAACTGTGTGTGTGGTCTGTTGCATTAAACATTCAATGTCTTACATTTGTTATTTTAAAATGCTGCACAAATAATGAAACCCAGATATGCTGGCAACAGTTTACTGTATTTGGATTTGAATAAAATGCATTACATATACAGGATAGAACAAAAACAGTGATAACAATTATTATCACGTGCTGTCCTCAGGCAGGTGAAGACTGGTCTGGTGCAGCGTCTGGTCATAAGATCACAGAGCTGTGGAGAGAATATCACAATTACACAATGTACAGTAATTACAGCAAGACATAAAGAGAGCAGCAGTAAACTGAACAATGACAACAGCAGCAGGTCTATGACAGACGACGCTGCTCTGCTCGTCCTCAGCTACAACAACAGAGAGACAACGCAGCATGTTTAGCAGCGCCCATAATGATAATGACCATCGACAAGAACAAAGTCTTTGTATCCACATCAAGTTTGTCAGATCAGATCAACGGTAAATGGAAGAAAAACTGCTTCAAAATGCAGAAAGAGCCTGTTAGCATCACGTTAGCATCACGTTAGCCAGTGGCATAGGAAGCATTAAAAATGTGGGGGGGACACCTTCTGTGGGTGGGTGGTGAAAAAAAGTACATCAGTATATTATGAAATATAATATAATAATATGAAGTAGTTGCGTTTTCCTGTGGATTTTAGCAGGTTGTTAAACTATTTTACCTACAGAAGTAAACACTTCATGACTATTTCAGAGACAGATTCAACAAAAACTCTGTTCATTTCCTGTCAGACAGACTGCAGCAGAACCAGCAGCTCCACACATGAAGGTGGATGAGCTATGAGTGCTATGAGTCAGTGTGAGGACAGAGAGGAGGGAGTCCCTCCCTCTAAGAGGACTCTGTGTGGGGACCATGAGAGCCGGACCACAGCTCAGAGGTAAGAGGACGTCTCTAACTGTCCAAGACTCTTCTCCATGTCACAGCTCACACTCACATTATTCACACATCTGCATGTGTTCAAGAACAAAGCAGCAGCACACTGCACACTCTGCTGGACCTGGACCTGGACCTGGACCTGGACCGGTCCATGGATGAGGCCATTTATTTCAAAACTGTATATTTCTGCAGAAACACAGACAGCTTTACAAGCTTTCCAACACTACTGTAGCTGTTAGGCCCATGTTTAGCTGGGACCTAGACTCTTCCTCCTCCAAGTCTCAGGGTCCTGGTTTGTTTGGGTCCTGCATGCACACACCTCAGTCATGCACACCATACACTGCTGATTATTCTGACTAACACAGCCTGTACAGAACTCTAATGTGGATTCTGTACATCACCAAAATGGAGGTCCGAAACTAGACGGAATGATGATTCTGTCTGGACCCTTTTCTGATAACTCTGATAAATTCATGAGAATAAATCTTTTCATAGAGCGTTTTATTCCCACGGTCAGGGGGACAGTCGCTAACCAGTGTGATTGCAACAGCGGAGAATAAAGTTAGACTAGAGAGCGAGAGAAAGGAGGAGATTATTAGATTATTAGTGTTAGAGACAGTTGAGTTGAAGAAGGCAGTGAAGGCAGATGAGGAGAGACATAAGATTCTATATCAGGCATATCTGTGCTGCATAGATGATGATTGTGAGGAGTCCGGTAGTACCACTGACATTAAACAGGAAGTAGAGAGCGAGGGAACTCAGGGGGCTGAGATACCGCCTCCCTATTCACCCGCCTCTGCTGTAGCTTCTGCCTCGCCTCAGACCCCACCGCTGGGATGTACCCCATCATGACTGTCCCTGATGGGAGGGGGCGAGTAACAGACAGACAGACAGGAGTGAACTCTAGTCAACCTGGTGCCCAGCAGCACTGGTATAGACAGGCAACAGAGGAGGGGCTTCCCCTGTTGCTTCAGCAGGCCCTGAAAAATGACCCTGATTTACCAGGAAGTGATTCTGTTGATTGGGAGAGACATGTTGTACACCATATGAATTTACATATAGAAAACAACTGAGTACCTCAGCCTGCTCCCCCACCCCAGCCACAGTCCCCAGTTGTGGGTAATCCTGATATGTATTTAACGCCACCTTGGGCCAACATCATAGAGGAAGTAACTGGAGGGGAAAAGAGGGTGGCCGTGGGGGAGGGGGGCATGGAAGGGGTGGATACAGCGGTATGAGTGGGGGTGACTGCTTCTACTGTGGAAAACCTGGCCACTGGGAAAGAGACTGTCACTACAAGCAGCCCCGTGAGTGACCACAAGGGGCTCCCTGGTATCCTCCCCAGGGAAGTGGCATCTCACATTATTCCGTCGGTTGGCAACATCTGCCATTCACAGAACTTGTAAAACTGTGTCAGCAGGCCAGCACCACAGTCATTGTTTCATTCGCTCCAGCTCATCACCAGTGAATCTGATGCCCAGAGACTGGAACCTCCATTATGTGCTCCCCAGATGGATTAATAGGGACATTTGTTACTGGACAGACTTTTTATGCTCCCAGAGTGTTGGAGTAACTGGACAGTGGCTGATGAGAACCACTACGATACAGATGTCTTGTGAAGATATCTGCTGGACTCGTTTTCTGTCTTGTTTGTGGCTGAGGAGGGAGTAGCTGCTGACGTATAGTTAACACCAGAATAGTTTAAATGGCTCAAAATGGCAGATAATAGTGTGCCACTTGTTTGCTTAGTCATTGTTCCACACATAATATTACAGAATTAGGCTCCATGGTTAGGAAAAGCTATTTCTAATGAATAGGCCATCACAGAGGATAGGTGTTTAGAATTCTTCATCCTTTAAAGCTTATTAGGTTACCATTCGTACAGTAGAGGCATAATAAGGCTCAGGAGATGTTAGCCACACTATCACACAGCATACGGTCTTCATCATTTACTGATGTAGGTTTTGTGCCTCCTGTACTCTTGTCTCTTTCATTGTCTCAACTTCCACCGATCTGGCTCACCTAGATCACTTAGCTCCATTTTATCTGGATGTTTCTGAAACAGGTGGAGTTGTGAATGGTGTTCTGTTCCAGAAAAAAAGAGGGTGAGACAGGTATTAATGTATTTGACCCAGGTTCTGCAGGGGGGTTGCAAGGTGGAGCAGGCTTTAGGCCTAAAACATAGGTATGGTGCAGTATATCAGCCACAGTCACAGGGAAAAGTGGAAAGGATGAAACTAAAACCTAAAACAAAAAATGGGCTAAAATCTGTGCACAGACCAAATTAACATGGGTTCAAATATTTTCTATTGACTTGATGTGTGTATGATGTTCTGTTAATAACCATATGATTTACAACCTATGAGCTTCTTGCAGGTCTACAGTTTCCCGGACCAGCTGGCCCGCTGAGACTGAAAGAGTATGCAGTATGGTGTTAATAGAAACCATAATATAATGAATTTAAAGCTTTGGTGTCAGCTTTTGCATTACAGGTGAAAGGAGAGACGGAGAGTCCAGGCGGAGCCACACCACACACAGCCGAGTGGGCCCTCCTGAAGGTGATAAAAAGGAAGTGGTCGGAGCCTAGGTGGACTGGACCAAATCAGATGGTGGACAGGACATCCCATGCGGTGAGGCTTAAAGGGAAAGGCGACATCTGGTATCATTGGATACCATACTAGCTAGCTAGTTGTTAAAATCACAAATCTGAATGCCGTGAATATACTGAAACGTCTCATGTGTTATTTTACCGTACTAACCGGGTGAAGTTACCATGGAGACGGCACACCACAATCAAAACAAAACACTGAACTAAGCTCCACGGCGACAACCTTTGATGACATCATCAAAGGTTGTCGCCGTGGAGCTTAGTACACAAACAAGAGCATTTTGGCACACAGTGATTCAAGCATTCAGGATTATTTTCCATTGAGCGAGGACACAGCAGAACAATATTTCCAGCATTCACAATCATTTCTTCAACTAAAAATATGTTCAGGAGCGAGAGTGCTGCTCTGCTACATGCAGAAAACGATCAGCTGCGTGCCGACCTGGCTTCTCTAAAAAAGAAGATGGCCCACAAGGAGCAAAAGTGGGAGGAGCAGGCAGCAGCATTAAAGGAGGATCTGGCCATTAAACAGCGTGAATTGGCAGGCATGCATGAGGACATGTATTCACAACAACAGTTTATGGATGTGCAGCTCAAAGAAGCCAACGATGAAAATCGGTGCCTCAGACACACTGTGGAAGAGCTGCAGGTCTACAAAGCTGTTTCTATGAGATGGTCTATAATTTTGGACAGGAGGTGTGCTGATATGACCTGTAAACTTAGCACTCTGCACTCCCACGTAGAAGAGGATAAAGACATCATCATCACTATGACCAGTAAAAAAAACGCTCTCGACTGCCAACTGAAGGAGAGCACAGAGGTGATGCACACACGACTGCTGCACCTGGAAGAGGTGCTCGCAGTTAAAGACGAAAGCCTTGAGAGCATGCAGCAGCTCCTTAACGAGGTTAGAGAGGAGAAGAGGCTCCTGGAAGAGGAACTCAGCGAGCCTAAGATTTCCAAGAAGGAGCAAAAAAAGGCAGATAAGAAGCTGCAGAAAGAACGTGAGCAGAGGGAGAAACAAGAAAAGAAGGATCGCAAGAAGAGAGAGAAGCAGGAAAAGAAAGAACGTGAGGAGAGAGAGAAGCAAGAAAAGAAGGATTGCAAGAAGAGAGAGAAGCAAGAAAAGAAAGAACGGAAGGAGGCGTCATGGCGTATGAGGAGCTGACTTCTCTTCTTCAGCTAGACACTGCGGACAAACAGTCAGGCTTCAGCATGAGCTGGACTTTGTGGGATGACACTGACGTCACCTCCTCCAGCTTCGACCAGCTTCGACGGTTCTCTTTACGGTGTTTTACGCTCGCTCGAAGAGACCACTGGCTTTGTTAGGTCTGTTACTATAGTAACGGTATTGCAGCGCTGTGGTAACCAGGAAAACATGGAGTGGATTTCAGCGGTGAGGTTATTCTCTTATGAACCAAGTGGAACAGAGTTTTTCACGAGCAATCGAAACAGCGTTAGGTGGAGTTTCCTACTCACTAAATGTGGGGGGGTCCAAACGGGCCGTTTTAAAATGTGGGGGGGGCATGTCCCCCTCTGATATAATGGTAGCGACGCCTATGGCTGTAACGCTTCACTGTAATGTATAAAGCACATACGTCGCAAATATTATTGCGACATTATTATTATTTGAATATGGTTTTGTTCGATTATATGATGCTGTCCAAGTTTAAATACAATAAATGCATTTAGAAAAAAGGTTTATTTGAGTAATCCTGCAAAATGTCAGCCAAACCGTATTAAAGGTGCAATATGCGTTTTGTAAAGTGACGACTGAGTTATATTTGGACGTAGTTAGTAAAGATCCTGAGTGTAGTAGACGAGCACTTGGTGCTCGATTGGTTTTACTTGTCAATATGAGTGTATGCGGGGATCGATTACTCGGCTGTTGTTGTTGCATGTGTTGCCCTGAAGCACAAGTAAAGCTGAGGGGTATCGCAGCCTCGACTTGAGTTTGTCGATGCATGAATATATGAAGACCCACATATAGCAACACCATAACAGGTAATGCAATATAAAGTTACAATAGGCCCAATGGGAGGAAGGAGAGGAGGTGGGGGGATAGAGATGGTGGTGGTGTTGGGGAGGTGGGTCTTGGTGGATCATGTTTGTGTCCCCCCCCCCCCCGGCAGCGTAGGCCTATAAAAGCTTAGCTATGATAAAGTTTAAGACTACAAGTTAGTCCATCTGTTCTACCTGTGGCTGGATGTCAGGAAGTGACTGTAACTGTATCAGCCCTGCACACTGTGTTTGAGGCTAACTACACCTTACTGAACAGAAAGAGTGTGGTTTTAAAGGTGGAGGTGGCGCCTGCTTATGAACTGAAGCTGGTTCCAAAGTAGAGGTGCCTAATAGCTAAAGGCTTGTCCTCCCATTCTACTTCTATGAATCCTATGAACTACAAGTAAAGCTGCACTCTGAGATCTGACTGTTCTATTAGGAACATACGGTACTATCAGGTCCTGCAGATATCATGGAGCTAGACCATGTAGCGCCTTGTAGGTAAGGAGAAGGATTTAGAAGTTTATTCTTGAGCCCACTGGGAGCCAGTGAAGAGACGCTAGAACAGCAGAGATATGATCCCTTTGGCTGCTTCCTGTCAGAACTCTAGCTGCTGCCTTCTGGATCAGCTGCAGACTGTTCATGCAGTACTGTGGACATCCTTACAAAAGTGAGCTGCAGTAGTCCAGTCTAGAAGTAACAAAAGCATGATGTTTCCTAGAGGGAACATGTAGAGAGATGAACAGAATCAGTCCGAGCATCGAACCCTGTGGAACACCATGATTAACCCTTGTACATGAGGAGGAAACATCCTTATCATGAACAAAGTTAAATCTGTGGTGGGCTCTGAATCCAGACTGGAGGGATAGCTGAACACAAGTTAAAATAATGGCACAGAAGTTTTCAAGCTTTTCAAAGAGAACACAAATCCAGGTGATTGTTTGAAAGGTTTTTACCTTCTTTGGCTACTTGAAGATGTTTGGCCTGTAAAGGTTGCACTGCTTCCTGCAAGCTTGAAACTTCAGCGGCTCTGCAGAGATGAAAAGAAAGAATACGCTGGAGGCTGAATCGGCTGCTGAATATGGAGAGCGTCCCGAGCCTGTGAATAAAATGTGGGCTGTATAATCATCAAACATGGCTGAACTCCTCCTGTGGAGATCAGCTCTGCTCTTTGTTGAGACAAACACAAATAAAAACACAGACTGAGACTGATAGACAGAGGATTCAGGAAGCGTTTCATTGCTAATTAATGGGATAATGTTTGTGCTGTAACAAACTGTGAAGCCTTATGGGACCTCTGCAGAGGCTCCTGGCACTGCCTCTAAACTGCCTTTGGAACTCTAATTAATTCACATCCTGCTGCTAATTAATTTGCCACCGCTAATTAAACTAAAAGGCACCTTCTTTTCAGCCGGTCGTCTTCGTCCCTCTGCTCCTCCATCTCTGTGTTTCAGCCTGCCTTCTCTCTCCCCGCAGCGTCTTCGGGGCTGACAGCTGATGCTGTTATTGTGTTACGTGCCCCCAGCTTACAGTGGAACATCTTGCTGTTTGTACCTTTAAATGCTTCCACCAACAGGGGGATTGTTAGCAACATGTCAAATATAATCACTCTCTAAATCCCAACTCCACACTCAGCTCGAAGGATTCAACCTCTCTGCTCCCACTCTGACGATCAGGTTACTCTCTCCTCAATGATCTGCTTTAAAAAAGATCTTCTGTGTCCGAGAGAGCACACGGCAACGTCTTCATCACCGTGACAACACTGTGCCGCAGACATTCACAGGCCTCATCCTGATGAAGATGTTTGTCTGTGTGCCTCCATGCTGCTGCACCCTGAGGCTCATGGCGTGACCCTGCAGCAGTGACACAGTGGTGGAGGACACATCAGGCCTGGCCCAGGAAACCCATGACTGATTCTTCTAAGGAGTTCTTCTTGCTTGGTGTTTAAATGTAGCTCGTACTGAAAGTTCATCTTGAATCACCAGTATGTGGACTTGGACCCTTCATGGCCCTCAACTTCACTTTTAAATGTGTCAGAGGCAAAGAAGGATCTTATGGGGGGGACTTCACACTGAAGTTAGTGCATAAAGAGGAAGATGATGATGTTGTTGTCCACGTGCAGTCTTACCGTCCACTCAATGACCCACTCAGTGACTGATCTCCCACATGATGTGTTTCACTGTGCTTTAAATACTCACGCCAATAACAATCGTGATGATGATAATGATGAAGAGCTACTGTGCTCTCCAGCCATTGTGTGATTAGATTAGCTATGACACAGTAAATGAGTCAGACATTATTGATTACAGTCCAGATAAACCTTTGTGGGGAAGGTGTAAACTCATTCACTCATTACAGGACAGACAGTCAGGGGTGTTCAGTGACCTTGTAAGGTCAAATTAATTCTGATAAGCGTGTGTGTCTCCTGTCAGTGAAAGTCAGTGAAATTGAAACATAACACATATAACACTTGGCAGTAACACCTTCACACAGTTTATTGAAGCAGCATAGTGTGTGTGTGTGTGTGTGTGTGAAGCTGACAGAGATGTGTGTGCTCAGATAATGAGATCTGGTATTAATAGATGAGCAGATACATTCTGTGTGTCTGACAGATGTGATCCTCGACAGCACAGTAAGACAGACACACATGGCGGTCGCACACGGAGTTTCAGACACAGAAGACTTTCCAGCAGTGGAAGGAAGCTTTGAAACGGCCTGCTGTGTGTCAGTCTAACTGATAACTAACTATGGACCACAGATGGGGTTGTTTGGGGGAGGAGCACTCACTGCAGTGTCAGGTGTGTGTGTGTGTGTGTGTGTGTGTGTGTGTGATGGTTTAGGGGATCAAAGGTCAGGGACGACCGGAGCAGACTGCTGCTGTGTTGTTCATTTTGTTGAGAAAAGTTGTCAAGCAAGAGAACATGAAGGAGTGAGTGTGAGCAGGACTCTCAGTCCTGTGTGTGTGTGCAGTCTGCAGGTGGATACTGTGCACAGTGTAGAGGATTCTCTGTCATCAAGGTTTCAACAGCTTGAAGCAGGACTGCTGCACTTCTTCAAGAAGCCGTCCAGCTGTTCTGCGTCACTCATGTGATGTGCTGCAGTCATATGACCACAGGAGGGCAGCTGATACATGAACCGCACACACTCACCTCCCTGGCTGAGCTGAGTGGTGCCTTCACTGTACTCTGGTAGATTCTGCCATTATGGTGGTCTGTATGTGTGAGAAACAGGCACTGACTGAGGAGTGAATACATCAGACACCTCTTTATTATTATGTTGAACAATTCAGTGTTCTGCTTTGCCACAGTGAACATTTCACCCCGTTCAGATGAAACACTGGTGGACAGAGCCTGCTCGGCTCTCCCTTTGAAGAAGACTGGGAGAGGAAGGCCTGACTGTGACACTCTGGTCTCAGCACCAATTTTTTTCATTAGATCAGGAAAAACATCCTCCCACAGGCCATCTGCTTTCCAGCAGGAGTACACACTTTAAATGTGTGCAGCTGCTGCTGGCTCTTCGGGGTGTGTAGGTAACGCACCGCACGTTAGAATGTGTTTCTGTAAGTGTGATAAGGTGATAAATATAGAGACGGATAAACAGCTCGGGGGAGACTGTGATGTCATCGGGGACCAAATATGAGTCATCCTCCAGTTTAGGATGAAAACATCAGGCACAGACACACACACACAGCACTGCCTGCATAGATCATTTAAAATGAACACGAGAGTAATAATGGAATACTACATGTAGTAATGCATGTGAATTGTAGACCTTACAGGGTATTGCTTATCAAATGAGCTCATTTGAGGGTATTACAGGGGAAGGGCTAGTGTGTGTGTGTGTGAGAGCACATGACTGAGCCGCAGTGAGAGTCTGCTGGATTTTACAAATCCGCTTTGTGTCACAAAAGTTACACAGAAAGAGAGTGAGTCGGTGGCATGGTCATGACATCCTGTTCAGATGTCTGCAGACATGAATCCACAGAGACACACAACAATGGAGGACACAACCACAAAGACACAAAAAACACAAAAAAAAACACTAAGGAGCAGCACAAATGTGACAAAACAAGAGAGACACAAAGTGAGACCAAGCACACACACTCAGTGGACAGCTTTGCAGAGGACTGAGGGCGAAACAGTCAGCGGGACTTTATGAGCATTGCCGACCCTTCAGAGGAACACTCCATCTGAGCTGTGTAAGATATGCATGAGCTTTCTGCACTGAGGACCACAGTGTTACACAAAAGAGGACCACAGTACAGAGGGGGTCACAGAATCACAGCCAGCCGCTCTGAAAGGGAATGTTTCTCTGATGAGGACAGAGAACCCTGAAGGAGCTGAGCTGCAACAGAGATGAATGAGTCCCTCCTGAGTGAAGCTCTCTGAGGATCCTCAGTGTGTGTGTGTGTGTCTGATCAATAGCAGGATGTCTGGTCCCAGCAGTCAGGGATGAGGGCACAAAGGATCTTCTGAGTGTCACTGCAGTTAAAGGCTGTGTCTTCTCCTGGATTTGCTCCTCTGAATCTGCCCTCATGTATCTTCATCTTCTCCGTGATTGCCTGAGCTAATCTGCACTGACTGTCGCTCAGTGCAGGGCTGATGAGCGGCTACAGTTTGCTGCAGGGACTGACACACACAGAAAAAGCTGAACAAAGCGTGAGTGACAGGCGGGGTGTGGCACATGCACCCGAATCTGAATGCCACTGCAGTTTGATGAGAGGACAGGACAGGGAGGTGAGGCCAGGAGACATTTAACCTCCTTCATAGGTGGAGCAGAGACACACTGTGACAGGATCCCTGAGGACAACAACAGTCCACCATTTAAAGAGACTGATCGTAAACACGCAGCAGGGTGTTGGTTCAGGTCAATAATCAGATGGTTAATATCGTCCAGCAGAGCTTTGTCTGATTTCTGTCCTCCTGCTCTGCCCCTTCCTCCACAGCTGCATCATTTCTTAAATGAAGTGAGATGAAATTTAATCATCATTATTAGGGTTACAAAAGAGTGGAGTGCTCCAAAGAGTAACAATTGTGTTTTTGATGTAAAGAGACATGATTCCATTTATTCATGAAAAAGAAATAATAATCCATAGAGTGATAAGTATTCATGATGTTGGAGACGGTGAAACTGTTGTTTTATTTATGTGAAGCTGTGGTTTCTGTTGTTTGACTCCTTTATAGAACTGAATCTAGTGACCGGATCTTCATTCCCTGCTTTTCCCGCTCAGTGTGGGTGGAGCCCACACTGAGCGGGAAAAGCAGGGAATGAAGATGCATACACAAACAATGCTAATTCTCCCCACATCTCAGGTAAGCTGTGGTTGGAGACGAGCAGCAGCAGGTAACAACCACTGTGCTCAGAGAGTGCCTGTGTATATATTACAGTGAGTTTTAATGGGGTTGTTTCAGCAACAGTGGGATGGTCCTCTGTTGGTCCCCCACAGGAGAAGAGTGTGTGTGTGTGTGTGTGTGTGTTGGCAGGCAAAGCTCCCGCCTGGTGGTGACATGTAGCTCGAAGCCATTGTCACATGTCCATGTCCCCTCTGCTCTAAGAGAGTTCATGTGAGAATATTGATGGTTATGATGCTGTAGAGTTCTCACTGCTGTGTAGTTCAGGTTTATTGTGTTACTACATGTTATAAAAAAAATCATTCCAGTGAAAACACAAAATGAGGAAACTCCAAACCCCAACTGTTGTGTGGAAAGCAGAAAAAGGGTAAAAACACAGTCTTGAGTTCAGAGTTCTGCAGCACAGGCTGGACGCCACCCGGGCTGAGTGGCTCCTGAGAAAAAACGGCGAGTGTTCAGCGATCATGTTACCGCGGAAGATTATTTAAGAACTGGCGAAGAGTAGAGGAGAGTGAGGTCATTAAGAGCAGGCAGCAAGATGAAGATGAGATGATGTAGATGAGAACAGCAGGTGAGACCACCCAGCCCGATGCTCCACCCAGCAGCCACTGCAGCCTCATCACAGGAGAAACCAGAGAGAGGGAGGAAGCCAGGCAACTGAAGTGCACATGAACACCTGTAGGGGGCGACAGGGAGTCTCACCACTTAAACATCTGTTATCGTTATTTCTCCCTCTTTCTTTCTCTCACACACACACATATATGTGGCTGTTGTCACTGCCCTGCATCTTTCCCTGAGGGCCACCTTTCTACACACACACAGTTTATATCCTAAGTAAAGCTGTGTCCCTACAGCATCTGTCAACAACATCATTTTCGTAGATTGCTCTGCATTTAGGCTCATTTAAAACACAGTGAAAGTGCCTTTCATGCCTTTATTAGCGCTGTTGCAGGTTGAAAGCATGTTTCGCTCCTGTGTGTGTCCTGATCACAGACTGAGGAGGTTTCTTCCTCTACATCTGGATCACGTTCAGCTTCATATGTGGGTTATTTAACCTTTATCAAGACCTGTGTGTCCTGGGAGTTTTATGAATAATGTTCTCTCTCTCTCTCTCTCTCTCTCTCTGTAGGTCACATTCCCCTGAGATGATTCCCCCCCCCATCACCCCCACCCCTCCTCCTTCCCCCAAGCTACCCCTCTCTAATTCCTGTAGCTCTCCCTGTTTCTTAATCCGCCTCGCATCCTTGCAGAATTCCTCCCCTCTTTCCCTCCCTGCTCCTGCCTGTCACTCCCTCCTCTCTCTGTCCTCTTCTCTCCTCCCTCTTCCTGCTTCCTCTTCCTCTCTGTTTATCTCACTCTGCTTCATCCGTCTCCTAAATCAGCCCTAATAGACTGCAGCAGCACACATGTTTCACAAAGCCTGGATGTGCTGAGGCATTAGCGCAGTAATTACACACACACACACTAACATGCAGCACACACAGACACACATGCATGTCTGCACATTACAAACTGCAGCTCACTCAGCAGCCAAGCTCTTATTTGTTCAAGTGACTGACAGGCATTTTTGGGAGGAGTAGCAGCACCACAAGGAAAAGGAGGGGGGGGCGAGGGAGAAAGGGGGAGGAAGGTGTGGAGCAAACAGAAAGAGTCAGTGATACATAATGAGGGAGGAGGAGGAGGAGAGAGAGCTGCACAAACAGTATGAGAGAGCGAGAGACAGGGAGAGAGAGGGGAGGAGTGAGCGAGAGTGGGAGGAGTGAGAGAGAGAGAGAGTGTGTGTGTGTGTTTGGGATATTGTCATCTAGTCCTTCCAGAGAAGAGCGGCGGCGGCGGCAGCAGCATCAGCAGTGGACGGAAGAGACGGAGCAAGCGAATAAAGGAATACACCACAGGAGAAGAAAGCTGACAGAGGATGGAATAAAATAAGCATTTTATTCACACGGCTGTCTGCAGCATCCACAAGCAGAGCACCAGTGAAAACACATACATATGATATATATATAAAATTCCTATACATATATATCAAATTATGGCTGTTTTCAAAGAAGCTGCAGCTGGACTTGGACTGAGCAACAATATGCAGCATTTCTGTCAGAACTGTTGCATATTCAGGCTTTGAGATATTTTTCTCCATTTTTCCTCAGAGGGAGAAAAAAAAAGACAAAAACATTTAGACTGATGTAAACCTGCTGCAGCTCTGAAAACAGGAGCATTTTTATCTGCCCTCCGCTCGGCTGTCGCATCTCCGCTTGTCTCTGTGGTCCGGCGGGAGCATTCAGTGCAGAGAGGGCAGTCCACTGGCTCTCTGACCCCCCGCTCATATTTCACTGGGGCTCAGAGGGAGGGCGAGGTAAGATGTGGAGGGAGAGAGACTAACAGAAAAAGGGGAACCAGAACCAAGAAAGAAGCAGAACCATGATCCAGCACTCCACTCGTGTCATATAATTCCAGCTCCTGTGGAGTGTCGGCTGCAGCAGCTCTGAGAGAATCAGCCCTCCCCCTCTCAGTGGGGTTTGGGTACGTTACAGACCCTGGATCAGGAGAGGAGGGGTTTCAGCAACAGGAGCTCTGAGCACTCCGCGCACAAAGACATTTAAAGCTGACACTGACTGTGTACTGTCAACAGGGGGATTTCAGCTGATGGTGAATGGGTGTGTGTGTGTGTGTGAGTGTGAGAGTGTGTGTGAGAGGAAACACGCCCCGGGTGCACGAGGGATGCTTCTGGACTGTACCCACTTCAGGACTTCAGCCTGACGAAGAGATCCTCTAATCAACATTGTTACCTGTTGGGTCTCTGGAAACAGGAAGAAGGCATCCTGCAGCATCTTTACAAAATAAAAGCTGATCATTTCACAATAAAGGCATCAGGGAAGAGCTGCGCTTCTCAAAGAGGGAGACACATTCACCAAAGGCAGAGAAAAGATGCCCACCACAAAAATAAAAAAGCTGTCTGTGAGCAGAGACTCTGAGAGTGGAAGGATGATAGACGCCAGTTAAAGTGCTGCAGAAAAACACTTCTGACAACTGACCCCACTTCACCCACTCAGGAAGATGAGTCCGTCTCTGCACTGAAAAGCCTGGGACTGATCTGACTGTTCACTCAGCGGGAGCTCAGAGCGGGAAATGCCAGCAGCAGGTTCATCTGTAGGTAACTGAGCTGGCTTCTCTACAAACGATTCTGCTTAGACACATGGCTCTGTGAAAGGTGACACACACACACACACACACACACTGTGGAGCGTCTGCATGTGACGAGCCTGCTGAGTGGACTGTAGTAACTGTCTGAGAGAAATTAACTGTGAACCCTCGTTACTGTCTCCATGTGACATCATTCAGACCTTGAAGCTCCTGAAGGGTTTCTAACCTCCCCTGTCTTTACACTTTAACAGGAGTTTAACGTCGGTCCACTAACAGCTGCTCTGAGACTTCACAACAAACTGGAGTAAGTCCAAGATGGCCGCCTCCGTGCGTCCGCTGGTGGTAAACTTCTTCCTGGCCATCTTCCTGGCTTTGAGCTCCGTGGGCGGGCTGAACTCTCGACTGTCAGGTCAGGCTTTGGCACAAGTCTCTGCAAACAACCAGACCACAGACCCCTCTGTGTTACTGGAGGCGGCGCTGGCCACACCCACACCAGACCCAGAAGAACAAACGGCTCCCGCTGGTGGTAACCGTTGCCTGGGATACTATGATGTAATGGGTCAGTGGGACCCGCCCTTCAACTGCAACGCGGGGATCTACCTGTTCTGCTGCGGCTCCTGCTTCTACCGCTTCTGCTGCCAGTTCAAAGTCCACAGTCTGGACCAGACTTCCTGCTCCAACTATGACACACCTGTGTGGGCCAACACCGGGCGGCCGGCAGCGCCCGTCACAGAGGTTCAGCCTCAGCCAGATCGGGATCGCACCCACATGATTGTCTACATCATCTGTGGAGTGGTGGCCATCATGGTGCTGGTGGGGATTTTCACCAAGCTCGGCCTGGAGAAGAGTCAGGGAGGACAGACGGACATGACCAACTCCAGGTAGGAACGGGGGTGGGGGACAGGAAGAAGGTTTTAGAGCAGAAGGGATGATTTGGATGATTGACATTGGTTAGAGGTGATGATGGTGATGATGACTGATGATGGTTCTCAGGCTGCATGATCTTCCATATATGTGGTGTGCTAAGCTAAGCTAAGCTAAGCTAAGCTACATATGACTGATGTGGTGTGCTGAGCAGGGATAGTCGAGCAGGTGCAGGACAACAAAACAACACAACGATGATACTTCTTTCATCTGCTAAGTGCAGATACAGCTCCTAAAACGATGCGTGTGCGACTCATTGACAGAGACAATGTTCCTTCTTTGACGTCTGAATGTTTATTCTGGGCAATACGTGAAGAGAGAGAGAGCGGGTGAGTCCCTCTGTCACTGACGAAGGAACAAAGTACTCACATTACTCTTTACACCAATTGTTACTCAGACACAGTCAAGGCGAGTCCCTACACAGCTGGTCACATCACTGCAGCCACTACGGAACTGTGAATGTCTGCATGTGTCAGAGGGTCACCGGATGGGCAATGAATAAAGTGACTGAATAACAGTGAGGTGATAACACACACACACACACACACAGACTGCAGGATGGAGGTCAGGCGGCAGGATATATAAGGTGTTAGTAAGGATGCAGTTTGGCAGATGTCACTGCTCGGTTGTGTCGAGCTGAGTTTCATGTGTTTTGGTATAGCCGGCTCACATTGATGAGTGATTGATTGCTGTGACTGCAGCCGTGTGTGGACAGAGGCTGGTTTTTGGAAGGGTGGAATATCGAGCAGGAGCTGACTGGAGGGCTGCCAGAGCATGTGTGTGTGTGTGTGTAACGAAAGAATCTGTGTGTATGTTTTTCTGTGTGTGGATATGTCAATGTTAAAAGTTGGTTAAAAGTTATCCAATAGCAGCACCTTTAGAATCTTGTCATTACTTGGGATGAGTGTGCAGGATGGCCCTGCTGAGGAGTCCTGCAGCCAGAGGCTTCGACTGTCCTGATCGTTAAAAATAAAATGAATTACGGTTTAAGTTCCTCCAGAGTTTTCGTTAGCTGCATGATAATATTATGCAATAATAATGAACTTATATAATAAAACACTGCAACAGCCATTCGTTGCATAATACCAACTTTTATTTATTTCTGACGGCAGAAAATTCCTCTGCTGAGGTTTAGGTCTCATCCTCAGAGTCAGCGTTTCGACGAGCTGGACGGGCTGAAGCCTGCTGCCCTCTTCCTCTTTATCCTCCTCCTCCTTCAGAGGCAGTTTGACCAAAAAAAACACAAAAGGAGGAGAGATTAAATTTGGAAGTAGAGAAACATTTTTTATGATATAACATGCTTTATTTATGTATTTATGCTTTCCTTTATCACATCAGACAGGAAAAGGCAGAGAAGCAGCAGCTGTTCTCAGAGTGGAAGATGTGTGTGTGTTGATGGAGGAAACAGAGGTTTCAGTAACTGCTCTGTAACCCAGCCTGATACATGCAGAGAGGACATTAACCATCAGGTCCACAGTAGATTACTGAGGGAGCTTCTAACGTACTTACGCTTCAGAAACACGTCGAGTGGGGATTGATGTCGCTGATCAATGACAGTGATGGGACACTGTCTCTCCACCTCTGCTGTGTGACTGAAGGAGGGACATGTCCAGCCTTTGTGTTGACACAGTTCATCCCTGACACTGACTCTAAATCACACACACTGACTTCAGCAGCAGCCTGTTGTCTTCAGTAAAACGCTGCAGACTGCAGTAAATGTTTGAAGGTCTCATAAACACTATGTGAAGAAGCCTAACTGCTGTCACAGGAACAGGACAAAGAGCGTCTGAGGAGGTAACGAAAGAAACACAGTGAAATGATGACTGCACTCTCTGCGCAGACACACACTGTGTGAGTGTGAGGTGTGTCCACACACACAGGTGACAGCATCAGCTCTGTTGTGATTGTAACTCCACACCACACCTCAGTGCAGCACAGCTCACAGACAGATGGTTACTGTCTGAACTCGGGTTCTCCAGCAGATACATGAGCAGAGAAACACAAAGGACCAGAGAGTATTTCACCTCAGCAACAGATGCTGTGTCCTCTCTCTGACTGACGCGATGAAGCAACCAAAGAGCCATGCCTCCTCTTCATCGACTCACCTCTTTGAAGGAGGGAGTTCAGTCAGTCTAACAGAAGCAGCTGAGGAGGAGACAGCAGATAAATGAGGAGTGATTATGATGAGAGGCTGAAAACAAGCATCTGTGTCATCTGGAGCATCTGTGGGAGGTTTGAGGGTGGTGCTTAAGGTGTGTGTGTGTGTGTGTGTGTGTGAGAGAGAGAGAGAGAGAGAGAGAGTGTGAGAGAGAGAGAGAGTACTTGGGAACAGGCTGCATGTTCTCGTCCTGATACTGACAGAAATTAACAGCTTACATGGAGCAGTGTGCTGAGACACACATGAGCAGGCGTCCTCTGTCTGTCTGTCTGTCTGTGTGTCTGTCTGTCTGTGTTTTCCTCCTGAGCATCAATTCTGTGCAGTCTGCTTGGCTTTGTCCTGCAGTCAAATGTGGATAAACTGGAAGCATCTTAAGTAGAACTGATGTTTCCAGAACATGTTACAGGTTGGGATGGTGCTCTACTTTCTATTAGTTGATACCATTAGCCCCTCCCACTTTTACACCTGAGTCCAGGATGGCAGCAACAGCAACAAAAAAAACAGCAGCAGCAACAGCAGGTTGTTGAAATAATGTTGCAGCTACAATGATTAATCGATGAGAGTTACAACACATAATGACGTCACAATGTGTGTGCAGTGTTACACTGTGTACCTGCACCTCTGTGTGTGACACCTCTCTGACACACTTCCTGTCTGTGAGCCAATCAAAATGTTCAATCAGATCACACACTAATGGTCGGTATATGTGTTAATAGTAGTACTAGTGCAGAGCTACACACACACACACACACACACACACATATTTGGCAGCAGTGAATCTATTGATGCATTCTAATTATACTGATGCTGTATCAACATTCAATGTCAGCATGACGCAACACAAACGCTGAAGGAACCGTCACTGCATGAAGCTCCCCACAGCCCACGGAGAAGCGACACACGGTCGCTGGTGGAGCTGAGGTTGAACCAGGAAGTTCACCACCTGAGTCTGAACTCGCCCCTCACTCCTGTAATTCTTCCCATAAGTCTTAAGACTTTGACCTATGAACAGAGACACAAACAGTTTTTGTAGCAGGCTGCACACATGTGTGTTTCTGTTGTAAAGTTCTCCATCTGACTCACACTTGGAGCCAGCCTCAAGTGGACACTGGAGGAACTGCAGATGCTGATTCTCCCACATAAGATTTGTCTTTAGGTTACTGCTGGGCTTCCACGAAGCAGCCATGAAGATAATATTGAGAATGAGCTGCTGCAGCTGCTCCTCCCTCTTTGCTGTCATCACATCCTTAAGGTCGGGTAGGAGATTTCATTCTGATGCACTTTTTGTTAAATTAGTGTAACTTCTCTTTACAATCTGATAGCAACCGATTAGTTCGGCAGTTTCGCTTTAAAAGAAGAATATGAATCATCTGTGGAAGCTATAAAACGCTAAAAACATCAGCCAATCCTACGAGGCGACCCTGCGCATATAGTTGGCTGGTTGTCACTCTCTAGCTGCTCTGTGCGCACCAGAGAGGTCCGTGCATGATGGCCGAAGTCACAGACTGGTTGGGAGGCGTGGCTTCGGGGTGAACTCCGAGAGAAGGGGCGTGTTTACTTTCAAAATCTGGCTGACTCTCACTGAGTTTTCAAAATCTCCTACCCTACTCCTACTCCTCTTCATTTTTTCCTGAATGTTTCAGGACCAAGTAATTGTACCACAGAGTCCCATCTGATACCAAGTGAATCTGACACCTGACCAGTCTGGTCTAATGAAAACTGGTTTACTCGTTTTGACTTTTACTCACTGACAAGCTGCTCTGGGTCTAACACAGTCAGTGTAAACAGCTCCAAAACTCTGCAGATGTTTCAGTTTGAACATGTCACACAGTCGGTGTCTCTATGTGTCACATGTTAACTCTGAAGACTGGGTCTGCTAGATGAATGAATGTTGAAAGACATCAGAAAGTTCAGGAGAGTCAGACCTCCTGGATGTTGGTGGACTTTGGACAGTCTTTGTGTGGCTTCTCTGACACAGAGAGGGACCAACAGTGTTCTAATATGCAGCAAAGGGAGGCATCTGTCTGTGGTGATGTGTCCTCTGACCATAGCACACAATTAGTACAGATTCAGTTTATTGATCAGACATATTCTTAGCATGGATCCATGGAGCTCTTCCTCCCTCTGCACCGTTCATTCACACAGGTTCTTACAGTCTGTATGACAGTGCAGCAGAAGCATGGTTACATAAGACAGGATGAGAGAGGAAGAGGGAGAGGAGGAAGAGGAGTGAGAGGAGGGAGAGGGAGAGGGAGTTTGGGGAAAACACAAACAGGAAGCTTTTAGAAGAGAAACGGCTTAAAGACAGACGCATAGATCCAAGAGAGAGAGAAACAGAATGAGTCATAATAAAACTGATTCTCTCCCTTTGTTGGCTCGTTTGTCAGTTTGCTGCTGTTCACAGCGACACACACACACACACATTGTGTGTACAGGAAACCCTTGAGAGTGAGGGTTGTATATGTGTAGACACACACACACACACACTCCAGCAACAGGTGCCTCATCCTTCATGCACTCCAGCTGTGAGGTGGTTGTGTCCTAACTCTCCTTGGTCGGAGTCAGTGCACACACTGACATCTGTCTGAAGCCGAGAAACCCAAACTATGATTAGCTGTTTGTGTCTCAGGTGGAGGAGTGTCAGCTGGGTGTCATTGTGCTGAAATGGGAGCGCTCGTTGTCTGGTCCTGATGAGCCGTGGATCCTCCACACTGGGAGGTTCAGCTGATGATGAAGATGCTCCCAGCTCCAGTCTTTTGATTGGATTTATTTTCATATCAGAAGTGTCCACGGTGGTTTCAGAGCCTGAGCAGCAGGGTGGAGGATGGATGGGCGATCCACGTGTTGATGCTAACTGATGCTAAATAAACCATAGCGCTGTAGAATGTTTGTACTGGTGTCACCGCTGTGTGTTACACAAAGGGAGGGGTCTGAGAACACACTACAAGTGTGTGTGTGTGAATCAGAGGGCAGTTTGTCATGCTGCTGCTCCACAGCCCTGATCCGAGCTGACAGGTGAAGCTAAGCGCAGCTAAACAGCACACAGAACAGAGGCAAGCAGGAGGCAGCGAGATAAGGAGAGGCCAGCAGACAAAAACCAGAGAGGAGGGAGGTGGGGGGAGGACAGCAAAGCAGAAAAGGGGGGGGGGCAGAAAGCCTGGGAAAGGAAGTCAGATTAACTGCTGAAAGATTCTTTAATTGGCATTTTATCAAAAGAAAGAACTGAGCAAGTTAATTTTTTATTCCATCGCTCCGTTAATCTGCACCTCCTCCCTCCTCTTCCCACAGAACACCAGCTTGCAGTCGTGCGTGTGTGTGTGTGTATTTATTAAATGCTGATTATTGCTATTTTTAAAGCAGCACTTCTAATTTAGGGACATCAAAGGCAGAGTGTGCCGATTATCTTCTGGAGTCAGTTATTATATATAAGTGAGAGAGTGGGCGAGCGAGGGCGCACGCACACTGGAAGAAGGTGCTGAATAATAATAAAAGCTTCAAACATTCAGGCACCTTTCAAAATAAGAGCATGGCAGGAGAACAATGAGGAGTGCAGGCAGATCAACAGAGAAATGAACTGAGCCAGTGGAAAGGTGCAGAGGCAGGACAGAGTGTGTGTGTGTGTGTGTGTGGATGGAATTAGAAGTAGTCAGGCTGGACAGGTTGATCGATTAGAGTCATTGATGTGACCCACCCTGTAGGTACGCACTCACTCATGTGAGGGGAAAGATCAGACCGTGTGTGTGTGTGTGTGTGATTTCATGACAAATTAGGAACAGGAATTGGCTGTGAGAGTTGCTTATCCATTAGTATATTATGCCGCATTGTCAGAGTGTCCTTGCTCTTTCCGCAGGTTTGTGTGTGTGTGTACACACTACACACTACATACAGTGGGAGTGATGTATAAGGGCTGGACTTTGGGCTGGATGCAGTGTGAAGGGAGAATCTGTGTGTCTGTGTTTGTGTGCTCTCCGCTGTGTGTGAAGCTTTTTGTCGAGCTGCTTCCTCTTGCATCAAACAGAAAGTGTGATCAAAGCTTCATTTAGTCCTCTGAGATCAGAGTCAACATCAGAGAACAGCATGCACACAGTCTGTGGACATCTGACCAAATGTGTTGTTTTCAGGAGAAGTCGAGAGGTTCAGACAGAAGTGTTGTGATAAACGTGGCTAATAAGCGAGCAGGGCTGTGTTCAAGTGACCACACAGGTACACCTTTCAGTACGATGGTACAGAACCAGTGGCTCTACCTACACACCAGAAGGTACTGGCCCAATCTGGCCCATGTATGAAAGCATCTTAGCTGGACTGCACTCTTGATTGGACGCTTGGCAGCTGTCAGGTGTGTGCCGGGTGTTGCTGAGTGTTACTGTGTTCTACACAGTGACTGGACCAGATGTGATGACTCAGAGCTCTGACAGAAAAACATCAGCTGACAAACGAAAAGGTCACAAACACTCAAGTGAACGCCAACAGCACGTTAGCTTAGCTGCAAACAGGTCCTCTAATCAGAGATGGAGCTGCAGACCTGAGAGTCTCATTCAGACAGTGTTTGGAGTCTATAACCTGTTGATGGCTGTCAGACTGTGTGTGTACGTGTGAGATCAGGTCGTGTGTCAGAGGTGTGTGATCAATGCTATTCTGTCTGTCTGTGTGTAATGATGGATGACGCTGCTATCAGAGGGATCTGAGGACCTGCTCGTCGTCAATACTGTCTCTGGAGGATGCGGTGTGTGTGTGTGTGTGTGTCACACTGATGAATCCCCTGAGCAGAATGAATGTGTGTGTTTCTAAAACAAAGATGGCCCAAAATAATGAGTGCAGGCGGTGACTCACAGGCTGACATATGGTATTTTCTGTGACATCATCTTCAGTCTCTGCACTGAGATCCTGCCAGCTAACTGGTTCATGCAGCTTCCAGCACGATGGCTCACATTTCCTCTGCTTCATCCGACTGGATCAATGCATTTACATATCCTACATATTACATATCAGAAGTCTGTCATCTGACCCACCGACAATAGGGATCAGTGATGTTTCATCATGGAGGTCATCCTAATGGACCGTCGCTTTTTTAAACTCTGTCAGTCATGTCTATCACAAGCTCACTTCAACCAATCAGATCCCAAGCTGCTGAGGCTTTCTGACAGCAGTTAGCGTGTGTGTAGAGGGTTGTTGTGTCTTTGTGAGGACAATTTGAGCATAAAGTCAGTAAAACAGAACTCACTTTCTCCCTTCCTCACAAGACTCTGATTGGTCCGTACCAAACCTGGTGTTAGAGCCTGAAGTCAGGCGGATTCCAGCATCCTCACAGGGCAAAGGTTAAAGTCTCATGTGATGAGCTGATTGGTTCTTGGTCCATTCTAGGTGGACACAAGACATTTACAAAAAACCTGCTTAGTGGAGGTTAAGGTCATTGGAAATTTAAGTTCATATCTTGTTTTTTTATGTCCTAAAAGTAACAAAAACACAATATAACATAATTCGTGCATGAAAGGGTTAATGCAACAGTTTGTAGACGAGGAGTAGAGGCGAGGAAACGACAATGAATGGAGAGTCAGAACCTGAGCACTGATTGGAGGAGACTTTCGGGTCTTTCCAGTGTGATGAAGGATTGTCCTGTGAGGGCCTCCACTGCTCAGAGGCAAATATCCAACAGGGTCAAACAAGGAAGTGGCTCGCTGACGTGGACTGTTTACCTGCAGCCAGCGCTCAAACCCGATTGGTCAGAAGACTTCCTCACATTCATAAACAGATCACTGTTCCCTTAATACACATTTAGCAAGTACAATGTTCTGGAATGAAACTGTTCCACTGCGAGGTTACACACACACACACACACACAGTGAGGAGAGTGCATGAACACAAACAGGCCCTGGCACTGCAGGCATCCAGCCATGCCAAGGGACATTATTTGGCAGCTGTCAGCTCTAATAGGAGTATAGCAGGGTGGGAGACAGATCCAGGCTCTGTACCAAGCCTACAAGGGTGCACTATCTGGCAGCTACAGCAAATGTTTGTGTGTGTGTGTGCGTGTGTGTCAGAGGGGCTGCAGTTTCAGACCCCCTCTGACATCATACAGGCTTCCAGTTGTGCCTCTGCAGTTTCCATTTAGCCTCATATATACGCAGGGGTGTGTGTGTGTTCGGAGATTGTTCGGGGAGGGGGGGGGGTTTCAAGCTCATGCAACACAGAAGCAAAAAAACATCATAATACAATGGGTTAATAATATTTATAATAAGAAATCAATAAAAACAGCTCCTGTGTGGTCATAAACCTGAAAATACACACACACACACACATTTCCCACCCACTGTAACTTCTCCAAATTACCACCCATGAGAATGAAGGGGTGAGTCACTCCTGTGTGCATCAATTAACTCCCTCTAGGCACGACTGTAGGTAAGAGACCAGCAGTGTGTGTGTGTGTGTGTGTTAAACTGGCTGTTTGGATACATCAGAGTTTCAGTGGAGGCCCCTGGAATCATCTATGGGGGGCCGTGTAATATAAACTAACCTGCTGTGACAGTGAAGAGTGATTCAGCTACAAACTGCTGTGTTACACACCCAGGGGAGTGTGTGTGTGTGTGTGTGTGTGTGCGTGTGTGTGTGTCTTATTACATGACTGTGGGGTATTTTTCTCACTTTATTTTTAGCATCCAGTGCTCTTTGACAATTGAAAACAATAGTGCAGATTCACTTTCACAACAGGCTGCACGCACACACACACACACAACGCGCACACACACACACAGCAGTGTGTTGGTTGCACAGTGTTTGACTGTGTGAGCTGCACTTTGACCATAAAAACTCTGCAGAGACAATCAGCCGCTTGAAGCAGAGCCACAAAAACTCTTTCTGAAGGTTCCATCCATCCAAAAAGCCGACTGTGGACAAACACAGTGATGACTCAGAGCACAGGAACATGGCTGCAGTCACACACACCACGCTCCTGTTCACAGAATAATGTGTCTCCTGTCTCCTTCCTTTCATTTTACTATTTTGTCCTACTGGAATCATTAATCTAACAGTGTTAGCTCTTCTGACAAGGTTGACTTTCCATGAAAACACCACACACTCCTGGACCTAGATGTTGAGAAGTAATCTGATTACAGTAACCTGATCAGATTGGATCTAAGATTCTGAAGTGTCTAAGAGCCCCGAAGTGCAACCTTCGGGGCTCAAAGTTGAAGCCCATGCAGAAGTGTCAAAACTTGTAATTCACGCCGCAACAGCTGGGGGTTGGCTCCAAAAGAGAGTCATTTCCCATAGACTCCCATGTTAAAATGGCCGACTTCACAGCAGAAAAAAACATGCTTACAGCCTGGTACAAAAAACCACTCTGGTCTCAGATGATAGGTTCTCTTCTAGTGTCAATTGTAGGGGGGGGGGTGAATTTTTTTACAACTCACTCGTTTCAATGGTATTCTGACTTAAAATTCCGCATAATTATGGGCGTTGCCGCTTGAGTGACAGACGGTTGACGTATCACAACGTGAGTTTCCAGCTTCCACGACTGCCCGCCCCCCCTAAACCCGGCTCGTGCTCCCCCTTTTTGTCAATATTTGGAGTTTTGGTGGACGTGACGCTGCCAACATGGCGGCGGCCATCAACGTCCTGGAACCTCCCACCGAGCCTCAGAACGGCTCTACGGGTGACGTCACGGAAGCTCTGTCCATAGTTTTTACTGTCAATGGTTTCATGTTATTGTGTTTACTCTGTTTACCTGGTGGTTCATGTCCTCTCTACATGTATCAGGCTGTGCTGCAGAGCACTGAAACTTCTGTTTACTCCATCAACACACACACAGTGTAGCCCTCCACCTGTCACATCCACCAGCCTCCACCTTCCACTCTGAAAGCAGCTGCTGCTTCTCTCCCTGCCTTTTCCTTAAAAAAAGCATATCAAACTTCCAGAGTGAATCTCTCCTCCTACATGGCGTTTTCTCCGCTGCCTGTGAAGTTCTTTGTTAAGTTAATGGATTTCATTTTGAAAATCGACCGGGTTCTCTTTGGTGTTCTGGTGCCTGACTTCCTGCCTGCTCCATCTGGCCAGGCTGTCCTTCTGGTTGGCCTCTGAAAGGCTCTCATTGACTAAAACAGCAGCGTTAAACAGCGGCTGTCGCTACACAACATGTTCGGTGGTGCTCACCTACAGCAGCACGCCGGGTTCACTCATAAACACACACTGAATCTGTTCAACTGCAGCTCCACTCTCATATTTTACAGAAGAGCGGCCCACAGACTCTCTCCTTTCATTCTGACTGAAGCTCTTTCCGGCTCACCACCCCTCACTGTGTGTTTGTTGTTACTTTTATGTGTGTGTGTTCATGTTTTTGCCTTCTTCCTGCAGGACTCTGACAGAGCTTCTGAAGCAGCCTGGTGAGGCCGGAGCTGTGGATGGAACCGGAGTTCATCATCCGGTGGGAACCAACGGGATCTCAGCCAGAGCTCTGCGCTCCAACAACGGTCAGTCTCAGGATGTGTGTGTGTCTGTGTGTGTCTGTGTGTGTGTGTGTGTGTGTCTCTGTGTGTGTGTGTGCAAGAAAACAGCTAATGTCTTGTAACGATATCAGAGCAAATCATACATTTGTTCATGTCTTTGCATAATCTTTATAGTGACACAGGTGACATTCAGTCCTGTTTGTTCATCACCCACACACACACAGGGACACACACACAGGGACACACGCACAGACACACAGGTCATATTTAATTAAGATGTGATTAGCTGCACACACAGACGAGTGACTGTGTGACCCATCTGTTTCTCTGGACGCTCTGGCAACACACACACACACACACACACACACTCACAGTTTAGTTCATGGACATGTTTCAATCCTGGTTTCTACGACAGATGTTTGAAGGTCTTGGAAGCGAACAGCCCTCTGTGGTTCTGTTGTGTTACTGTGTGTCGGTGTGCCTCAGGAGTAGATGTTTCACATGTTCTGCTTCACATATGAATAATTCTTCTGGTTACACTCACAGTTCATCCCTTCACCCACAAATGGAACACACTTTCATCTTCTCTCTGCATATAAACAACTTTTCTGTCCTGGTTTTCACCCTCTGCAGTTCTCTGCTTTCATCTCCTCCTTCGCTCCCTCCATTCTTTTCTCTCCTCTACCTCCCCCTCTTCCTCACTTTGTTTTTTTTTGTGGCCTTCATTATCGACTCACACATTTAGCCACGCACGCAGCCCAGGCAAAAACATTTTTTGTACTAAAACAGCTGCTGAATACAGTGATGTTAGAGGTTACCATGACAACAACAACACTTTTGGGGGTCACATCCTTTGAAGAATGAACTGAGCATTGTTAAAAATGCTCACAGGAGCAGCAGCAGCAGCAGTGAATTTGTGTAGACTTTTGTACACGTCATTAAACGCAGCCTTGAAAGGACGACAGAAACATTCCCTCTGACTTTCAAATTAATCATCACCTCAATGATCATTTCATCCTATTTCAGAATCAGAATCGTGTTTATTGCCATGTAATTGACGAGGATTCACATTACTAGGAATTTGCCTTAGTGATTGGTGCATACATAAAACGTATAATAATTAACATGAAATAATAATAAATAATTTTGTGGTCAAGGTGACCTTTGACCTTGTGTGTGTGTGTGATGCCAGGTGAAATGAGGCTCCAGCAGGGTGATGGGAAGATGCTTTCCTGATCCTGCTGAGTCGGCTGTCATATAATCAGCTCTTAATTAAACACATTTAATCGTCAGCCTGTTCAATGTGAGCAGCACAATACTGTCCCTCAGACTCTCTCGTCCTCCTCTAAGACTCTGCTGCTCTGACTTAGACCCCCTTCAGACTCAGAGGTGGGTCTGAACACACATGCAGTTAGCAGATCTGGCTAGCGGCGTCATGATCTGGGTTAATAGGAACAGTATCCAGGTCGTGTACAAAAGCTGTGTGTAAACATCTGTCGAACTATGAGAGCTTTGGCTGGAGTTTGTTTTCGACATGGCTACAAAAAATTCAAATTTTCCCTCTAGGATAAATGATAAATTCTGATTCTAGACCAAAAAGAAAATGAAAGAAGGAATGAAACCACATGGTGCATGTGCATACCCGGTCCTAACTATCTGAACAGGGTTTGAATTTTGTGATGCAACACCTAGCGGTTTGGAAGACGGCAACGCAAAGGACGCCAGACTGAACCAGAATAAGCTGCACAGAGCGTAAACGCATGTGTGTGATTTGAAAACAGGTCTGAACGTATCCGACTTATACCCCGTTCACACTGGGGAAAAAAATGTGGCTTAAGCATCCAGATCAATCCAGAGTGTGAACACCTCGAATCCGGCTGTATCCAGTTTGATTTCAATGCCGTTCAATCCGGCTAGATCCACCTCTCGTGGGTGGATCTAGCCGGATTGGCTCAAATGTGGCTCAGGTGTGAACGCAAATGTGGCGAGCGAATCTGGTTAGCGACATGCTACTTCCGGTTAGCGAGTGCTAACGACACGGACAAAAAAAACGCACAACGCATGCGCACACGCGGTCCTACCGCGGCCTGAACGGACTCTGTATATTACGAGGTGCCACCTAGTGGTTTGGAGGACAGCAAACACGCTGGATGAAGCCGGATTGAGTGCGGACACAACTGTGTGCTAGCCAGATTTGAAAATAGGTCTGAACGCATCCAGCTTAAAGGCTGTCTGGGCTCAATCCTACTCTAGCTGGAATTTCTCCAGTGTGAACTGAGCCTTAGAAGCTGTCCGGAGACAGTCCCACTGTAGCTGGTTTGACAGGGTCATAAAGGCAGGGGTGCTGCTTACCAGCAGACAGGGCAGGCAACTGCTTGGGACCCCCGGCCAATCAGATGCCTTAAGGGCCAAAACCTTAAAGAGCAGCAGCGGCAAAACAGCAGGGGGGGGCTGACTGTGAGGAGGACAGCTGGTCAGCTGCTGCTGTGTTCTGGTGTGGTGAGCCTTAGGACAGCCTCCCTTCAACCACTCACAGAAACACAGAAACCCACACACCTACACATGTATGCAGATGGTTACATGTCAGCATATAACCGCTGCACAGTGTCAGTGCCTGCGTGACTAGGAGAGGACTAAAGGAATATCAGGTGTGCGAGCAAAGCTCTGCAGATAGAAGGAGAGTCACGTTCTCTCCATGTATGAGCTGAAAGCGGGAGAAAACAGAAGGAGCAGGTATGAGTCAGAGTGTGTGAGGGGATGGGTGTAAAGAAGAGGGAGCGTCAGGGGAGGAGCAGTGAGACAAGAACAGATGGCAGGAAGATGGAACGTTGGAATGTGGACGCTCCCAGATCGCTGATGGTTGTTACACACTGAGCTGTGTGCGTTCACAGGAAGTCGTTCATAACACACAGTCAAGGCTGAAAGAAGCAGTGTGTTCATCTGCAGCCATCTTCAGACAATACAGACTGGAGCATGGTAAAGCTGCTGATAACCCACACTGAGAGAAGCTCTGGATGGACGCCGGGTCAAAATAATTCACAGAGGTGTCTTTTTAGGATGATTCCTTTGTTCTCAAGGGAGCAGCACAGATCTGCTGCAACATCCAGGCTTTTATTCACATCTTTTAGTTCAATGTAAAACAGAAAGGAAAATAATCAGATCTGAGAGCCAGGTGTTTCACCAAAACCAGCAAAGACGTTCCATAGAATGCAGATCTGAAGTGAAGACCGGCTGTACAGAGCCACTGTTCATGACCAAGAGTCAGGTCCAGCTGATTCAGTCTGTCACACACAGTCTGTCTCTGGATTTCTTTATCACAGGTAACCTGGACACAAACACACCTCCAACAGAAACTCTGTGAGAGGAGGAGCATCTGCATTTGTGGGGCATAATTTGCATGTTGTTGTGAGAGAAATGAAAACATTAGAGTGGGAGAGGGAGGCAACAGAAGGAGGGAAACAAAGACAGAGTGTGTTTGATGTAGAGAAGAGAAAGAGGGGGGCGGTAGAGGGGGGGGGGGGCGGCATCTCAGTGACATTGAAATCAAAACAAGGAAATGAGTATCATGGGAGCCTGCAGGATGGGAGTTAAGTGAAAAAGACATACTACAGGCAAAGGAGTGTGTGTGTGAGTGTGAGTGTGTTTACATCTGTGCGCCCTTCATTTCTGTGGACTGTTGGTGCCACATGGGGCCGCTGCCAATTATAAGCACACCGATGCTTTACTAGAAAAAAACAGGATAAAGAATGTAAATGTGCGTGTGTGTGTGTATCCACTCATGCATGGACTGACTGTATATTCTCAGAACCTGACAGGAAGGCAGTGACCTTTGACCCCTCAGTCAGATGGAGGACTGACACAGACCATCAGCGTGTGTCATGGGATCTGGCACACAGTGTTCTGCAGATGATCGATGGTCGTACTGATCATTCTTCAGATTTGTTTTGTTCAGCTCTGTTTGCTTCCTCTTCTTGTTCTCTTCCTCCTCCGTTTGTTTCTGTCGACCTTCACGCCAGCTTTGCAGTAATCTGTTACTGTCTGTCTCTGAGAGGTGGAGGCTGGATTTCACTGAACTTCCTCCTCCCTCAGGCCAAACTATCTTTATCTGCCCAGCCCCTGAGCACCACCCACACAGTGTGGTTTCTGGGTTTGGATCAGCCTGTCTGCATTCATCAGACTCAGATCTGCACACTGATTGTAATGGATTTATTTCAGGCTGATCATGTGACTCGGATCTGACTGCTCAGATTCTTCAAGGTTCTTTCTGGTGTCTTTCTGTCTCGTCTCTGTCCTCTGTTCTCTGCCCTCTGCCCTCTGCCCCTCCAGCTCCTCTCTTATCACTCATGTTCTGAACTCTAAAGCCACTCAGCAGTGATCACAGACCTGCAATAGGCCGTGGACGTTCTTTTAGAAGGGAAAACACATGGAATGTAAACAAGTGAACAGACAAGTGGTTCTGTTCTATTCACTCTGGTTCTATGATGAAGTGAAAGTCAACCAGCTCACAGAGGAACCATCCAGAATAAGCTCATTAATGAGGCGGATTACAGCCACCAAAACAAAAACGATCAGACACCAAGGTCAGATCGCCAGGCAGCGACAAACAGGAAAATATAGAACAACTGAAACACACAGGTGACACGCTCACTTCACACAGCCAGCCAGAGCCTGCGGTGGGTTGGGCCTTCAGATTACTAGTTTCAGAGAATTGTTAGAAATGATGGGAGTGTTTCTGTTGAGGTGTCTGACTGAGAGAGAGAGAGAGAGAGAGGGAGAGAGAGAGGGAGGGAGGGAGGGGGTGTGTGTGTGTGTGTGAGAGAGAGAGAGAGGCAGAGAGGGACGCATCTCCATCCCACAGGATGTGTGTTTTCACACATACACACACAGAGTCCATTTCTCAGGCATGCTTATATTTATGTGTGTGTGTGTGTGTGTGTGTAAAAGTGTGTGTATGTGCATTGATCCAGTGTAGTGCTTTCTTTTATTTCAGTCATTTGAAGGACACCAGACCCTACACACACACACACACACACACACACACAATGACACTCTTGTGCATGGTTTATGATGTCTTCCAATGCTTGTCCTCATTTGTCTGTATTGAGCTACAATTTAGAAAATCGTCTCTCAACAATGCCCACTAAGCCTGGCAGTGTGTGTGTGTGTGTGTGTGTGTGTGCGTGCGCGCACTGAGGGACAACCGTCCTGATGGTCAGGCGTTATGGATTGACACATTTTTACACATTTGACCTTAAAATATATTTGAGTGAGCGGAAGCCTGTGATTGGATTCAGCTTTTCTCTCTCTCACTCTGTGTGTGTGTGTGTGTGTGCTGTTTAAAGCTGGAGGTTATTGAAACGATGAGCCACTCAGAGCTACTTTAGAAGCAGGAGGATGTTTTTACAGCAGCGACAGATCAAAGGCAGAATTTCCACGGATGTGAAGAGAGAGAGAGAGTGTGTGTTTGTGGTTTGTGTGTGTGTGTGTGGTTTGTGTGAGTGTCTGTTGGGTGCTGATATGAGGCGCTGCTGAGCCTCTCAGTGAGCTTCAGTGTGTGGCTATACATTAAATGGACCTGGACCGGGCCTGGATTATCCTGCACTGCTGCAGGCTCACTGATAGCATTACTGTTATGGAGCGACTGGGAGGGATCGGGCTCCATTTTGGCTCCGTTATTCAGTCATAATGAGGCGTAACCCCCTCTCAGACTCAGTGCTTAATGCATTAGGCTGAGGGTAACTCTGCTGCTCAGGACCAGGACCAGGACCAGGACCAGGACCAGGGATTCTACTCCTGCTAGGAACTGCACCATCTCTGCACCTACAGCAGAACATGGAAGTGGTCCTCTGCCTCTTTGCCTGTTTTTGGATTAAGCAGTAGTAGGCAGACTCATGCCAACATGGTGACGGCCTCCACAAAGAGCATTAAACCTGCTCTTTAGAACCCTGTGGGTGACATCACAGATGAGTTCTGTACCTAAAACCTTCATCAATACATCAATAATGGTCAGCTGAAAATCAACTATTGACCATGACAGCTACAAACAGGAAGTCCTTCAGAAACTGACTGTTGATCCTGTGTGTGCATGTGTTAGGGTATTTAAGCTTTGACAGTGGACCCACTGTACTCTCAGTTCACAGGGCACCTGCCGAACCAGGTGAGTTCTCTGAGCTTCTAGGTGCTTATCTGAGCCATGAGCCTGAGACATGAAGGGTCTGAATGAAGGCTCTGCTGGTTATCTCATTTCCTTTGATACTACATGTGTTCTGGTTCACTGTTGTTTATTCAGCAACAATCTGCTACAATACCACCATCACACACTGAGAGTGTATCAGGAGGAGGAGGAGAGGGAGAGAGAGGAGGAGGAGAGGGAGGAAGAGGAGTAGAAGTGGAGGAGGAGGAGAGGGAGGAAGAGGAGGAGAAGTAGAGAGAGGAGGAGAGGGAGTAAGACGACAAGTAGAGAGAGGAAGAGAGGGAAGAAGAGAAGTAGAGAGAGGAGGAGAGGGAGGAGGAGGAGGAGAGGGAGGAAGAGGAGTAGAAGTAGAGAGAGGAGGAGAGGGAGGAGGAGGAGGGGAGGGAGGAAGAGGAGTAGAAGTAGAGAGAGGAGAGGGAGGAGGAGAGGAAGGACGAGGAGTAGAAGTAGAGAGAGGAGGAGAGGGAGGAAGAGGAGTAGAAATAGAGAGAGGAGGAGTAGGAGGAGGAGAGGGTGGAAGAGGAGTAGAAGTAAAGAGAGGAGGAAAGGGGGGAGGAGGAGGAAGAGAGGGAGAAGGAGAAGGAGGAAGAGGAGTAGAAGTAGAGAGAGGAAGAGAGGGAGGAAGAGGAGTAGAAATAGAGAGAGAAGGAGAGGGCAGAAGAGGAGTAGAAATAAAGAGAGGAGGAGAGGGAGGAGGAGGAAGAGAGGGAGAAGGAGAGGGAGGAAGAGGAGTAGAAGTAGAGAGAGTGAAGAGGGGAGGAGGAGAGGGAGAGGAGAGGGAGGAAGAGGAGTAGAAGTAGAGAGAGGAGGAGAGGGAGGAGGAGGAGTAGAGAAAGGAAGAGAGGGAGTAGGAGGAGGAAGAGAAGGAGAGGGAGGAAGAGGACTAGAAGTAGAGAGAGGAGGAAAGGGAGGAGAAGCAGGAGGAGAGGAAGGAACAAAGCTTTCTGACTAAAACTGAATGCTGTCAGCTTCTACTGAAAGCTGAAATCCACCATAGATATCACTGAGCTGTGTGTGTGTGTGTGTGTGTGCTGTTACATATCTGATTGAAATCAGGCTTGCAATAAAAAGCCGGAGCTCTTACAAAGCAAGTGTGTCATAAGGGGCCATAATCTCACACACACACACAACGAGAGGAACAAGGACCCACAATAAGCAGTACACACCTTAAAAGCCTGAAACACACACTTCGTTACACACATGTGAGCACTGCACATAAAAACAGCACATGTAAATGACACACACACACTCTCTCTTTTCTCTCACTGTTTTTGTCCAGCACTCACACACACACACACACACACACAGTGCCACATCCCATCACGTCACTTCAGAGAGCGTGTTTAACCTAATCACACTCAGCCATGCGTGATCCTCAGAGGGGGAGTCAGGTCTGTTATGACAGCCGATGTGCTGTGTGACGGCCACGGGGTTTAGAGAGCACCGGCCAGCACACGCACACACACACACACACACACACACACACACTCAGTGGCTCTACATTGCATGACACAGACCTGTGCAGGATGACGGGGGGGTGTGTGGGGGGGGGGGACTAATTGTACGGTACACTCTGATATCAAAAACCTGCGCCTACGTCCAATCACATCGGCTCCTTCCAGCTGACAGGAAGTGATCTGTGACAGGCTGAGCGCTTACCTGTGAGGAGATCGCAGCTGTGTGTAGGACATGAGACGGTCTCCTTGAAACTGACCCTGACAGCAGCAGAGAGCACGCCCACACCAACACACACAAGTGGGTCAGACTTCAGACCTGCTTACTGCCTGTCTGCCTGCCTGTCTCTCTGTCTGTCTGTCTGCCTCAGTGACACCGTATTGACTGGTCAGGTTCAGCAGTGTCAGACACTACAATAGTGACATTAATCACAGCACAAGAAGACCTTCAGTGTGTGTGTGAGTGACAGACAAGGTGAAACTAGGCAGTGAAGTTGTACAGGACTGTCAGTGAGCTGCTGTGTGACGGACAGTCTTGGTTAAGACCCAGTGATTAAGTGAACAGTCACCAGGCTCCACGTGTGTGTTCGCCTCGTTTCTCATCATTTAAACTTGTCATTGATTATTCAAAAGTCCTCGCCGCCACCACCAAGGGGTTCTTAAATCCTAACACAAAGACACATGACAGGGTGACAACTGTCACACACATGACGCATACAGACCTCTACAGCAGGGTCAGAGCCTCCATCCACTCCTCCACGTGTCCTGTGGTCATGACGTCACATAAACGTAACCATGCGTTGTTCCTGATTGGCTGATTATTGACTCAATGTGTTGGAGTTGTAGCTGCCTATAACCTCCATGACTGTGAATATTATTCGTTTCATGAGTCTTAGACGCAGAATCTAGAATCAGCGTGAGCGGCGTGGATGCGGCTCCGCCGTCACTCTGACACAGCTTCAGTTAACTTTTTATAGGAAAATCAGACTGTGCACCGAGGCGTCGCTGCTTGTGCGTGTGTGTCAGGAAAGAGCGGGATGCAGAACAAGAAAGACAATAAATAAATCACAGGAGAACAGATGACAGGATAGGCAGGGCGTGAGCCTGAGAAGGTTGCCAACGGTGACGGAGAGATAACATGGAGGAAGAGCGGAGAGGAGCTGTGAGAGGATGAGATAATCAGACAGACACAGAAAACTGTTCCCTGGTGACACAAAGCAATTGATCTTAGCTTGTTGCTCAGAGAGTTTCTCTGAGATCAGGCTGAGCGCTGACACAGCCATCACAGTGCATTATGGGGGATCAAACAGAGGCCAGCGCCGGACGCCACATGTGACGTCTGAGGGGGGTGCAGCAGAGAGGAGGAGGAAACACACAATCCTTCACAGGAGGCTGTGTGTGTGTGTATGAGACAATAAGATGGTGATGAGGTAGGAAACATGACGAGTTGAGGCTGCAGTGTTTGTATAATAAACCCATCTAAATCCACAGATTCCATTTTGTTGTCTCCATCTCTGTCTCTGTCTCCATCTCTGTCTCCGTCCGCTGAGTGTGTGAAATGTCAGGGGACAGCTCACAGGTGCTGGCTGCAGAGTAACAGAAATGTCAGGCATGGTGAAACTGCTGACGTACGGTACTACGTGTGTGTGTGCTATATTAAGTAGTATGTGTGTCATTCTGCAGTAACACTGAGGGTACGTGTGTGTGTGTGTGTGTGTGTAGTATCATCATAGTGACATATGGCTGTCCTGTGATCTCTAATGGAGTGTGACAGTCTGAACATTCACTGCTTAAACTCTGCAGGTTATTTACAGTAACATCAGGTTAGCTCTGATATTAGCTTTAAAGGCACTGGTGTGTGTGTGTTTGTGCGTTTGTGTGTGTGTGTGTTTATAATACACCCTGAGGTGTTACAAGTCACCGGACCATCTCCATTGATAACAGGCTGAATCACCTTACAAATGTCAAAGTCCAGGACACCATCTGAAGGTGCAGCAAACACACACGTACACACACCAACACACACACACTCTCTCTCTCTCACAGACACACACTCCTTCCCTGTCCCTGTGTCTGCTGAGCTCCTCTCTGTGTGTCTTAAAGTGTGAATTTCTTGCTGGTGTGTTCATTCAGCATGTCTAACAGTGATTGATGCTCCTCACACACACTCTCACATAGACTGTGTGTGTGTGTGTGTGTGTGTGTGTGTGGACGTGTCTGTGGGTTTGACCTTCAAACCCCCCTCCACCCCTTGGATGGAGCCGCCATCTTGTATGTTCGGACCAACACCTGATTATGGTGGAGCACTGACTCACTGCAGAGGCCTCCTGGGAGGAGGTGGGACTGTAGTACTGGAGGAGAGTGAGGGGGGTGAGGGGGTGAGGAGGGTGAGGAGGGTGTTAGCTTGTCCTGCACAGACTGTTAATTGGCTGCTATGTATGTAGAGGAGAGGAGAGGAGAGGAGAGGAGAGGAGAGGAGAGGAGAGGAGAGGAGAGGAGAGGAGAGGAAGATGGAGTGGCGCAGAGGATGGGGAGGTGGAGGAGAGGATGACCCCATGAAGTTTGCATGTCTGCCTCCACCTTTCTCTCGCTCTCTCTTTCTTTTTCTCTCTCTGTCTCCCCCCTCCCCCATCTTCCCCCGTGGCCCTTGCATCCCCCCTCTCAGTGATTTGTGGACTCTGTCAGGCGCTGGCAGCTGGTTCGTCTGTCTGTCCCCCACAGAGAGGCAGAAGCAGACAGAGAAGGAGGTCTTTCTGCCTCCCAATAATTACACCTCCTGCTCTTCCTGCTTCTCCTCCTCCATCCTTTTGGTGTCGAATGTCTGCTGCAGTGTCGTCAGTGGCTCCTTGCAGAGGCTTTGTCTCTCTGACAATTTGTGTTTCTTCAGGATCCTTCAGGGGAAGTTCAAACACACTTGGATGGAACTTTGTGTCAAACACTGAGCAGTTTTCTGAGTGTTTGTCTGAGACACCAGCTGTGATCATGGGACCTTTCTCCTCCTCTTATGTGTGTGTGTACATGTCACAGGTGTGTGTGTGTGTAGATGTCACAGGTGTGTGTGTACATGTCACAGGTGTGTGTGTGTGTACATTTAATATTTAGATGGGAGCCCTGCAGTGATGCTCAGTTGTTATGGAGCTGCATGAAGTCAGCCAGCTGCTGCTAGAGAATACGGATTAGATCATCATAAAGGAAGGACCTCAGACACACCTGAACACACACAGAGACACAGACAGGGACACAGACACACACAGGGACACACATGGAGGCATAGACACACAGAGAGACACACAGAGACAGCAGACACACACAGGGACACACATGGAGGCACAGACAGACAGAGACACAGACACACAGACACACCTGAACACACACACAGACATACAGAGAGACACACACACACACACGGATACACATGGAGACACAGACACAGATGCAGGCAAGGGAATTAAGATGATGAAGTGTGTCTTCATGATTAGAGCGAGCAGCAAAGCATATCGTCTCTACAATCACATTACAGACCTGCCACAATTAGTCAGGCAGCACAGAGTGCAGGGACATGAGCAGCATGACACACAGACACAGAGACACACATACAGAGACACACACACACACAGAGACATACAGAGACACACAGAGACACACACACAGTGACACACACACACAGAGAGACATACAGAGACACACAGAGACACACACACAGTGACTACATGACAGAGACATGTCCACTGCAGACTCTCAGCACATACCGAATGAGGCATTCATAGAAGTGTGTGGTGCTGTGTACTTGTGTGTGTGTGTGTGTGTATGTTTGAAGCGACACACTTGTGTGTCTCTGTCATCAACCATTACACATCAAATTAGTCCAAAGCAGAGACTGTTCCCATTTCAGCAGCCAAACTGATTAAAGTGACACTGAGCTCTTGTTGTACAACATCCATACATCCACAACACACACACACACACACACACACACACACACACACACACACACACCTATATGCACACAGTCCAACTGTAAAGTTTATTTTGTTGAGTTAAACAGGAAACTTCTCCACCACTCCTCCTCCTCCTCAGTTGTCTTAATCACTCCTCCAACTTCTCTTCATTTGTCTTCATCACTCCTCCTTCTCCTCCTCCTCAGTTGTCTTCATCACTCCTTCTCTTCAGTTGTTTTTATCACTCCTCCTCCTCTTCAGTTGTCTTCATCACTCCTCCGCCTCTTCAGTTGTCTTCATCACTCCTCCTCCTTCTCTTCAGTTGTCTTCATCACTCCTCTTCCTCTTCGGTTGTCTTCATCACTCCTCTTCTTCCTCTTCAATTGTCTTCATCATTCCTCCTCCTCTTCGGTTGTCTTCATCACACCTCTTCCTCCTCCTCTTCAGTTGTCTTTATCACTCCTCCTCCTCCTCCTCCTCTTCGGTTGTCTTCATCACACCTCTTCTTCCTCGTCAATTGTCTTCATCACTCCTCCTCCTCCTCCTCTTCAGTTGTCTTCATCACTCCTCCTCCTCCTCCTCTTCAGTTGTCTTCATCACTCCTCTTCTTCCTCTTCAATTGTCTTCATCACTCCTCCTCCTCCTCTTCGGTTGTCTTCATCACTCCTCCTCCTCCTCTTCAGTTGTCTTCATCACTCCTCTTCTTCCTCTTCAATTGTCTTCATCACTCTTTCTCCTCCTCCTCTTCGGTTGTCTTCATCACTCCTCTTCCTCTTCAGTTGTCTTCATCACTCCTCCTCCTCCTCTTCAGTTGTCTTCATCACTCCTCCTCTTCCTCCTTTTCAGTTGTCTTCATCACTCCTCCTCTTCCTCTTCAGTTGTCTTCATCACTCCTCCTCTTCCTCCTTTTCAGTTGTCTTCATCACTCCTCCTCCTCCTCTTCAGTTGTCTTCATCACTCCTCCTCCTCCTCTTCAGTTGTCTTCATCACTCCTCCTCCTCCTCTTCAGTTGTCTTCATCACTCCTCCTCTTCCTCTTCGGTTGTCTTCATCACTCCTTCTCTTACGGCCCTGGTCAGTATCTCACACTCTGTGAAACAAAGCGCAACAAAATGATCAAACATCAGAAGTCCGACCGATCATTGCTGTTTGTGCGACATTAATCACTTCCCCTGAGCCCCTGTACACTGTTAGATTAAAGACGCAGGACGAAGCTGGAATTCAGTCCGATAAAAAAAATCTTACGACTTAGAATTCAGACCTAAAAGTGTGCAGTGTGTGTGTCCGGCCTTATAGAGAGAGCTCAGCTGTTCACACTCATAAATAACCTCTAACCAGGTTCAAATCTGTCTATGTTTATTACCAATCCAGTGTGTGTGTGTGTGTCCATGACAGTGTGTGTAGATGTATAGTGGTCCATCACATTATGTAAAGTGCTGAGCAGTTCAATGCATTCAATGTGTGGGCTAAAGGCTGAAAATAATGGAGTTATCCTGGGATAGACCCTCATTTATTCTGTGAGAGAGGGAGGATGACGGAGAGCCTTCCTCACTGAAACCAGTGAACTGAAATGACTCCACTTAGTGCGCACATACGCACACACAGCGACACTAAAGGAATGTGTAAACAAGAGAAAAGCATCAAGTCAGTCAGCAAGGCAGAGGACAGAGACAGTTGGCAGCCATTTTGTCTAAAAGTTTTTCCATGACAGAGTCAACATGTAGCATCACTGCAGGATGATAAACTAGAGCGAGACAGCTGTGAAGCACTGAAAGCAGAAACAAAGGATAAAGAAGAGGGTGCAGGCTGCACACACGTTAGTTTCATCGTTTGGTGGCAGATGGTCGGCCTCACACTCGGAACAGGAGCGATGAGGAGCAGGTGAGGAAGGAGACAGGAAGAGGAAGTCACAGGGAGGAGAGAGAGCTCTGTGAGCACAGCTGCTGTGATGAGTTCGTGTGATTCAAAGAGATGACAGCACGTCATACTGTACACCACAATACACGTGAAGGAGGCCCACATGTCACACACTGGAGGCTAAACACAATCAGTGTCATCAGTTTGTGGGTCTGTGTGGTTGATGTGACGACACATCTGCTGGGTACATGTTGTTGCATTTAAGATAATATTAATATTTACATCACAGACGAATAATGTTTAAATGAGTAGTGAGTGGGAATAGCCATTCAGTAGAGACACAGAACCCAACTATCCAAGTTATCATGAGCTCACGTTCATATTCATGATGATGTTACAGATTAAAGTTGCTGATCACATAGACTGACCTTTAAAGCTGAAGGCTCTGCAGCGGTCTGTGCTGCAGTGACGCCTCCTTACAGTAACTCATGAAAGTCAGCTCATCAAATTAGAGTGGGTTTATATTGTCAGATATCTGTCCACAGTGATATGCTCACTGCACAACATGCAGACTCACACAGCTGGTGTGTTACTGTAGGAACTGTATAAAAACTCATGTGACGTGACCATTCTGCACTGCAGCTTGAATACTGATACATAACATTGATCCATTTATTCTAAGACGATCAATTCTTCCACTTATTTCTGTCATGTTTATTTTACAGTGCGCGCTCTGCATTAAACAGGAGTCTCCTCCTACTTCCTGCATCAAGTTTTCCCTTCTTCTTCCTCTGTGTGTGTGTGTGTGTGTGTGTGTGTGTGTGTGTGTGACAGTAGTCATGTCAGAGTGAGGCTGGCTGAAGCCCTTGCAGCATTCAGCCTCTTTGATGTTGAGCCCTGCTGAATTAGGCCATCACCCAGCGGTGCTCTGCCGCCTGCACACAGACACACACACACACACACTCACAAACACTTTGTGAGTGCACACATACAAACCAGAATAAATGAATGCTGGCAGCAAAGCAGGCACACACAAAACTGCATGAGGAAATGGAGCTACACACTGGTAACACACAAAGCTGTACATGCCTGGCAATACTTTAAATAATGTGCACTAAAACGTCACACAGTCTCTCCATACACACACACACTCACTCACACACACAGTGACTAACACTGATGTAAGTCCTGGTTTCTTCTTCTCTTTAATAAACATAAAGTTGAATTCCTGTGAGTTCCTCTCCTCCGAGGCCTCGTACTATACATCAAAACACGCACACAGAAATGTAGGACATTCAGAGGGAATTTATTCAAGAATACAGAGAAGAGTTTATTCCTTCTGAACAGTGACAGGAAGCCTCCCGAGTTACACATGAAACCAGCCGCTGACCCCGTCAGTCAGAAAGAGAACACCATGTCTTAAAATAAAACACACTTAAAAACACCTTCATTTGGAACCAGTGCTGCCACAGACTCACACTCACAGACTCACACTCACAGACTCACACTCACACACTCACACTTACAGACTCACACTCACGGACTCACACTCACGGACTCACACTCACAGACTCACACTTACAGACTCACACTCAGACTCACACTCACAGACTCACACTCAGAGACTCACACTCATGGACTCACACTCACGGACTCACACTCACAGACTCACACTCACGGACTCACACTCACAGACTCACACTCACAGACACACTCACAGACTTACACTCATGGACTCACACTCACAGACTCACACTCACAGACGCACACTCACGGACTCACACTCACAGGCTCACACTCACAGACTCACACTCGCAGACTCACACACACACTCACGGACTCACACTCACAGACTCACACTCACGGACTCACACTCACACACAGACTCACACTCACAGACTCACACTCACAGATTCACACTCACAGACTTACACTCACAGACTCACACTCACACACTCACGGACTCACACTCACGGACTCACACTCACAGACTCACACTCACGGACTCACACTCACACACAGACTCACACTCACAGACTCACACTCACAGATTCACACTCACAGACTTACACTCACAGACTCACACTCACACACTCACGGACTCACACTCACGGACTCACACTCACAGACTTACACTCACAGACTCACACTCACGGACTCACACTCACGGACTCACACTCACACTCACAGACTCACACTCACAGACTCACAGACTCACACTCACAGACTCACAGACTCACACTCACAGACTCACACTCACAGACTCACAGACTCACAGACTCACACTCACAGACTCACACTCAGACTCACAGACTCACACTCACAGACTCACACTCCGACTGAACTTCTGTTCGTCCATCCCTGGAAACAGATGTAAACTCAAACAGCATTGAACAGGTCGCCTGACCGAGGCTGGAGGTACCTGCAGAGGTAGCAGAGTCTGCGCCTGCAGCGCCCCCTGTAGGAGCTCTGAACAGCCCCGGTCCATGCTAATAGTTAACCAGCAACAGCACAGATGCTCAATGTGCTGGTTAACACATCATGAGAGCAGCTGCTTCCAGCTGCTTTCCTCCAGCTCACACAATCACCTCTGTGATGTCACAGCTTTGTTCTGATTGGCTGAAGACTTTCCTGACACACTGACACTGAGCTTCAGAGCCTGCTGATAATCCGTCCCACAGGGATGAATTAATTTGATCACAGCAGCTCTTAGAGAGTATCTTAACGAAGGTTAGGTTTAATTTGCAGCAGGAAACTGTACCAACAGTTCAGAACACACCCAGCCTGCTGCTGTCACACAGGTGTACACCGTCAGAGCCTCCATCACTTTCAGGTCTGATGTGCTACAGGAAGTAGTGATAATCTGATTCTCCACCTATGCAGCACCCACTGCTTACGCCATAAAGGCAGCTCAGGCTCAGGTAGCTAATGATGAACTCACAGAAAGGTGAGTAATGTGCAGCTCACAGGAGCAGACTCAGACTGTTCATGTAAATTATCTCAATAAAAGCCCAGATAACCGCCATGTGCGCCACATCCACAGCTCCATCCCAGCCTTCATTAGCGTGACTGTTATGTTGCCAGAGCTGGTTGTTGTGCTGCACATTGGTTATGCTGTAATAACATAACACTCTCTCTCTCTCTCTCTCTCTCTCTCTCTCTGTCTAACTGTCTCTCGGCCGGGAACAGCCCTGTGGTCAAACTGGAGAGCAGCCAGGGATCTTTCCATCAATTAGCTGATATTTTCTGCTGCTCTCTCTCTCTCTGCCTTTAACTCTCTCTGTCTTCCGGCTCACTCCATTCCTGCCTCTCATTATTTCCACTGTTGTTGGCTCTCTGGAGGAACACTTGACAACATGGCCTCCAAATGTAGGACACACATTCCTGTGTTTGATATTCTCTGGATGTCTGTGTGGATGGATGACTGAGGAGCTCAGGTGCTTCGCACAAGACGAGTAACAACACACACACACACACACACAGTGGGGCCTCCCTGCCGCACACACAGGGTGTCATTACAGCATATCAATTACACGGTGAAGTGAAGATCTATTTCTAATTCAATCAGTCAGAGCTGGTGTCACATTCCTCGCTCTCTGCCTTCCTCCCTGCCTCGCTCTCGCTTCATTGTCACTGAAGCGTTTCCGTTATCGTGGAGCGACTCAGGTTTGTGTGTGTGTGTGTGTTTGTGAGACAGTTTAAAGGGACGCTTTGTACTTGTGGAGAGAAGTGAGGTAATGCTGACCCTGTTTCATTCCTGTGGTTCTACTTCTATGCCTTCAGAGTAACAGTGAGATAGAACCACAATACTTAGAAGTTAAACACTAAGGTGATCATCTCTCATCAGCTCCTCCAGCAGGTTGACAAACATTCAGATTATTCTGATCCACTGCACAGCTGATCATCTTTATTTACCTCTTTTCCTCCGTCTCTCTCTGTCTGTGTCTGTCTCTGTGTCTCTGTCTGTGTCTCTGTCTGTGTGTGTCTGTGTCTCTGTCTGTCTGTGTCTCTGTGTCTCTCTCTTCCTCAGATCATAACCACTTGAACAACGCGGCGTTGTCTCCACTCGGTCCAGCCATGGCTTTGTCTCACCCTCACAACAACCTGGGGATCGGCTTTAACAAATACGCCTCACTGAAGGCTGTGGGTGAGTGTCAAAACACACACACACACACACATGCTGACATGTTGACTCGGTGCTGCTGTTTGTAACATGGCAGCCATGATGTGAATATGAGGACTGCACCATCCTGATGTCCATAATCCAACATGTTTGGTCTGAAGTTACATGAAGGCTGCATTATCTGTGTGAAGCATGAGCACAGACATGCTGTGTGCTTATCGACACCATGACGAGCTGCACACCTAAAGGACAGGAAGCACATACACCATGTACACACACACACACAAAGATCATGTGATGACTGCAGACAGATAAGGACACAGTGATGAAGATGAGCAGCGACAGCCTGACACGTGTACATTTTACACAAAATGCAAAGAGAGACGTGAGCTTATTCCTGCTTTAGAGCATCAGGCAGTCTGAGACATCCGACTCTTCAAGGACAGTGTCCATGTCATGTTTGGTCATCTTACTTTCTGCTTCTCTTTTGGAGGCACACAGGTTCTGAGTTTCTCCCTGCAGCCTCCTGTTGTGTTTCTTTCAGTTAACGGGCAGAGTTTTATGTCTCTGTCTGTGAAGGACACTGATTCACCATATTTTCATCATCACAGCGTGTCAGAACCGTTTATTTCTGTTTCATTCTCCCACACTCTGCCTGCAGTCAGAGGAGACTCTTATTGTTTTCAGTGAATCCAGCTTCTCTGCTGGTTGTTGCTAGCTGGATTATTGTGGACAGACGTGGACTCTGTGTCCCCTCTGTACAAGACAGTGACACTGATCTGTCCATTGAACTGGCTGTGTAGTTCCACGTTAAGAGTCAGACCACAAACTAATCATCTTTTCACACATGCTTATCAGCTCTGTGGCTGAGCTGTAAACAAGCCACACATCCTTCCTGTGTGGACAAAGTCATGGCTCGGACACACAGTGTGGACAGGCGGGTGGCTGATGGTCTGCCAGGTGAACCAGCAGGTCTTTGAAATCCTTATTAACACACTCACATACAGGTCTCCTCTGAAATACAACAAAGGTGGGGGAAAAGACTCATCAGCTGACTCAGCAGGACTCTGATGGATCAGTCTTAATTAAAGTGGTGTAAGGTGGACAGAAAGTGAGGACAGGAGGAGGAGGAGGAGGTTTGTGTAACGTTCAGTACATGCTACATGCTACAAGGCTCAGATACATGAAGTGAAGAACCTGTGTGGGGGCTGATGAGGAGAACTGGAGTTCTGGAGATGAAGGGATGCTGGTGGTGCTGAAAGCCTGGACTCTTTATTATTTATAAAGATGGCAGCAGCACTGATGTAATACTGCAGATGAAAAGTCATGAGGACATACTGATCCTCTGGACATGTGTGTGGCATTGTGTTAATGAGCAGAACGATCGCACAACCAGACACCATCAAAACAGACAGAGAACTCAGTGTGTTGTCAAAGTGTGAGTCCCTCTGAGGACCTGGCTGCAATTGGCTGCAGGCTGCTGCTGGATGGAGAGCAAACGCTGGTGTAAAGGAGGGAGAGTGAGACACAGAGGACGCTGCTGCCAGGTGGACACTCAGCAGGAAGTGTGTGTGTGTGTTCTCTGTGTTGTATGAACTGAGCCAGGAGAATGTTACTACTGCACAAAACCAGTTTGACAGACAAACACACAACAGTCTCTACACACATGCCAATAGAATAGAATAGAATAGAATAGAATAGAATAGAATAGAATAGAATAGAATAGAAAATACTTTATTTATCCTAAGCTGGGAAATGTCGCTACATGCCAGCTGTCAGAGAGCCTCAGCAGCTTGTTGTGTCTCCTCTTTAATCTGATATACATTCATAACATACTTCTGTCTCCCCTCATCCAGACACCACAGCCAGAGACTACTACAAGAGCTACCCGATGGTAGATTACACCCATCGTCAGTCTCCTCCCACTTTCCAGCCGATCAACTTCCACCCAAAGGACAAGCCCTTCCTGCCACCACCTGACATCCATGCACCCCTCGCCATCACCATCAATGCCTCCCAGATTCCCAAGCCCAAGATCTCTAAGACCAACACCCACCCACTGACCTCCAGCTCTGCCTTCAAAGCCTGGGACCCCAGTAAGAGCCAAATCCAGCATCCAACTGGCTCCCACATGGGCCTGGGAGGGCAGCAGCACCACCCTATCCAGCAGCAGCAGCACCAGCCGCTGCACCAACAGAACAGCCGGCGCCAGGCCTACTCAAACAAAAGGCAGTTCAGCATCGAGACGCTGCCCGAGCTCTTCTCACAGCCGCTGGGATATGGCCGCTCACCACACCTGCACCCCAAGCACAAGGGACTGGCCACCAACAGCAAGACGGAGGTCACGGTGTGAGCGCGGCGGCATGCTCCGATATCTTTTATATCCACATCTGAATGAGACGGCAGGAAATATCGTATCTGGATTTTTAACTCTGCATTTTTCATTGTTGTTTGTGTATTTCCACTGGACGAGGCGCTGACTGGCAGGTGTTGGCTGAGACTCTTTGAAACCGGCAGCTCTTTAAATAATTGAGAGGCCTCTGGGTGTGTTGGCACGGCTCCTCTCAGACCACTCGGTGACATTCAGCACGGCTCACACACACACACACACACACATACACACCAACTCTGAGGCTGTCACACAGGGAGTGTTTCCCTTTAAGACTTTGGCTCCCATCAACACAGACAATGGCATTGTGTTGTCAGCTCCCACTGCCCTGCAGCCTCCGAGGAGTGAGATATCAGCCTGGCATTCACAGAGCGGGGAGGCTGCTGCGGGAGGGATTCATCTCATTCCAGCAGCAAACGAGATGAGAGGGATGTGAAGCATGCACACACAGACACACACAGTGATTCTGAGAGATGGATCAGCTGCTCCCTGGCTCTAGTTTGTTGAACGGGTTCAGTCTGTGTGTTTCTGCAGATGTTTGATTCCAGGAAGTGTCACAGAGAGGTCGTTTCAATGTCGCTGCAGCCAGTTTGGTTTCTGAATATAAACGATCCACTTACATACACACACATACAAACACACAGTTGTTCTCATAACCAACAGTGATCCTCAGCATCATGGGGTGTGTGTGGATGTGCATGGAGGGAGGGGGGGGGGCAGGAAGGACTAACTCTAAACGCAGCTGTGTGATGAAGCGCTCAGTCTCCTGTGTGACATCTCCTGTGAGGCTACGTTTACTGTGAGACACTCTGTGGCTTTGCTGAATTAACTTTCAAAGTGACAAACATGTAATGCATGGCATCATCCAAACAGGATCAAGACTTGATTCCTGCCATTGAGCACGGAATTATGATCCCATGTGGTTCACGAGAATGGCTGGACTTGCTTTCCTGGAGTTGACACGGTGTGAATCCAGCTGTGGATGAGTCCACAAAGTTCCCCTTAATGTGGATCAGAGAGTCAGAGGGTGCAAAGGTTGACCCAGAGATCTGTGGTGCCTGAAGCACCCACCCTGAGCCCTGAAATCCCTCCACAGAGCAGCTCCACAGGCTGACACACTGAGTGAACTCACCTTCATTTGTTATCAGGAGGACACCTGCCATGCCGCAGTGCATATGTCTGCCACATGCTGCAGTGCATCCGGCAGGTGGTGGAGCCTCATCAGACTGAGGTTCGCTCTTCTTCTCTTCTTCCTGGCGCCTGACCTTCCTCAGTGCGTCCATGAGGGGCTGAGCGATGGCCGCGCAGTGCTGTGTGCCGTTTGTGCTTCAAGCTGCTGTAAGCCGTGATGGTCTCACTGAGTGTGTGTGTCAGTGTGGAAGCATAATTACTGACAGTCTGACACACACACACACAAACTGGAACACACTATAACATGGACAAATTATTATTCATATCTGCACATGTGTTGGTGCCAACTGAGAGCTGCAGCTCTTTGATTTTTACTTGCAGCCAACATAATGCCCTCATTTGCATTTCAGTTTCATGGAGCTGTGAATGTACACACGGCCAGGAAAACTTTAAGCAGTCAGAATATTATGATGCTTGTTTGTAACGCTGCAGCGACCTCCACATTTTACCTCTCCAAGATGTGAAAAACCTGTTAGGCGAGCAGTGAGCGCGCTCAGAGCGGCTGCCATGCTTTTGTAATGAGGATCAGCGTGGAGCGGGGATCATGAACACAAAAGCTTCAGACGGATCTGCATGGTGTGAATATGCATCACACACATTCGCTGTGAGCGTGCTGCAGGTTCCTCTTTTAATGGGTCACCTCGTATGAAGACCAAACCGTCCTCCGGTCTGTCCATCATCACAAACAAACAAACAGGAATGGCAGCCAGTAAACAAGCAATATGTGTCAGTAAAGCAATAAGCACTCAGCCGTCCCCTCCCTGTGTGTGTCAGAGCTCTGCTGAGTTTAGCGGCGGTGCTAATGAGGGAGTGGTGTGGGAGCCAAGCAGACTGGGAAAAGATGAAGGAGCTGAGAGGCTGCATGCTCACAGCTGATATCCTGACGTCTGTTTTTCATTCTCAGCTCCAGAACGTTCTTTCTGGATTTTATCTGATGTCTCAAAATGAGGCCGTTCTGCAGCTGCATCCAAACGTTACAGCTGAGAGGAGGTCTGTGCTCAAACATGGGACCTACAGCAGGCAGGAAGTTCTCCAGGACACCAGAGCCTGCAGACAGGCCACCAGCACAGTGAAGGACACTGATGACTTCCGGACCTCTCACTGATTGGCTGTGAGCGAGCACTGCGAACAGCTGATTCTTTAATATCTTGTTGCACGTTGGGAGTTTTGCTTCTGAGGGGGCCAACATGAAGAGCCACAGTCTGCTTCTGATGTGGACACAATACTTGAACACACACACGCAAACACACACACACACACACACACCAGTTATATCCTCCATGCAGCCCACATGTTGGTGGAAGAACACAGGACCAAACGCCTTCCATCAGGAGAAGCTGAGTGACATCAGCGTAGACTGATCCACTCAGTGTCTCCTGATGAGGGCAGATCACGGCAGCGCTCGGTCCTCTCAGAGCTCCCTGACTGTTGTTTGTAAAGTTAAATAAACAATAACAAGTATTCTACGACAGGTTATCTGAATGCAACCTGGTAGACATACTTGGCTGATCTTTAGCAATATATATATTTCTGTGTATGGTCCAATGGGTTCTTTGGTTCTGTCCAGTTTTGTACTGTGTTTTTCAAAGACAGCAAAAACAAAAAAAAGTTCATTTGACCAATGGAAACTTTAAAGTGCTTCCAGATTTTAGACTCCACCCCCCCCTCCCCCACACACACACCTCCTCCTCACATATGACATGTAATATAAGGCGTCTGTGTGGTATTACATGTCATATTAACCCATCAGTGTATAGTAAACATCCAGTCACGTATTTAATGTTAAGATATTGCATTGTATCCAGCTGGAAGTAAAAGGAAGAGTCTTGTACAGAAAAAAACCAGTCCTGCGTCGTGTCATGATCATCTGTAACAGGCAGCAGTAGGCCGCCTTGGATTGCTGTGTATTACCTGTGTATATATGTATGCCGTGCCACCTGTCTGCTGTGACATCTCTTACTACTCAGCTTCTATAAGGGCTTTTTCTAAATCTGAACGCAGACTGGGCAATCTGACGCCACTCTGTAACTCCAGTTTCTGCAGTTTTTTAGGGATGAGGAGAACAAACTGAATTTTCATGCATACGAAATGCTGTATAAATAAAGTTTTGACTTACTAACTGATAGGCACTCGTACTACATCGGCCCATGTGTCCTGTTTGAATAAATCTTTCATGAGATATATACATATATATATATATATATATATATATTGTCTGTGTGAGTCGGCTGTTTATTTCCAGAAGGGATGGGACGCACACAGAGAGGAGGTTAGCACACAGAAGCTACATCCACCAGGCTGCAACCAACACAAAGCATGTTGGGAAATGCAAACAAAGCCTAACTTTAGGTAAGCATTGTTGGTCCAGCAGTGGGCGGAGCCTCCATCAGAAAATAACCCCCAAAAACAAGACTGCCCCACAGTTGTGTTGATGGTAGAACTAAGTTTCCCCCCAAATGTTTCTGAATTATTCGTTTTGACAACAAGACTCGTGGCAACACTAGCAAGAAAACTGTCATCTCCCACAAGCTGCAGTCCAAAGGATCTGCTTCAAGCTTTCATGTGACCCAGTTTGGAGCTTCATGACAGCAGGCTCTCCGGTTTGTGACATCAAAACACCAGGAAGAGCACAGCACAACACCAGTGAGCTGAGGGGGCGCCTCCTTCTGCAGCTCCATGCAGTGAGAACAATGGAGGGCCTGCCTTCACCAACACACACACACCGACACACACAGACCAACATGCACCAACACACACACACCGACACACACACACCAACATGCACAGACCAATCTGCCTCAACACACACAGACCAACATGCACCAACACACACACACCGACACACACCAACATGCACAAACACACACCAACACACACAGACCAACATGCACAAACACACACCAACACACACAGACCAACATGCACCAACACACACCAACACACACAGACCAACACACACCAACACACACAGACCAACACACACCAACACACACAGACCAACATGCACCAACACACACCAACACACACAGACCAACATGCACCAACACACACCGGCACTCTTCTTTATGCACATGGACAAAATGAACTGTGGAACCAAAGCACAGCTGTCAGTCAAACAATAGCTGAGCGGCACGCAGCTACTTCATCATCAGTGGGGATTTACTGTGTGTTAACCACACTGAGGGGCAGAGGGTGCTAACATGCTAACATGTTTCTGGACTCCTGCTGCACCTGAAGGACAACAGAGAATATCTGTGTTCCTTATAACTGACACACATCCACTCCTGCCTCCCACTAATAACAATAATGATAGAAATGTTAGGCAGTCAGAAGTTATGTAAGCCACTCATCTGTAATTCTGTCACACTAAAATAAAGATGAAAGCTCTAGACTCTGTGGTGTGTGTGTGAGTGAGTGTGTGTGTGTGTGCACGGTCTCCAGCTGTCAGAGATGTCACAGTTCATTTGTGTGTCTCAGGGGTTTGAACCAAATCCATCACAGAGAGCAAAAAGCCAAGTGCTACAAACCATGCCCACCATGACTCTCCCTTTCTCTCCGCCCGTCTCTCGCTTGCGCTCTCTCGCCCGTGGCGGCCATCCTGGGGCGCCGTACATTCAGGTCAGAGGATACTGGAATGCTGCATCAACATTACTTATTCAGCCATCTCTCTAATACTAATGCAGGAGCTGCAGAAAGCACTCTGCACGCCTGTTCAGAGGAGTCATGCTAACAGGTCACAGCAGGAGAAGCACGTGTGTTGCTAACATGATGGTGGAAGCAAACTCTTCCAGTGCTGTCCAGGAAGGGCAGAGGTGTGTTGGCACAAAAATGATCAACAACGACTGTTCCAGTGTCAGAGGAAAGCAGACGTTCAGCTGTGTGTCCAGCCCTCCGTCACACTGTGGTGGCAGCCCACCTTTGTGCTTCCTCCTTATGAATGGATTTTAACCAGCACCTGAGAAACACTGATAAGACGAGCTGCCACTCACTGCGGCCGATAATGACAGGACAGAACCCCAAATGAATGAAGAAAAAAGCAGCAAAAGGCCAAAAAGAGGAGGAGGAGGAGGAGGAGGAGGAAGGCTGAAAATATTTCCTCTGAAGAAATTCTGTCAGACAGAGAATGGAACTGTGCCAGATAATAGCAGCAGAAAAAAGGAAGGACAAAAGGAAATGTGAGAGAAAAGGGAGATGACATTTCCAGCTGCACAGGGGAGACAGGCGAGCTAACAGAATGTAATATTAGGAGGAAGAGGAGGACAGAGTCTGCTGCAGCACAGAAACAGCCAGAGCCAGCAGCAGGAGTGACCAGGTTAATCCAGCTAATGCTGCAGCTGAGTGGGGAGATGACCACACGAAGCCGCGCAGACAGGAAGTGCTGAGCTGGCTGTTCCTGGACCATCAACTGCTCCTCACAGCCACATCACTAAAACATGTCAGCAGCATGAACAGGACCAGGTTCAGCTCTGAGAGGTTTGTGACACATACATGACACTACAGATCCCACGTGCACGCACACACACACACACACACACACACACACACACACACTGTGGAACTTCACATGTTCTCTCTGCTCTTTTATTTATTTATTCATACCTTCATTAGCATATTGTTTCTCTTTGCTCTCTCTCCTTCTCCACACTGCAGCTCTGCAGAACCTGGCCAGCAACAGCTCCATCAATCTACTCAGTCTGCAGGGCAGCATGCTGAATTAAAGTGTTTACATAAACACTGTACGTGATAACATCTTGTATTAGAGACCACTTATATCAATAAAATATATAAGAAACGATGAGATGACGCACAGTCAGAAAACTTTATTTATTATTATACAATAAATCTGAGGAGCAGAGGAGCAGCAGAGGAGACAGTCTGTTAGCTCCAGCAGTACGAGAAGGTGTAGACAGAATTAAACTGTGGAGAAGAGGTAGGAGGAGAAAAGAGGAAGAGGGAGGTGGACAGTAAGTGAGATGAATAGATGAAGAAGAGAAAGGTGGAGAGAGATCAGGTGAAAGATGGAGAGTGAGAAGGCAGACAGTTCCTCTGAGATCCATTAGATGGATGTCCTCCATCAGTCTGCTCCATCCACTGCTTCATAAACTCAATTAAACTGAGGCCTCCTGAGGAGCAGCGCTCAGATTCCATCGATCTGTCTGAATCTGTCCGTCTGTCTGTAATCTGGAGGGAAATCAGCTGCTGTGTCACCAGCTCCTTCACTTCTCCTTTTCAACAACACATCCAGCTCAGCCGTCACAGCACAGAATATTAAACATGTCAGCTCCGTTATGGATCACCTGCTGAGCACACTCATCCCTCAGTGTCACACCGGGTCCAGGTTCTACATGCTGTGCTTCATGTCACTGAGGGGGGGGTGCAGCCTCCATTTCTGTTGTCCCTGTTCTCACTCAGCAGCAGAACAACAGCGGAAAAACAGACGGAGCACTTCGGATCAATACATCTGCTTTAAAGAGGCATGATGGGAGGCGGAGAGGTGGGCGGCGGACAGCACATAAAGGCTGATGGATGGACAGTCAGCAGAAATTCATTAAACTTCAGGAAATTCATGGTGATTGGACACGTCCACAATTACTCTGCTCTGTGTGCGCTTTTCTAAATTAACTCCCTGTCTCCCAGTCAGTAAGTGTGCCAGTAAACCAGTCAGTCATCAGGCAGTAAAGCTCCGTCTGTCCAACCTGCAGGAGGAATCAGTTAATCAGTGAGAGCCGGCGGAGGATCTGCTGAGTGTGCAGCTGCAGCAGCTCATGAGCAGCTGCCAGCATCCGCCCTGCCCAGCCTGAGCTGAGGGAAGCTAGCAGGTAGCAGTTAGCATGTAGAGGACGGCTGTGTACGACGTTATCACAGCAGCAAAGCCTTTATGAAGCACCTCCTCGTGGTGCAGAGGTCAAACCTTATTTTAAGTAGAAATTCTTTTTGTGGATATTTTATCCATCCTTATCTTCATCTTTATCGTATCCCGGGGCTGTTTTATTTATAATGTCCTTTATATTTTATTTTGCTAAGTTCTTTTGGTGAATGTTTCTTAATTTATGTCGTTTTATTGCCAAAAGCGACATCTGGCGTTAACAACCTTTTTGGCACACACGCCTTTCCGTCCCTCCTCAGCTTCCGTAGCTCCATGTTGCTTCTTTGCATTGCTGGGATTAAGTCGCAGAGCTCGGTGGGTTAAATTTGATGGTTTATCTTATTGTCTTCGATGTATGAGCTGAAGGACTCAATGTTTTATTCTTCATCGGTGTGATGGAGGACTGCAGTCATCTTTGACTTGTTTTGATCGATATATCGATCGTACTTTAAGCTAGGCTATTTTAGCACGTTCGTTTTCCCTAGGCGCGCGCCCTGCGCGGCATAGGGCGCACCCCCGCGCGGCACAGACAGGTATTTCCTCTTTTATCACTTTTATTGTACATTGTTAGGAGCTGCTTCAGGTGTGTGTGTGTGTGTGTGCGCCGTCTTGCTTCATCCAGCAGGGGGCGCTGATTCTACTCTGTTCCACTGGCAGCTTCTGTGCTTTCTGTGACCTCATCACCTTCGTTACACTCACAGGACTCTGATTGGTCTAAACTGGACACAAGCTCACAGTCTGAAGACTGGAAAATGGAATTATGGGAGTTTCTGATGTAATAATAATAACAAACACTGAGGCCCGGTTAGCTTTGGCAGCTAGGTGCCCTCCTGTGGTCGTGTGTGTTAGTGCATATAAACACCATCATTTACTAAATCTAAGCAGAGATTGAGAACAGAGATTGAGTTAGCATAAATGATGAATATTGATGAATACTCTTTGACCTTGATTGGCTGCTGAACGCTCAGACAGGTGCAGAGGTCATGTTTCTGCGTTGATGATATTCCACAGCAACAGGAAGGACAAAAAGCAAACAAATGAGGCAGAGAGATGAATCTGAGTCAAACGGAGGGAGCTGCACTTCATGGTCAGCAGCTTAAGCCCTGAGCCCCGCGGCGCCCTGTATGTTCCACTTTCACTGAGAAAAGGCTTTTTACCATGACTCATGACTGACTGATGCATTTGGCAAATCTAACGCTACCTCGGGTGAAGCTGGCTCAGGCTGCAGCACAGAATTTCAACAAATCAAGCAGGAAGGAGCCTCAACGTCAGCAGCTTCAAAGACCACACGGCTCTGGATAAAAGCAGCGCCCGCTTCGCTGAGATGTGATTGGGCAGCGGAGGAAGGTAGCTGAAAGTCAGAACTGATAAAATGAGCAGCTGGAAAGTTGGGATGTTTTCTCAGAGAGAGAGGCTGAGCTCAAAGAAGTCGCCCTGAGCAACGACAGCGACAAGAGACGCACAAACAGCGAGCTGAGTCAAGGGAAGAACAGGGACACAAACAGCTACACACAGACACACATACACACAGCTTTATGCAAGGCTTTCCACACATCAGCGGCGTTTTTATTCTGTCATTCTGTCCCTGAAGCCTGAATCAACCTGTTTGCATATTATTATACACATGTAGCTGTTTTCTGCTCCTCTTAAACCAAGATCATACACACACACACACATGGGCAGAGGGTAAAGGAAAGCCACACACACACAGACAGGGAAGTCAACAACTGAGATGTCTTAGACACCACTGATAGGAGGTTTAGTCCCCAGAGGCCCACTCTTGTAACATTATGTCACATGTAGGGCTGCAGAAACATGCATGTTGTTGTTGTTGTTGTTCGGGTTTGTTATGCAGTTGGATGGCAGATTGTGTAAATAGGCCTCGTCTTGTTTTTCTGATCATACAGATGTATTGTTGTATGTATGAGGATTCCTCTGTGTGCACCTGATGAATTTTCCTTTTTACCTGTTTGATAGAAGAATAAAAATAAAATGTGTTTTTGATCATTTGCAGGTTTTAAATGGTTCCTTTGTGTCTGATCTGTTCAGCTATCATTTCTCTTCAAACAAGGGAGATCTGGAGAGGCACTGTAAAACTGTTCATAAAAAGTGTGACCTGCCTTCCCTCAGAGGAGCAAGCCGAGGAAGAGAATGCTGAGGGAACTGAATTTTATTGCAAAGGCAGCCACGAAGCATCGCTTCAGGTGAGTCACTGCCCTGTTTATGTAGGTGCATCATTTGCACCCCTATAGACATATAGAGTACTATCATGGATATCTTCATGTGTTCACAGTGTGTGACTGACACCCAGCTTTACAGTATCCCCCCATACAGTGATGCCAGCGAGGGACTGGACTGTTCCATGAACTCAGCTGCGCTCAGATGTGTCACAGATCAGAAGGTGAGATCATCTGAACAGGACAGCTATTTGAGTGGGGGACACTCCACAGTTAGCTGGCCTTCCTGCTGAACCATTTGGGTCAGACTTTATTTACTTTATTTGCTATTAACTCTTTAAGAACATCACATATGTAAAGAAGTAACTTAATGTAGATGCAGCTCAGTGTGAAGCCTGACAGAGAATCCAGCAGAGGGTCTTTGAACAACCTGACTGTTCACTGTGAGCACGCCTCACAGGCTGTCCAGCAGTGAAAACATGTCCTAACTGTCCCGTAAGTGTCTCTGAGTGACTGGACGTCTTCCTCTAATCATGCGTCTCCTCCACCTTCAGTCTTGTTAAGCTTTGATTCCGGGCTTTGTTCTTCTTTAACCTTCTCATCTTGACAGGCAGAGTAACTCCTCTAATATGCTCACAAAGGCCAAACACAGCGCCACCTGCCTCAGAAGTCGGACGTCACCGTCAGAGCAGAGCTGCTGTACTCAGGTCTGTCTTCAGTTCGGACCTGCTGGAACTGGATGTGGTGCCCTTGTCCCTCTTGAGGACAGACTCTGCTTCACGTCTCACTGTTGATCCAGATCATCCCCCCTGTGGTCCAGGTCTGTGTGTGTGTTTGTACCTACACACACACATCTGAGCACAGCCTTCCTCTGTGTGATCTCCTGATGCTCTAAAATGTGTGGTGACATCATCAGTCACAGGTGGCAAAGACCTGATCTGAGGCGGTCCCACAGAGTGAAGACGTCAGTCAGCACACACTGAGGGCTGCACACGTCTATATGCAAAATAACACTAACAGCTAGAGGCTGTCACAGACAAGCAGCTGCTGCAGCGGTAATATATGCAGTGGTGGTTTCATATAAAGAAGAATCTCTGAGACATTATCCGTGTGTTAACACCACTCTGAGCTGCTGCCATCCAGTGGACAGAGTCAGTGCTGCAGAATGATCCACAGCTGCTGCTGCTGCGCAGTTTGAAGCTCAGCTTCTTTCCTCCAAACAACACGAGCAGGATCCAGCACTGAAATGAAAGATGAATCGTGTGTCAGCTCTACTCCTGGTGTCTGAACCTCCTTGTCCCACACAGGGAAGCTGTCCCAGCTGTCAGAGGCGTGGAACAGCCTGGACAGGTCTCCAGTCTACCACAGAGACGCACAACAGACACCTACAGACCATTCAGAGTGACAAATTAACCTCACATGCACGTCTTTGGAGTGTGGGTAAAGGTGGGACACACACATACACTGGATACAAAGAGGCAGCTTCCTGTAGAGGACCTGCAGCTGTGCCATGGTTATGGAATATAAACGAAAGTAAAGAGTGACAGGAGATTTTCAGTGCGTGTGTGTTCATGCAGAAATACACATTATATGTTTGATGTGCACAAAAACACATCTGAAAGCCTTTGAGTGGATTTTTACTCTTTGCTGAATGAAGCTGACTGAGCTCTGTATGAAACGGTGTCATCAAGAGAGCAAAGAGCTCCAAAGCAGAGGCTGCTTAAAGTTAACACACACACACACAACCTCAGACACACACACCTTCCAGATGGGACAACCCAAGGGCGTTCCAGGAGATGGCTGCACATGGTGACTGATGCAGCAGAAGGTCCCGCGGACAGTTCACACGTGTCCACATATTTATGCATCTATGTATTTATGCAGGGACACACAGCAGCTGCTGACCCGAGCAATTCCACAACACTGACCCGGCCAGCTGGTGGGCTGAGACCAGCTAGAGGCCTGCAGAGCGAGATGACAAGCTGAGCGCGAAGAGGAGGCAGTTAGAGGGACTCCGTGTGTGTCACTGACACCAGGAAGTAACAGAATTCTGCAGAAGACGTCCTCTGAGTAACAAAACAAAAAGTCCAACTCTGCTGAGACACTGTGCAGGCTGCAGAGTCCAAGGCCTTTACAACTAGGAGGCCAAGCGGATAATGGGAAATGATAGAGGTTACAAACAAGGTCGAGAGTCAGGGGAGGAGGCGAAGAGAGAAATGAGAGGAGGCTCAGGAAGCGAAGGAGGTGCAGCCAAGCAAAAACCCCTGAGCTAATTAAGGATTTTCAGAAAAAGGATCAGCATGAAGAGCAGGGAGAGCCGACGAAGGACACGGAGGCCTGAGAGGAAGGGAGGGAAGGTAAACGTGAGAAATGCATGATGAGCTGCGGAGGAGGAGGATAGAAATAAAAATAATAGAGTCCTCTGTTAGCAGAACTGACTCACTGTGACACTCAGAGCAGAGGTAAACACATGTAACACAACACACAACCTTTACAAACATCATTTAACACCATCACTGAGGACATCCCCGAGCGTCTCTGCAGACTCGTCCTCTGCTCTGCGTTCTGTAACCATCAGAAGTGCTGCATGACTTCTTTAATTATGCACATCAGTGCTGCATGAAGCTGTGGGGACGCCATCCCCTCTGCAAAAACCTGCTTTAAAACGCTCACCTGTTAGACGCTCTCTGTGTCACACACACACACAGTGTGTTAAATGCAGCACATCAGGACACCTCTGGTATGACTGCAGGGGACGTTAATGCAATCCCACAATCCTTTGTGTTAAACTGTGGTCTTCAGTAACACTACACGGTTTCACAGACTTATTTTTACACTACGTTCACACAGCAGTGCAGTCACTCTGTGTGTGTGTGTGTGTGTGTGTGTGAGGGTGGTATTTATCTTTATTATCTTTACCTTGCAGCTTAGCCTCCCGCAGGCTGTGTGTGTCAGAGGTGATCCTGTAGCTTTTCATCTATTATTACATTAAATTGACACACAGGGACAAACAGATATCTGCACTGCAATACTTTACAACAAAACCCTTTCACTGTGTGTAAGGTGTGTGTAATGTGTGTGGAAGGTGTGTTGATTGGAGTGAGTGTGAAATTTAAGATGTTCTTGTTTTTGGGTTTGTTGACTTGCTGCGTGTGTAACTTCCTGTTAAAGTGATCATTTGTGTTACTTTCTGTGGAAGGTGCTCTGAGTGGTGCTGTGTTTACGTACACACTCGTACACCGTTGATGGGGCTGCAGTGTTTTGCTCGCGGATGCTCCAGGCTGTGAGTATGCATTATTTGTTCTCTAGAGCTCTATATATATCTTCTATATCCATTATTTGTTCTCCTCTGTTGCACCGGTCAGTGTTATGTCAGGGATACCAGTGCTATGGAAGACATCTTGTTTAGTACCGGTGCCAAAGACTGCTGTCCCATCTGGCTCCAGTGACTTCAGACCAACAAGTGCTCAGGTGTCCACTTAAACCGCGGTCTGGACTGGAAGGACCACACTGATGCTGTGATGAGCAGACTCTGCTTTCTGAGGAAGCTCAGATCCTTCAGACAGTGCAGTAACATGCTGGAGATCTTCTACCAGTCTGTTGTAGAAACACCACCTGCGGGAGGAGCAGCATCAGGACCAGAGAGACCAGCAGGATGAACAAACTCATCCGTAAGGCTGGCAGCATTAATGGACAGGAGACGTTTGAGTCAGTGAGGAAGAGGAGGTCAGCGAACAAACATGGAAGCTCCATTCTACCCCGTCCACAGCGCGCTGAAGGGTTCAGAAATCATTCCTTTTTGGTTCCTCCTCTGACCGTGACCTGCTCGCTATGATGCATTGACTGTGTCACAGTGGTGTGACAGAACTGTCCCATTCCAGATGCATCCGTCATTGGTAATGAAGGAGGCCTCTTTTTTATCTGTCACAGCCCAACAGATCCCAGGATTCATTGCACGCCGGTGATGGTTTGTTTTGTGTTATATGTTCTTTGTGTCATGAGGGTTTGAATGTGTACAAACTGCATTCACACAGAGACTCTGTGAACTCATGTGATTAACCGTTTCTGAGGACCAATGAGCTGCAGGGAGCCTTCAGACAGTCCAATCTGAGAGCCTGTAGGGAGGAAGGAGTCACCCCTCTGTGCGTGCTGCCCGCTGTGACTCACTGAGGTGCCGCTTTGCTAACATCTTTAGCGCCGCCTGACTGCACCCTTGAAGTTAGAGAGAAGGTTAACGTCTGTCACGTGGATGCTCGTAGCTAACACAGCTGACTCTGCTGCTCCGCCACAGGGAGGAAGGCCAAGTTCAGTGTGTGTGTGTTCATCTGCAGCACATCTGTCTGGGACAACAGCATCTGTCTTACATCCTGACGGACACAGCACAGGTGCTGGGCGTAATGAGGGTGTGATGATGTTGCTGGGACCACTTTACCCACAACGGGACTCCAGTCAGAGTGAACAGTTCTCAGACTTCATGTTGCAGATTGTTGGCAGCAGTACAGATCAGTCTCCCTCACTGAACTGAATACACTGCACAGGTGATGCCAGATGATTCAGGTCTGAAGCTGAATAAAACATAGATTAAGGATGGATGGATGATTGAATTAATCTATAAGGGCATCGTTTGTCTGTAAACAACAGACACACGAGCCACTAACAACAGGACCTAACAGACCAGAGTGCTGGCCTCAACTGGAAAGGAATTTCTAACAGCAGATGAGATCAGATGCAGGCTGGGGGAGGCTCTCACATTAGAAGCTGTTTGGTTATCTGTCAGAAAAATCTATAGACACTCTGCTAACACTCAGATCAATGAGTTTGAAAATGAAAGCAAGAGTTTCCTCTGATTTCCTCATTGACCTTTTCAGAGAGGACACAGGTGTGCTGAGCGCTCACACACACACAGAATGAAAAGCAGCAGCTGTACACAGTAGTGATGATCAGGTGTAGTGTAACAGAACACTGCCTCTCTGTGGCTGCTCAAAGTACTGCAGGCAGCTCAGGGTTCAGGTCTGCTTTGGATCCGGTTTATATCAAACAAACCCACAGGACAGTGAGGTCATGATGTTTCATTAAGGCTTTAGTGTTTTTACCTGCCTCAGAGACACTGCCTGTGTTCTGATCCGTCTTTTAAGTGTATCAGTGTTTTACTTTTCAAGCCTGGATCCTGAGGAGCATGCGGTGATGGAGACTCAGCACAATGAAGCTCAGCTCTGCCGTCATGCTGAAGTTTTTATGAATAAATTACAATCTGACAACGTTACAAACATTTGTAAATGTCAAATACACTATATTGATCCAACACTGATAACATAGTATACAATATAAATTCTATAAATATGTAAAAGATCCACAAAATATTGAAAAGCTGAAGCATGAAGCAGACCACAGTGCTGCAGTCGATGGCTTTATGTACTGGTAGGATTACAAAAACAATTTCACACACAATACAAACAATATGCATAAATACAGTCTATCACCACAGTTTTATATTAAAAGTATTAAAACAGGAAATAAGATCATAAATATCTGTCGCAGTTTCACACTACAAGCAGCAGTCAGCAACAACATACATTATAGCAACAGAGGGTGCAGTAATACATTTCAGTGGTCTGGTTAGCATGTCAGTTAGCAGGAGGCTAAACTGTGGAACCCAGATTCACCTGAGCCGTCCTGCCTCATCTTAAGTGTGTGTTACAGTGCAGGTGCACCAGCTGATAAAGAAGGGTGTGTGTGTGTGTGTGTGAGGGTTATTGCAGGATACAGGTTAACGCTGGTTACTTGTTGTGTGCTTCCTTTAGCTGAGTGGGGTTTATGGGACTGTCTACAATTTAAAGGTGGAGTCAGCGATCCCAATCACACGCCTCATGCTCCTTCACAGGCCACGCCTCCAAATTCATGGATAATTAAGGCAACAACAGCACATAGCATAGCTAACATTAGCATGGTAGCAGGATAGCAAAGCTGTGAGCTAAGAGCCGACAGGTTATCGATGTCAGGTCATCAGTGGCTGTGTTTTAGCGGCGTGTTGGCGCCGGACGTTTTGGCTGATGTAGAGTTGGAGAGAGACAGCACTGATTGGCTGTTTCACACCAACATGGACGGACCATGGAGCAACAGATGTGTTTGTGTGGTTTGTTTACGGATTACACATCTGTCCCCGTTTGAATGATAAACACAGACTGCTGCCACCTGCTGGTGTGGAATGTCATTTCCTCTTACACAGGAGCAGAACGTTCGTGCTGGTTGGTCACCAGGTGCAGTTGTGGTATTCAAGTGAAAGTTTTGGCTCTGCCACCGGAGATGTGAGGGCACCCTGATTTTATTCTATGCTGGTTTGGCATGTGAGCCTTAAGACGACGCAGTGAGGAGGACACAGTTTGCAGAGCTAGCAGCCGCTGCAGACATCGGTCCAGTCCTGCTGCTGATCGGACGGATATGTGTTGTTTCCATTAAAGTGTATAATTACACCAGCTGACACCACCTTCACTGTATGTTGATACAAACTGCTCTGAGCTGCTGGGTGTATCTAAGGTTCATAAATCAAGACCAGCTGTGGTTCACGGTAACCATGTCAACAGTGTGGCCGTAGCTTGGAGGGGGGAAGGCACAGAGGTGTGTTAAAACACACTCTGGTGGCTCTTAAAGGACTCAAGCAGGTTGTAAATAAGAGAACAGGAAACCATTCAGCAGGTGAAGCTGTTATGATAAATCAGTGTGGTCTAGAAATCTTTACAAGAACATGTATCTGCAGCTGGAGACACATGCCAACAGGCACCAACAGAACTGAAGAGCTCACTGTCACACCAACACCACCACCTGTTACAAACTCAGCCAATCAGAAGCTTCTGGTCTCCGTCATGGTTAGAGGTGCACACTGTCACCTCCACCCTCAGTGAGTCCGGTCCCTGCCCCCCTTCTGTGTCACATCATGCACTCTGCGTTAAGTGGAAGGATCGACAGGTGAGCAAAGACAGGAAGTACAAAACGAAAGGTGACAAGAGGAAAACAAATACAAAACATGAAAGTGCAAAATGGTCATCAAACAGGTTCAATGCATTGTAATCAGCAGAGGTCAGTTTAGCATAGCAATGGGTGCCATTAAAATAAAGTTCAATATGTTAAAATACATGACAGCACGGTGTGGGGAAACTTAAAGCACTGATGTGCAGGAGGTATTTCAGCGCTGCAGGTGGCGTCACTACAGCGGTCAGAAGGGAAATCTTTAAAATAACCTTACAGTGGCTCAAATGTGTTCCACATAACACTTAAATTAAATGACTGGGTGTTCCATGTGCACTTTAATTTTCTTCCCAGCTATGTATTTACAGAAATAAAGTGAATCATTGGAGACGTCTCACTGACTGAGCTCGATGGAATGACCCGAGCGCTCGCCGCTCTGTCGTCTCAGAGGTTCCTTCCACCGTTGATGACGTTTCCTCCAGGAGGGGCGATGTGGATGGAGTCCAGGATGGGTCGCAGAATCTGACCGAAAGGTCTGAAGGAGAGAGAAGTTCGAAACAAACATTTCACACCCTCTACACTGTCACAGTCGATCAGACACTGCTTCATTTCAGAGATTAAAACCTTTTATTTAAATGTCACTTTTTAAAGGTGACTCTCACAGCAATTCACTGTGGATCTGATTCCATGTAAGGAGGCTTTACAAGGAAATTATCAGCAGAATGAATCAGTGTGAAGTGTGAGGCAGCAGCAGGCAGGGCTCACAGTACATCTGTGGTCGAACTTGTGTCTCTCATGTGATCAAAACAAGTTCAAACAGCAACACAACATGTGATGATCAGTATAATAAACCCTCTGTCCATGACTTGGTTACATACAGTGTGTGAAACAGGACTGTGGACTCACGTGGAGAGGACTTCAGATGGCAGGTCGGTGATGTAGGACGGGATGGACCTGCCCGTCAGGAACTGTGCCACCTCATTAGTGAAAGTGTTGCAGTTGTGCTCAAACAGACGATAGCGGTCGCCTCTGAAATCATTAAAGAGGACATTAAAAATCAGCTAGCTGCCGTCCTGTGTGAGGCACAGAGAAGAACCGTTAGCCACCTGTACGTGCTCTCTCCCAGGGAGGAGAGGTAGTCCATGAATATCTCCTCGGACACCTCGGTCTCACCCAGCTCCACCACTGTGTCTGGAGGCCCAAGCATCGTCCCGCCCTGACACACAAACACACAGAGCACAAAACACAGGACAGCTGCAGTCACAACAGAACGCACTGTTCAGTGGGTTTTATGTCTAACAGAGGAGGCCTGCAGTCCTGTATTCCATCATGAGTGTGCTGATGTGTGTGAAATGGGAGTGGGTCCCTGTGTTCTTACCGGTGAACAGCTGGAGATGCCCTCCCCTCCAAAGAAGAACTCATCTCCATATGCCACTATTGCTGTGTGCCTGCAAGACAAACAGCAGGACCAAGTGTTCACTGCACTGTAAACTCCTGCAGCTCTGTGGGAACGGCTACAAGCAGAGAGCTCAGATGTGTCTGAGCCGTACTGTCTGTATGTCATGTTCCTCTCTGCTGTGTGCACAGCCTGCAGACACACAGAAAGGTGAGTTATGTCATGTGACCCGTGGTCACAGGCGAGATCATGGCCTTTGGCTGTGATAAAGACAGCACTTTAACAGGGACTTATTGGTGTAGGCTGTTAGTCTTTGGTGGTTTTTCCGTAAGACGTGTAGAACACATGTTTAATGAAATATGATTTAAAATCATATCTGTTTGCAGGTCAGACCCGTGATGTTTGAGAGGTCTGCCCACAGCATCATTTACAGTTACAGCTCTGTCCCACCACAGAGTACTGAAGCCTACCCAACAACACCGACTACAAGAGGTCCTCTCATAGATCAGGATTATTACTTTGAGCTACAAACAGTAACTTGCAGCTTAAAAACACCTTTCAGAAATAAAGAGCTGACAGAGTCAGACTGTGGACAGTGTTCTGAGCTGCCGACATGTTTCACCTCTGTCCCCGGCTCTAACTGTGTGTTCTTGAGTCAGGAGGTCAGACCTACCAGATTCCGTCCAGCTGCTTCCCTAAACAAACACAAACACACCGTTCTAAAGATTAACAGTCAAAAGTCCAATAGATCAATCCATCAATTATTAGATATGATCAGTCCTGAGGCCAGACTGCCGGGTCCGACTCACCGAGCATGATGGGACTGAGGCTGCGCGCCATCCCCCTGGACAGGTCGTAGATGTACAGCTGGACGGTGTACCGAGTCGCATTTTTATCCATAATTCAAAATAAACGGTTTATTTCCTGTTAGCTAGCTAAGCTACGGACCGCTGACTGCACTGCTTAACAGGGAGAAGAAGAGTGACGTCATTACGTATCAACGCATTTCCGTTCCATTGCTTTCAAAACAAAAGCATCGAAAACGAGACTCCTTCGATTCATGTAGTGTTTCTGTAGTAGGTTTATTTTGAAGGGAGGTAACTCACCCGGCCGTTCCAGCTGTCTCTGAATGACTTGACACAATTTGACGTCACTGTTTGCACAATAAATACCTTTGACAGCATTCTGAAACAATGATTACAGTCAAATCAGTGACATAGAGAAAAAAATCAATACTGTGACCTACATGTATGGCCTTCAGAAAATAGAAAAGGAATTTCATTCTGTAAATGAAAACGTTAATTATTTACACTTTAATCATCACGTTCATGTTTCAGACCGTCATCTTTTAAAATAGTTCAGATTTATATTCAGATACTGGAAGGTTCTGAGAAAGTGGGCCATGTCTGTGTGTTATGATCTCTGTTGACCTCTGGGTGGCGCTGAACACGCCTCTAATCGGGCACTCTCCAGTCCATCTGTTGGCAGTATCGAGCCTATGAACTGGTTTTTCTGTAAATCCAGCAGCAGACGAAGAAGAAGAAGAAGTCCTCCAGCCACTTCCTCCAGCGCCTCTGGACCAAAATAGACAGTTGTGGGTTGAGCAGCTGACGGTAACGAGTCAGAAATGGCTGCTACGGGAGTTCTTCCCTTCATCCGGGGGGTAGACCTCAGTGGGAACGACTTCAAAGTAAGGAATTTAACTCAATTCTTTGACTCTGTTTAGTCGCTAACGTTGTTAGCGTGGCTACAGCTAGTTAGAGCATCAGACGGCTAACGGCGCAGCTCGTTGAAACATTAGCTTAGCTTTAGCATTGGGCGTTAGCCAGTTGTCAGTGTGATAAAGTAGAATCCTATCCGGACTCGGCTGACAGATTTTTTTGGGGGGAGGTTGAGTTAGTTAAGACAACGTGTATAGTTTAGCTTCTGTGTTATTAAACCTCACAGTTTTGACGTTAGTTTGCTTGCTGGTTGGCTAAATGTGGAAGCTCGCTGAGAACATGTCATTCTTATCAGCGTTTAATGCTGTGACAAAAAGCAGCTAACGTTAGCTCAGAGCGCAGCGCTGTGCCGTCATACTGACAGACTGTGTTCAGTCAGGTTGGGGGGTAGCAGCAGACCCTGCTGAGTTATGTTTGTGTGCCTGGTCGGTGGTGAGCTGACAGATTTATCTGTTCGATGAATGGCAGTCTGTGATGTCATCGTTTCCCCTCATTATCATATTGTGTGCACAAGTGACGTGTTGCCTACATAGTTCAGATGTGAAGTCAGACTGCCTCTCGGGTCAAAAAACATAGCCAGCAGATGTCATTTTGTGCCTCCATAAAATACACGTAGCACCAACCATTTCACTGACATTTTTTTTGTGTGAGCAAGAGGGTCAAAGTTCAAGCCACCATGATGTGTAGTATGGAATGTGTGTCTGCTCACATGTGTGTTTACATGTTTGTTTCCTCTAGTTTCAGCATGTTTTAAACTGTCAGTGATGTATTGTACAGACGGTCATCTGGGTTTCAATTTCGGCTCCAGCACTCCTTCCATCACCACCTCACACAGCTCATACCTGTTTTATTGTGTGTGTTCACAGGGTGGGTATTTCCCTGAGCATGTCAAGTCTATGAGCAGCCTGCGATGGCTGAAGCTCAACAGGACAGGACTGTGCTACCTCCCAGAGGAGCTGGCCTCTCTACAGAAGCTGGTGAGACCTCCAGGCCCGTTAAAGAGAATCTCTACAGTCTTTGATGCCATTCATGTGTTTTTGTGTCTAATAGAGATTTCATTGTTTGTCATAGGTGATATTTGTACTTCTGTTTGACCAGGCCATGTGTGTGTTTGTAATCAACATTCCCTTCAAACACAGCTTTGATTTTAGCTTTGAGTATCTGTGACTCAGGATTATCTAATCTGGCCTTCCAGAGCAGTAATCATGGAAAAGGTGATGAGTGCTAACAGGGTTAATCTGAGTGTGTTATCAGTCACAGTGTGTTCAGCTGGATGTGTGCTGTGGTTTCTGATGACAGTCAGATTATTCTGTTTATAGAAAACAGCATTAAGTGTTTAAAGTCAGAGCGTCAGGGACCGTCATCAGGAGGTTCTTATAATTCTGAATAATTCCTCTGTTCTTCTCCAGGAGCATCTCTCAGTGAGTCACAACAGCCTGACCACTTTACATGGAGAACTGTCCAGCTTACCAAACCTGCGGGTAACCTCCATTACAGTATGCTTGTATGTGCCTGTGTCTGTTCCTGTCACATACTGATGACATCACCATGTGTGCAGGCCGTGGTTGCTCGAGCCAACAACTTGAAGAATTCTGGAGTCCCTGATGACATCTTTCAGCTGGATGACCTCTCTGTGCTGGTAGGACGTCTTCAGCCTCTGTCCTCCCAACAACCACAACACACACACACACAGTGTTCTCACCATGGCCTCTCCTCCTGCAGGACCTCAGCTACAACCAGCTGACAGAGATCCCCAGGGACCTGGAGAACAGCAGGAACATGCTGGTCCTCAATCTGAGCCACAATGGCATTGACTCTATCCCCAATCAGCTGTTCATCAACCTGACAGACCTGCTGTATCTGGACCTGAGCGACAATAAGCTGGACAGCCTGCCGCCACAGATGAGACGCCTGGTTCACCTGCAGACTCTCACCCTGAACAACAACCCACTGATGCACGCACAGCTGCGGTAACACACACAGCTCTGGTTCTGCTACTGTTCTTACACATTACAGCACAGTGATGGATGCATTCGTGTCTTCTGACTGTGTGTGAGCAGGCAGCTCCCAGCCATGGTGGCATTACAGACGCTGCACCTGAGGAACACCCAGAGGACTCAGAGCAACATGCCCACCAGCCTGGAGGGACTGACACATCTAGCAGGTAACAGGCAGGCTCACAAACACCTGTCAGCTGTGTACACATGTGTCTTTGTTGTTGGCTGACCCTCTCCACCCCTCCCAGATGTCGACCTCTCATGTAATGACCTGACTCGGGTACCAGAGTGCCTCTACTCACTGGGCAGCCTGAAGAGACTCAATCTGAGCAGCAACCAGATCTCTGAGCTCTCGCTCTGCATCGACCAGTGGACCCAGCTGGAGACGCTCAACCTGAGCCGCAACCAGCTCACTTCACTGCCGGTATGATGTAGATGGTTTCTTACTAACAGTGAAGGGATATCAGAACAACAATCAGCATATAACTGAATAAAAACTGGCAAATAAATGTGTAATTTGGGTGTAGTGATGCTGCATTTCCATGACTGATGTTTGTTTTGTGTCTCCACCAGTCTGCCATCTGCAAACTGTCCAAACTGAAGAAGCTGTATGTAAACTCCAACAAACTGGACTTTGATGGGCTTCCACCAGGCGTGGGCAAACTGTCCAACTTGACTGAGTTTATGGCTGCTAACAACAACTTGGAGCTCGTCCCTGAGGGACTCTGCAGGTGAGCCAGTCCTACAAACATAACTGTCCACAGACAGATTCTCTACAGGAGACACTTTGTCCTCACCCAGAATTCTGTCATTTGCCTTGTGTGTGTGTTGGTGTGCAGGTGTGGAAAGCTAAAGAAGCTGGTGCTGAATAAAAACCGCTTGGTCACTCTGCCTGAGGCCGTTCACTTTCTGACAGAGCTGGAGGTACTGTGCTCAGAATACAGCATGAGCTGAATGATGGATTTGATTCTGTGTCAGGTCACAGAAACATAAGCAGCTCAAAGCTGAAGAGAGATGTGATAAAGAAAGTGAATAGAAACGGTGAATTCAGTGAAAACTGTCCGACTGTCTCTGTAGATTCTTGATGTGCGTGAGAACCCCAACCTGGTGATGCCTCCTAAACCTGTGGACAGGGCAGCAGAGTGGTACAACATCGACTTCTCCCTGCAGAACCAGCTGCGCCTGGCCGGGGCCTCGCCTGCCACTGTGGCGGCTGCAGGAGGAGGTGTGTGTGTGTGTGTGTGTGTGTGTGCGCGCACTGCCTGTTTTGTACTTTTATCTAATGTGTGGGATTCACATGCAGGAGCAAGCCCCCGAGATCACCTGGCGAGGAAGATGAGGCTGAGGAGGAGGAAGGACTGTTCTCAGGATGATCAGGCTAAGCAGGTGCTGAAGGGGATGAGTGATGTCGCTCAGGAGAAGAAGAACCTGGAGGTAAGAAGCAGCAGCTACTAACTCTGCAGTTTGTATTAATCTGATCAGCTGTGGATATGAAACATGTGGCTCTGTTCTCATTGGGAAATTTTGTGTTTTTTTTTTTTTTTTCAGGAAAATGGAGATTTGAAATATGGAGATTTAAAAATCAGACGCTGGGACAAAAGCTTAGAGAAGCCTCAGCTGGATTACTCAGAGTTCTTTTTGGAGGATGTGGGGCAGGTAACGTGTGTGTCTGTGTGTCTGTCTGTCTGTGTCTGTGTCTGTGTGTGTGTCAGCCTGTTGGATTCCAACAGTATAAAGTTTGAGTTTTTCTCCCTCCGGCAGGTTCCAGGTGTGTCTGTGTGGCAGATCGAGAACTTCATCCCCATACAGGTGGACGAAACGTTTCATGGAAAGTTTTACGAAGCAGACTGCTACATCATCCTGAAGGTAAGCTGGACACACTCCCTTCGGTGTGTAATGTGACTGTCCTCTCTGTGTCTCTCACGTATCTCTGTTTGCTGCCAGACCTTCCTGGACGATAACGGATTGCTGAACTGGCAGATCTTCTACTGGATCGGTCAGGAGGCCACGCTGGACAAGAAGGCCTGCTCCGCCATCCACGCCGTCAACCTGAGGAACTTCCTGGGAGCTGAGTGCAGGACGATCCGGGAGGAGATGGGCGACGAGAGCGAGGAGTTTAGCGCGGTATGTAGAAACATTAAAAGCAGCAGGGTCATTCCGTGTGAAATCATCCGCCCTTTGAATTATTATGTATCTTTCTTAGTTTTCGGTGGATCTGCGTTCATGTTTAAGCTGTCACTGCACGGCCTCTGCTGCATGTAGGAATCTGCTGTTTGCTGCATAGGGTTAACTTTTTCCACAGAATCAGAAACTAATCAGATCTGTCCGATCTGGAACAGTTTGGGCGTGATCGATGTCTAAAAATGAACCAATAAACACAAAAAATGTGTCCAAACTTTATCCATCACTGTAAATATGAAAGATGGAGAGCTGATGTTTGGTACTGTTATAGCGGTAATATGTGGAAACACCACCAGTATATTTATATCTGTAAAGAAATCAATGTCGTCTTTTACAATGTTTATGAAAATGTTCTGTCTTCAAAGCCGTAGTTGACAGTAATCCAGCATCCAACAGCATTTACCAATCAAATCACTATTAATAGATGTACATCAGTGATGAGGGGGTCGCCCGGCAGCCCTGGAATGACCCCACAGTGTGCAGCAGGAGGTGTGTTGTTGGTTTATTTATGTGTTGGCTTTGTGTGCAGGTGTTTAACAATGAGATCTCGTACATCGAAGGAGGAACAGCCAGTGGATTTTACACAGTGGAGGACACACATTATGCCGTCAGGTACTCTGCAGCTGATCAGAGCTTTACAAAGCTGAGTGTGTGTCAGCATGATGTTGAAGGTTTGTTGTGTTTTCAGGTTGTACAGAGTGTATGGAAAGAAAAACATCAGGCTGGAGACGGTTCCTGCAAAGTCCTCGTCCCTTGATCCTCGGTGCGTCTCGCACACACTGAGACTCTCACTGCTGCGTGTCTGTCTGTGTGCATCCATAACATTTGTCTTTCTGCAGCTTTGTCTTCCTGATGGACACCGGCCCGGAGATCTTCATCTGGAGAGGGGCCAACGCCACTCTGAGCAGCACCACCAAGGCCCGGTGAGTCGGCCACCTGAGCCGCCGCTGTGCTCTGGGTTCTGCTTGTGAGCGTGGTGACGTGATGCTGTGTTGTTGTGCTGTTGCAGGCTGTTTGCTGAAAAGATAAATAAGAATGAGCGCAAGGGGAAGGCAGAGATCACAACGCTGAGACAGAGCCAGGAGCCTCCATCCTTCTGGGAGCTTCTAGGAGGACAGCCAGAGGACATCAAGAAACACGTGCCAGATGACTTCTCCCCCATCAGACCCAAACTCTACAAAGTAAATATCTGAGTGTCCTTCATGCAGTGACGTAGGAGTGCAGTTAAACCTGAACAGCATGAAACCAAACAGCATTGTTTCCTTACAGACATTTGTGCTATTCTCAGCATGTCTGTCTGTCTGTCCCTGCTGTAGGTCGGTCTGGGTCTGGGCTACCTGGAGCTGCCTCAGATCAACTACAAGCTGTCAGTGGAGCACAAAGATCACAAGATCAAACTGGACACGCTGCCAGAGCTCAGGCTGGTGCGTTTCTTACATCTCGGCCTCTCCCTCTCAGGTCTCTGTCTCTGACATCTGTGTCCCCCTCCTCAGGTGCAGTCCTTGCTGGACACAAAGTGTGTTTACCTTCTGGACTGCTGGTCCGACGTCTTCATTTGGATTGGCAGGAAGTCCCCTCGTCTGGTCCGAGCTGCTGCTTTAAAACTAGGCCAGGAAATCTGCTCCATGCTGCACCGGCCCAAACACGCCTACGTCACCCGCAACCTGGAGGGCACCGAGAGTCAGGTAACACATGCTTAACCTTCACTTTACACCTTCAGCTGGTCACTGGGGGTATCACCGTCTGACCCTCCTCTTCCTCTTCTTCAGGTTTTTAAGTCCAAGTTTAAGAACTGGGATGACGTCCTGAAGGTGGACTACACCAGAGCAGCTGAGACTGTCCAAAACAAAGACAACCTGCAGGGGAAGGTCAGTGACGTGTCTGTCTCTGTGTCTCTGTGTGCGCGCGCAGCCCCCAGTGGTCACAGTGTGCTGTCTCACAGGTGAAAAAGGATGCAGAACAGAAAGATCAGATGAAAGCTGACCTCACAGCGCTCTTCCTTCCCAGACAGCCTGCCATGCCACTAACGGAGGTACAAACACACACACACACTTATACCCGTTACACTGGAGGGCTCACGTCTCTCTCACACACACCTGACTCACCTGCTGCAGGCTGAACAGCTGATGGAGGAGTGGAATGAAGACCTGGATGGGATGGAGGGATTTGTGCTGGAGGGCAAGAAGTTTGCTCGTCTGCCTGAAGAGGAGTTTGGACATTTCTTTACTCAGGATTGTTATGTCTTCCTCTGCAGGTAGGTGTGTCTGTGTGTGTCTGTGTGCGCTCTGTGACCTGTTGAACCCTCTAATGGGGCTGTGCTGTGTCAGGTACTGGGTGCCTGTGGAGTACGAGGAGGAGGAGAAGGAGAAGGAGAAGAAGGAGGGTGAAGGTAGAGAAGGTGGAAAAGGAGCAGATGAGGAGGAGGACAAACAGCCTGAGGAAGACTTCCAGTGTGTAGTGTACTTCTGGCAGGGCAGGCAGGCCTCCAACATGGGCTGGCTCACCTTCACCTTCTCCCTGCAGAAGAAGTTTGAGAGTCTCTTCCCTGGAAAACTGAAGGTTTGTGTGTGTCGTATTGTCTGCACCATAAGGCACAGTCTCAATTATGGGGTCTATTTCTGTACTTAACCCATACATACAGCGCATGCTCAAACATATGGTCCACAAAAGAAAGGTCACAGAAGCAAAACTGAGTTCAGTTGAACTTTATTCTACAATTTACAATATACTCACATTATTATTTAATCATTCTTCTCCCACAAATCCATCAAGGTCTCATCTTCTGTGTCTGACTTAACAGCTGGGCAATTTCGCCATCAGACAAGCCGGGTTCGCTCTCAGTATTGTCAGAGTGGAAAACTATCCAGTCTCTTTACATACACCTCTCTACTTCCGTGTCAGCGGAAAATGGTGCGCCAGTCAATCAAAACATTCGTCATATGTGCAGAATACATTTCACCAGATTATTGTTAAAGAAGGTCTCCTCTATCACCACAGTGAGTTTCATGAAGATAAACTGCAGAATTATGGAGAAATTTAAAGGAAACTTACCGTATTCCTTTAACCATAAGCTGCCGATTTTAGAGAATATTTAAGGCTGTGAGGTGCTCCTTATAGTGAGGAAAACATGGTACCTGTGTGTGTGCTGTGTTTACAGCTGTGTGCTGTGGCTCTCCTCAGGTGGTGCGTATGACCCAGCAGCAGGAGAACCTCAAGTTCCTGTCTCATTTTAAGAGGAAGTTCATCATCCACAAAGGGAAGAGGAAACAGATGACGGACTCGGCCCAGCCGTCCCTCTACCACATACGCACCAACGGCAGTGCACTTTGCACCAGGTACACACACACACAGAGACACACACACCTGCACTGTGTGTCCAACATGTTCACATGTCCTATCTCCTTCTCAGGACCATTCAGATTGGTACTGACTCCAGTAATCTCAACTCGGAGTTCTGCTTCATCCTGAAGGTCGGACATTTAAACGTTTCTGAGTAAAGGCGATCAGTAACCTGATTTCTGTGGACTAATCATTGACACGTTTCCTGCAGGTTCCCTTTGAAAGCACAGACAATCAGGGCATCGTTTACACCTGGGTTGGCAGAGCGGCCGACCCTGACGAGGCCAAACTGGCTGAGGACATCATGAACAGCATGTTCGACGACACGTACAGCAAACAGGTAACAGTGACATCACTTCCTGGTGATTCCAGCCGCATTTGTTTGGTCATCTTATTAGTGATGCTCACTCATTGTGTCTCCTAGGTGATTAACGAGGGGGAGGAGCCAGAGAACTTCTTCTGGGTGGGGATTGGTTCTCAGAAATCGTACGATGAAGACGCTGAGTACATGAAATACGCCCGGCTCTTCAGGTGGGTGACCGTCCGCTCACAGCTGCACAGTTCAGAGACGGGCCTTCAATCAATGTTTCCTCTTCCTCAGGTGCTCCAATGAGAAAGGTTATTTCTCTGTGTCGGAGAAGTGCTCAGACTTCTGTCAGGATGACCTGGCCGATGATGACATCATGCTCCTGGATAATGGCAAAGAGGTGACAGCTGTCAATCATCCTGATGAAACGTGCGCTGCTCGTTTTCCTGCCGTCTTAGTCGTTTCTTCTTCTGTGGTTTCCTTCCAGGTGTACATGTGGGTGGGCACTCAGACCAGCCAGGTGGAGATCAAACTGAGTCTGAAAGCATGTCAGGTGAGTGAGTGGCCCCAGTTCACCTGAGCGGTGTGAGTGTGCTGCCTGTGTAACCCCTCCCCCTCCACCCACAGGTCTACATCCAGCACATGCGCTCCAAGGACACCGAACACCCGCGCAAGCTGCGCCTGGTCAGGAAGGGAAACGAGCCGCACTGCTTCACCCGCTGCTTCCACGCCTGGGGGGCCTTCAAAACCCCACCCTCATAGGTTCAGTGCCCTTACAGCTTCCTGGTTGTGAGGAGTATGTGTCCTCTGACATCTCAGTGATGTTGACACAGCTTGTGTTCTTCATCATTGAACTGCTGATAGTTTTTCTGAGGAATGTTGGTTCATATATACATATTTTTGTTGTGTGTCTGCGCTGATTGAGACGGGCTGTTTATCGTCTGTCCTCCCGGCGTCCGCTCTGAGGGAAACCTGTGCAGTCAGGATCGGACGCTGCGTTAAATGTTTAAATGTGCAATCGGGCGTAGGGAGGCGCTGCGTTCAAATGTCTCAGAGGAGGTTTGGGAAAGTAAACAATATTTTTCTGAACATATTGAACAATATATTGAGTTCTGGTTTTGCTGATCAGAGTAATTGATCAGTGCCACCAGACTCTTCTGATCATGTGACCCGTGTGGTCGGCAGGCCATGGTTTTGTGGCTGCAGCTTCCATCCTTTGTATTACAGGCTGAGCTTTGAATATGTGCACATGCTCCTGATGCCACCTGCAGATGCTTTATTTATGTATTTTATATAAAAATAAAACCTCACATCACACCTTTGACGTCCTCTGTGTGGTTTCTAAAAAGCAGACTGTCCCATAGAGAGTAGATAATTTTATTAACAATTCACAATCGTCCACCAGCTGATTAAAATCCTACAGACTCTGTGGGGTTAGAAAGGTAAACGGTGCGTAGAAAAGGTGTTAGCATGGCTTCTAGCCCCTGCCCTACTTTAGACTTTCGTTGGTTCTCCGATAGAAACCTGTCTTATATACACAGCCAACTGTAAAAAAGGGTTAAAAATACTGACATTACCCAGACTGCACTACTTTACCTTCACTCTGCCTCCTCCTCATCACATTCCTGAGTCCTGCTGACAGATTACTGTAACTTTCTGGAAGTGACATCACTGCCCTCTTCCTGTCACATGACATGAGTACCCTGTGCTCACTCCACACACAGCAGCACCTTCGGCTTCCTCCTCCTCAGCTGGGTGTGAATGTTTTTATTAGAAAATGTCTGAGCTGATGCGTGCAGGTCACGTGACCTCATTGGCATCTAAAGGGAAACGCTACAACTACTGAGAATCCTTCATCTGAGAGTCCATCGGAGAGGACGCCTTCGGCAATGTGGGTAGAAAAATAAAAGTCTCTGTGTTTAATGGTGGCTCTGCCCTTGATGGTCAGTCTTTGAGCCGACACATGAAGTTCTGAGTCTGATGTCTCCAAAGTGGTTACTCTCCTGGGGTGGGGGGGCGGAGTTAGAGTGCTGTTCAGCAGCTGCGCTGCGGCCTGATGGGAGATGTTTGTGGTCCAGCACTGAGATCCATCATGGCCGCTGGAAGCTGCACCAGGTAACACTACAACACAACAGCACAGACTGTTAGCTCAGTGAGAGGCTCGCTGTAAAACCTCAATAAACATGACTGGTGATGTATGCACTGCGTTATCTAAATGACACCAGAAGAGGGCAGCAGAGAGTGTGTGTTCTGAAATGCAGCTCAAAAACATTTACACATTCTCCTTTTAGTACTGCACTTGTCAAAAGTATTCACAAAAGAGCTTGAATGAAAGCTCAGTGTGTCCCCTTTAAAATGATGCCAAACATAATATAAATTATTGAAATATGTCTTTAAAGGTCGGGTAGGAGATTTTGAAAACTCAGTGAGAGTCAGCCAGATTTTGAAAGTAAACACACACCCCGTTCTCTCGGAGCTCACCCCGAAGCCACGCCTCCCAACCAGTCTGTGACTTCGGCCATCATGCACGTACCTCTCTGGTGCGCGCAGAGCAGGAAGAGAGTGACAACCAGCCAATACTCTGCGCAGGGTCCACCCGGAGGATTGGCTGATGTTTTTAGTGTTTTATAGCTTCCACAGATGATTCATATTCTTCGTTTTAAAGCGAAACTGCCGAACTAATGGGTTGCTATTGGATTGTAAAGAGAAGTTATACTAATTTAACAAAAAGTGCATCAGAATGAAATCTCCTACCCGACCTTTAACAAGGGCCAATACCAAGATACACACCAGTGTCAAAAATGCATTTCAATGGGGGAGCGTAACAGTAACAGCTGATAATCATTTAGCTGCTGTGCCAATCAGATCATCACATTGAAATGTTGACCACAGACATGTAGCTTTTCGAACAGTATAAGCAACCTTTGCCCCCTCGGGTGGTAATTAGTAACAGGTGTGTGTGTGTGTCAGACCTGGTCAGTTGATGAGGATGCCGGTGGCACGTCCTTCCTCCTCCTTGATGTTCTTCAGGTTATTTTCTGCTTCATCCACAGTTCTATACAACACACACACACATACAGGGTGAGAGGTGTGTTTACACTCCGGCTCAGTGAGTGTGTGTGCACGTGCTTACGTTAGGAAATCCCTGACGTCCTCCATAGTGAGCTCTCCAGTGGAATCGAGGGTCAGGTCGGCGCAACTGAGGGGGGAGTCCAGCGGGGTGTCGAGGACGGGGGAGGAGAGGCTGCTGGGAGGCTCCTCCATTTGTCCTGAGAGGAAACACAGACGTTACTCTGCAGGACGCTGGGATGAAGGAGGTGCAGGAAATACTCAGACAGAAGAATAAACACTTTTCTAACTTTGTTGGCACAAACGTTTCTATACTCCAAAATGGGACAAAGACAGTGTGTGGTCTCGATGGTAACTGCTGCGGCCTGTCAGAGGAGGAGGTGTTGGACAACAACTGCATACCGAGAACACTGTGTGTGTGTGTGTGTGTGTGTGTGTGTGTGTGTGAGAGAGAGAGAGAGAGAAGTACCCTCGGCCTGAGCCGTCTGGTTCCTGTGAGTTCCGTTGGCCTGCGGCTGCGTCCGTCCATCGCTGTGGAAACAGGAGGTCACAGTGGTGTCACACACTCAGCAGGAAACTCGCAGATCAATTAACAAACATCCACCAATAACTCATATGTCTGAGCAGAGGACGTCTGTCTCCTGCTAGAGATATTTAATGCTGGTGTGCTGCCGTGATCAGACACATCTGTCTGGTGTGTGTGTGTGTTACCTGTCAGGTGTGTGTTCCAGCGGTCGGTCCAGCTGCACAGAGCAGAGTGGCTCAGTGAGGACTTTGGTGGACAGAGAGAACCTCTGGTACTCTGAGGGAGAGATCAGGTAGAACCCTGCAACAGACAGAGTGGTCACTGCTCTGCAGCCTCCATGTTGGATGATTTCCCAGAATTCTGTGCGTGTAAATGTGCGTCTCCTCACCTTGTCCATTCTTTGTGAAGACGCATGACGCTATGCCGCTGATGTCTTCTTTACGGATGCAGTCATAACGCACCTGAACACACACACACACACACACACATTAGAACACCCGCTGACATCTCACTGTGTCAGAGGTTCTCAGAGACCGCGCTCCACCTGAGGGCGCAGGCCGGGCATGTTGAACAGGTGCAGGTCTCCCTGGTTGGTCAGACACACCAGTGTGTGCTCGCTGTAGTCCTCCTGCACCGCGGAGCCGAACAGCAGCAGCGCCGCCTTCCGGACCCGGCAGCCCTCGTGAGCTGTCAGCTTGAACTTGGTCTTTGCGCTCACTTTGGGAAGGGAGAACACCTGCCGGGGGAGGAGAGCGTTTGTATGTTGCAGGCCCGACTGGTCATGTGACTGTTATCAGAAGTGCAGACTGACCTTCAGCTGCTCCTCTGAGGCGATGAGCACAGAGTGGGCGTTGGCCATGTCTGGTGCTATGGCGAGGTCCTGGGAGGCCTCATAAGGGTCCGGTAATGGTTTTCCCTTGCCGTCCAGCACACAGATGGACACAACAGGAGCCCGGTGCATCAGCTGGATCTCTTTCCCCAACAGCGCCTCCACACACACGCTGCTCTCGCTCGCCCCACCGCGCTCACACACACGCCCAGAACCCACGCCAGGAACCTCCAGAGCGTACGCGTACACGCTGCCCGAGTTTGTGCCAGCCCAGAGAGTGGGCCCGTGGTGTGTGCCTGATGAGGGGAACACATGGCGGTTAGTTCCATCGGAGTACTGAGAAATTCTGGCTCAGCTGTGAGTCGGTGAACGCACCATCCCGCAGAAACGTGTCAGCAAAGCAAAGACAGCGAACGACGCCAGACAGAGAGTCATCTGCTGACCGAGGCTCGATCCGGCGCTGCACCGGAGCCACTTCCTCCTGCTCAGCTAGAGCTGCGTTTGCCTCCTGAACCTGCATGTGCACGAACACACACACAGTCAGTGAACACAACCATGTTTTCAGGAGTGGGTCTGTGTGTGTCTGTGTGTGTCTGACCTTGCTAGTGGGCGTGCTGATGGCGCGTTTCTTTCCGGACACTCGGCTCTTGCGGATGCGCCTGAAGCTTTGGCGCAGAGATTTCTTTAAGGACTTGACTCTGGACAGCGGACCCTCCATGGCCAGAGAGTCGTTGGGGTGCAGGGTGCATCTGTGAGGAGCAGCAGGAGGCGTCAGGAAGACATCTTTAATAGTCACTACAGAAGAAAAGCTGACTCACCTGGCGAGCACGGCGCTCCGTCTGTGGTAATCAAACAGTCCAAAACCATGACTCGTTCCAAAAGTGATCAGGTTCCACTCAGCATGCAGCGCCACAGCTGTGACGGAGGCCGGCGGCATGCACTGCACCAGCACCAATGGCTGGAAGCCTGGCGGGAAGGGGGCGGGCTTAACGCGTGGCTCCAGCCTATCGTGGCCTTTCCAGGTAAAACCCTCTCTGTCCTGCAGCAGATCGACCACTGACACATCGACCAGGTGGTCCGAGCGCTCGTCACTCAGACTCAGAAGTATCACCTGGACACACACAGTACCGCCATCATCCTCCTCATCCTCCTCCTCCTCCTCCTCACTTCATGTAATTGGCTGGTCCTCACCTGTCCAGCAGTTCCAGCCACCAGCAGCTTGTTGCTGTATTTACACAGACTGATCTTCTGGATGCCGAGCCGCGGGTCGTCACTGTACGGGTCGAAACAGCCCACCTACACACACACACACACACACACACTTCATAAAGTAAACTCTGAACCTGTGATTTCATAAGCGCCGCCTGTTCCTGTTTTTATGGTTACACATTCGGTTTAAACACACAAAGCAGAATTCCAGCAGAATCCCTGTTCTGGCAAAACAAGGAAAATTCAGTCTGTGTCTAACACACACACTCAGGGAGTGGGCCGAAGCTCTGGTTTTCATTACTGAGGAGAAAAAAAACACTCTTCATCCCATGTGAGGGCCGCATTCCTTAACATGCAGCTCTGTTACCACAGGATACACCAGGAAACAAGAGGGGGGAAAAAAAGGAGAGAGGTGTGTGAGTGTGAATGTGTGTGCGTCTGCGTGTGTGTGCATGTGCACGTGACTGTGTGTTCATTTAAACCCTTCTTGTCTCCTCTAAGAAGTGACCATTAAAGAGACAAAGAAAGCAGCCAAACACATGAAAACAATCAGAGGGGAGAGCAGAGACACAGCGCGTGTGTGTGATGCTCACCTTCCTGAATGGAGGCCACTCTTCCTCCTGCTGCAGCTCGGGGTCATTGCTGGGGTCCTGAGGGTCGTCAGCAGGGTCACAGTCGGTGTGAAAGACGTTGGCTGTGCCGAGTTTGTACAGTGGAGTCAAAGCAACGCCCGACGCGTCCCAGAAACGCACCGTCCCGTCCTCGTGTCTGAAAACACACCTAAGTTTCAGCAGGTGTGTGTGTGTGTGTATGTGTGTGTGTGTGTGTGTGTGTGTGTGTGTGTGTGTGTGTATGTGTGTGTGTGTGTGCAGGTGTGTGTGTGTGTGTGTGCGTGCGCAGATACCCTGTGAGCAGCAGCTCTTGATGTTTGGGTGGAGGTGCCAGGTTTTTCCCTCCACATATCGGCCAGCGCTGAAAAAGAAGAAAGGTATCACTGACTGGACAGAAAATGATTGACGGGTTTAGTGACATCATGATGCTGATCAATATTAACTGATCAAACAGCTGATATGAGCCTTTAATTGCCTTCACCTACCCACACAAACTGAAACACTCCAAATTTATCTGAGCTTGTTAAAGACCAAGAAGCATGAAGGAGGAGAAGAACATGGAGGAGAACATGGAGGAGGAGGACGTAGAGGAGCAGGACATGGAGGAAGAGAACATGAAGGAGTGAAACGGAGGAGGAAGCAGAGGAGGACATGGAGGAGCAGGACATGGAGGAAGAGGACACGAAGGAGGAGTACATGGAGGAGCAGGACATGGAGGAGCAGGACATGAGTTCTGACCGTGTGGTTGCTGTGGTGGTTCTGCTGAGCGGCTCTGCCGGCGTTGATCAGCCGCTCCCACAGTTTGGGCGGGACGCTGGTGATGTGGCAGGAGCAGGTGATGGCTGAGGAGTGCAGGGGAGCCAGGTAAGGAGTGGGCAGGGAGGGCCACCCGGGGGTCAGGAGGTCAATCACAACCAGCTCCTCTTCTAACAACACCACTACAGCTGACGGGTCATCAAACTCTGAGGAGGAGCAAGGTTAGAGGTGGAGCAAGGTTAGAGGAGGAGGAAGGTTAGAGGAGGAGGAAGGTTAGAGGAGGAGGTTGCTGGGAGGGTGTGTAATGGCGGCCACCTGCATGCGGCTCTGCGTCCACAGAGAAGAAATCGATAACTCTAGACGTGAAGTCCAGAGTCACATGATCTTTGTCCTGCTGGATGGTCAGACAGTGACGGTCGCCATAGCTGGCTCTGGGCATCCCACCACTGTACAGCAGCACCGGAGAGCTGAGCACACACACAAACACACACACACGTGAAGAGGAAATACGTCCCAACACAAAGAAACAACACACACACACTGTGCCTGCAGCTCACCCGGACTGTGTCGTCCTCCACAGGATCTTACTGATGGCTTTACAGGGAAACGGACCTGAGAGACAACACAGACATGAACAACTGTATACACGTCTCACACACATCCGTGTGTGTCTGTGTGTGACTCTTACCATATGGGATGGTGGAGGACGCAGGTTGGTGACTGCAGGTGTTGCCGTTGGTAACAGTCCACACAGAGTATCCTCCATCGTTATGAGAGCTGACAAAAAGATTTCCAGAACGTTCCCACACCAGACTCTCCAGCTGCTGCAGGGAATCACACACACACAGCCATCAGTGGATGGATGCCATGTTGTTATTGTAATGAAGGATCTGATGTTTGTGAGATTAAACCTGTTTTCCCAGGAAGAGCTGCTCTGCATGGCGGCTGCTCAGATCCCAGAGGACCACCAGGCCTCGGCTGTAGCCAATCAGAATCTTTCCTGCTTGCTGAGGATGCTCCTGAAGAGATTCTACCGGACCCAAAGACTTCCCACACCTGTAATCCTCTGGCAGGCTGGGAAAGCAAAAGTGACCATGAGGCTGGAAACAGCACACAACAAACAACAAAAACAACAACAACAACAGCAGCAGCAGCTGGTGAACATTCCTCTGAGGCAGCACAGGAATGTGGAGACACACCCTGTAGATGTCAGAGGATTCCCTCAGCCAGCAGAGAAGAACGGAGCACTATGGACACACACAGACACACACAGAGCAGAGTTCAGGGAGGAAGATCCTCTCCGGAAGCACAGAGGCAGAAACATTCCCAACAAAGCATTCCATTGTCTGCACGTATTTTCAGGGAACCCAGCATCCTGCCACAGAGACCAGAGATGAGCCACTCAGTGTTTGAGCATGTCGGATATTCAGCTCAAACACCTCCCTAACCGGAACACCAAATTCTGGCAGCTGGTACAAAGCTTCACTGTCTAACACACACACACACACACGTCTTATCAGAGCCCTCGTTAGGCCTCAGCTCTGGTGGTTAATGAGCGGTTTGGTGAACGAGTCACAGCAGAATGAAAAGAAACAACAGAGGCTCTAACACACACACACACACACACATGAATGCATCCCTGCATGCACACACACACACACCCCTGTACTCAGACTGTGGGTCTCACCTCTGCGTCACCTGGTCCTGCAGCAGCACCTGGCTGTCCTTCAGCAGGAGGCGGGGCAACTCCAGGAAGTACACGCCACCTCCCTCCGTTCCCACACACAGCAGGTCAGCTGACCTCAGCAGGAGGAGGACAGTGACCCGAGTGGTGCTGAGAGAGAGAGAGAAAGCTCAAGTTCCATTTACAGACCAGAGACAAACCTAAAACAGGTGGTTTGGCTGTACCTGCAGCTCTCGATGCCAGGTCGGCCTGGCAGGCTGTAGCTGGTCACTTCCTGCAGAGAGACCACACCCTCTTTCTTTACTCCACCCACTTCCTGTGGGGGTCGGGCCACCAGCTCCCACAGGTGAATGGTGTTGTCATCCAACAGAGACAGAAGTCGACCCTGTGAGGACGTCACATGTTCACGTCTGTAGCTTACAGTGCAGGAGGTCTCTCAACAAAAAGAGGCGGAGCCTGTGCTCACCTGTCCTGACAGGAAGTGGATCTGAGTGACAGCAGTGGTGTCCTTGTGTAGACCTGTGAACTCCACACCAGGAGCTCCGTAACTGTGAGGATCACGTCAAGGAAATACACAACAACGACACAGCACACACAGACACACACAACAACGACACACCACACACACACACACACACAGCACAAACACACGCTTACATAAGCCTGCAGGAATGTGGATTAAAAGCAGTGTTTGTGTGGATTTTATTGTCACTCCGTTTCATCTGAAAAAACAAGTTATATTAAAACTCCAACCTTCACTTTCCAACTTTCAGCTCAATGTCAGAGGACGGGGGCCCAAAGGGGCCTCTTGTTCTTGGAAACACTCCTCTTCATCAGGGTAGAGGAGGAGGAGGAGGAGGAGGAGGAGGGTGTGCTCCTCTTTCACTCCCTTGCAGGCTGAGTGTTATACACGCATTCCTGCATGCTGTCACTTCCTGTCACTGTTTTATTCACTGCAGGGACACAGTGGGAGGTGGAGGTGTGGAGGAGCGTTCATGTGTAGGTCAGAGAGGGTCGTGGAGAGGGTGGAGCCTTCAGACAAGTACCAGGCTGGAGCTCTACTCTACTGGAGGGGGCGCTGTGGTTCCTGTGCTCTCACGCCACTGCCCTCAGACAATGGTCGTGGTCTTTTTAGCATGCTAGCTTGAGTTAGCATTGGATAATATGTTCATATGTTCATTCGGCTGCCGTCATTTCACATAAGTGTGTTCGAACAGAGTCTGTGCGGGGGATGGCGTTTGGCTGATCAGAAGCAGGACGCCTCCACATGCAGCCTCCAAAAGAGACATTAATAATGGATATCGTCACTGTTAACAATTTTTCAGGCTGATTCATGAACAGACGAGGCCTCTCAGCACCAGACCACCCCAGTTAACAGCTGCTGCTGGGACCATGAGGTCTGAGAGACCCTCTGTAGCTGCTGTCCTGAAGGAAGCAGTCCCTGATCACAGCCTGTGTTTCTATGACCCGCCGGGCTGAACTGAACACATGTGAAAGTTTTCAGCCAATCAGGTGAAGGCAGGAGGTCTGTCTGTCAATCATAACTCACAACCAGCACAAGCTGAGCGACACCACAGCAGACACAAACCACAACAACATAGCTAGTGAGCTAGTTTCTCATCTTCATGCTAAGCTAGGCTAACTAGCTGCTGACTGTATGTGCACATACATACAGATGCTGTATGTCTCCACAAAGAGGAGGAGGAGGAGGAGCTCACAGAAACACGATGAAGAATTCACAGGCAGAGAGGAATGTTAGAGAATCACAGCTGTGTGAAAAAGAGGAACAGATGGACAGCAGAGTGTGTGAGTGTGTGTGTGTGTGTCACGACCACAGTTCATCCATCACATACCTCTACAGCCTCACATATACATCTACAACAACACACCCTGAAAAATAACGCCTTTACCAACAAGTCCAAGTTTGTCGCTCCACACACACAAACACACAGACTCCCTGGTGTGTGGGTGAGGACAGCTGGTGGAGGCTTCCTGGTGATGATGGAGTCTGCGGCTCTAACCTCATTGAAACTTTGAGTGTTTATCTGCACTAAGCTCTGCTGTTTGTTGTGATAATAAGTGTGTAAATGTGTCACATAAACACACACTGATTTATACAGCACCTCCAGCAGATCAGAAACATGACAGACATTCACATTACCTCAACCACACACACACACACATCAGCTTCACTGTGAGGATGCCACATATTCATCTGCTCTGCAGGTCTGAGCATTGAAATGTGTAACAGACACACAAACACATCACTTGATCCAGTGTCTGGATGTTGACAGCATCAACATCCAGACACATCACTTCCTGTCTGTGAGCACGACCAGACCAAACACTTCGATCTGAGGAGGAGGAGGAGGAGGAAGATCTAAATAGTAAATGGTCTGTACTTATGTAGTGCTTTTCTACCTACTCAGGCACTCGAAGCACTTCACACTACTACACAACAGAGCTCGACCGAGTATTGACCAGGCCGGTTTTATCAGCTGGTGTTTGCTGATCTTCGGTATCCGCCGTAATATCTCCACAAAATATGATGTTTTAAAAAAGTTTTAAATGAGAAAACATCATTTAAGCATGTTGTGGTGTTTGTTAAGTTGTTGAAGTCGTGTAGTTTGTCCACCAGAGGGCCATCTGAGGCCAGCAACAGGTAGGAACTCCAGGTGTGTGATCAGCTGATCCAAACAGTCAGACCTCAGACCGACCAGTGTTTCAGCTGTTTTATGACAGCCGGCTCTTTCAGCTGGGTCCAGATCTAAAGCACACATTCACACAACTTAGGGTTGACAAGGACACACTGGCCTGCAGCCTCACAATCAGTGACAACTGCTCCACAGCCGTCCAGCTGTAGGCTGTCAGGATGCCTCAGCAGGTACATCGGAACACAAACACACAGTCTACAAAGTTGAATGAAGTTCAACAACACAAAAGAGTTACTGCTCAGCCTAAAACACACACAATGGAGGCCTACAGTAACTCCTAATGACTGACACGCACACACACACACACCAATGCAATGCCCACTGATGCAGAGAGTGCGTTAGCAAGGATAAAGCAATTTCACGGTCTGAATACAGACAAACAGAAGGCATTGTCCTGCATGCAAACACACACTCACACACACACACACACATCATCGGTGTGTGTGATAGAAGCTTGGGGCGGAAGGAAAGGACGGACAGATCATAAGAATGAATAATGAAAACCAGTAACTTTTCAGTCAGACTTAAAGTTCATCAACCACCAACCACACACACACACACACACACACACAACACACACAACACACACACCCCAGCCTGTAGCAGGACAAGTCAAACAACTCCACCCACCCACTACAGAAACAATCCATCTCATTTGCATCCTCTCCTTCAGCTCAACCCACTCCACACACTCTGGAGGTTGTGTGTGCGTGAGAGTGTGTGTGTGTGTGTGTGTGTGTGTGGGGGGGGGGGGGGGGGGGGGGGGGTAAGGAGAAAAGGAGCTGTCAGGAGCCGCTTCGTTCTTCAAAGATAGCCGTCTGTCAGGTTTAACCCCTGTGTGTCAGACAGGCAGCTGGAAAACACACACGGATCAGCTGGGTGATATTAGCTCACCTCTGACAGCTGGTAATGACAGTGTCTGATTCTGCATGTATGCTTCATCACAAACTGTGACGAGCTGCAGACTTTAAACCCTCCTCATCCCAGAGAGCCATGCTGGTCGCCCTGGAAACCATTTCAAAAGCTCCCTTTATTAAGACTCAGCAACAAAGCTCTTACTCACCCTACACACAGAGAAAAACACACACACAGAGAAAAACACACACACAGAGAGGGTTAACCCAGGGCAGCACAATATGCATTCCACAACAGCAGACAGACTCCTCAGACCCCCTCCTCCCCAGGCAGAGCAGCCGGCCCTCTGCTGAAACACGACTCTTTATAAACAGAAGAAGAAGGAGTTCAAACTGAGTGTTCCACTGCTGCTCTGTAACACGCACTCTGAACACGCTCTGAACACACGCACTCTGAACACACACACTCTGAACACACACTCTGAACACACACTCTGAACACACACTCTGAACACGCACTCTGAACACACGCACTCTGAACACGCACTCTGAACACACACTCTGAACACACACTCTAAACACACACTCTGAACACACGCTCTGAGCTGATCCGATGTGGACAGTGAGAGCAGCATCAAAGCAGGACGTCAGCGTGTCCTTTCACACTGAAGACGTCCGGCCTTCAGATCAATCAGTAAGACAAACAAGGAATACTTTTCCGGAAATCTGCTGAACATCGTTCAGGTCCTCAGGTCTACCTTTGGACCCTTCACTGGACCCTGAGCCACAGGTTGGAGCACTGTCTCCTGTTTTATTGGTACAGAATGTGAATGAACAGAGACCTCCTGCTGATCTGAATGAGCAGACAGACATGTCTGTCCTCTGCTGTCTGCAGCTCTGACTCCTCCTCCATCAGCTCAGAGTGCCTGGTACCACCAGCCAGTGAGGGTGTGAGTCAAAGAGCTGATTCTACAGTGCTGCACACACACACACACAAAGACAGAGACAGAGAGAGAGACACATACAGCTCATACACAACACACACACTCTGAACACAGCTCACACACACACACACACACACACACACTGAACACAGCTCACACACACAGACACAAAAAGGCTGTAACAGGATGTTGACTTCATGTCTGCTGATGTCCTCAGATGTCAGTTTAAACGGCAGGTTTCATTACTTTGAACACTCCTTACACACCTGGACAACACACACCTACAGTAACCGCACACAGAGCTCACACAGCAGGGGCTTCTGAGCTGTCTCTCAGTCTGATAATATGAAAACCTTTCAGCCTTACCGACTCCTCCATTGACTTGCTGACACTGAACAGAACACATGACGATGATGAAGATGATGAAGGATACATTTTGATGGCTCCTGACTTGGTGCCGATGGCCATGAGCTGCAGTGTGGGGTCAAAGGCCAAAGCACTGGGCTGATGGGGGAACCCATGCTCAACAGACTGCAAGAGAAACACAAAGAAAACACAGATAAGTGTGTGTGTGTGTGTGTGTGTGTGTGTGTGAGTGTGTGTCTGTGTGTGTGTGTGTGTGTGAGTGTGTGTCTGTGTACAGTCAGCATGGCGTCTAACAGGGAGGACGGCCACAATAAAGTTCTTTAAAAGAACTGACGACAGCAGCACTGTTTTATTTCAGACTCATAAAACAGGATTAACACGAACTCACTGTTTTTCTAATTGACTTGTTAGAGGAGGAGGAGGAGGAGGATGAAGAGGAAGAGGAAGAAGAGGAGGAGGATGAAGGAAGAGGAGGAGGAGGAGGAAGAAGGAGAACGAGGAAGAAAAAGAAGAGGAGGAGGATAAGGAAGGAGGAGGAGGAAGAGGAGGAGGAGGAAGAGGAAGAAGAAGAGGAGGAAGAGGAGGAGGAAGAGGAGGAATAGCTGTGTGATGCTCCCTGCACAAACGGTGGTTCAGGGAAGTGTAGCTGACCCTCAGTGCAGAGAGACCACCTGCACACACACCAACTGCCCGACCATCAGACACAGGCTCAGAGGACCTGATCCACACACTGACAGAGCTGTCAATAACTTTAACAATGACTGATTCAGACAGGCTGGGAACAGAGAAAGCCTAAGTCACATGACAGAACGCCCACAGTGAAGATCTGAGACAACAGATCAATAATTAGGATTTCTCCACATCAATCACTTATCAGAGGATTCGGAGAATCAGTGCAGGCTGCGGGGCGTCAAACACACGGACTCTGAGGCCAAACATAAGGTTACAACACACACTGACACACTGAGCAGGATGAGAGGGACCAGGTCCAGCACAGCCTCCAATGATCCTGCCTGGATGCTGAGACTCTAAACCTCCAACCTGAAGGAGGCTCCTGCTGATAATCAATACTTATCAATACATTCCTCTGATTGAAAGTGAGAGCGAGCAGCTGGAGGAGGATCAGCGCAGAAAGAGTTACTGAAACTCATGATTCAAGCCCAAACACACAGTCTGCATCCTGATCGATACATGGAATATAGGTCACACTGATTACACAGCGGACATGTTTGATTCTGATCATTAGTTTGAGCAGTCTGATACAGCCTGGAGCTAATTAAGAAACACACACACGGGAGCAGAGGGGAGACAAACACTCCTTCAAAAGGAGAATAGAAAGAGAGGAGCAGAGGGGAGGCAGGAGGTCCTGCAGCGGGCAGCAGGGAGGAGGACCCGCTCTCCGCCCGCTCCTCCGTCCTGTTACTTCACCTTGTTGAAGGCGAACAGCTCCTGTTTGATCTTCTCCCTCTGCGGGTCGGTGCCTTGCCGACGGAACCTGAACTTCATCATCGTTGGGCCGGGCGGGGAGGCGGCGGCGCCGGGTAACGCGGACAGAGCGAGCCGGGCTGAACGGCGCAGTCGGACGATGCTAAGTTAGCTAACAAGCTAACCCATGCAGGCGGAGAGCGGGGCTACACTGCTGCAGCGGCGGCTCTCCTCCCTCCTCTCCCTCCTGGTGCCGTTTAGGTCGGGGTGGGTTCGACCGCAGCCCCCCCTCCTCCCGGTTCACACGAAGCCCGGTACCGTGAACCAATGAGGCCCCAGCAGTCTGCGAGCAATTATCCAGAACCGCCCACACAGCGCGGCGCGGCGCAGGGGGCGCTCGGTTTATAGTACGGCGCACACCAGCGGACACTTCCAGCTATCAGCACAAATACCAGAGAGGACCGGCACGTCGCGACAGAGGATCAAACATCTACAGAGAAGAATGAGCAGAACGGGTTAACTCAGAAAAACAAGTGCAGCTGACGGCTGAGGTTATGTAAACTGTTTATTGTAAATATGTGTCAGAATCCTGGATGTCCTCAGATAAATGATCAATATGTTTGTGTTTAAAGTTGTGCATTCCTTTAGAGTGAATATTTAACCCTTTGTGGTTTTTATTTAAATACTCGGGGCATCTTTATGTTCTACAAACTTTATTCTCACACATGGTTACAAAAATAAACATTCATGTATCAATAAATCATTTAGTGCAAACTTAGGTGGCTGAAAACTTTTTTTGTCTCCTGCAGCTCCTCTGTCGTCACGTTCATGGCAAACAGGAGCAGAAAAACAGCCTTACAAACAAAAAGACAACAACATGGACGCCTGTCATGTGTGGAGACCGTCCTCAGTCTGATGAACCGGCCCCTCATGTTAACCCTCACAGAGCCGCCTCGTTCAGACCACAGCTATTTTAATTGGGAGTTAATGAAACCATATTATGTGAAGGCTTTGACCCTCTTTCTCATCACATCACAGCAGCATGTATGACTGTTTCATATAAAGGGATCTGATTGGCTGAAGTTAGCGATGATGACAGATCAGCCAATCAGCTGCCCCCACAGGATGACCTCCATCCATTCTGTGGGACAATCCACTGTGCTTATGTGAAAAGGAGAATTGAAAGGAGCGACCTCACCACTAGATGGCACTACAGTCCCACACACGGCTCCTTTAAGCAGCTCTGGACAAACAGTTCAAACTTTAAGGTTAAAAACACTCCAGCATTTAAGCAGTTCACATAAATATTGTCTATCCATACAACATATTCTGAAAGCAGAGGTAGATTACAGTATGTGTGTGTGTGTGTGTCAGAGCAGAGTGATTTCGCTCGGTGGCAGTGTAAGCCTCTTCTCTCTGACTGACAACATGTTCTCCATGTGCATAGCAACGACTCTGCACAACTCCAGACCCTGAAAACACAAACGTATAATTATCTGTAACTGCATCTGACTTACCAACTCTACACACCTACACACACACACACACACCTGCTCCAGCTGCAGCTGTGTGATGCGCTGGGTCAGCAGGTCTCCAATCATCATCTCAACATACGGGTAACTAGAGCCGGATGTTGGTCTCTGAGTGCGAGTAGACTGGACCTCCTTCAGAGGAAAACGCGCCATGGTCTCCTGCTCACACACAACACAACACATCATCATCATCATCATCATCATCAAACACCATCACAAAGTGTGTGTGTAGAACAGATTTACATGAGTGTCCTTGTTGAGAAAGTGCAGTCCGTTTAGGTTAACAGCAAGGATGCAGGGGGCGTGGATAGAGGCAGAGCTGGAGCTCTGGATGTAGAAGAAGGAGGAGCCAAACATGGGGAAGGCACTGACCAGACCTGAACACACACACACACACTGTTGATATGCAGACACCCTCACACTGAGCATCAAGTGTCGGCTGAGCTGTGTTACCGAGAAACTGTGCGCGGGCCTGGTGTGGGCTCAGAGGCTGCACCTGCTGCATGTGCTGCATCGTCATGTCCAGCCAATGCTGTGAACCCTGTTTGCTGTAGAACTGTGGGGGGACGCACTCTTGCACCTCACGGCTAAAACAAACACACACACAGACCACACCATGCTCATCGAATGTGTCTGCTGCTTTCCTGTAGGTGTGTGTGTGTGTGTGTGCAGAGTGTATTTACAGGGTGGGCAGGTAGATGGCGTCCTTGGCACGGTGCTGCAGGGCAGCCAGCCGGGCAATCTGCTGCAGGTGCTGGTCGCTGGCTTTACCCTGAGGAACCACACTCAGCAAGGCCTTCAGGTAGTCAGGCAACACCTGGAAGTCATAGAGTTAACTGAGAGGTGGAATCGAACCTGTGTGTGGGGAGTCCGATGGGAGTTTTGGACTCTGTGTACCTGGTTGTAGTGCATGGTGACGTACAGCTCGTTGTCCAGTTTCAGAGCCAGACTCCAGATGACTCTCCTGAACCACAGGCTGTAGTTGGCATCCACCGGCTCCGCCTCCGTAGCGATGTCCAGGATGTACTCACGCTTGTTCAAAGGACGCACATTCTGACCTTCGGAATAGAAACACACTGCAGTTACTGCACTGCTCTCAGTGAGCCGAAGAGACTTTACCTGTCCACAGTTACCTCTGTGTGTGACCAAGAAGATGGCGTATTCCTCCAAAGCCTCCAGCCTCTGCAGCCCCATCTCATAGCAAAGCTCCTCGATCACATCAAGAGCAACCTGAAGAAAGACAACCACTGTCAGCTCTTTATATTCCTTTAAGAACAGATTGTACAGACTCAGGCTGCAGACACGACAACCACCCTGACCCTGACCCTCACCAACACCGCAGCACTTACTGAACACGTCTTTATCTTCAGGTGTCTTTCGATCCCGCCTGGCAACAGGAAGAGCTGCCTCTTGGAGCTCCGCCCAGCCTGAACAACCAATCACACCAATGAATTTAAAGGTAGGTATCAGTCCAACCCAAGGATCAATAGATAATTTGTCTCCTGAAATACTGTTGAAATAAGGTTCCATGTGATCCACAGGAAGACAAGCGTCGTCATTGTCTTCTACAGTAACCTGTGTTGTTTGCTTTAAACGTGTTTCAATCGGAAACTAACCAGCATCGCTTTAAGCTCCATGCTGTTGGGGTACTGCACACGTCCGCCATATTGGAATGTCCTCCTCAGATTCTGCTCACAGGCTTTGGCAATGCCTGTAAGTGAGGAGGCAGTCAGATGACGGATGGTACGGTCAGTTACAGGCTGAGATGTTGGTTCACCTTGGTACTGCTGCCCAGGTCCAGAGGACGCGTCCTGCAGGAACTTCATCAGAAACGACTTCATGACGTCAGAGCAGCGATGGAAGGCTGTGAGGACGTACATCAGCCTCCATCCTCTCTGACAGCTGTCCCTGAAACACACACACAGGGTGTACAGACACTCTGACAGCACAGCTGGGTAAACAGCAGGAGGAAGAGGAGGTCTTACGGTTTGGAGCTGGTGTTGGCAGTGACTTGCTTCATCACTTGGCAGTAGGCTTCATCCTTCATCAGGCCGTGGTCACCACTTAGCTACACAATGAGCACAAATATGAAGGAACATGAATATTTACCACAATTACTGTCAGGATCACAGCAGACCCACGTGTACCTTCAGTATGGCGGTGACCAGGTCCTGCTCAGTCTGGCCCTTCAGCGGGAAGTCTCCCATGAATTTCATTATAGCTGGAAAAACACAGTAAACTGTAGGCGTGGTCTGATCACACATATGAGACGTCCTCCTCCTGTCTGTCCTCCACCCTCACCTATAAAGATGTCAGTAGCCACCCTGTTCATCCCGCTGTCTGAGAAGTCGATCAGAGACTCCTGGATTGGAGACTGAAGAGACAAGAAGAAGAAAGGTTTCATCTAGAGCTCCGTCACAAAAGCAGGGATGAGTCATGGGACATAAAGGCACAGAGGTGAACTCACTTTGGAGAATTTCACCATGTCAACAGGCTCCCTGCACTCCTTCCCCTTTTTGGCCTTCTGGTCACTATGAGGAAATGCAGGCAGTGAACAAGAACAATTCCGAGGACATCATTTTGACCGTGTGTGTGTGTGTGTGTGTGTGTCTAACCTTCTGTTCCTCTGAGCCTCTCTGAAGTATTTCTTGGCAAACTCAGCCATGTGGTATTGGCCGCTGTGCAGTGGCAGATCATCCAGTTCGCCACTCAGGCCGTCCCCATACATCTCATTTACTACCTGATCACACACAGCATAAAGACCAACACTGTAATTATCTAGAAAATATTTCCATTTCAGCAAACCAAGACATTCCAACATATACTGTGTAAACAACCATAATGTCAGGGTTCTACTCACACTCGGTGTTATTCTCACCCTAAGCCTGTAACACACACACACACACACAATCTACAGCAGTTTAGTAAACAATCAGACACCAGAGTCCACCTCAGTGGAGAGGTCCAATTCATGAGCAGCTACAGCTGAGCCCATCGCCACGGCAACAGCAGCCGAGGCAGCCACACGTCCCTGCCTGTCCCGAGGCTCCACGCGTTCAGCGGGCAGAACCAGGAAGTCCGGAGCAGCAACAGGACGGACGTACTCACTGGGAAACACGCCTGACTTTCCATGCACAGCCCCGAACCTCCAGCCTGTACACACACACACACACACACACACACGCGTGTCACCTGTGTGTCACATGCAAAACACAGAGCACAATATGATGAAGAGGAACACCCACCAAACTCAGAAGTGTCTCTCTTCAGCTCCTCCAGCAGCACCACTTTCTTCCTCACAATGCAGCCGTAACGTTTGCCTGAACACACACACAGACATGTAGACACATACTGACACCTAAAGACTGCAGGATACACTATGTGTGTGTGTGTGTGTGTGTGTGTCTCACCAGCCTCCACCCCATCCATGTGCTGCAGTCTGATGATGTCACCTTTGTGGAAGCTGAGGAGAGTTCTGTCCTCAGTGATGTAATTCCTCACAGCTACCATGTACTCAGAGTCCTGACGAGGACACAACGCGTACACAGAAACGCTCACGTCCAAAAACCTCACTTATCTGTGGGCTGTGTGGTCACGTGACACTCTTACATACACACACACTGACCTTCTTGAGCTCCGTCAGGAAGTAGTCGATCATGTGTTTGACCTGCGGGGCCTTGGCAGAGAACAGGATCAGCTTCTCATTGGTCAGGTTGAACTCTAGCATGTTCTTGGATGGAATAGACACAAACAGGATGTCCGAGTAGCTGCACAGGAAGTCATATCCCAAACCAGGAAGTCAATGTTAAGTCAGAGTTCAAACCTTTTCACACAGCACACAGTGAGGGTTAAAAATGTCAAGACAGACCCGTTTAATGTGAATTCTATAATAATCCATGTTTTTAAGGGCTCACCTGTACGGTCTGAGCACTCTGAAGTAGTCTGAGGCTGTTGAGCTGCTCTTCACCATCTTCAGCAGCTTGATGCCTTTATGAGACACAGACAACACCTGCACTCCTGTTCCCACACTGCCCTGGAAAACACACACACGCACACACACGTAAGACCCTGCTGAAAATCCAGACAGTAAAGAACACGAACACTCACAGAGGCCGGGAAGAGGCGGGAAAAGTAAATCTCCCACGAGTCTCTGGCCAAAGTGACAACTTTCTTCTTCACGTTTTCATCATGTGTGACTGAAACATGGTCCACCTTGTTTTCAGCTGTGGAGAATCACAGTGTGAGCTGCTTGGAACACAGAGTTCTTTAAATGTGTGTGTGTGAGGCAGAGCCATACCAAACAGAGCCTTCATCCTCTGTCTCTCCTCCTGGGTGATGCGCACACAGGCCTCAGAGAAGGTGTCATGCACAACCTGCAACACACAAACACCCAATCCAAACAGTGGAAACAGACACCAAACCAGTGAGGTCTGCATCAAGGTGATGGTCTCTGTTTTCTGCTGCTGGACCACCTGGAAAGGGGTCACACTGTTACAGGGGCCGACTACACTGATCTCTGAGCCAGCTACAGGAGGAAACCAACAAGATTCAGACCAGAAGTCCACCATCATCCAACACCTGTTCACCTGATCTACACCCTCACACTGACACCTTAGGGGCCGCTATTGCAACAAGAATAATAATGTAAGCCAAGATGACTTGTTCCACAACTGCTGGACAAAGTGTGTAAATATCAATCTTTTAGATATAAAATGTACATAAAAGTCGTAACCTGTTTAAAGATCAGGTCCAGCATCAATGGATTGTTGAAGGTGTCTTTAGGGTAGAAAACCTGCGGATAGAGATAAATAACAGTGACTAAATACCAAAGATGATGACGTTTTAACATTTAAGGGTGTCTTAACCTCACCTCCTTCCTCATGTAGATCTTCCAGGGGACGTTGGAGTACGTGTAATACTCCTCACTGGTTCTGCTGTACAGCTGAGTCTGAATGGTCTCCTCTTCAACAGGCAAATCTCTACACACTACAAACACACACCTTTGTTCTCAGGAGTGTGTTCTACGAGCAGTAGAGCCTATTGATTAGTATTTATGCAGAAGTTCACCTGGAGGAGGGGCGGGGCTTATGCTGGAGCTGCTTGGGCCTGAGGGTCGAGCTTTTGTTGTCTTAGAGGCTTTAAGTCCTCCGTCTTCTTTAGGCTGTGAGGTCTGAGGCTTCCTCTGAGTCTGAGACACAAGATCAGGTCAGGTGTGTGTGTGTGTGTGTGTGCATGCGTGCGTGCGTGCATGCGTGTGTGTGTGTACCGGTTGTGGTGGGTTTGCCATCTGATCTTTAAGGATCTCCATGGCTTCATCATGAGGGTCTGGTTTCTTTCCAAACATTTTTCCATCACTTCTCCTACACACACAGACACAGACACAGACATACACCAGTTTAGAACAGAAAACACCTGTCATGACTCAGGTGTGAGTCTTCTGAGTGTGTTACCTTTGCGTTGGAGATCCAGCGGAGGACGACGGGCCTGCAGGCTGGTGCTGCTTGATGATGTCCTTGATGTCATGGCTAGGATCCATACGCTCAGTGTTACTCGCCGTGGATCGAACCACATCCTCAGGAGGGGGGCCACGTGTTGGACCTGGAATTAGTATAAACTTAGCCTGTGGCACTGCTACGTCAGCTGCAGAGGGGTTTTTAACCTCAAATCACTATGCTGCAATGGATCAATAGATTTTTCCTGGACCTTCACTGTAAGGACACACCCAGACACACACACGTGTTTTACACATACTTGTCTTCCTCTGGACAGCAGGAGGGCTAGGCTTATATGGCGACTCCTCGCTCTCTTTGGTCTGCAGAAAAACAACAATAGATGCAGCTGATTGTAAATATGCACACTGCTGTGTGTGTGTATGTGTGTGTTTACTCACAGGACTTGGTGTGTGTGAGCGTTGTGGCAGCTCTGTGCGAGTATGTGATGGTGGCGACTGTGGGGCTGGAGCTACAGGGGGGAAGGAGGACAACATCTGCTGCTGGATGGCAATGGCCTGCATGGTCATCTGCTGGGCCTGCAACGTGTGCGCACACACACACACACACACACAAACACACACACACACACACAGAAGTGTCAGATGTCACAGTGTTCCAGTGGGAAACTGTAATAACATTATTGTACTGTTTTGATGTTACATATAGTTCAGAGAAAAGATGAGCGACTGACCAGAATGATGGCCTGCTGGTTGATTATGGCCTGCTGCTGTTGGGTCAAAACTGTGTGCTCTGCTCCTGGAGGAGTTAAACAGCAAGAGGAGGTTAGGGTTACTGCAATAAAACAGGAAAGTCGTCTGAAAAGACACAGCACACAGGGAGCGTATGGCTTTCATCTCAAACATAGAAGTCACTGCATCACGCCCTCACTACAGGCCACACATGCTGGAGAACCTAATGCACACTGATGCACACCTGTCATCACAGGTAAGCCTGGAACCACAGGTGTGGCCAGCAGCGAGGGTGCCCCCGACAGGCCGGGGACCGCAGTGACATGGGAAGCTATTTCACTATCAGCAGTGGGTAGGGGAGCAGCAGCGGGGGTGCGAATGGGTGATGGTGTGGGAGCTACACGAGTGGAAGGAGGAGATACAGAGGAGGTCTGCTGGGGCCGGTTGTATTGGTGATACTGGGGTTGTTGTTGCTGGTGCTGTTCGTGGTGATGGTGGTGGGAGTGGATCGGCATGGCAGGGATGGGTGGCATCATTCCTCCTGCTACTGGGAGCACCGGAACAGCTTGAATAGCAGCAGGAGGGGAACAGGTGACAGTTAGTCAGGAGCACTGACAGGAGGCTGCTGTTTCATTTGTCTCTGCTCCTCTGTACAAACAGCACCATCATGGCTACAAGCAGAGAGAACTCAGACGTGTCTGTGAGCAGAATAACACAAACATGAATCCAGAAGAAAAAGGAGCTTCACCAAGTACAGGTGGGCACAGAATAAACAGAGTGACCACATGTTTGTGTGTGAAAACAATGTTTTCAGGAGGTCTGTAGGAGTGGAACAGGAGTGGAAATCCACCCTAGTCTCTTGTTCTAAAGCTCACAGCGGGTCCAGGAGTCACCTGTGGTTACAGTGAATGGCGGTCTGTAAATTATTAAAGAGGTCTGACTGCTCATTATGGCCTGTAAATGACAGAGTAAAGCTGTGAGCTGAACATTTAGTCTAACATTTAGTTTAGTCTTCAGTCTAACTGAATAACCACACAAACACTGAGAGGAGCATGTTGTTAAGATGAGTGTTTCGGATAAAGGATTGTGCACACACTCTAAAATGAGGAAGAGGTCAAATTATTGATCAAACTGAGATGGATGGTGCAGATTTAGACCCACTTAGAACTACCTCTATTACTCATGTCATTAGTTAAAGAACAGCAGCAGAATAAAGTCAAACACATACAGTCTGAGTAGTTTACCTCCAGGATGTATTCCTGGTGGATAAGGCCGGCTGGGAGCAGCGTGACTCTCCCCCTCTCCTCTTTCTCCTCCTGTGATGCCTATTCCTCCTCCTCCCTTCATCCTGGCTGACAGACTTCCAGGCTTCTCCATGTCCTGGTGAGCAGTGAAAGCAGAAGGAAGGGGTGCAGACGGAGGAAACTGTCAGTTGAAGGGACATGAAGCAAGGGATGAAAACTGAGTGAATGTACGTGTGCTAGAAAGAGAGCGAGCGACTAAGAAACAGAGAGAGGGGGCGTGTATGTTGGTTGATTCAGAACCAAATACTCCCCAGGAAGTACCGTACACACTGGAGGAGATGCTCCTACACACATGCACACACACACAGAGGCTTTGTTTCCTGTTGGATTGATGCCTGCTGTTACAGTCATATACGGTACCTGTGAAGAAATCTGATCAGCCCTCCTGACTGCTCCATTCATACCCAAACAGAGGCAGCGGATCACATGTTAAATCCATCCATCACCACTCCTCCATTCACACTGGGCACATTCATACATTACCTTTAAAGATAATCAAATGCAGAGTTCCTGAAATGCCCCTACAGGTTGCTCTGTATCAATACACAACATCCAAGTGTATACAAAACCACAAAGCACATGCAGAGGTCGGTACTCACTATGCTGCTGTCTGAAAGCACCGGGTCGAACAGGCTGTCCAGGTAGCGGTCCATTCCTCTCTGAGTCTGACCATCACTGAAAGCGTCTGACTCTACTGAACACACACACACACACAGCAGAGAGGCTTTAGACACACTTTACACTGTTTTACACATTAGGACACACACTGGAACAAACTTCCATGTATCCACCTTGTGTCTCCTGCAAAGAGGCCTGGAAGTCCTAAATGCTTTTAAACAACATGCGTGTGTGTGTGTGTGCATACCGTGGCTAAAGTAACCGTCAGAGTCAGGCAGACTGTACGCTGGTCGGCCACTGAGAGGAAAGGAGGAGGGAAGCTCCTCATCTGAGTCGAAACCACCACCAAACAACGTCCTGAGAGCAGGAGGAGGAAGAGGAGGAGAAGGGAGGAGAAGGAGTCTTCAGTGTGAATGAGGTTTTGCGGTGTGTGTTATGTGTGTGTTGCATACTAACATGCTGGCATTAGCCCGGACTTTAGCTGGGTCATCAGTGCTTATGATGAAGTGGCTCTTTTGCTTTGGGAAGTCTGGAGGAAGCTCCAGGTCTGCAATCAGGTCCATCACATAGTCATGACCCGCTAACTCCACCCACTGACCATGCTCCTTCATCAGAACCGAACTTCCCCTCCACCACTCTGACACACCCCTGCAATGCCACACAATTACAAATTAGCAAAGACATTCATTTGAATCTGAAGACACCTGCTGAGTGCAGAAGCTCCTCACCTGTGTCGCAGGATATCTCCGGCTAAATCCTCTCCACTGGTCCAGGAGTGGATGGGACACAGAAAGGACCCACCTACACAGAGACATCAAAGACTCAACAAACATTATTTTCATCTTTTGGAAGTGTGTGTCCCACCACCCACTTCTGACTGACAATGAATAATCAATGATCTGCTGTAATTAAACCAAACAATGAGATAATACCAGGGACTCTCACCATCGAAACAGTGCACATGCAGGACCATGTTAGCCTTCTTCCTATTGGCTGTCCACTCCAGCAGTGACAGTGGATAGGTCCGAGCAGTGTCGGGCTCGGAGCCTGAGCCCAGCTGCACTTTCTGATTGGCTTGGATGAGTCTGTGCTGCAGCAACACCTGACAGCCAGCAGGGGCGTGGTCCGACACAAACCTAGGCAGCCATTTTTGCAAAGGTAAGAGGGTTTGCTCAGGTCAGAAGCTGACGTGTGTAAAATGCTCTCTCACTTCAGCAGGTATTTGTCCATCTTGGCTGACGGGGTGAAGCAGCAGACGCATGCCAGCAGCAGCAGCCATCCTCGCTCTGCATTGGCTGGGTTTACATTCCTCCACAGCTGATTGACAACCTGAGCCAGGATTTCATCCCGTAACCCCGGAGACGACAGGCCCCTCTGGATGATGTAATTCCCAAACATGTTTTCTTGCGCCCCGTTCAGGTGGGGGTCGCCCATAAACCGCAACACCTGAAGAGAACACAATAAAAGGCTTTAAAAATAAAAGGAAAACGGTAAAAATGTAATAAATATATGTTTATTAATATTCAATTGCTCTGAGAGTTTGGTGAAGTGGAGGTACCATGATGAATAGCACCAGAGCCTCCGCTTTCAGGTCGTCCTCCACGCGTGTCAGAGACGACTGCAGAGGGGCCATCAACATCCCAAACTTTGGCTCCTACAGCAACAGAACACACTGAACTCACAATACACAACAAAACCTTTCCAAACAGATGTTATGCAGCATGTCTGAAGCGGCACTTTGTGGGTGTGCTGGTGCACGTCTCACCCTGAAGTAGATCTGCACATAGCGGTAAAAAGGGTAGTTGTTGATGTCTAGAGGCAGAGTGAGCTGAGCCTCCTCCTGTATGTGAGGAGCCTGAAGCAGAGCCAGGCAGTCAGAGTGAAGCTCCCTCCTGACTGAAGAGGAGAAGAAGTCAGGACACATGATTCCTTCAAAGTATCTCACATCAGTCGTGCTGTTAGAGTCTGAGACACATGTACACACACCTCCTGCAGTCTGCAGTAAAGCCCCGAGTTCTGCAGGAATCACCAGGTGAGTGACGTTAACCACCTCCCTCCTGGTCAGCTCCTGAAACAGGTAGTGTTAACAAAGATTTTCCTGCACAAAGGGACAGGAGTGGTTGTTATTCCAGTGTGTTTACCTCCTCTCTCCTCCTCCTCTCCTCTTCAGCTTTCCTCTGGGCTGCAAACTTCATCTGAAAACAGTCACACTCACAATGACCACATCTTCTAAGTATCAGTAATAACTGTCTTCTCTAAGATTAATTGATGGTGTAACACAGCAGGAACAGCACGTGTACCTTAATGTATCGCTTGCGGTTGACGTACACATGGATGAGAGAGCGGAACCGAACCAGACTCTCCCTCATTTTCACATACTGCCTCCTTTAAAGCAAAGAGAGAGGAGGCTACATTTAAAAGGCTGCATTTAAGTATCATGTTGTATGTTAAGGCCTGTGTGACAGCCCACCTGACGATGAAGCCACGGCAATGCGCCTGGAATCCGATGATTCTGTTGCGGAAGTCAACGTAGCGCTTCCTGACGAAGAACATGCGGGTGTAACGCTGCAGTGTGAGAGCGGCAAGATGGCGGGAGCGCTCACGCTTACACTCCATTAGTTGGTAGATGTCCTCCTTCAGAAACAACTGCAGCACACAAACACACACACACACACATCACATACACATGATAAAGTATAACCATGACATCACCAACACCCTCACCTTTGTGACTCCAACATGGAAGCTTCCTGGTCGGAGCGGACACAGTTTACTGAGCAGTATCACACAGTTCTCTCCATTTGCAGCTGGAAGCTCTTGTAACCCCACCAGAGACTTATACCTGAGGACGACACACACACAAACACACCCACAAGCATGCAGTGTGAAGATCAATCCTGCTGTAGAAGGTAGCCTTCTCTCGCTCTCTCTCTTTTTGTCTGTGTGTGATGTGTGTGTGTGTGTGTATTACCTGAACAGGAAGACATAGAATGGCATTCTGACTGGATACCCCTCTCTCCGGATCCTGATGGTCTCCAGGACTCCAGAGTGTCTCAGCTGGCTGCTGACCAGCTCCTCCTCAAACACACCTGGTTTCTAAGCACAGGTGCGTGGATGCTCTGGTAAATTACTGACTAACTGTGATGTAAACAACAACAAATGCAGAATGTTCGAGGATCTACCTTCATATTATTTGGCTTAATGCAGCGAACAAAAAAAGGATTACAGCTGGAACAGAAAGAAAACAGAGTGAGTGAGGAGCTGAGCTTATTTGTGTTCTGTGTGTAAGAGTGAATCTACTCCACCTCTCCATCTTCTCCACCAGTTCCAGCAGAGACTGCTGGAACTTGCTGCTGACGGTAGGAGCTTGATACCTCCTGGTGACGGTGCTGCTCTTCCTCATGTGACCGCCTCTCTGCTGACCCATGACCTCTGCGTGAGTGTGGAAGAGTTTTGACACCATCTGCACACACACACACACACACAGACATGTAATTGGAACTTACATGAAACATGAGTTTTTATGCTGTCACCAGGCTCCTCTCACCTTGTTCTTGCTCTGAATGAACAGGTCCAGCACATCCTGTCGCACCTGATCATAGTTCTTGTCGAGGAACTTGTAAACCTGCAGCAGTGACATCACAGGTTCATGGATGAAGTTCACCTTCAGAGCTCACGATTGCAGCTGAGTGGCTTTGTACCTGGTATGTGACCCGACCGGCAAAGTGCTTGATGGTGAACTCTGGGAGGGGCATCTTTGGCTTCTGATACAGGGAGTTGTTGCCATGGTGATAGTGACACTTTTGGAGGAAAGTGTGGTCGGTTGCCTGTCAACAAACAAGCTGACTGTAAGTGGCATGCGGAACATTTTAATGGCACATGAGCTCCCTGTGTCCTGCCTTACCTGAGGGAAGCAGCTCTGGTCATCAAGAATCCTCAGTATCCCATGAGGCTTGGCGGCGATGAGGTCGATGCAGGGCTGGTTGTCGCTAAACGTGATGTCCTGCCATGGGATCTGTTCCCTGCTATACTCCTCCTACAGTGAAACAGAGCACACAGTCTAAATAAAGAGTTGATGTGTTGTTATTCAGAGCCTGTTGTTGTACAGTCTTGCTGTCAGTGTGTGACATGTATATATTTGTTTATGTGAATTTTGTGTGCAGGTGTGATGTGGGAGGGCGAGGGTGTTTATTGTGTTGGAACTGACATCCAACTCAAAACTTATTCTACGTATGGGATAGATTTGTACAGAAACATGAAGAGGTCACAAAATAGAGGAAGAATCAGGATGGCTGGCCTGGCTAGCAGTGTGTGTGAGTGTGTGAGTGTGTGAGTGTGTGTGTGTGTGTGTGTGTGTGTGTGTGTGTGTGTGTGTGTGTGTACTTACCTGTTCTTCTCTGAATACAATCCTGTTGAAGAAGAATTGCAGGTATTCATTTGCATAATTAATGCAAAGCTGCTCGAAGCTGTTGAAAGCCAGATCCTGTTGCCCCCAACAAACACACACACACACACACATTAATATGAATCTGAAAAGACATTATCTCTGTTGTGTACTGGAGATGTGTTTGGAAAATAAAGACTTTTATCATACTCATATTAATCATGTGTCTTTACCATCTGAAAGTTCTAAACATCGATGGCTTGAATTTTTACATTGATATTGTAAAATGTAGCACCTCGAATCCATAGATGTCCAGGATGGAGATGGAGAGGGAGTGTTGACGAGGGTACACCTGAGCATTGATCCTTTCTGTTAACCAATGAAAGAGCAGCGAGTACAGGATCTTGGCAACAGCATCTCTGGACAAAGAAGATCGAGCCATGTCAGGGCATGCAGGGAGAATTTGTAATGACCGTGGAGACATGAGATCTGTGTCCGCAGTGTTCTCACCTGGCATCGACAGCACTCTCCACTGTCAGAGGGGTGTAGATCTTGTCCCTCATTGTCTCCTGTATAGATCACAGCCATGAGACTGTATGAGACAATCTGACCTTCAGTTCTTTTGCTCTTTAACAATTTACTCATCATAACAAATGTCCTCTTAAAAAAAATCAGATGTTTAATGTAGTTCTCTAAAATCCTACAGGATCATTAAAGACTTCACACAGACCAGTGGGGTTTGAAAATGATCAGCTGGGACATAAAATACATAAAACCAGCACAGGAAGTCAGACAAACCGAGCAATCCTACAGGTACTTCAGTGACAGCAGTCTGGGCCATCACTTGTGTCTCCTTTGTGCTTGTGTAAGTGACACTGACGTCTGTACAATGCCTGTATTTAACCGCATGTGTGTGTAAGGGTCAGGGGAGGCTGTGGTGAGGTGCTGACACTCCAGCGATGTGTCTGACACTGACTGTGACTTTGAAGGTGATGGCTTTCTGCAGTCCGTCTGGAGAGATCTGCAGCAGCTCCGCCACCACTCGGATCTCCTGAGCACTCACCACTGACGCCACCTCCTGGCCATCTGCCTGCAGTGCAGCAAGGAAGACAAAAACATTCAATCTGAAGTACGTATGGTATGTAACTGATCATTTCTTAAATTAAGTTACATAAATAACAACAACAACAACAAATACTGATGATGAGATGACCTCATGTCCTTGAAAGTAGACATTGCCCAGATGCAGGATAGAGGAGAGGACTCTAAAGATGGCCGACTGGTCGTCTGGGGTGAAGCGGAGGATTTCCATGGCAGAGAGCAGACGTCTGAAGTCATCTGCATCGCTTTTCCCTCTAATAAAACAGTTTCCTCCCTGTGTGGAGAGAGGAGCAGTCTGAGATGAGCTGGTAACTCCAGGTAAACGCTGTAACTGCTCGCTCTTCTCTACCTGATTAAGGTAATAGTAGGTTTCAGCCCCTTGTAAATAGAAAGCCTGCTTCTGCTGTGAGGAAAGGCCTGCCAGCATCTCGTAAAATATGTGATAGTTCCTCTCATCTTTGGCCTGAAGCAGAAACAGACATTTACCTCAGCACTCCTACACACAGGAGGGAATACTGAGATGTAAAGATGGGTCTCACCTGGAAGACAATACGGGACTTTTCCAGCAGATACTGAGAGGTTATGGCACCACTGATCACACCACTGAACAAACAAGAACAGCAGGAGATTTAAGAGGAGATGGAGTGAACTGAGAGATGAGTGTGTATTTGTTTGATACTCACTCCTCCAAAAACACCTCTATGTACTTCCCAAAGCGACTGGAATTATCATTCCTCACAGTTTTGGCATTTCCAAAAGATTCCAGCAGAGGAGCAGCCTCAAGGATCTGCCAGGCAACAAACAAATCAACATACCACACAGTGGGTGACCAACACACTGGAAATATACAGCAGCTATTTCACCACAACCCATCCAAGAAGGCCTGTTTATAGCAATGTTTTAAATAATAACAACTGCAGCAGTAGTTTTGAACCCCAAAAAAATATCAGACAAAATATTTCATGCAGACTAATTCATTCTACCTCATAAAATAAAGAGTTCACTCCAACAAGATTCAGTTAAAACTAAAAGTTCTGTCCTCCTCAGCAACAAGCAGGAAGCCATAGACACATGTGAGCAGCAGTCACATGACCAACATTCAGAGAGTATCTGTCTGATCTGCAGCTGATTTCGGTCTGAACAACTGAGTTATTCTGCACACACACACGTCTGACTGCTCTCTGACTGCAGACATGTGTGTGTGATGATGTGTGTGTGTGTGTGTGTGTGGAGGAGCAGTGAGGAGAAAAGCACACCAACTGCTTGGGATTCGAGAATTTAAAGACAGTTTGTAACAATTAAAAAAAAATCACAACATCTCACACACCACAACAAAACACAGCAACCTGCTTCTGTTTCAGTCAAAACACTAAACATGCAGGAAGCCCCACTACCTCAATCTGCAGAGAAGAGCCATCAGAGAGAAGAGAAGAGGCACAGAGGCATTACTCATCCCTCAAAGAAAGATGGATAGATGATACTTTGTGTGTGTCAGTGTGTGTTTGTGTGTACATACCTGATGAGCAAGATTACATCTGTGATTAAGAGCTGCTAGGAAGCGAAGGACTAGTTTGGTGGCCTCTGTTTTTCCGGACCCACTTTCCCCACTGAAATACAACAATACAAAGTTAGTACAATACATCAGCAACAGGCATCACCACAGAAGCATCACAGAATGATAGACTGTGTAAACATTAGACTGGAGCTACTGAGATGCTCTACTACACTGTCCAGCCTACCAGTGGTGTTCAGCAAAGAGGCTGCAGACAGTTCTTCAGTGAGTGTTTCTTCTGTATGTATAACTGCAAAGCCCCACGTCCACACACCCATGTCCAAACAAGACACACCACATTATAAAGCAAGCTTTGCTTCTGTGTTCAAATGGCTGCACGAGGAACCCGGCAACAGATGAACACCTCAATTAATAACAGTGCTGCCTACTGTACAAAAAGGGAATTACAACTATTCTGACCGCTTTGCCACATTTCCAAAACAATTAGTACAACACCTCAAAATGAGAGTTGGAACAGAGGCAACATACTAAACCATACCAAACTAGCAGAAATTTTGATGGCATTAGAATCTCACTACAGTGTGAGTCTAATTTGGACATTGAGCACGACAACAGAAAGCCTTTATTAATCGCTTAGAGTGTCCATTATTTGATCGGCTGTGTGTGGAGTGTTTGTCTGACTAAGTGATGTGAAACCAGGCTAATCTTACAATAGGCGGCGCCTCAATTCCACTTTTACGTTAAACCACCTGAAACGGGCCAACTGACACACACACACACTGAGCCAGCGCTCACCGACTGCCAACAGCTTAGCACTAAATACCACCATTATGTAAGCGTGGCCGAAGGAGGCAGTGTGTTTGTGTGTGTGCGTTTAGGGACACCTTTACCACATTCCAGCATAAGGTTTCAGCTCACAGGCTGCTTAGCTAAAAACGGGGCCATTACTGGTCACTGTACACCAGACCTCAGTTACCCCTTAACACGCACTCACTGGCACACGCGGTCCACATGTGCACGCACACACACACACACACATCTCTGAAATGCAATCTGCTCCTGGCCCAGACCTGGCTGGGCTTTCCTTACAGGTGTCTCCTTCCTAGTGAGGCTAGAGTGCTCCAGGTGTGTTAGAGCAAGTGCACATGAGGCTGTGTATTTGTATGACTGTTTCATATCCGTCACACACCTGGGCGAGTGTGTCCTCAGCAGGTTACTGTTGTAAGCAGATCAGTTAGAGTTTGGTTAGAGTTAGAGTTAGAGGTGCCTGTGATAGACGGGGCGTGACAGAAGTAAGGAATGGCTCAGTCTTAAGTTTGCTGCCAGCAAACCACAGACAGACACTCATGAATTTACAAACACTAATCCAACTGCAGATGGAAACCTGATTGTTCAACAAGAGTCTGTTCCATAGACTAATGTAAGCCATTAGTCTGATAGGTTACTAAAGTAAAAAAAACAATAATAATACTAAACTTAACTAAAAAAAACAAAGAGTTGCTAAATAAAGTGGTCGCTGAAAGTCAGCATCTTACCTGATTATTATGACCTGGTTGTGTTTGGCATCCATCATTTTGGAATGAGCAGCATTTGCTATAGCAAACAGGTGCCTGGAAGAGAGCCCGTCATTGAAACAAGTTCTGTCCATCAACAAATCAATTAAAATCAACTGCTGTACAGAATCAGAAATGTCTTTTACTGAGGGAACATGTGACTTACGGAGGGTTCTCTCCCAGAGCTCGACCCTTGTACAGCAGCACTAAATCTGTTCCGTAGATGTTGTGCATCTTGTAGGGGTTAACAGACACCAGAATACTTCCAATGTATGTCTGCAAAAACAGTGGGTGAAGAATCAATGAAGAGGTCACAAGATCAACAGCACACTGGGGTTACACTGGTGTTCAGATACCCACATAAATAAGCTGCCTCTCAAACCGTTTCCCTAGATTCATCAAAACAGCCCCTTCATGCATCTCCCTGGAAAAAAGCAACAGGACAGAGATATATCAGGGTGTTACCAACCAAAAACAGTCTCCATTTTATTCATCAGTCTTTCCTTTTGTCTCACACTCAGTTGCGCTGTGTTTTTCTGGACTTACTCTAACTGTGTCATGTCTTCCACACCATCTTCCTCTCTTTGCTCCCGGTAGGACATGGTGGGTAGACTTCGGATGGAGTACATCTAACACGTGTAGACACACATACATTCAGAAATAATGACAAGATGTGTATTTCATAGATTCACGCATGCATACAAGACAAGCAAAAGACTCACAATAAAATGTAAACAGAATTATTCTCAGATTACCTCATGTTTCCTGTAAAAAACATCATCCCTGACAACCTGGGCCACTTTGTTGCTTTGACAGCCCAATTGAGGCTGAAAGATATTTGCAGGATTGTGTTTGTGTGTGTGATGTCATATAATTTAACAACCATTACCTTGTCAAACCAGTGCCCCTGTGGCTCCCCATCTCTGCTGAGATTCCACTCCCCAGGTCCATTCCCTAAGTGTCCCAGTCCCATCAGGCTCTGTGGTTCGAGCAGCTCTCCATCTCTATACATAGACCATTTGTTGAGGTTCTGCACCGTCCCATGAGGAAGGACCCTCTCTGCCCCCCAAACATCTATATCATCCTGCATTTCAAAGGCTGTAGTGCCCTGTGCCCAGTGCTGTTCAGGGCCAGGACCCTGCACTTGGGGTGACACCACAGCATACGAGGGCAGGCGAAAAGAGGCCCCACGGAGGTGAGGGTTTTGCAAAGCACCAGAAAGGTTAAGTGAGCGAGGTTCTGGTGTGCTAGGGGCCCCTAACCGTGTCATAATATTACCCTCAGGGAGACGGTACTTTGCCCCACGGAGATTGGGGTTCTTTGATAAAGCATTAGACAGGTCAAGTGTTCGGGATGAAGAAGCAGGCTGAGGGTGGGTCATTAGAGTTCCATCTGGTAAACGGTAGGTGGCAGACCGGATGTTCTGGTTGCGGAGAGCATTGGAAAGATCAAGACTGCGATGTTCAGGTGTATCAGCAGATCCAGGCTGCCTCAATAAAGATGTGTCTGAGAGTCTGAAAGAGGCACCTCGGATGTTGGCGTTCAGCAAGGCACCTGAAAGGAGAGGACTGGAGGAAGGTGGCGGTTGGTTGCGTGAAAACAGTGACGATCCTCCTGGAAGCTGTAACTTTGCTTTACGCAGGTTAGCATTCATCAGGGCACCTGATAACCCTGGTGATGACAAGGCACTCTTGGCACTCTGTTCTTCCTCTCTGGGACGGCCTAGAATGGAACTGTCTGGTAATAGATAAGAGGCATTACGGACATTAGGATTGAGAAGAGCAGAGGAGAGCATAGATGGAGAAGGTGCAGGCGTGGCCTCTGTCCTGGTTACAAGCGTGCCATCAGGCAGCCGATATGTAGCCTGTCGCAAACTGGGGTTCAGTAAGGCAGAGGACAGCATAGGGGAGGATACGGGTGATGGTCCTGCAGGTTCAGTCCTGGTAACCAAAGTTCCATCAGGCAGTCGATATGTGGCTTGTCGCAAACTGGGGTTCAGTAAGGCAGAGGATAGCATAGGAGAGGACACAGGTGATGGTTCTGCAGGTTCAGTCCTGGTAACCATAGATCCATCAGGCAGTCTATATGTGGCCTGACGTAGACTTGGGTTCTGCAGGGCATTAGAGAGTACAGAAGGAGACAGCCTCCCACCCATGCCATCAGTGGTAACTGGTGCTTCAACAGCTCCCCGGGGCATTGCCAAAGTGCCACCTGGAAACTTCAACATGGATCCCTGGATTTGGGAGGTCCGCAATCCACCAGAGAAGAGTGAGGAGGTTCCTCTGATACCCCCTTGTTGGGGTATAGGGGGAGGAGGCACTGGTAAGGTAGAAGCTGTGGGAGTAACGTGTCGCTGGAAAGGTGAAGCAAAGGAGGCACTACGTAGCTGAGAGTTACGCATAGCAGAGGACAACTGTGATGAGGAGAAAATGGAGGAGGGAGCAGGTGTTTCTGCCTGAGGTGGTGAGAGGACAGTTGTATACAGATTAGCATTGCGTTGTAGAGGAGATGAGTAGGATGCACTTTGTAGCCGAGAGTTCTGCATTAAAGCACCTGAAAGATTAAGACTACCAAACGGGCTTGCCACCTGGTTCTCCTGTATATTCACTATCTCCTCCTGCCCCCCAGGTACGGGTGATGGGCTTCTCTGCAAAGGTGTGGTGCTGCCAACATTATTGAGATAAGGGTTCTGAAGTGTGCGTCCAAGATTAGGTGACAAGGGAGCAAGCTGGGGCAGGTTTTGGGGGTAGGCCACATTGTGTAGTTGGGGGGAGGTGGGTCTTTGTAAGGGAGCGGTGTGACCACTGGTGGTGTAAGGGATGGAGGAAGAAAAAGGAGAGGAAGTAAAGGGAGCACCCATGATCTGAGAGCTTGGTAAAGCATTTGTAAGCATTGGTGATGGGCCTGGCTCCATCATTGTGTGGTCATATTGGGTAACACTCTGTGCTGGAGTACCAAAAGGAAGACTGGGGTGAGGTCCTTGAGGCTGAAACGATGTTGGCTCGAAACTTTGGGGACTCACAGGCCTTTGAGGCAAGGGAGAAGGAGGGTGAGACAGATGGAGCATAGGAGAGGCAGAACGGGAGGGCAGGGCAGATGGACGATGCAGCGGCAGTGGAGACTGAGGTCTACTTTGCAACCTATGCACTGATGGCTGGGGGGAAAGGGGCGCTCGCTGGTGTAAAGCTGTCTGGGGATGGACTAAAGGCACTAGAGGAGGGGCAGTGAATGACTGCCTAGACTGAAGAGAAGGCTGGTTTCTGGGCATTCTGACTAATGGCTGCCCCCGTCCTACTGGTCTGTGGAAGCCTTCTTGTGGAGTACCAATTCGTTTGGATTCCCTTAGTCCTGTAGGCCGGGAGCCTGTCCTGGCTAACATGGGAGTTCCAGCTGCTGACCCTATCTGTCCTGAAGGAGGGACAGAGCCGCTATGGATCGAAGACCTGAACGGAGCTACTTGCTGGGTGACAGGTGGTCCATGTCTACTGCGTCTCTGTAAGTAGGGGTTAGCTGGTGAGGGTTTCACAGCCCCCATGGGCACATGAGTTCGACCTGCAGCACCACCTCTTACTCTTCGAGTAGAGGAGCGAGTAGGAAGGGGTCGAGCAGTGACACGTGAAGGTGAAGGAGAGGGAGGACGACGGGGGGAGGTGGGGCGGAAGGATTGTGGGGGAGACTGAGGTCTTTCACGCACAGGTGGGCTCTGTCTTTGTGGTGATGGTAGGGGAGGAGAGGGCGAGCGGCTCATCTTAGAGGTTTGTTTTCTTCCTTTGAATAAATGTGGTCTGGTGGGTGTCAGAGGCAGTGCGTCTGGAGGTGGTTGCTGTCTGAAAGAAAGTTTTGGGGAAGGTGGTGGGCTCGCTCTCTTTCTAATTGATCCTCGGGGAGAAGATAGAGGGCTTGAAAATGGCGACTGGGGTCGGACAGATGACGGAGCTCTGCGCAACCGATTTCCTCCCCTTCCTCTAGTCGGGGATGCCTGAGGTCTTATTGACATCCCTCTCCTGTACTGTGGTGGAGAAGAAGGTGGGCTGGGTGGTCTCTGCCTGCCAAGTGGAGAAGTTGGCCTCTGGCCTATCATTGAGGCCCTGTTGGTGAGACCTCGCCGCCTCTGCAAACGAGGGGAAATGTGGGGTTCAGAATGTATGCTTGGTTGGAAGTCCATGTGTTGTGGTGAGAAGTGGGATGGAGGCACCATTGACCGTGTTGATCCTGGCCTGGCAGATAGCTGTGGGGATGGAAGGGGGCTCATTCGCCTCACTGGCCTAGGTGAGGCTGAGGGTGAATGGAGAGGTGAATGTATCATTGGCTGTGTTGGTGCACCCATTGGTGACATTTGCCCCATCTGGAATAACTGTGGATCCTGTGGGAAAGGTGTCTGGTACACCTGTAATGGGAACTGAGGTGGGGATAAATGTTTATGAGAAACGGGGAAGGCAGAGTGAGTTGGCTGACTGACAGGAAAATACTCTGGTTGAATGGTCATAGCTGTTGGCAAGGGGACGTGCCCAGCATTAATGGTGGTTTGTTGTTGGTTCATGACAGTGGGGTAATGGGGCTGTGCAGGATAATGTGGCGGGAAGGTCTGCCCATACTGCATGTCTGGCATTATTTCCTGATTGTTGAGAGCAAGAGCTGGGGAGGGAGGAGCAAAAATAGGGGAAGTGGAACAAGAATGAAAAGGGGGTGGTGGGAGGGTTTCCACCTCTAGTCTGTCTTTTCCAAAGAGCCTAACCTGAGGCCTGGGGAACCTGAACTGCTCTGCTGAAAGTGGTTCGGTTAGAGCATAAGACTCATCCACTCCATACAGCTGTGACCCTGTGACAGCTGGATCCAGCCCAGCATCCGTGTAGAAAGGCTGTTGATAGGGGCTATAATAAGGAGCAGGCTGTGGGTAACCCATCAGTGGGTCACTGTACAGGCCGGGAATAGCAGCATAACCACCAGTCACATTGCCATGAGGGTCTGACATTCCATAAGCAGGTCCCATGGAGTGGTCAAAGTAATCATCATACAGCTCGGGGCCATATGGGTCATAGAAATCGTACATGCCATCATCGTAGTAACCGTATGGCTGTGGCTCCATTGCATACAGCAATCCATCTTCTCCATAGTAATACTCCATCCCCTCATCACCATAGTAATCTTCATACTCATCCTCATAGTAGCCATAAGGGTAACCATAAAAATCATCATCATGATCATCATCATCATAATAAAACTCATCATCATAATAAAAGTTGTCATCATCGTCATAGTAACCATACTCATCCTCCCACTCTTCATCATCATAGTAATCCATTTCCTCTCCATAGGGGTCATATGGGTCATAGCCCATGGGTTGTCTCGAGAAGCCTCGGGGTCCCCACCTGTTGTGATAATCATCCTCATATCCATATTCATCACCCTCCTCATCATCGTACTCATAGGCCCCATTGTAATAATGTGTCTGTCTCCCTCCAGTGCCTTTGGAAAATGACAGCTGTTTTTGTCCCCGCCTTCCAGCCCGTCCCCCGAGTCTACCTTGGCCCTTAGAATTTAGGAACCTCCCTGTCAACCAATTGGTGGCTGCAGCTATCCTTCCTAGCATCCAGGCTTTAGACTTAAACCCTGAACCTGTTTTCTTTTTCCCAAACATGCCTTTGAATTTCCCTCCCAGCCCCTTTGCCTCTGTTGCCATTTTCCCTTGGCCCCCTAAACTGGAGAGATTGATTGTCTTTTTAGGTGTTGTGGTTTCTTTTGGAGTGTCATCTTTTTTATTAAACAAGCTGAAGCCGGACAGACCTGGCTTTTTGTCAGCAGAAGGTGATTTGCTGCCAAAACCGGAGAAAAGCTTGCTGGCACCTAGAAGAGGTTTACTGCCAGCAGGGGGTTTCTTTTTCTTGGAGAGTCGTAGGAAGAGGCGGGAGGTGCTCTTCAGATTTCTTTTAGGTTTTGGTTTCTGAGGCTGTTGTTGTTTGGAGGGCATGCTGAAAGGAGAGGCCTTTCCTGTGATGCCTGACAGGGCTTTGGAGGCTCCTTTCAGTTGTGATCTTGCATCGACTGTCTTTGGTGCTTTTGCTGCTCCCACATTCTTCTTCTGTCCCTCTGCAGCAAAGCCCATCATGGCCTTGGAGGCCCCTTTGATGTGGACATCACTCATCTTCTTCAGGTTTACTGCAGCCATGCCTTTCTTTGTCTGTGGTTTGTCTTCCTCCTCGTCATCATCATCATCATCAGATGGAGCTGACTTTTTAGCAGGAGGCTTAAACCCCTTCATAGCCACAGCCTTGGATGCACCTTTCAGGGCTGCTTTTCCTTTGCCTTGCGGTGCTGGCTTCTTGGATACTTCTTCCTCACTGTCTTCCTCCTCAGACTTCATCTCCTCCTCTTCCTCCTCTGACCCCTCCTCTGACTCACTGACAGGTTTCTTTGCCTTTCCCTTTTTTCCATCATCCTTCCCCTTCCCCTTAGCTGGGGGCTCCTCCACCTTCTTTCCTCCTTTCTTGTCATCCTTTCCTCCCTTCTTGTCATCTTTTCCTCCCTTCTTGTCCTCCTTTCCTCCTTTCTTTGGCTCCTCTGACTTGCCTTTCTTGGCAGCTGATTTTGAGTCACCTTTTTTGGGTGGCATGATGTTTCTGTACTCAAATCATTCTAAACAAGACGTGCCCAAAAGGTGTGCTTAAGAGCACAGCAATATTAATGTTCATATGTAGTTTTGCTATTGAACGTTCTAACAGCATCATCTCATCCACAGTTGTCTTCATGCCTCTACTTTTTCCTGCATTTGATCTGTGGCTGTGAATCAAACACACACTGAGGTGCGCTCTGTTCCAAGTCAGTTGTTCTATAATGCACAGCAAGACAAACACAAACCAAAGTTCTTCAAAACACGATCTAGCACTGGAGTCGTAATCTCAGCCATCGGTGCTTGCTCGCATTACAGTATGTCTTCAATCCTCAGCAGACGACATGTTGTCTGTGTGTGTAAAAAGAGACAGAACCCCATCTAAGAGTGTTACATTTCAGAAAATGCTTGTTTAACTTTACATGAGAAAAATAATTGTCTGACTTGTTACAGTCTGTCAGTCTTACCCAGCTGAGGCTTTGCACACTTTTTCCACTGTGTCCTTTAAAATGTTGTGTCTACCATGGCAGAGTTCCTCGTTCCTTTTTTCAGGTTTGTAAGAGAATTCCCAGGGTCAGCAGATGAATAAAGACCCTGCTATCCCAGTGAGAGAGTCTGTGTAGTCCTTTGGGTGTCTCCCATTGTCAGTCCATCCTGTGGGTCCAGCAGTGAATCCTCATTTTGGCCGCAGCACCAACTTTGGCAGGATGTCCCCCCAACAAGGAGAGCCGAGGTGAGTGTGTTGGTGTGAGTCTCGGCCCTTGGGGGAGTCCTCCTCTTTGTCTGTGAGAATGAGTGTGCATGTGTGTTGCACACTGGTGGTTGTATCCTCCCACATCCACGTCATCTTGCCTTTGTGACCTCCTGCAACCTTCTGCATCTCTCTCTGGTTACTGAAGCTTCCATAGCCTGCTTGCCTCAGAACGAGGCCTCATCATATTCTTGATGCATGTGTGAGCACATATGAGCATATGTATTGTATGTCTGAGAGTGAGTGTGTGTGTGTGTGTGTGCGTGCGTGTGTGTCCATCAGAGGGAGTTATAGTTGCAAAGGGCACCTTAACGTACCAACTATACTGCCTCAGAGTAACACTATCTGCTGGCTCACTTCTGTATGAATAATGCAGGCTGGCTGAGCTGTTGCTAAACTGTGTCTGAGAGGCAAAGCCACACAGAGCCAAAACACACACACACACACACCGCCATGCAATCATTGAGGCGTTCAACAGTTAATGCATACACCTGAAGGAGGTATGTATACATTTGATGTGGGAAGACACTTGAAGACAGAGTTACAGATGAATTTGGATGTATTGGTCATTTAAATATGCAGTGACAGATAATTCAGATATTAGTTGACTGAAATTAGAAACAGTGTTTCATGACACACTAAGCATCCTCCTAAATATCAGTAATGGCTGCTCTGACTGATGATCACTGTGTCCAAGACAAAATGACATCATTACAATGTTGAGCAGTAGAGTCTGCTCTAGGTAGCTCTACATTGGCATTCCCTTGAAACTAAGGTTGATTACACAAATTAATAAGTTCGTTTTACAGCAGGAAAGGCTTCCTGTTCTCTGCAATGACCCGAGAAAATATGTAAACATATATCAGCAATCAGCCAAAATGTGCTGACCAGCATCAGACCATGTGATCCTGGAAAGTGATCCATGCTGTGCATCCCTGTGGTATTTCTCTTCATCACTGAAAATGTTCACAAACACACACATCTCTGATTTTATACTCCAACATCACAGTGTAACCCAGAGCCACACGTGTGAGCTGTAATGGCATTACCTACAACTAGCTGTTGTAAAATCATTGATGATGGGCTGATGTTAATTCATTGATGATGGGCTGATATTCAAGGAGGTCATCTCAGTGGCAGATATGAATGTTTAATGACAGCCCTGTGTTCTACGCAGCGTGGATAAAACATTCATCGCAGGCTCCTCTAAATATATCACAAAGGGTCAACTCCACCCAGGCCAATATATTATACATACTTCATCAGGGGTTAACAACCAGAAACCACAGAGCACCATCTTTGATCTATATGAAGTTAGGTGGTCTTCAAATGGTAATAAATAACAATAAAACATGCTGATTATTTATTTCCAGGTTCTCAGTGAGCTGACTGAAGCTGTACGGACTAATAGCTCTGATCCTGAGATAAGACCTGAGTAGAAATCTGTATCACATGTCTGCAGGGGCAGCGAGCAGAACCAAACTGTGTGCAGGCTGCACAGCAATAACAACAACAGCAGCAGCTGTGGGTATCATCTGACTGCAGACAGATGACAGAGAGCGGGCACAGAGCGAAGTTCAAAAGTTCCTTCCTCTTCACACACACACACACACAATGAATGCAGCTGGTCACCAAACTCACAAAACGATCTGTGTGATATGTATCTGCTGTCAGACTGATGTGCTCCGCTGAGTGAGTGAAGTAGTAATGAATAGAGCACAGTGATGGAGGAGGTGGAGAAAGAGAGAGAGAGGGAGGCAAGGGTAAAGAGGCAAAGTGGTGGATCAGTGAGCTCCTGGTGAACGACTGCAGACTGCAGAGATGCTGAAAGACAGTAAACACAGAAAAAGTGAAGGTGAAACAGAAAGAGAGAGAGTGAGTGATTGAGTGAGCGGCTGATGAAGGTGAGAGTTTCTCCTTCTGCGTGCCAATCACTGACATCAGGCTTTCAGCAGACGCACTCAGTGACATGACACTAATAAAGGAGATCACCTGAGCAGAGCACAGCTGACAGGCTTATTCAGCGACACACACACACACACCAACAGGTATGTCTCATAATGGAAATTGCATGTGGTCAGTGAAGGCAGGCTCTGAATCAGAATGACAGCTCCAATACACACATTCATTAGTGAAATAAAAGCCTGATACATGCCCATGTGCTAAAAATACATCTGCACGCAAACACAGCACATGTGATATGTAACGCATCCTGGTGCATGTCAGTGTGTCAGCATTAGGATAACAGCAGGTTATCGCTACCAGATCTCAAGCAAAGACTTAGACAACATTTCTAACCCTAGAGCCACCCCCCCCCCATTAACTCTGACATCATTCAGGCTTTGGAAACATCTGCTGGTTTGTACAACATGATGACTAAACGAAAGAGTAAAGGAGGACAAGGTGAGACCAGGGATGAGGAGGTTGGAGTCCGGTTTCCTTTAAGCCGTTAAGCTGCATTCAGGTCTAAACCTTCACTGTCAGATTACACAGTGACTTTACAAAGAGAGAAACACCAGAGGCTGCTGAAGACCTGCCCCCCCAGGATCAAACACAAAACTGAGGGCGCTCTGGTTGCTGTTAGACTGGAAATAGGACGCCCACTGTGACCTCACTGTGTTTAAGCTCATTTAAATAAAAGTTCATTTAGTTTTTAAAAACTATGACTGATATGTCGTCTCCACATCCGACCCATCAAACATGTCTTCAAGCCACAGATTAAATGTCATGCCCTCTCATAATCTAGCTCATATTTTATATATTTTGATCAGCTTACCACATCTGTGATCAATCTTTAAATTATCGACAGCAATAATTCCTACGGACCCAAAAATCAGACCCTGGACTCTGCAGCTGCGCTGACTGCTGTCCACCTAGTCTGGACTCTTTGCTAACGTTTTATACAGCAGCCACACAAGCAAACCATCTGGGCGCACAATGGGCTTTGATGAAGAGCATGAACTGAACCTCTACAGAACACATGTACAATGGTGCCTGATGTATGAGACACTTTTCACAGCCACTGGTGTGTCAGCGGTGATCAAGTTTCTGAGTCAACACGCTGCACTTATACATGTTCCTCCAACAATTAGGCAGGTCCATTGACACACACAAGGCTATCGTGAGTCCACATTTGGGTCTGTGTCTGAGGCGCAGAGAAAAGCTGCTGTGTGTGTGGTGAACATTCTACACTGGGGTTAGTGGACTCTTCTGATTTTTTTCTTCCTTTGTGTGTGTGCACCTAAAACTAAACAAACAGCAGCAATCCTGTTCCTAAAAGTAATGTCTTCATTGTGCAGTGATGCAGATGTTTGGATCTATAGCACAGCCGGTGCTACATCATGGTCATCAGCAGTCTTCAGGCAAACAATACCACGCACCTATAGAGAGTACCCTCACACAAAAGCAAATGTAGCGCAGCAATATGTCAACCTTCACCGTCAGTACAGGACACATGATCTGCCTTCACGCTTAAATAATTTCCTGCAGCTCTCTGGAACAAAAGCTCCAAATATGAGCATGAATCTTAACAAACATTCGAGTGAGGTGAAATATGAGCTCTGTCTGATGTCACATTTATGACTACAAACATCTATGAATGGCCACATCATGAAATTACATTCTATAGAATTGTAGATATGTGTGATCAGGATGTTTCATTTCTTTGGTGTAGTATCATTTACAGTGTTTTCTGCTTAAACACTATCAATGATTCTTATAGCACAATTTCTAAAACTATTAATAGTTTTAGCAAAATCACACAGAGTTTGCAAAACTAAAAGCAAAAACCTGCTTTACACTCAGTTTGCACTTTTGTAACACACAATTTGCAATTGTATAAATATAATCCACTTGACAGCACTGTAGCAAGCATCATAAGGACATATTGATGAGAATGGGTTTGTTGTAGCCATTTTTTGATTATTTGGCACTGTATAATATTGTTTTGGGTTATTTAGTATATTTGAAAGCTGTGCCATTATTATTATTTTGCTACACATAACAAATCTACATTTATGTTTAGTTAGGGTTTTTACGGGAAGTGGAGGTGACGTCATAAGGGCAGCGCCAGGATTTTTATGAATGGGAAAAATGTTTGGAGTGAGCGTGGGGGTGGAAGAAGGTGGCAAACAGTTTCTTGACCACCTTTGGCTAAGCGTTATTTGTTTTGAGAGGTTTTCATTTGAGTTAAATTATTTTGTATTTTTTAAGACCTTTTGTTCAGCTTTGAAAATAAAACACGAAATGGAATATAAAAGATGTGTCGGAGGTGTGTGTGAGACGGCCACCCATTCACCCAGCCCAAAGTAGAAGACGAAGACAAAGAAAAAGCCGAGACAGGGTTAGTACAGTTCCTTCACTCTAAGTTTTGTAGTAGTATCATACTCTAATGAGAAAAACAACAATACTGTACATGTAAAACTGAAACTGTTACTCCACAGAATTACTAGACATCCAGCATCTGGAAGGAGGCATGCGAGGATATGGACCAGGCATCATGTCAGGCCTGGATACGGCACTCCAGGAGACATGTTCCCCGGTGCCTTGGACTAGAAGACATTGCATGCATGTGATGTTGATGAAATTCTGTGGCCGGACCCAGAGAGACAATGAGACTGATTTTCTCTCTCTCTCTCTCTCTTTCAGTGAAATTGTATGTTTTCTAGTGTTTGTTTTGATGTGTGTGAATAAACATTCATACTTGAAATTTGAATCCCTGTGTGTTTATAGAACTATTTATGACAAAAGTTTGACCTCACATGGACAGACCTTGTGCACAGAGAAAGCAAAAGTAAGATGTGTTTTCAGTTACAGTTTTTTTCTGATTGCTTAAGCACATTTCTGTAACTATTGGCTATTTGTGCAAAACTCTACACACAAATAAAAAAACCTTACACCAAATCAGCAAAACATTGTAGATCTTTTGCAAAAGCTAATACATCTTGCTTAACTCTTCAAACCTTTGTAAAAATGGTATTTTTGTACCACACAGTTAACACAAACCATCATATTACTAAGCACACAATGTGCCAACTACACACTGATGGTATTAACTGAAAACACATCTGGCTTTTGCTTTCTCTGTGCACAAGGTATGTCCATGTGAGGTCAAACTTTTGTCATAAATAGTTCTATAAACACAGGGATTCAAATTTCAAGTATGAATGTTTATTCACACACATCAAAACAATCACAAGAAAACATACAATTTCACTGAAAGAGAGAGAGAGAGAGAGAAAATCAGTCTCATTGTCTCTCTGGGTCCGGCCACAGAATTTCATCAACATCACATGCAATGTCTTCTAGTCCAAGGCACCGGGGAACATATCTCCTGGAGTGCCGTATCCAGGCCTGACATGATGCCTGGTCCATATCCTCGCATGCCTCCTTCCAGATGCTGGATGTCTAGTAATTCTGTGGAGTAACAGTTTCAGTTTTACATGTACAGTATTTTTCTCATTAGAGTATGGTACACCTACAAAACTTAGTGTGAAGGAACTGTACTAACCCATTCTCATCAATATGTCCTCATGATGCTTGCTATATTGTAGCGGCTCAGGCTGAACCCGTTGTCCAGCTTCCCTCAGGGTCATTCCATGGTTGATCACATGATCCACTATTGTAGCTCCGATGACATCAGTAATTCTATTTCTTCTTACCCTTCCTCCTTCCTCTTCACCTCCTCCTCCTCTTCCTCCTGCTTCCTCATGTCCTCATCCTCCTCTAATTCTCACTCTTCTCAGTCTTCTTCTCCCTCCATTGTTCTCCACACTGAAGCTTACCTGTGGCTTATTCACAGTGCTCATGCTGATTGCAAAGTGAACTAATGATGTAAAACAGTTCTCGCATGTGACAGTGTAGCCAGACAGTTGGCAAAATAGTGTAAATACCAGCCATAAATGTGTGTAGTTTTACTAGGAGTGTGTTGATCATTTGGAAGTTGTGTGTAAAGCAGTGAGTTGTGTTTACAGTTCAGCAAAAAGAGTGCTGTCAAGTGGATTATATTTATACAATTGCAAATTGTGTGTTACAAAAGTGCAAACTGAGTGTAAAGCAGTTTTTTTGCTTTTAGTTTTGCAAACTCAGTGAGTGATTTTGTTAAAACTATTAATAGTTTTAGAAATTGTGCTACAAGAATCATTGTTAGTGTTTAAGCAATCAGAAAAAACTGTAATACCATCAGTGTGTAGTTGGCACATTGTGTGCTTAGTAATATGATGGTTTGTGTTACAGTTTTTTCTGATTGCTTAAACACTAACAATGATTCTTATAGCACAATTTCTAAAACTATTAATAGTTATAGCAAAATCACTCACTGAGTTTGCAAAACTAAAAGCAAAAAAACTGCTTTACACTCAATTTGCACTTTTGTAACACACAATTTGCAATTGTATAAATATAATCCACTGCACAGCACTCTTTTTGCTGAACTGTAAACACAACTCACTGCTTTACACACAATTTCTAAATAATCAACACACTCCTAGTAAAACTACACACATTTATGGCTGGTATTTACACTATTTTGCCAACTGTCTGGCTACACTGTCACTTGTGAGAACTGTTTTACATCATTAGTTCACTTCAGTGTGGAGAACAATGGAGGGAGAAGAAGACTGAGAAGAGTGAGAATTAGAGGAGGATGAGGACATGAGGAAGCAGGAGGAAGAGGAGGAGGACGAAGACTAGGAGGTGAATTTAGAGGAAGAGGACGAGGAGGTGAAGAGGAAGGAGGAAGAGTAAGAAGAAATAGAATTACTGATGTCATCAGGCTACAATAGTGGATCATGTGATCAACCATGGAATGACCCTGAGGGAAGCTGGACAACGGGTTCAGCCTGAGCCGCTACACTGTAGCAAGCATCATAAGGACATATTGATGAGAATGGGTTAGTACAGTTCCCTCACGCTAAGTTTTGTAGGTGTATCTGGCTTTTGCTTTCTCTGTGCATAAGGTCTGTCCATGTGAGGTCAAACTTTTGTCATAAATAGTTCTATAAACACACAGGGATTCAAATTTCAAGTATGAATGTTTATTCACACACATCAAAACAAACACAAGAAAACAAACAATTTCACTGAAAGAGAGAGAAAATCAGTCTCATTGTCTCTCTGGGTCCGGCCACAGAATTTCATCAACGTCGCATGCAATGTCTTCTAGTCCAAGGCACCGGGGAAAATATCTCCTGGAGTGCCGTATCCAGGCCTGACATGATGCCTGGTCAATATCCTCGCATGCCTCCTTCCAGATGCTGGATGTCTAGTAATTCTATGGAGTAACAGTTTCAGTTTTACATGTACAGTATTGATGTTTTTCTCATTAGAGTATGATACACCTACAAAACTGTGAAGGAACTGTACTAACCCATTCTCATCAATATGCCTCAATAAGCCTCATGATGCTTGCTACAGTGTAGCGGCTCAGGCTGAACCCGTTCAGGGTCATTCCATAGTTGATCACATGATCCACTATTGTAGCTCCGATGACATCAGTAATTCTATTTCTTCTTACCCTTCCTCCTTCCTCTTCACCTCCTCGTCCTCTTCCTCCTGCTTCCTCATGTCCTCATCCTCCTCTAATTCTCACTCTTCTCAGTCTCCTTCTCCCTCCATTGTTCTCCACACTGAAGCTTACCTGTGGCTTATTTACAGAGCTCATGCTGATTGCAAAGTGAACTAATGATGTAAAACAGTTCTCACATGTGACAGTGTAGCCAGACAGTTGGCAAAATAGTGTAAATACCAGCCATAAATGTGTGTAGTTTTACTAGGAGTGTGTTGATCATTTGGAAGTTGTGTGTAAAGCAGTGAGTTGTGTTTACAGTTCAGCAAAAAGAGTGCTGTCAAGTGGATTATATTTATACAATTGCAAATTGTGTGTTACAAAAGTGCAAATTGAGTGTAAAGCAGTTTTTTTGCTTTTAGTTTTGCAAACTCAGTGAGTGATTTTGCTATAACTATTAATAGTTTTAGAAATTGTGCTATAAGAATCATTGTTAGTGTTTAAGCAATCAGAAAAAACTGTAATTCAGGTTCCAGATCCTCAGATCCTCTGACAGGCTTCTTGTAATGAGCTGAATGAAGCACAAGAGGGCAGCAGAAACAAAAAAATCAATGCCCTGGGTCATTTCTCAAAGGAAGGTACCTACAGCAAGAGTAAAGAGTTAAATTCTAAATCAGAAAATGTATCAGTCAATACTATGAAACAGGCCTGATTACTGACATCTCATCTTCACTAGTGGAAGGGGGGGGGTGCTTTCTTCCAGCATTGTAAAGAAGAGAGACAGGAAGTTGACCTACAATCCAAACACTTCAGTCAGGAGTCTCCAGAGCAGTGAGGTCTACATGAATGTGACGGTCCTTCTGTTCTGAGTACTGCAGCAGGATGACCTGCCAGAGTCTCACAATGACTACACTGATGTCTGAGACAGGAGGAAATCAATGGATTCACACCACAAGTCCAGCGTCACCCAGCACCTTGACGACACCATGACAACAGTGATGGTAATGTCATCCCGAGCGCACAAGTGTGACCACAGAACTTCTTTCCCTTCTATATATCCCTGTACACCTACATAAAGACAGCAGGTCCATTTGTATTTATATTTTAAATCTGACGTATCATTTTCATGATTTGTTTTATATTATTGTCTGAAACAATAAAAACACCTGGCCTTAAATCTATTAGGAGTGAGTCACTGCTGGCTAACATATGCTCAGTTTATGATCCACAACAGTTTTTACACAGCGTGGTTTGTTATAGTTATAATCTGGAAACGGCCATGTCAAGTCACTTACACACACACACACACACAGGAGTGTTTCATGGATACTGGCACCACACACTCACACTTAGCCATGCCATATGGAGCCAGGCAGCATCAAGTGTCATGCCTGCTCCACACAACACACACCCAGCTGACAGTACCTTTGTTGCCTCTGTTTCACGGCTCCATCTCTCCTCTTCAGGTTATTCCAAAACAGAATCTGTTCATCCAGGACGCGTGCCACTGAGACATCTTTAAGACATCTTCAGATCCAAATGTGTCCCCTCACAGCCCCTCTCTGTGCCGTTCAAAGCCTCCCACTCTGTCCCCCTCTCCTGGACCGACGACATGCTCCTGAATATTTAATGCTGCTATTGTGCTGGTGTGTGTGAGCGAGTGAACAGGAGTGCATACTTTCTGAAAGACAAATGGTCAGCTGGGCTACAGGGGTGGAGGCGGTGGGGAGGGTCCGAGCCGACTGACCCTCACTGGCTGTGGAGGAGCCATCCAGCTGTACAGGAGAAAAGCCTGAGGGAGCCCTGTCAGAACAGTAACACTGAATGATATCAAGATACTAAACATGAGACATACTGTAACATTATAGATTCTATGACTGAACTTGAACTTCTCATTTATATATAGTGCTAGTCAGTGACTGTCCACTCAGCTGAACTCTACATTACTACAGGAGACCAACAGGACACATTTTTAAGCACGTTTGTATAATAATTTAAGCACACACCAGAACACGTGTTCTTTGTGAGTCCACTTTGTAATTTGAACACCTGTAACTCTGCATGAAGGTGTCGATCAATAACTTGGTTTGTCATTCAATCGGTAGTTTATAGATGATGAGACGCTGCTGGACCGGGAGAGAATGTCTGTCCAATGTCCAACCTCAGACACCCCTACACGCTAATTCTGGTAGCTAACTGCTAATTGTCTTACAGCCGATTCAAAGAGAATCCTGCCTATTAGATAAATATTTTCCATGAAACATGAATCATCAGGTTTTACAGAGGAGGTCAAACATCCGGGCACAAACACACTTTGACAGGCTAACTGTAATTATGCTACCAAACATTAGCTGACTGCTAGCTGACATAGCGATCTGTTAGCTGATTCTGCTAATTCTGTGTGCTACCCCTTTGCTAGCTAAACAGAGCAGTTCAAGTCTTTCCTTCTGTACTGTATTATTATTAAATGTGTCTCACGCAGTTCACAGTTGTCTTCAGATTTAGCTGTTAGCTAGCAGTTAGCATTGCTTTGGTCTTCTTACCGCCTCATTGACTCCTTCGGCTCTCATCATGGCTGCAACTGAAAATGATTATGTTCACTGACAAAACAATCAAGAGTGAAACTGAGGATAATTCAATAAATATCATCAGTTTACAACAAATATGACGTGAGAACCAAACCTAATTCGGTTCTAATGCTTTTTAAAAAACAAAGCTTTTTTTCATGGAATTTTGAAAAACCTCTAAATGTTTGGATGAGTCGATCAGACTTATTGAAAACAGATCAGGATCTGAATCGATCTTTAAAAGTAATTGGTGTCTTGAACGCTGATCTACAGGTCAGATGAAGACAAGAAGAGGACTCATTTTAGGTTTTATGGATCGTATACCCCTCTTTATTCTCTCTGAATCACAAACCAGCAGGTAATCACCAGTCTGATATGACGTGTTAAGAGTTCTTATACAAAATAAGGATGGTGGCTGTGGATCTGCTGCACAGTTTTAGTTTCCATTCGGAGGTCTCTCTTCTGTCCGATCAGAAGCTCGTGCTACTTCTTAACGATCTGGATGACGTCCTCATGCTCCATGATGTGCATTAGGCCCACTCTCTGAGGGCTGTACTTGGTGCTGGTTCCCTAAAGGTCCAACAGATGACACAGGTTTGAAATGAGCCTGCTTCAAGTGTACAGCAGCCACTGTACGTCTGATATAAACACAGTTTGCCATTTCAGCACAACAGTTCAAAGTTTGTGGAGGTCACTGGGCTCACTTACCCAGACCAGGGCATATTTGAACTGGCTGGCCAAAGTTCTGTGGATTCGATGGCACTGTGGGTTTAATATGAAACCGCATGAGGTGATTATACAGAAGCTTCATAGGTACAAATATTGATCTCAGTATGAGGAGCATGAACACATGTTCACTCACCACATGTTCTACACTTGCTCCTCTTCTCATGATGATGGCATCATTAAAGTCAGGGCGCTCTGAAAGATGCAAACCAGTCATTTACAAAGCCTACTGTATGACGTGTGTGTGTGTGTGTGTGTGTGTGTGTGTGTGTGTACCTCCTCTTTTCTTGGTGTAAATGCAAATCAGAGCCAGGTATTCCCACAACCGTTCCAGCAGGTAATCCAGGTTCAAATTCATCCCACAACTGCAGAAAACATGTGATCAGATACACACATAAACAATAACATCACTGCTGTTACACACACCCACACACACACCTGATGACAACACTGTGAGGTCTGCGTGCCAGGCGGTCCACCTCCTCAATGGAGATTTGGTCCACCTTATTGTATACCTGGGAAGACAAAGAGTTCACTCCATGAAGGGCTTATAGTCTGTCCAGATTTAGAAACACGTCTCTGGACCAAATGATACAAACAACAGCTGTCAACAGTTACAGTTAGAGTTAGAAAGCTCTTCCATGTGTGCGTACTGACTGACGTACATATAGGCAGGGCATGTAAACTCTGTTTCCAACGATGACATCAATGAACTCATCAGGCGTGCAGTCCTCCCTGAAGAGGACTTCTGCATTAAAGATTTCTAAATACCAGGATTAAGGAAGTCACTGATAAAACCTGATCATGGAAATGCCTCTGCTACATGCAGCCTGAAGGATACTGTATTCATGAAGGATGAGCTGAACAAGCTTCTCTGAACAGTGAGTGAGAGGGACTGTGGAGTTGTAGGAGAGGCCGCCTCCTTTCTTGGGCTGCAGGGACAAACACAAAAGAACTGTAATGTTACATATTACAGCTCGAGGAGCTTCAGAGTTGTTTCACCTAATGACATCAGACAACATTTTGAACAGACTCACCTGGAATCTCACAGACAACAAGGAAAACGTACCTTGAAATAAATATTTGGTTTGGTCTTGTTGAGTCTGATGCCCACTGACTCCAACTCTTTTTCTAGAAGTGCCCTAAAAACAGACAGGAGTTACTGATGACACTGAACCTGCTCTAACTATCCTCACTCACTGTGGATCACAAACCTCTGAACGTCTCCTTTGGTGGCGTCTAACATCATAACGACGACATCTGCTGTCCTGGCAACAGCAATGACCTGCCGACCTCTACCCTTACCTGACAAAGGTTAAAGGTCAGCGTTACTGTGAGGATAATCTCAACACTTCTACCTCTAAATCAGTGTTCTTCACAGACAGGCTGCACTCATGTTTCAATCTCCACAAAACATGCCGACACTGAAAACTATGACTCGGTGCAGATCTCTGCTCACTCTGAGCCTAACGCACAAACACGTGACAGCTGACCGTACCCTGAGCAGCGCCCTCGATGATTCCTGGCAGATCCAGCAGCTGGATGTTGGCCCCTTTGTACTGAAGAGAAACAACAACGGTGTAAGGACACACACAGAGGAATAAACGTGTCACCACTGATTGCTGTTGTACCTCTATGACACCAGGTATGCAGGTGAGGGTGGTGAACTCGTAGGAAGCAGCTTCACTGTCTGTGGATGTCATCAGACTGAGAAAGGTGGACTGCAGGACACACAGGGTTCAGTTACAGCTTATGCTCCTCCTTCTGGACATTTTGTTTAAAAACAACCCCCCCGTGTTGACGTACCTTGCCCACAGAAGGGAAACCAATCAGAGCAACACGGGCATCTCCTGATTTCATGACATCGAAGCCTTCACCTTTGGCCCCCGCTGACTTGGAAGGCTCCAGAAGCTGAGCTCGATATTTGGCTAGTTTGGCCTTGAGCAAACCTAAATGATACTCAGTGGCTGCAGGGAAGCAACAAACAGTGAGAAAGAGGAGCTAACGTGGCTTCATCAGTAAGTAAGTAATAGGTTCAGCTGGTGGTGGTCACCATGTCATTAACCATGTCAATAATCCCCCTGGGATTAATAAAGTATTTCTGATTCTGATGACGGACAGGTTGCTTACAAATATATTTATATACATTAACACAGGTTTACTCTGCTGTCAGGCAGCTTCTCTGATGAAAAGCAAAGGTCATTTTATTCTTATCTTCCTACACACCAGACTCCATCGACAAAAACATCTGTTTCTAAATTGGTCTGATTTAGCCAGAGTCTGGTGGTTTGAAGACTCAACATAACTGTCAGTTCCACATCAGAACTGCCTGACAGCAACATCACCCATAGATAAAGCACAACACGTGTTTTTATGCCGGCCCATCCACAGGCTGGCTCCGGAGTCCTGGTTCAACCTGGGGACGTGTCAACCATCTATTGTAACATTCTGACTGTGAGTACCTGACACACTCAAACCACACAACCATACTCTGACTTATAACATTATACAGTGACATTATGTATGTATTAAAGCTGTAACAGCAATAACAACTAATACAACTGTAATATTAACACAGAGACAACTATGAGACTTACATCTTTACTTGTGTAGGTGTCATCACCTCACGGTGTCAGTTAAACTCCCTCTCATGTTTCAGTAACACTGATGAGTAACACAATACTCTGACACATACACAAACACACACACAGGCTATAAGCTGACCCTTCATGTGGCTAACAGTTAGCTCGGTGCTGTCTCACCTTTGTTTTTCTGTGTCCGGGAGATTTCTCTCTCTATCTCCGCGATTTTCTCCAGGATGCCCATGGCGGTGGTTCAGGTGTGAGACAGACAGGCTGAGAAGCAGCGGGAATAAGATCAGAAACGTGTCACCCCACTCTGGGTTAGCTTTGTTAGCTACCAGGCTACTACTAACAGGCTAACCAGTACAACTTCACAGTTAAGAACCCGCTAAAGAAGCAGCGACTGAAAGCAGATAAGTTCCAGTAAACATGGAAACACAGCACACACACTGTCAGCGTGTTCAAAACAAGAAACAGAACCGATATTTACACTTTGACAGCAGCAACACTCAGCGGCATGCACCCACCATCACCAACCGGAACACGGTCCGCTCCTGTAAGCGGTCCGGGCAGCAACACGGAAACACGCAGGCTGAACTTTCAGCCCGTATGTCGACATCGTTACGTTGACCGGGAAGCCGCGGTCGTCTTCATCGTGGTTTATTAAGACAATAACCTGTCCTCTTATAGGTTTATTTATCTATTTATCCACCGGACAGTCCTGATGTGTTTCCACATACGGCGCAGTCGCAGCTAATAGCCAACATGGCTGCGCCTACAGCACCAAACGGACCGGCCGCCGCCAGTCCTCCTGGGTTTGAAGGTTTCCCGTTCCCCACTGCCGGCAGACCAACGGAGGACAGCGCCGGTAAAGAGCCGGAACGGGGCGGGGATGTGAAGAAGAAGCCGTGCAGGGCGTGTACGGACTTTAAGTCGTGGATGAAGCTGCAGAAACAGCAGCCGGCAGCTGCTGCACAGGTGACATGAGGTCAAAGCTGAGAGTCTTGACCAGCAGTTTGTCCAGAACTTTACCATTTTATAATGATGACCCACTGTATTAAAGGTAGAGTGTGGGCAGTGTGGTGCCTCCTAGTGGTGAGGGTGGAGATTACAACTGGCTCCTTTCTGACCATAGGAGCACCTGTCACTGCATCCTAAAAGGTGTCTTTCCACTGCAGGGACCTGCCCTCCAGTTCCTCTCATAGGTTCCTGTCTGAATAACACTGAGGCTGGATAAGCTTATCGGTGCACCTGCAGTCTGAGTTCCTGCTCTGGAAACACCTGACATGATGACTGAACTCTCAGTATGAATCCTCACAGGCTGCCTCTGTCTGACTGCACACATGTCTTTGGACCTTGCAGGAGCCCCGAGCTGCTGAAACAGAGACACAGCAGGACCCTCAGTGTCCACTGGACAGGGAGGAGCTGGGCCGGAACACCTGGTCTTTTCTGCACACCATGGCAGCGTACTACCCCGATCAGCCCTCGTCCACACAGCAGCAGGACATGAGCCAGTTCATCAACTACTTCTCCAAGTTCTTCCCTTGTGAGGAATGTGCAGAGGACCTCAGGAACAGGTCAGAACATCAGGCTCAGGCAGCCTGCACAGCACAGAGTTATCTCTGACACCCTCTGCTTCTAGTATAGCTTTGTCTGACCATGAACTGCACATCTTCTTTGTTAAAGTGCTGACAGATAAACATGACTTCCTGTCCACAGACTAAGAACCAATCAGCCGGACACCAGCAGCCGCCATGCGCTCTCTCAGTGGTTCTGCCACCTTCACAATGACATCAACTTGCGGCTGGGGAAGCCCAAGTTTGACTGCTCGCGTGTGGATGAGCGTTGGAGGGACGGATGGAAGGATGGCTCCTGTGACTGAGTGACGGCGCTCAGATTACAACTCACTACTGGCAGAACTCTTGAGTGTCTCCTCTTCTTCTGTGGTGATAAAGCTGAGGGCACAGACTGAAGCTGTTCCTCTGGTTCCTCAGACAGTCGAGCTCCTCTGGTATCATTCAGAACCTCACAGTGATTAGTCAGAGTTTATGAAACATGTCAGAAATGTGAACCTGTTCAGATTGTGTTGATAGGAGGTGATATATGCTGATGTATTGATGTTCATTAAAAACTCACAGCTTGATGAAGATGTTTGTTTGTTTTTGGCTGATGGTCTAAAACACTTGTTACAGTTTCAGGTGGAGGACGTGATGTGTCTGTGTGTTATTAACACACCTACTGTGATCATACACAGACAGTCCTGATGGAGGCCAAAACATAAAGCTCATACAGGAGGTCTGTTTGTGTTGTCAAAGTGCCCTGACTGCAACATGTTACCAGTAACAACAGCTCAGGTCAAAGTCAAACTGAGCGGCAGGGAGGGATGTGTGCTGTGTGTCATCACACACACACACACACAGTGTGTGTGTGCAGCTTCTGTGTGAAGCTCTGTTTGTTGTTCACCTCTTCGACGCCACATTAATTATTGAATATCTGGTGATCACAGGCTTGTGACTGAAGCAGTTGGAGCATCATGAGACTTTAACATATTTCAGTGTGTATCAGTGTGTTTGTCCTGCAGGCTGAATGCTGCTGCACAGTCCAGCAGTCATCTGAATTTTTGCGTTAGATTCATCAGATTTCTGAGAAGAACATGTCTCTGACCAATGAAACCTGAGACCCTGAAGTTCAGTGCGCCTGGATAAATGCTGCAGTGTCCCTTTAAGGCTCAAAGTGCTTGATGAAGAGACCAACAAACAGCAGTTGTTGTTGTTGTTGTTGTTGTGTAATTTGTTGTTTTCCGCTGCTCATTATTGTATTTAAAACATTAAAGTCGCGCGTGCACTGATTGGTTTGTCCCAGTCTTCTGAAGCGCGCTCACGACGCGTCCTGCACGTCCGCCTGATCGCGAAGTGCCCGCGCAGGCGCACTTCCGTGAGCGCGCAGGACCCGTCCCTACAGCGGCGCGCAGCAGCGCATCCATCCTGCCGTGGAGCCGGGAGCGTGGAGCCGCAAGGAGCACAGAGAGCCGCAGAAGATGGACGGAGTGGGATCGTTCGGAGCGGGCCGGACCGGGTCCACCATGGACCCGATCACCTTCGCCAAGCAGCCGCAGACCATCCTCAGAGTACTGGCCTGGGTGAGAACGTCTTTTCTCGGTGATGTGTGTGTGGATGTAGGGTGGGGGGGGGGTCCTCAGTGTTGTCGCTCTGCGTGAAACCCGTGACGTGTTCTCACTGCAAATACAAAACCCGCTACGTGTGAGCGGAGACCCGGGATGTGTGATTTGGGTGGTGTGACAGGGTGGAACCGGGGCCGGGCCCGCTGCAGGGCAGAACCGGAACCTCCAGCACACCTTCTGCTTCCACGCTCAGCAGCCTGCCGGGAGAGGGAGCCGCGTCCTCCGTCAGCCCGTTCACACTCATTATATAACCTGCTGCCGTTATTCTACCGATCACGTCCAGCGCTCATCATTCCGCTGATCTACCCGCAGCCGTCGTCCTCCTTCGTCATCGCACCTGCGATTGGTCCGCCAGCATCATTACGCACGCACGGAGCCGCGTCGCGCGCCCTGACGTTGGATGTAGGACGCATCGCCTTTAGGTGACACGGGGAAGGTCTTCATCATCCTCTGAAAGGAACCATCAGAACCATCACCATCATCTTCATCATCATCCTGTTGTTCAGTTCAGATTGTTCCATCACACCCAGAGAGCCAGATCCTTATCTGAACTGATCTAGAATACAACACAGTGTGTGTGTGTGTGTGTGTGTGTGTGTGTGTGTGTGTGTGTGTGACACAGGAACAGAACATGGAGGTACTGGACTCCTCAGCACAGTCAGAGCTGTCTGCTGTGGTAGTCATCAATAAAAGCTAAACACACACAGCAACCCAAACTTCCTCTGAATCACAGCGGAATGATTATTGATCATAGATTAAAAACTGTGTGAAGCTGCAGGTGGAAGAAAACTATCCAGCTTCACCACTGAGAGCACCTGAGAGAGCCTCAGATTATTTCCACATGTGATCACCCGGCTGTATCCCAGTGTGTGTCCCTCCACCACCATCATATGACCCAAACCTCCAAGTGTGTGTGTGTGAGTCACATGGCCCGATTCTGCCATCGAGTGTTAGTCAGCTGATCGTTTCTGAACAAAGAGAAGAAGAAAAAAAATGATCAGACTGAAGGAGAAACATGGGGAAGTTTATCAGCTACACACAGCCTCAGGACTGTGTGATTCTTGAGGGGTAGTGAAGCATCCACCTCTTCAGTCAGTCACACATGAAATTAGGTTAATGCTTTTGGTCTGAGCGTGCTCAAAGAGATGCTTTTTCAGTAGTGCTGCCACTGTGTGTGTGTTAATCCTTGTTGTGTCCTCAGATATTCTCCCTGGTGGTCTTCGCCTCCATTGTGAATGAAGGCTATGTGAACATGGGCAGCGAGCGGCTCCACTGTGTCTTCAACAGGAACGCAGACGCCTGTAACTACGGCGTCTTTGTGGGGCTGGTGGGGCTGCTGGCGTGCTCCTTCTTCTTCCTGCTCGACTACAAGTTCTCCTCCATCAGCTCTGTCAAGGACAGGAAGAAGGCTGTCATGCTGGAGATTGGCTTCTCAGGTGAGGAGAGACACTTGTTCACACACACACACACACAAGCAAAGTCTGTCATCATCAGAGTGTGTGCAGCACCACCTGACGCCCGTGAGAACAAACACCTGAACATCACAGGCGTAACATTAATGATCAGCTGATCAGAGCGAGCCGACTTCTCTGTTTCAGAGCAGCACATGAAGAGAACTGAAACCTGTAGAGTGTGAAACAGGAACTGAGCCAGCCTCAGGTGGCACAGATCCGTCTCAGCATCTCCTGTCTGTTGTCCCGCAGGTTTCTGGACTTTCCTGTACTTTGTGAGTTTCTGCTTTCTGGCTAATCAGTGGTCTCGGACCACAGCTGACGAGCTGCCACTCAACCAGGGCGCAGATGCAGCCCGGGCCGCCATCGCCTTCTCCTTCTTCTCCATAATCTGCTGGGTAAGACACACACACAAACTCAAATGCTGTAATGTAAAACATCACCTGCAGCCTGCACAGAGCAGATGTCAGTTGCTGCTGCTAGAACCAGCAGACAGGTCGGAGTAGTCAATCATCAGATGGAGGAAGAGGAGTCTCTGCTGCTAGTGCTGGGCGAGGACAGCTGGTGGAGTCTCTGTCTGCAGAGTCCACGAACATCTTCATGATCTCCAAAAGAAACAGGAGGAAACAGCTCCTCCTCTACAGAGGGCAGTCTGCAGTCTCACCACTAGAGGGCACTAACTCTGACACACTCTGTTGCTTTAATGGGTCATTTTGATAAAAGTACCCAGAATTCCACAGTCAGATGTCAGAGTGAGATCAGGTGTTTGATCACAGTAATATTGATAACTGTCTATGACTGATAATCAATACATTACACCCTTACTTCTCCTGAGCTGTCCAGCCTTACATCAGCACAGGACACATGAGGACGGTTTCTGACTGAAACTGATCTTCTTCTGCCCCCCTGCAGGCCGGATTAACCGTGCGTGCCGTCCAGAAGTACCTGCTGGGCACAGACATGACCCTCTTCACCACTGAGCACATGGACGGCGGCGCACCCACCCAGCCGTACCCCTCCAACTCACCAGGCGGCACCACTGAGACCACAGAGACCTACCAGAGCCCGCCGTTTACCGAGAACAGCGCGGCGCCAACGTACCAGGTCCCCATTTATTAGAGCAGAGCCGCAGCTGATGATGCCGTGCTGATCCGAGCCTCTGCTCCTCCGCCTCCTCCTCCTGTTCCTTCTGGCACATTCCAGCATCCCCTGAACTTTTCTACCCTGCAGACTCTCAGATCAAGAGTCAGAGCAGACCAACAGTAGGAGGAGGCGAAGCAGAGGAGGCCCACCAAGATCAACCACAGCCTCATCTTTCCTGTCATTAGCGTGTGTGACTCAGCGGGAATGTCTGTCTTCATCCGCATGTCCCACACTTAGAGGTCAGCTCAGTGCCATACAGTCCGTGCTCTGTGGCCAAGCGCAATATCTGACGTTCTGATAGGTGTAGACTGCAGGTCTGATCAGCTGATCAGGCACCGTCTCCAATCACACACCTCTGACAAGTACCCATGACAACCAGGCGCACATCTGGCTGTTCCCTCATGTCTGTAGTCCATTAGCTGAAAGCTAACAGTTAGCACAGTGTGCCTGTTTCCATCCACACTGACACGCTTTATAGCGTTTCCCCCGCCACGTGCAACAGTCACATGACTGAGGTCACCAGCTGATTGGACGACTCTGATGACCAGAACAAAACAAACATCAACTTTTCCTGATTACTGCTCCATCTTTATCCTTTACTGCCACACCTGTGACATCACTTCCTGTGTTTAGATCTGGAGGGGATTGATAGTAGACAGGCACAGGCTGATCGGCTCTGTGGTCATGTCCTGTACTGTTGATGATGATGATGTGTGTCATTAGAGACAGTGTCTGCTGCATTCTGTTCATGTTTACGTTTCAGAAGCTGCCAAACTGCCCTCTGTTTATTCTTATTGATCACCAATATGTCGTTAATCAGTTCAAAGAGTGCTGTGGGACATTCAGGATTCACCTGCCATTACAGAGGGGAGGGGTGTAATTAGTTGCCATGGTGACAGGGCCCTGATGTAGATAGTAACCATGCCAACAATGTCTGTGTATCAGTATCTGTGTGTTGTGGTTCACTTGCCATCAGTGAAGCTGTAGTTTTGTTGTGTGTGTGTGTGTGTGTGTGTGTGAGAGCGAGTGTGTGTTGTTACTTTCTTGTGTTTAACACAGAGGAGGAAATCAGAGGTCTGCTCTTCATAAACAAAATAAACAACCTTTCATGACTGGAGCCAAATATGAACACACCTGCTCTTTTGTTGGGTTCAGAGTGAGCAGCGCCCCCTGTAGACCAGAGCCGGTACTACAGACTACTGTGCTGTGGTACAGGATGTTTTACTGTACAGTAAGATCAGCTGGTACAAACACAGACACATTATGCTGAGTGTTCCTGGAGGCGGTTCGGTCTCAGTGTGAAGTCTAATCATAAAGTCTCATACACACAGATGCACAGGCTGACCTCTGACTTTTATTTGGATGTTTTGAGGACGCAGGCTTTTATGTTGGTAGAGGATCATTCCTGGGGACGGTGGGGGTGGGGGGTGGGGTTTAAAGGACCACAGTGAGCTGCTCCTGGTGTTCACTGATGTGAATGAAACATTCACATCAAAACATTCGCTTTGATCAGAAGACTTTTACTTTGAAAATCTCCCGTTTGCATTTACAGGAGCTCTTCTTTCTGGTTTGGGATTAAAAGTCCTGCTCTGGGAGCATCAGTGTGGTCCTCTAAGTCCACCATACTATCAGGGTGTTTCTGTGCTGGGATGACACTGGGGTTATTGATGAGGTATTGATTATGGGGCTGTTATTGGGTAGTGTGGGCTGCTGTCAGGTCCTGTTATTGTTCTCAGTGCTTCGGTCTCTTCTGTGGTAGATGAAATAATCCAAGCTTTCTGTGTTACACTGCCGTGGTATTGGTCGATTGTAAAGCTGTTACTGAAGTAAAACGGAAACTTGTGTGTGATGCTGTCTGGGGTCTGTCCGTACTGAAAATATAAATACTGATTATTTATTATGTAGAATGCACTCTTTGTTGGAGACATCAGAGTTTTATGTGATCACGCTGTTGTTTTGATCATTAGAGGTTCGCTGCGTGGTCTCCACTGCGAAACATTGCATGGATGTTACAGTATCTCCCCCTGTATTATTGATGATATAAACTGATTGATCAGTCAGGAGGTGACGGTTGATTTTGTAGCGTGTTTTCTTCCTGTTCTGAAGGTGTTTGACCTCCTCGGTGTATAAACTCTGCGTGTCACTGTCTATTACCTGCAGTCTGACGTCACTCCAATAAAAACCAGAACGTGTTTTGGACTGATTGTCTCTTTCTGTTCGCACACACACACACACACACACACACAGCTAATCAACACCAGCTCAGGTAACATACTGAATAAACTCTGGATGAGACCTACTTACAGCTGATATTTAGATTTTATGTAACACTAAATTAATGAACCTTCTTACCTTTGCAGAGGAAAGTTTAAGTCATGATGTGCTGCTTTAACATCGCTCATCTTTTGCCTCTGTCACTCAGATCTGCTGCAACCTCTCTCAAAGAACAGTCACATGTGAACACATCTGCTGGCCATTTGAACCGAACATGTTTGTGTTTATTGTGTGTTTTAACCAGGCAGCCCTGCTGAACAATCATGCGTGTCATCTGTTAAACTCAAAGCACAAAGCAAGATTAAAATAGAAATCAATATAAGTCCTGTGTTAGACTGAGACAAAGTCGAGCCTCAGCTGAACTCTCATTAAATAAACCGAGGCTTCTGATTGGATGCTGCCGGTGCCAGTGCCAGCTGGAAACGTCCTGTAAGAGTTGGAGGAAAACTGTTGTCGCAGTGTGTCGGAACACAAACCTGTCCTCATCAGAATCATTGTCCTCCCTTCATGCCAGCTCCTCTGTGAAGCTACCAAACAGAAAGAACAGGGTCCCACACGGCCTGCTGCACGGGCAGCTGAAGGTCTGCCCCGCTGTGGCCAACAGAGCCAAGCAGCACAGCACGGCTAGCTGATGATCCGGCTGATGGACTGCAGGGAGGGGAACTCCTCGTTGTCCCTGATGTGCAGGCTCTTGTGGGAGTTGACGTCTTTAGGGTCCAGCACCTGTCTACATGTGGGACACACCTGGCAGTCCAACTCAGCGGCTGCGCTGGCTGCCATGGTGGGAGTCTGCCAGACGTTCTTCTTGTTCTTGTTCTTCTTCCCGCCCCCTGATGGCCTCTCCTGTGCCTTGCAGTCTTCGTGCGCCATCAGCAGCTCTTGCTGCTTCCCCGTGTCTGGCAGGAGCACCAGGAGCTCGCTGAAGATCCGGTTGAAGCCGTCTCCGAGCAGGTCTTTACAGCTGTGGTGATACTGGGCTGCTGAGATGACACCCTGTGAACACAGAACACAACAACCAATAAGCAGGAGTCTCCAGATTTTACATCTACTCAGCAGAGTGTGAGGCGAGCACCTGTCTGAACTGCACAGAGTAGTTTTTGAACTGGTTGAACTTGGACTCGTCATTGTGGAGGTGCTTTTTGATGGACTGGATCAGTTCCAGGTTTCTTTGCTGGAAGTCTTCAGGAACCAGGTAACCACTGTTTGATGCCTTTGGGGGTCTGAAATAAACAAAACAAGGCTGAGCTCAGGGCAGACAGAGAGGAGGCGGTGCACTGTGAGAGGGCGCTCACTGGTTGACGGCAGAGGGTGAAGTTTCCACATTGCTGTTCAGGGGGATCCCAGTAAAGCCTGGAGGAGGCTTGGGGGCGGCAACACCCAGACCGGGTGGAGGTGGAGGCAGCGTGGAGGATGAAGCTGGAGCTGAGGCCTTCACTGGGAAAGAAGACTTGAAGCCTGCGAGGTAGACATGGAATTCAGCATTTAGAAGGTTGGAGCGATGCATCTGGACCTGTAGAGTTCTCTTGAAGACGTTTGTCTGCTCCTCCATCAGCTTCATTAGTTCTGTTTGGTGGGAAACCTTCTTTCTACCACATACAAACATGTTTCCCCACCAAACAGAACTAATGAAGCTGATGGAGGAGCAGACAAACATCTTCAAGAGAACTCTACAGGTCCAGATGCTCCACCCTTTTGAATGAAGATGACCTGGAGAACCTTCATCAACATAGAATTCAGCCGAACATCCACATCTCAACAATTAATGCTTTATGGTTTTATATTATCAGCTTGTGTTCCCAACATTAAAACACTGACTAATGAACAGAGCTCTAACATGACCTCTGACCAAAAAAAACGTGTGCATGAGGCTCTACACAGAGAACGACAGCGACAAACGGTCCAAGTGCATCAGAACACTCTCTCTCCCATAGAAAGGTTCCAAAAATTAAACTACTAAGCTACTCAGCCAATCAGGATCCAGTTGGAGCCTAAGTGTGTCTCTGTCTTTACCAGAGATTATCTGCTGTGATCACTTCTTTATTCTGAGAGTTGGAGTGTTTCTTAAACTTTGCAAATGTTTGCTGGCATCTATCAGTGCTTCAGTTTTATTCTTTTGTTGAAATACGGCCAGCCTCGTGTAGCTCATCTCCCACACAGGTGTGTTTTTAAATCGTATTAACCTGTAAACATCCTGTGTGTAGTTCAACCAAAGTGAAGTGCCCGTGCTGTGCTGTACCTGGTGGTGGTTTCTTGGTCATGAGTGCAGGGAAGTCCTCCTCTGGTTCAGGAGCCGGCTCTGTGTTCAGCTGAAGAGCAGCCACAGCCGTGTCTTTGCTGACAGGAGCTGACTTCTCAGTGTAGCCATTAGCTAATGCGCCTGTCAGCGGCGCCGTGGCGGTGGCAGGAGGCGGTTTGTTCCAGGTCTTCTCGGGGACGTTCTCCTTTTGTGCGGCCGTCTCCACCGTGGTGCTACTTCCTGCTGGTGCTGCAGACAGGGCAGGGGAGGGGGGCATGGCGTTCTTCTGCTTCTTCTTCTTGCTGGCTTTGGGGGTAGTGGGGTCTGTGCTGGGGGCGGGGTTTGAGGAGGAGGAGGTCACAGTGGATGGTTTGCTGCTTCCTCCTTTAACAGTGAGCAGAGAGGAGATATCCAGCATGGTGGGCACAGAGCGGAACTCCTGCTGCGTCATCCCTCCATCCTCTCCGTCAGAGAGAGGAGGAGCGTGATTGGCTGCATTCTTCTCTACCTTCTTCTTCCTCCGTGAAGATGATGAGGAGGAGGAGGAGAGCAGCTGAGGACCTGAGGATGAAGAAGAGAGGGGAGGAGGAGCTCTGGAGGAGGGTGGAGGATGACTGGTGGGTTTGGCGGCAGGGTGGCTGGACCAGGCAGAGTTTGCCCCTGCTGTGGGTCTGACGGGTCGCACTTTGGAGACGAGCGCAGGGAAGTCTTCCTCCTGGAACGAAGACGTGTTCTTTGGCTGCACAGAGTAGGCCGGTGTCATGGGGGTTGTGACCGCCGCTGTGGACAGACTCGGGAAGTCCTCTTCCTTCAGAGCAGCACGAGGGGCCGGCGCTGCCACGGGAGCTACCTTCACACTGAAAGGACACAACCACAAATGAGACACAAACACACACACACACCATCAGACTGTTCTGTGTGTGAAGGTTACATGGCTGCAGCTGCTGTGGCTCCCAAAGCAGGGAAGTCGTCCTCTTCATCTCCTGGACTGGAGCTATTCATCGTTCTCACTGTTACAGGGGTGATAGTAAATGCATCACAAATGGCGTCTGTATGAGCTGCTCAGCGTGGTTCTCACTTCTTTTACCTGGAGGTCTGACCGGCCCGGGCTGGTGTCTGGGTTCTTCGGGTTCGGTCTTCTCCTCTCTCCGTGGTGCTCCTCTCTCCTCCTGCCGTCGTGTTGCCATGGATGCTCGCAAAGCAGCCTCCACCTGCCTGTCCTCCTCCTCTCTGCACTCAGGAGAAGAAGAAACCACCGGCGTGACAAACAGAACGACAGCTGAGGATCTGTGGACAGAGTGGATCCTGACGCCGTCAGTCCGCAGACTCACCGAGAGTACCTCCAGCTCTTCTGCCCCCCTTGAGGTCTTCCCCTTCCTCCTCGATTGTGTCGCGCCTCCTCGTAGTCCTCGCCTGACACTGTACCTACAGAGACACACACACACACTCATGTTAACAGCCTGAACCTGAAGCTAAGAGAAGACACCCACTGGTGGAACCTCACACACACCCTCGTTCCTCCTCTGCTGTCTCGGGGCGTAGGTGAACTGCAGGTCGATGTGGCGGTTCTGTCGGGCCTCCGCTCGGCTCTTGCTGTGCGCGGCAGCTTTGTGGGCCTTGTAGTCGATCTCAGTGCGGAATGCGTGAGTGAACTGTTCTGTGGCACAGCGGCCCTCCTCACACAGGTAGTGACTCTCTCTGAAGTGCTCGCTCAGATACTTGTAGTCACTGAGGACAGAAACACCTGGTTTAGTGTCTGCGTGTAGCAGGACCGCTACCGATGGACGAGCAGCGCCTGTACACACCTGTAGTATTCCTGAGAGCCGTCTGCATCACAGAAATGGCAGAAGTAGTGGTCCCTGCGCAGGTGTTTGAGCAGCTCGTCGTTGTCAAGGTAACGGTCATCGCAGAACTTGCACAGCGGATGTCCTCTGTGGCTGGTGTCGTCCGGGTCTCCATGAGCTCTGTGGCGAGCCAGCTCCTTCCGATTGTACCACTTCCGCTCATGAGAGAAGATCTGCGGGAGAGGAGGAGTTAATGATCCGACACCAGTGTGACTCAGACTTCCTATAAGACTGACGACCAAATCTTAACATCAAGCCTTATCCTGATCAGACAGAAATGATCTGAACACAGCACCTTCAGATGTCTTGTGCAGAGTTTGCAGCAGAAGAGCTCGTGCTGCTTCCTCATGTGCTGCTCCAGCTCCTCGAACCGGGAGAAAACCTTATGCTCAGGACAGCGGACACACACCGACAGCAGCAGATACCTTAACACACACACACCAAGATAAAGGTCCAACAGAGTCAAGTAAAATAAAAACCTGAACGACACAAGAGGGAGAAAGAAGAGTCCTGCTGTGCAGCACATACAGCCGGACGGTGATGCCATGATTATTTATCAGAGGACAGCATGCTTAGAGGAAACATAGAGAACTGAAGTCAGACTGCACCTGTACTGAGAATGGATCCTCTCGTCTCCAAAATAGATGTCATGCTTCTTGTCAGAGGGAAACTGCTGATAGGGCAGAGACTGAAAGGTGTCCAGCTTCTTCACAAACACCACCTGAAAGAGAGTAGAGGACGGGAGGAGGCTCACAGACGGATCACCGCCCTCACAAAGATCTGATGTGCAGCGTATTATCTGGAAGCATGAGCAGGGTCCAGCAGTAGCTGTGTCACAGTGTGACACCTGGACCGACAGCTGAGCTGAGGTTCCTTTGGTGTGGTTACCTGACGTCAGCACACAGCAGACAGCAGCGCTCTTTGTTCCACTGAACACTGATTAAAGGTAATGAGACGCCGCCGGTGGCTCCGGTCAGACTGACACACTGCTGCCTGCTCACCTGTTAGCAACAAGAGGAGCTAACTGGTGGACCTGCTAATGCTAGCTAAGCTAAGCTAATGACAGCGACAAAAACAGTGTAGTGTTTGTTTCCGTCTTTGTTCACACGCCAGCCGCGTCCACCTCACATCAATCCAGCTCACACACTCGCTGCTTCTTTTCTCCCATAAACCGCTCAAACTTCCTGGAAGTTTCGGTTCGGGCCTAGCTAGCAGCTTCCCCGCGCCCCAGCAGCACAAGAGCCCGCACCTTGTCGAGCTCCTCCCGGCAGACGGCGCAGTACTTCTGGTCGCAGAGGACTCTCATCTTGGTGGAGCAGCGGTAACACACCGGGTGGTCGCATTTCCCCAGAGCGAAGATCTCGACCTCCTGACAGCACAGCACGCAGCTCTTCTCCGCGTCTTTGCTGCTTGTCGGATCCATCTCGGGCGTGAAGGCACAACTCTACCGGCCGCTCCGCTGCTTACGTAAGAACGAACTCTGAGAGCGACGGCGGCGTCACGTTAACAGCAGCGCCGACCTGCACGGCATGCGGATGGACCAGCAGCCCCCGCGGCTGCAATGCTTACACCCATCCACACAGCCTCAGTCTGCGCAGGCAGCATGGCGGGTCCACGTGTGTGTTCACCGGCTGACAGCAGAGCCGAGAGCCGCTAACTCCCTGTAACAAATACTGCAGGAGATCCGAACCTGCTGCAAACGGATAAATGAGGGTAATGATCCAAACATCAAGGCATTCACCACGTCACTTATTGTCTGTTACCAAACAACGATCGATGACGCAAACCAGCCAATAGGAGAATTCAGCTGTAGTTACCACTTTCAGCCTGTAGAGGGCAGTCACCGCGCACATTTATTACACTACCATTATCTGCCTGTCTGTCTCACGCTTTAAATCAGTAAAAATACTCAAATTAAAATGAACAAACCCTGCAGAAAATCTCCACAAAGTCTTTATATGAACACAGTTTAATAAACCCAAAGACTGAACTCTGTGGGATTAGAATCCTGCCATAATCTGAACATGAAAAAAGCGTGGGTTTCAGAGTTCCAGATCAAAGCAGTGAGAGAATACTGCCAAAATGAATTAGTATTTCGTGCGCACGTTATACATAATTCGTGGCCACGATTTATTTAATTTTTGACCATGTCATCAGAGGAGCTCCGTAGAGAACAGCGACACATCTGAAACTGAAAATGTGAGGGTGAAAAACAGCACATGCGCAATGAGAGGTTGAAACTCTGAAAATGAAACTCAAAACTTACATAGAACAAAAAATGCAGAGATTTAAAATATTCAATATTTTTGCAAACTGTGATGGGAGAAAATCAAAAAACTAATTTAAAACTGTTGTCGTGGCAAAAAATAAAGATTCTGAAAAGGTTCTGAAATGATCACTGAAAAGTTATATTTTATTACAAGCAATTGCATGGAGAGAAACACATGAACAGGTCTGACACAGCTCTCAGTGGTTCTCCGCCGAGCAGGAGGCAGTTACATCTTTTATATCTTAAAAGTGTCCTTCAACTCTTCAGCTTCCACCAGGCATAGTGTGTGACATTGTGGCCGCAAACAATAAAGCCTCTATGAGTGTTCTCTATCTATCAAATACACACATATAGTCAGATTAGCTATAACAAGGCAGTATACAAGGCACAAATAATATGACTTAGTATTTTTCCACCACACTCTGAAAATGTATATTCGAAAAACAGGAAGGGTGCAACGAGAGGTTTGAATCTGAAGATGTGATGATGAAACTCTGTAATAAGCATGTTGCACAAATTAAAATATAAAATGATGTTTGCAGAGATTCAAAACTTTTTTTCGGCCTTTCAAAAAATTATCCAAGGTTTCAAAATCTACGTATTTTCAGACTTGCAAAAAAGGCTCAGGCTTTAAATTTTCAAAACATTGAATTTTAAGGTTTCAAAACCTTTTTTTTCCAGGTTTAGATTATGGCAGGATTCTAATCCCATAGAACTATGTAATGCACAAACAGAGGCTGCGTGCAGTGCACAGCAGGTCATCAGAGGGAACCCAGGGCCCACTGCACCAGCATATGGTCTCACAGTGGGTCTGAGGATCTCCTCCCGGTACCTAATGGCAGTCAGGGTACCTCTGGCTAACACATGGAGGGCTGTGCCTCCAAAGAAATGCCTCCCCACACCATTACTGACCCACCACCAAACCGGTCATGCTGGAGGATGTTGCAGGCAGCAGAACGTTCTCCACGGGGTCTCCAGACTCTGACACGACTGTCACATGTGCTCAGGGCACCAATAGTGAATCTGCCAATCTTGGTGTTCTGCCCTGCACGGTGTTGGGCTGTAAGAACAAGCCCCACTTGTGGGCGTCGGGCCCTCATACCACCCTCAGAAACATGCATATTAGTGTCCTGCTGCAGGGCTCTGGCAGTGCTCCTCCTGTTCCTCCTTGCACAAAGGAGGAGGTAGCGGTCCTGCTGCTGGGTTGTTGCCCTCCTACGGCCCCCTCCACGTCCCCTGGTGTACTGGCCTGTCTCCCGGTATTTCCTCCATGCTCTGGACACTGTGCTGACAGACACAGCAAACCTTCCTGCCGCAGCTCACATTGATGTGCCATCCTGGATGAGCTGCACTACCTGAGCAACTTGTGTGGTTTTAGACACCACCTCATGCTACCCCTAGGGGTGAGAGCACTGAAAAAAAACGCAAAAGTGATCAAACATCAGGCAGAAAGGATGAGAGCAGAGAAATGGTCTGTGGTCAGCACCTGCAGAACCTCTCCTTTATAGGGCTTGTCTTGATAACTGCCTCATTTCCACTTGTTGTCTGTTCCATTTGCACTTCAGCAGCTGAAACTGATTCACAGTCAGTGTTGATCCTAACTGGACAGGCTGATTTCACAGAAGTGTGACTGACTTGTCTACGTTGTGTTCTTTAAGTGTTCCCTTTATTTTTTGAGCAGTGTATGAAGGCACAATGCAGTGAGAGTGTAGAAATGTTAATAGTGCAAGACATATGTATGTAAACAGTCCAGGGAAATGGTTTGATTAAGAAATTATTAGCAGCTTATATGAGACTGGAACTGACTAAGGTGCAAAGAGAATGCACGGGGTAAAGTGGCTGGTGCACAGAGTTCCTTTTTGTTTGGGGGGGGGTTCTTATGTAGGGGGAAGAGGGAGAAAGTGGGGCACAGCAGCGAGAGAGCTCAGCTTCCTGGCGGCCTGGTGGATGAAGCTATCCTCAGAATTTTCTAATTCTGAATTGTTTTCCGCACGCCAGGCTCTCAAAGTTGGAGTGGTTTTTGAGGTCTCCTCTGCTGTTACCATGGTGACAGGTTGACACACAGAGGCATACAAAGCTCTGAATTGCTCTGATTCTCCAGCAATTCAAAGCAATGCTTCAGCTGCAGCAATCAAAGTTGCATTTCCTTCCCCTTTTCTAGTTTAATTTATTTTTTGTTTAAAGATGTGAACAAAGTGATTCAAACTTTGTAAGGAGCTCGGTGTCAGTGGAGAATTCATTTCTTTAAAGCAGGTTTCATAATCACAAAACTAAAAACAGCTTGGCTGCTTTCTGTCTTTGAACAGGAGCCATCAGCTCTTTTTCTTTGTACGTTGTAGTAACAGTTTTAAGAATTAACCAGTGATATCTGAACCCAAAAAGTCTGATTGGTCACTCTGATGAGCTGAAATGAGAAACAAACTCATTTCAGCCTCTTGAAGCTCCTCAGCCACATCCAGCTCTGGTTCATGGTTCAGCGGTTGTCCCATTGTTTTGACAGAACGTCTATCCTGGCCTTCACCTCCGCACGCTTCTGTTCCAGAGCTTTCTGTTTCTTAAGAACCTTCTGGACTTTCTTAAGTTTTTTACGGAAGAACTTGTGTTGGTGTTGGAGGGCCTTGCAGTCATCCTTTACGTATTCATACTTGATGTCCAGAACCCTTTTGTTTTGCAACCTCTGGCAGCAGGTCTGGATTTCTTCACACAGACCTCCGTTGCTCATGTCCAGGTCTTCAGCTTCAGCTAACAGACGGGTGAACTTGGCCTCCATAGATTTCTCCCTTTGGATCTTTCTGTGAAGAGCCACACGCTCCTTCTGCAGAGACTCCGTCTGCTTGCTCAGAGCCTTTTTCTGCTCCTCCAGGAGCTTACACTGCTCCTTGAAAAATACCAAATTTAGATAGTTCTCTTCGGAAGCCTGAATTTCCTGAATTATTTGGTTGTTGTCCTGATGCATGATGTTTATCTCCTCCTGAATCTTGTTACACTTGTGTTTCCAGTCCTTATCAGTCAGCCTTTTGAAGGCCTTTCTGCGTTCTTTGACGAGGTCCTGATGATATGCCCTTACAGCTTTCTGTTCAGCTTGTAGTTCTTTAAATCTGTCCTTCTCTTCTTTCCTGATCTGAAGCTCTTTGTTCAGGACCTGGATTTGTTTAGTCAGATTCTCGTTTTCAGCTCTCAAGCCTTCAATGTCTGTAGCGGGCAGCGAGTCTTTTTTCAGACCCTTGAACTCCTGCAGGGTTTTTTTTCTAAAAAACTCTGTAACTCTTTGTTTTATGTTTCTCATAATGTGACTTATTACATTGTCTAGGTCTAGTTGTAAACTTGGCCATGACATCACAACGGCTTTATGACATCATTGTTATGATGTCATCATGATGTTGCCTAGGATCAAACAGATCAAAACAGGCCACGCCCACTTGGCCCTCCTCTGCTGCCAGCCCAGAATCAGTTTTGGCACGGGGTAATCCCACTGCCCGAGAAGCGTGTGTGCAGAACTCCTCATATGGTCCCACTCCCACTCCCACTCCCACTGCACGTCACACACAAAAGGTTGACAATGCAATTGTATTGCAAACTGTGTGCACAGTCGTGGTTACCTGGCCTAACCCAGGGACCGTAGAGATGGCACAGCTCTCGGTGACACATGTGCTTTAGATGAACACAGTTTCATAATGAATAAGCAGTTATACATAAAATATGAGCCCATCTGTAATAGACGGTTTCATGTGAATTATTCAGTGAACTGGCCAAACAATCAAAACCTACACTCACACAATGATCGGTGTTTATTTTAACAGGCGAACAGAAGCTCCTCCAGTGTTTAACACATGTAACAACCAGCAGAGGTTCACACCGCCCGGCAGGGCTCGGTGTGTAGCGTCCTGCTGTCTAGTGTCTCTTGAGGTGTTGGGCGCTCAGGCCCATGGCCCTGAAGGTGCAACTGGCGATCTTCTCGTAGAGAAGGAACATGAGAGCAGCCGTCAGCACCGTCTGCAGCAGCTTGGCCTCCAGGCCTTTGAACAGACCCAACATGCCGTTCTTCCTGCAGAACACAGAGAACTTTAGCATCATTTAAAAACAGAAAGGCTTAAAACTCTTTATGAGCTCATGATTAACAAAACCCGCCTGTCCGCACACTGCCTCCACACTGCCCCCTCCCGTTCACATGTGTATTGCATCTTGATGACAACCATGATGGTTACGTATTGTAATCACACATGCATCATATGTGGAAGCTCTTTGACGAGAGCGCCTATTGCTGGCAAGGGAGAGGAGGTGGAGGCGGGGACCTCAGGGAGTCCCGAGTGAACCCCGGGCATCTCCTTGTCATCATCCAGCCCCTCCATCTAGAGAGGGGGATCAACATGAGGAGAATGTGGAGATGTTGGGGCAGAGTCGTCCAACTGCGACCCATCAGCAAAGAGAGCTATAGCGGCCTCCAAAGGGTAGGTACCTGCCACGGGAAAAGTTGTGTCAGTTGCCTCTCCCCTTCGGGGAGGAGCTTGCAGTACAGACACACTGCCTGTGGAGTTAGGAGCAGGAAACTCACACTGTGATACGTCAACCGTCTGTCGCTCAAGCGGCAACGCCCATAATTATGCGTAATTTTAAGTCCGAATACAATTGAAACGAGTGAGTTGTAAAAAAATTAACCCCCCCGTACAATTGACTCTAGAAGAGAACCTATCATCTGAGACCAGAGTGGTTTTTTGTACCAGGCTGTAAACATGTTCTTTTCTGCTGTGAAGTCGGCCATTTTAACATGGGAGTCTATGGGAAATTACTCGCTTTTGGAGCCAGCCCCCAGTGGTTGCAGCGTGAATTACAGGTTTTGACACTTCCGCATGGGCTTCAACTTTGAGCCCCGAAGGTTGCCACTTGGGTGAGACCGAGGTGAGGCCCACATAGTAGGTGGGCGGTGATTAAATCTTTCAGTGCTACGCATGTGCGCAAAGGGATGAACCCACTAGCGATAGCCTTAAAGGGCGAAGCCTATATGAAATAGAACATCTGGACCCAGTACATGAAGCAGCCTCCATGCACATGTGAGAGCTAACGAGTGAGGAGTTGTGTCTCTGGGGGTGTGTGTGTGTGTGTGTGTCTGTGTGTTCACCCACCTGGCTCTGTTGAGCAGCAGACACTTGACCGTCTGCAGGCTGGCCAGCAGTTTGGACCTCTCTGTTGGCGCGCCGGACTGACCGAACTGTGGGGATGAAACATGGACGTCATCAGTCTCAGTGTTTCCTTCCATCGTAAAGAGTTTGCATAATTAAAACATTACAGCAGACCCACCCTCAGAATGGACTGTATGGTCTGCAGCGGGTAGGTAGCAGTGGTGGCGACAGCTTTAGCCACAGCTCCAATCAGAAAGACCTCCACTGAGGACAGCTTTCAGAGAGACAGAGAGCACTCATCAATGTCTGGTCTTCACACAGGTCACTGTGACTGTCTCTAACTAAACCATTGATCCTCAGACCCCCTGATAAAGTAGTGTGAACAGCCAGCCTGTGACCTCTGACTTCAGTCACAGGAGTCATGTGAAGAGAATTACCTCTCTGGGCCCGCCCCTCCTAAGCTGCCTCTTCAGGCCTTCATAGATCATGAACTGGATGGCCGGGTTCAGAACCAGCAGCAGAGACGGGAAGGTTCCGTTCCACAGAGCTCCCAGACCCTCATCATGGACGATCTGCACAAACGCATCTACACCCAGCAGAGAGGCAGTAAGAGAACAAACACCTGTGTGTGTGCAAACACACAGATAATGGAGATTTACCCAGAATGCCTGAGTAGTTGGTGGGTCGGATGTCTGGGTTGCGAAACTTGGAGCCCTGCAGCTTCAGTCGGGTGTTGACCACCCAGAGGGGAGTGGTGACCAGAACGTTCACCACGCCTGAATCAGAAGAAAAACAGGATGAGGAGGACAGCCCGAGGGTTCACAGCTGCAGTGTGGACGACTTACACACACCGACACACACACCGACACACAGATATTTAACTGTTTCTCTTTGCTCAGTCAACACTGTCCACCGTGAAACTGTGTGACTGCTGACACCGACAGCAGGCTGCAAAACTCAGCTTTTAGACCTGCTGTGGATGTGTGTGTGCCTGTGTGTGAATGTGAGTCAGAGCCTCCTCTTTAGAGTGTGTGATTGTCCCTCCTGAGCTACCGTAGACTGCATGTAGATATGAGGCCCTAACTCTAAGCTAATAAACAGTTCATAGTTACAGGTGATGAACCTTTCAGATCTGCAGCTTTAGTCTCCGTCCTTTAAGATCTGATGTGAGAATGTAGTTTAAAATCTGGACCAATCAGCATCAGTCACCTGCAGCGATGCCGATGAGGAGGTCGGTGCTGGGGGCAGCCTGCCTCCCCCTCAGCCAGCTGGCCTTCAGGTAGTGGAAGCAGTAGAAGTAGACAAAGTTGGAGCAGCAGAGGCTGCAGATGACCGGGAACCAGCCTCGGTATGGAGCCAGCCTGCAGCAAAGACGGGGAGCCGTCAGGTTAAGAGCAGGTCAGCCACCACAACAACACCGACTCATCATCAGCCACTCACAGCCCCTCCTCTCTGATGATCTCTGCCAGCACGGCTGGAGTGGATCTGGCCTTCCTGTTTTCATCCACTGAACACAGACACAAGTCATTTTAATATAAACCGTCACACAGACGTCTGACACCACTGAGCAGGTCTCTGAGAGTCACCTTGAAGCCGCAGCCGGGCAGAATCCAAAGGGAAGAAGACCGTCATGGCTGTCACGCTGCCCTAAAGCCCCACACCAAAGTCCGGACACAAACCCACCAATTTAAGGAAGGACGAGAGCGAACCGAACAACACACAGACTGACACATTTAACCCTACATATGAGCGGAGCGCAGACATGCAGGTGGTTCTGAACTGTTCAAGAGACGTGAGCCTGAAAGTGAAACTTACCACCGCGCCCGAAACAGCGTGAACCAAGCTGTCATAGGAGAAGACCTGGGCGGCCATGATGGCTCTTCACGGGTTAATCTTCAGTGTTACACACTAAATATTAGTTTCTGTCACTCAGACAGGGCTGATGATAGAACCGCTGCCTGCAGCTGCCCGCTGCTCCTCTCTGCGCTGTTTCGGTACCTGACTTCCTGGTCGGGGGCATTATGGGTAAAGTAGTTCGTGCTGGTTCTTCAGGATGACTTCACAGCAGAGGGCAGTGTTCACAGAGGTGACATTAAACGGACTGTTTGTTCAGTTCCATATATATATATATATATATATATATATATATATATATATATATATATATATATATATATATATAAAAATATAAAAAAAAGAGAGAGAGAACTTTATGTTACATTTATTTAAAAGTTACACAACATTTAATTAACATGACATCTTAAATATAAACATCAGTTTATGTGGGGTGTCTGAAGCATGCAGCTTACACAGAGTGACTGATGAGGTCATGTCCTTCAGTTCAACATTATTCAGTTCTCACTATAAACACGTTCAGTTAATCCCCTCAGACAACAAGATGAGCAGTTACCATGACAACAGCAGGGATGCTTTGGACCACTTTTTGGACGTCCAAAACAGGCCGAGATGCTCCACCACTGCCGGACTGTGTGTGAGGTCACAGACTTATCAATCACACACGTTCAGTCAGAGAGAAACGTCACATGATCCTGCCACGTGGAGTTAAAGTATCTTTGAAGTTTTGAGGTGACTGGTCCTTTAAAATTCATGGGAAATAAAATGAAAACATGAGGGAGGCACTTATTTCCCAGCATGCAGTGCGCTTGCTCGGTGACAGACTGTGAGGATGTTTGTAGGTTAGCAGCACAGGATGACATCACCATCAGTCTCCAGCCCACTCGCTCAGCCACTCCTGGCACTGCCTGCTCTGCTCCTCACTCTCCTTCATTCTCTGCTCCTTTCTCCATCTCCTCCTCTCCTCCTCTCTCCTCACCCTCTCTTGCTCCTCCTCTTTAACCTTCCTGTCCTCCTCCTCCAGTCGCTGCTCCAGCAGTGCCTCCACAGTGGCCTCCAGCTTCCGCAATGATCGCTGCGGCTGCCATTTTGGGTCCAGAGCGGGGACAAAGGGGTCTCCAGCGGTGACAAGCAGTGGCTGTGGTTCCAGGGGAAGATGGAGGAGGTGGGCGTGCAGCATCATGCGGTATGGAGCACCATCTGCTCCTGCACTGTAGGTGAAGTCTCCGACGATGGGGTGTCCGATGGCGCTGCAGTGGACCCGTAACTGGTGTGTGCGTCCTGCAGGTGGGAGACAGGTGGGACTAAAAATCCTGCAGACAGGATCCTCTCAGTGTGACACGGGTGAGCGAGGTTACCTGTGAGCGGCTGCAACAGCACCTTGGTGACGGGGCCTCCATCATACGACCCGTACTCCAACACGGTCAGCTCAGTCTGACACGGCTTCGGGTTCTGGCAGCCTGACAGGATCAGCAGGACAAACATTCAGCCTGCAGCCTTCATCACTACAACGAATCACAGCTCACCTTCTGACCCCTCGGTGCACATCATGTGTGTCTTTCCCTCTGTGGAGTTTCTGCCGATGGAGAACTCCACAGTCTGTGTCTCCTCTTCAACCCACCCACGGATCTGCAGAGCAAAAACACTTTAACCACAGTGTGTGTGAGACAGACAGACAGACAGACAGACAGACAGACAGACAGACAGACACACAGACAGACACACAGACAGACACACAGACAGACGTGTGTGTGTTTACCAGAGCCAGGTACGCTTTGGTGACACGGCGGTCCTTGAAGCAGCGGTACGCCCGGCCGGCTGCAGCCTTGTTAAGGGCGACACACAGAGCACCGCTGGTGGAGAAATCCAGCTGATGACAGAACCTGAGGAAGACCGAGGATGAGGAGGGGAATGACCATGATGATAATGATGTATCAGAGCAGACTGAGGCGTGTAGTTCTGACCTGAAGCCGTAGTACGTGCTGGGGTCTGCCAGCTGAGGGAAACGGTGGCGGAGCTGCGCCTGCACCGTTTGCTTCTCATACCACATCTTGCTGTCGATGCGGATGTCCCAGTGTTTGTCCACCACGATGAAGTCATCGCTCTGGTACAGGACGCGCAGGTTCTCCAGGCTGGCAGGCTCTGTGGTCATCATGTGACTCGTGCAGACCTGCAGGGAGGAGCAGGCGGTCATCAGCCGCTCTCATACATCACAAACACTCTGAAAACAGGCGGATCTGTGTTCTGTTCTGTAAATGTGATAATAATGCTTGTTTTCACACCTTGTCCCTCTTAAAGAACCAAAATTAGTCCTCTTTAAGTGGACCGGGTCTCTTTCTGGTCCAGAGCCTCAGACCTGTTCACACCAGGTCTTCTCAGACCTCAGAAAATAAAGAGTTATTCATTACATATGAGCACAACAAGCGATTAAGGAGACTACAAAGAAGACATGACCAATCTACGGCAAGCGAAGAAGGTTAATAATAAAGTGAAAAAGGCGAAGTTTGTGTTCACAATGCGCAGCTTAGGCGAACCGTTCTGAGACGACCTGCCGAGGTTCGTTTTAAACATTGACAGTAAAACGGAGTGTTCACATGTGCGCATGCTGCGTCATGGATCTGAAAGGGACCAAGTATCACTGCTGTAACCGCAGCACGCCAGTGAACACACGTTGACCAGGTCAACATCCGCTGAATAAAACAGCTCCTCTCCGCTCAGCTTGGTAGGAGCGCTTTAAACCAGTGAGCATGTTAGCGGCTGGTGGTACGGCGGTGATGCACAGAAACAGAAAAACTCACCTCCAACACGGACACCACAATATAAACAGTACCACAAGTGGCACAGCAAACTGCGCAGGCGCCTCCTTTCTTCTTCTGTTGGTTTTCTTACGTGCTTTCCGCCACCTAGAGCCTAGGAGTGAGTAGAGCAGGAGGTGCGCTGAATGTTTTTACACAAAATAAAATAAAATCATGTATTTTCTAGATTTCAAAAACCTTGGATGATCTTTTGTTCTTGTTTAACAAAGTTATATGGATAAACTGTGCACACTGTGAAATGTTGTTATTAGATTTTAATGGAGAAACCTTTAAAGTACTTGATCAGTCTATTAAAATGACCCAGTTTAGTTTTATGTCAAACTTATACAAATCATATGTTTTATATAACATTGTACTTTCTAGCTTGTTACTCAGTTATTGTCTTATAACCTGTAAATGATCATTATCTAACAGTGTGGAGCTTCCCATGTGTGTCAGACACGGTTAGATCACTGCACACCTGTATGTGCAGCACGTGTTGTTGCTTTGTGTTTAGATTGTCACTCACCTGTGAGAGCCAAAAACCTGCCCGACATTAACAAGATTTTAAAAGTCTCTGTCTGCTGGGATTATAGCAGGTTTATCGGATTATGTTTATTGCATTTGTTTGTTTCAGGTCAGTCACCTGAAAATGTGACGTCCATAATCTGTCAACTCCATCTCACCTCCACCTCCTCACCTGACAGGTGCCGCCGACGCTCTGCTCCTCACATGGGGTCACCGAGCAGCTGAGTCTGACTCTGAAACATGTCTGAGGACACTTTTGTGTTTTTATTTATAGGGACGACTGTCAGGAACGTTAATCAAAAATCTCTGAGCACGTCCAGATGAGAACGTGTCAGCTAAGAAGATCAAGAGTCATTATATAATTGGCATTTCATAACCTCACTGTTACACATGCACTGCTGTGTGTGTGTGTGTGTGTGTGTGTGTGTGTGTCAGGTGTTTCTGCTTATTGTTGCATAACATTTCAAAGCAAACTGTCTCACAGAGATAAGTGACAGCTGTTTACCTGGACACAGACACACACACACACACAGCTGCACGTGGCTCAGCAGGGTTACACTGGGAGGCACAGATGTTTCAGTCAGATGAGTGAAGGTGAGGAGCAGAGAAGCTGCAGGGAGTCAGGGGCTCTTTTATCATCTGCTGTGTGTAAATTATTAAGATTATTTGTCTGAGCAGAAGCCGGAGGGACGATGTGATTTGGACCAGCTGGACTTTTTATTTCTCTGGATGCAGCTGACGTTAAACTTTGGACTCTTTGCAGATTACCGCCTGCTGGATTGTGACAGGACCAGGAGCTGCACACTGCAGACTGTCAGCGCTGCGACCATCATGCCTAACAAGTCCTTCCTTCAGGCTCGCTGTGACGAGCCCATCATGACCTCAGACTGGGGCGTCCCTCTGCTGCTGGCGCTCCTGCTGCTGGCGCTGCTTTACTCCTTCCTGTACCTGCCAGCCACAGCGCAGAGAGCCCTGCTGGAGCAAGCGCTCAGCAGCAACAACACCACAGCACTGACCGACTGACTCACACAAACACTGACGGACGCTCCGCCAGCGGCTGTAAGTCTGTGGCTCTCACTGCTCCGCCATCATCAAACACGCCTGTTCCTGCATATTTACATGTTTTTCTGTACGATCAGTGAAGGAGGCGCCGCCCTCCTGAGCATCCTCTGATTGGTCAGCAACATTAGCACGCCCTCCAAGTGCAGGATGAGTCATCGTCTTCTAGGAAACTGACCGACTACCAAATCAGTTTTCAGCAGACGTCGCCATAGAAACCATCTAACCACCAACCAGGCAGGTCTGACCTCTGCTGGCTGCAGGAGCCAGGTCTGCAGCTGGCTGACGGCAGCCATCATGGGAAGGTGAAAACAACCCCCACCCCCTCCTCCCTTCAGTCACTGATGATCTCTGAAGACTGTTTGGGTGTTTAAAGTAAACACATTGACAGCGGAGATGACACAAGGGAACGCTCTTAAGTCGGGTCACAGGTTTAAAGTACTCCCTCTGTTTTACCTGGTAGATTTGAAATGAAACTGTGGCTGTTGTGTGTTATTTATCTGCTGCATCTCCTTTGTACTGAGAGCCAGTGAGTCCATGATCTTTCATGTTTTTCCCCCGCCTGTCCTGTGCTCGTGCCGTCTCCCCAAAGTAGTGCAACATTAATAAACCTGTCACTCCGGAGTTTCTGATTTCTCTGCAGCTGATGTGTGTAAATTAAAACTCCTAAAGTTTCTGATTTGTCCCTGTTTGAATGAGCTTTATTAAAAGATACAGATCATGTTACATCGATAGCAGATTGTTACAGGCTCAGTTCATCCAGCTGTCTGTCAGTAAATACTGTGTCTGCAGGACCGCTCACATCTTTTTTTAAATCACATCAAATCTCAGAATAGAGATATAAAAAAGAGAGAATCTCACTTAACCATGCAACACCCAACAAGCCAACGTTTACAGGTACGGTTCACTCTGATGGAGCTACAATGACGACACCAGGTCTAAAGACTGCACACGGTAATGAGCCTTCATGTATCAAACCCTGAAGGACAAACATGCACGGCTTTCTACAGTATACACACTTCACTCACAGCCAGCGAGGCTGCAGAGAAACACAAGCTCGTCTTCTCACTCGGAGGGACGTTCAAACATCTGGTCATCAGGTGGCGGCGTGTGGTTACGTAACAGAGAGGAAAATTAGTTTGAAACATAATAACATGATGACTGACGCTGTGAGGAGGAACACAGGCTGTCTGAGTACAGCTGTGGAACATCATCTACAGAACATCCACCAGGGTCAAGATGAGCTCCTTCAACTGTCTGTTCATCACTACACCTTAAACTGACCAAACTCACCTACAGGACACACCGAGGAGGAGGAGGAGGAGGAGAAGGAGTCTTCATCACCTGGATAACTAACAGAGGGACAAAGTGCAGAGAGCTCAGGTTCTCCTCTCTGAAAGTCCCATCGCTCTGAGGAGGAAGGTCAACAGGAGGAGGAGGAGGGAGGGGAAAAGAAGGAGGAGGGCGGCAGACTGAAGGTGTGATGAAGAGCGCTCTCCCTCTCTCTGTGTGTTAATTCCAGTCCTTGCTGACGTTCAGGTTCCACTCCCAGGATAGGTGGACGTTCTTGTCGTCATCGATGAAGCAGGACTTGATCTGATACTGCCCGCGGTTTACCAGGCCTTCAGGAGCCTCGTCAGCTGGACACACAAACTCCTGCTCCTCCGCCCGCGGCGCATAGCTGCCCACCATACACACCAGCTTGTTCACTGCAGACAGAGCGAGCACTCCTCAGTTCTCCTCTGACCACCGACAGATTCAAAGAGTGAATGAACTCACCTCTGACACCTTTCCTGTAGGTCACATGACGATACTTCAGTCCAGAAACGATGTCTCTCTGCACCTACACACAACAACAACCAACATGTGATGGCGATGAACACACACGATGGGGAACAGAGTCAATGTACAGTAAATGACAGCTGAGCAGCCTGCAGGGACGCCGTGCGCCCAGAAGGGGTCCTCACTGCACAGTTAATCAGTCCTGCCCAACATGACGATGTCTTCTAACAAGTTAATAATTTAGCTCCACTCTTCCTCGTGTATTATATATATGATCAAAGATATTTATGAGCTGTGCTCTTTGTTTAGTTTCTGACCAATCAGAGCGCTCCACTGTGTGCTCAATACTGCAATACGCTTTCTGGAAAAGCTCATTAAATATGATAATTCATCACTTTGTTTCATACTGTGCTATGATCTCATAGAACATGATGCTTACTCAGCAGTGTACACACACACACATAGTCTTACCTGGAAGTGTATCTTTAGTCTGTACTTCACTCCTTCCTGTAAAGTGAAACTCTTCTCCTTCAGAGCGCTTAGGTCTCCTGCTCTCACACACACACACACACACACACACACACACACACACACACACACAATGTTGATCATATAAAACACAATGGAGAGTGTTTGTTTGTAATAAATAAATGAGCTGCATACACTCTTTGACCCCACACTAAGACTGAGCTGATCAGGCAGCATCTGTTTCCTCCACGATGAAACATGTGAGTTATTTCATCTGAAGTCAAGCTGCTGCTGCGAGGCTCACTGAGGTCACACCGAGGAAATACACAAGCTCACAAATGCATCCTAATCACTTTATATGTCCATTTAGAGCCCACCATCAGGCTGAGTGCTTTCTAATGGACACAGAGACAGAGGAAGAGGAGGTGGAGATGAAGGAGAGATAGAGCAGTGATGTGATGTGAGGAGGAGCAGGGGGACAGATCTGTCTGCTCCTCCCAGGAGCAACAACAAGATGTCAGCCTCTAACATCCAGCAGCTCTGTCCATTCAGCCAGCGTGTGTGTGTGTGTGTGTGTGTGTGTGTGTGTGTGTGTGTTTCATTCCACAAACCATCATATCGGTCGTCTTCACGATGACTCCTATCTGTCAGTCACCATCATGAGCAAACATCGGCCAATCAGATCAAAGAGGAAACACAACCATCTGACAGCTAGCATGTAGCAGTTAGCATGTGTGTAGAGGACTGTAGTGAGCAGTCCACCCCCAAAAGTCACTTTACATGTGTGCTTGTGCATGTAGAGTGTGTGTGTGTGACAGGACAACGCTCACACACACACACACACCAAGCTGCAGGGAGGGGTGCTACCTGTGAGGTCCATGGTGATTGGTTCAGGAGCGTCGTCACACAGCAGCGTCACTCTGCTCACCTTCACATTCGGCACAGAGATGTCTGCAGGACAGAAACAGTGTCGTCACTCGACGGGCTGCAGCTGGACATACAGCAGTCAGCTGAACAGTGTGTGTGTGTGAGATCAGACCTGTCATGGGTGTGTCTGCTCCCAGCAGAGTCTGCTTGTACTTCACCAGACTCTCGTCGTCTTTGTCCAGATCCTGAATCTCCTGCAGAGACTTCTGAGCAGGAGGATGGTAGTTCAGCTTCCTCTCATCCTCTTCCTCCTCCACAGGCAGGTCCTTCTCAGCCAGCAGACCTTCAGGAAGACCACAGAGAAACCATTATGACATTTAAAGAGTGTATCAATACACAGGCTGTTTGTATTATTGAGCAGCTGTCTCTGGTTCCAACCTTGACTGAGCTTCACGTAGCTGCGATTTATCTGTTTTTACTGTTTATAGCTACAGGTTAGCACCACTGTCAGCTGGGTAATTATCTTCTAAATGATCTAAATTATGCACAGATTTAAACCTTAAGGGCCGACAAAATGTGATGTAGCAGGCAGCCTGTGACTCCACTAACACATTTAAAATGACAGTAAAAGCACTGAGGTTAGCAGCACAGTCAATATTTCTATCATGACCACGCACACGCACACACAGCATGCCTTCAGACTCGAGCCCTGCTTCTGTTGTTACAGTTCACAACGAGACAACACTCACACGCATAAAACCACACCCTTCAGGCCCAAACACGGCTGCCTTCCCCCGTCACCATGGCAACGCCTTCATCTCCCCTCGCAGTGACATCACCCTCGCTGTGGATGTGCAGTGTTTCAGTGCACAGAGTGCTCCGGTGTGATCTGTCTGTTTGGTCCTTTTGTTACTTCTTCGGTATATTTACAGCCTGCAGGGCGGCCTCATCTAATAAGGGGTCCCTGCCTGACAGACTGACACACACACTCAGCATGTATGAGACGAATACACACTGTAGGGAGCATGTTACACTCATTTCTGCTGTAAAGGTCAAAGATCAGGATCAGGAACTGGACTCGTCACCACAGCAACTGAGACAATGGAGGAGAAGTTTGTTGTAGACTGGAGATGCTAGCTGGTCTTCTAACACAGGGTTAATGTTATAAAAGTGTGTATTTTAAGCGTGTGTGAACACAGCCCGGAACAAACCCTCTTCAGGTCTCTGTGGTTTTTTTAAAGTTTCCTCACTGACAGCTGCTGTTTGATCTGCAGACTGCTGACCCGTCACACCCAGCATCCATTAACATTCATTAAACACCGCAGCATCATGGCTGAACCCACTGTGACAATCTAAACTGTGAAAACGTCTCAGGTCACACAAACAATCAGTTGGTCCTGCTGACACATCAGGCAGGTCTCAGTGCAGCTCCTCATACTGTCTGATCAGTGTGTGTGTGTGTTTTAGTTCCATCTGTGACTGGATTTTCTTTGATGCTGTAAAACTGCCTCATTAACCCCACACCATCCTCCGCTCTACTGCACGCGCCCAGTGTGAAAATGTGCTACAAGTGTACAAATCAGCTCGTCCTACTGTGACAAAATGTGTTCGCTTCCTAAAAAATGTGCCACAGTGTGAGCCTGCAGATGTCTCACACTCACACACACACTCACACTCACACACACACACACACACTCACACACAATGCTGGTATTTACAGTTAAACCAAAACACATTCAGTGAAAATCCACACAGCAATCTGTTTGGCTCAGGGAGGAGGCTGTAGGGGGAGAGGATGCTCACATGAGATCATGTTCACACATATTCACACAAACAAACACAACACAGACACACACACACCAGTCCTCTGCTGGTTGGTGACATCACTCTGTATGCTGAAGACCTGTGGGACCCACACACACTACAAACAGATACAAGGCTCACAGCCAATAAGAACGTTCTGAGGAGGAGTGAAGGATGACACACACACACACACACACACACACACACACACACACACACACACAGAGCAGGTGAGTCACCTGTGACACATCAGTCAGTGTGTGCTGCTATCATCCCCGGCTGTCACTCAGAGCCGTTGGGACCTTAATGTAAGACCTCTTTTTTTCTGCTGATCTAACATGGAGGTCTGACCGTGGGAGCCTCTAGTCGGATTCTGACACTTCCTGTGTCCGCCACGAGGGCTGCTGATTGGTCAGAACCTGTGAGTGTAAGAGAACAGGGCAGCTTCTCTCCCACACACACACACAGACAGTCAGTCAGACCAACACAGGTTGGTTTTAGAACTGATGGAGCTGATGGAGGAGCAGAGAGACGTCTTCAAGAAAACTGATGCTCCAACCTTCTGGATGAAGATGGCTCTGATGACTGAGGACCTTCAATGACACACACACACACACACACAGGCAGCCCTGATGGATCAGCAGCAGGTCCTCTGATTGACTGACTTGATTGGTCCTGTAAACATCTGCTCACCTGAACAACCTCATTTATCTTAACTGAAGAAGCAGGAGAGGAAGGAGGAGGAAGAAGAGGGATTTTGGGAGATGCTGAACACATTCAGTTTATTAAACACTCATCTGACAGGTCGACAACGTGAGAGAGTGTGTCGCCAGGTGAAGAGTGAATGTGAGCAGGAGGTGAGCCAGCAGAGAAGGGTTAAAGAGTGTTCTCTGATCTGAGAGGAGGGGAAGAGAAGAAGAGGAGAAGGAATGACCTATGTGGGTGAAACAGAAAATGAAATAATTAAAAGATTTTAATTGGTCTGTTTCCAAGGCCGACTGAGCAGTGACTGACAGCTCGAAAAAAGAACTCAGCCACATGGGCTCACCCACTGTCTGCACACACACACACACCAAACACTGCACACACACACACACACACTGTCTGCACACACACACACCAAACACTGCACACACACACACACACACTGTCTGCACACACACACACACACACCAAACACTGCACACACACACACACACACACACCAAACACTGCACACACACACACACACACACACACACACACCAAACACTGCCTACACACACACTGTCTGCTCAGAAAATCTCTCTTCCTTTATGTTAGTAGGGATCTTATATTCACCACCTACTCATCTTTTCCAGTCTTCTCTAAAGGCATGCCTCCTCCTCCTCCTCCTCCTCCTCCTCCTCCTCCTCCTCCTCCTCCTCTTTGTGCTTCATCATTTTACTCCTCACTCCTGCACTGTAAAATGTAATTTGAAACATTACCTAAATATACTTTTTTATCTCACTTTCTAGTGAAGAAGTATTAAACTCATCAGCCTCCAGGAGCCTTCACTGAAACACTGATGAAGACCCTGAAGACACCTGTAGGTGGCAGCACCTGGCTACATGACATGCACACACTGCACAGTAAACCAAACTTCCTGGGAATTGATGGAAGCTGCATCGTATGTGTTAGAAAGATGATGTCTGAGTCCAGCACCTCTGTGAAGGAAAGGTTTCAACACAGATGCTTCCTTCTGTAGACGGTTCTCTGCCCCCCTGAGTGCCCCCCCTCCCCCACCTGTGTGTATTTGACATACAGATGATAAATATTTGCTGTTTGTTGCTGACAGAATTTGAATTTGAATACATTTAAATGTATTAAATGTATTGATAATGATCACTAACAGACTGTCCCATCACAGCCTGTGAACTGCTCTCACTGATGTCAGGGTCTTGATGTCTCAGGGCGCTAATGTTAGCTTGGAAGCTACCAGATCTGGTAGATGAGGAACCACAAAACTCTGAGATACATGAAGAAGACCAGTGACAGAGGCTCTGCCTCCAGATCCGATCAGATTAAACTGACAGTTGTGACTGAAACAGAGCAGATTATTCTCAGATCAGATTAAACCTCCACTCTGTCTCTGAAATGACTTCACCCTCTTTACACCTCCCTCCTCCATCTTTTCCTTTTTTCAATCACCAAACACACACATCTGTGTGAGGGGAAACCCCAGCAACATGTCTCCAACAATACTGCATTGCAACACACACACACACACACACACACACACACTGCTGCTGTAAATACAAAAGATACTGTTGGAGGTGAGAGCCGGTGACATCATTTGACTCCTGCTGGATCATCACACCATCTCTCTCTCTCTCTCACACACTCACACACACACACACACACTGTGCAGGATGTGATCAATGGCTATTGATCTGCCACCTTTGGCTTGTCTTGGCAGCGTTTCATGTTAGACATAAAAATGTCCCCACCCGCCTGGATAGAGACATACTGCGCGCACACACACACATGCATGCGCACACACACACATGCATGCGCACACACACACACAGCTTTACACAGAAGCTCGTCCTATAAAACAAACTAAGACTGTGATATAATTCTTCATTGATGGGAAACATTTTAACTCAGGGAAGTTACACACACACGGCTCACCTCTGTAGCACACAGTCAGCCACAGCAGCTCCAGCACCTGACCCCCAAACTCACACACGTCCAATCCCAGCATGGTGCCTGCGTGCGGGCTGCTCTCTGTGAGACGACAGGCTGGAGAAGAAGCAGAGAGCCGAGGAGCGTCCACAGGTAGCAGCAAAGTGAAGGAGCATCCACAGAGGGAGCGTGTGACGGACAGCAGGAGGTCAGCCGAGCATCTCCTCCCCGCAGGGATGACAAGCTGAAGCTGGAGGAAGAGGTGCGGGAGAGGCAGCGGCAGAGAGGCAGGGAGGGGATCTGTGGGTGTGGGTGTGCTGGGAGTGTGTGTGTGTGAGAAAAGGTGGAGTGAGGCTGAGGGAGAGGCAGCAGACAGGAGGAGCAGCTGCACCTCCTCTTACAAAGTAAAAGAATCTGAATGTGCTGACTGTAAGCTGCTTGCTGCTGGACGCCGGGAGCTAAAGCAGGGAGGCAGACGCCGGTGGAGCCGTCTGCAGAGTGTGAGTGTGTGTGTGTGTGTGTGTGCAGCACTCAGATGCTGGCTATCGATTCGCAGACGAGCAGTGAACCCCTCCCCTCCTGCATCCCTCCTCGTGTCATCAGCCCACTGACTGCAATGAGCTCATCCTTTACCCCCCTTCCTCCTCCTCCTCCTCCTCCTCACGCAGCCCTCCGGTGCCCCTCCATGCTTTTATTTGCCTCTTCATTTTTCACTTTCCTGGGTCCTCCTGTGTTCTCTCTCTCTGCCTCCACACATTCATCACAGCGTCGCACCAACTCTGTTTTTTTACTCTCTGCTTCCTCTGCTTCCTCTGAGTGGCCACGCCCTGCCAGCAGCTCCACCGCTGCTGTCACTCACATCCTGTCTGTAGAACACAAAGGGAGAATACACACTCAGCATGGTCCTACACACACACACACACACACACACACACAGAGGTAATTAAACATGTTGTAAAGACTGGGTCAAAATGAACTCATACATTCAGATGTATTTTTCTTACTAATGAGCGTCAGCATGTTTATTGTCATGTGCACCGTAAGGGTACAGGCCTCTGTCGCTTTGCTGTCCACACTGAAGGGTTAAGTACAACCAAAAGGTGTAACTAAATGTCTGAAAAGTGAGACATCTTTAACAGTCTGTATTATTTTACCAAATCAAGCCTGCTAGCTACCAAATCCAGATGATTTGGTAGCTAGCAGGCTAACGTTAGCTAATGTTGCCCGCTGACTGTCACCAGAAGTTAAACCTGAGTCTTCAAATAATCTCAATAAAATAATGTTTGCTTATTACTGAGCTAACTATTTTTTGTAAATATAAAACGTATGGCTGTAAGAACTCGCCAAGCTAAGCTTACCCTGCTAGCAAATGTCATCCCAGGCTAAATATGTCAGCTGGCTAACCCCTTGCTGGCTTATATAATTTAAAAACATACTAAAGGGTTAATAAAATCCTAGTTGGCTACCTTTTGGTTTTAGTGTAGCATTACGAAGCTAATGTATGGAACAGTTTCTTCCTACAGACTGAAACAGGCAAAAAGAGGAGCGGTTAGCTTAGCATGAAGTTTGTACATAAGAGCAGCAGAAAAAACACGGAGCTACCAGCCTCTGGTGGTCAGCAGCACACGGAGGGAGACTGCAGGGTGAGGCTCAGAGGAGGATCAGGGGGAGGCTCAGGGTGAGGCCCAGGGTGAGGCTCAGGGTGAGGCTCAGGGGGAGGCTCAGGGTGAGGCCCAGGGTGAGGCTCAGGGTGAGGCTCAGGGGGAGGCTCAGGGTGAGGCCCAGGGTGACGAGGAGTCAGACTTCCAGACAGAAAACTTTTAGACTGACAAGCACAGCCACACAGGACAGGTGTAGTGATGCCATCTGTCCACCAGGTGGCAGCACCGTCCTGTTGTTTTTAACTAAAATGAGAAACGGGAGCTCTCTGTGGAGGAGGAGATGAGGATGACTGACAGTAAAGCTTCAGTTCTTCATCACTATCTTCTATCCTTACTTATTTTATTTTTTATGCCTGCGCTGTCTATTGTATTCTATTGATCTTATTGTGTTAACCGTGTAAACTGCTCAATATCCAAACACACCCGTTACCAAGAGATAAATGTAAACTTTATTCATTCACAAAAGGCGTTTCTGTGGTTATAAAATAGAGCAGAGTTTACATCCACGACTGTACAACAAAGCAGTAAAAACAAAGTGCAGACAGAGGAAGAAATGAACACTGACGACTGAGGAAATGTTAGACTGAAGCACTGATCCATCACATGAAGGGTTACATTCATTCTCAGGCCAAAGTGCAGACGATAAAAACATGTTCGTACCGTGTGTCTGACAGAGAGGAGGAGGAGAAGAGGAAGATCTGATTTCAGGGATGTAAAACCCAAACACGAGCCTGACCTGTACACTTTAAATTAAAACTATAAATAACAGCTCTCAGTGCAAAACAAACCTGTCAGTGACGGCGACAGACGACATCACAACGTCACTGACCAGACAGGAAACACGTGGACAGAACAGCTGATCAGGCCTCTGTCAGCCCGTCTGATCGGAGGCTCAGAGTGTGAGAAATATTAATGCGATTCTTCAGCACAGAAAGGTCTTCAAATCTACCAACCTAAGTAACAGAACCCAGTCGGCCATTGACAGTGTTCTGTGGGACTGCATAGAAGGTGAGGCATCAGGTGGTCAGAGAGAGTGTGTGGGTGTGTGTGTTCTATGTCTGAGCCAGCTGAAGCTCCTCCAGGCCATGTTTACCCAGGTGATATCTGGCCAGATCTTTCCTGGTCACCAGTCCGACCACCTGCAGCGCCACACAACAAAAAAAGCACCATGAGTGTGATCAGGCAACATAAGGAAGGTAACACACACACACCCACCCACACACACACACACACTTTACCCTGTTCACATCGTCCACCACCACCAGGTGTCTCAGTCCCAGCGCTCTGAACAGCTTGAACACACGAGGCAGAGAAGTTTCCTGTGGACAGAAGAGTTCAGCTTTACTTACACAAAACACCTGTGTGTGTGTGTGTGTGTGCGTGTGTGTGTGTGCGCGAGTTACCTGTGGCACAGTGTAAGGCGTGGGGTTCATGAATTCCGTCAGGTCCATCATACACTCCCTCTCGTCCTGGGACACGTGGATGCTCTGGATCGGGGGGAAGCGGGGGTAGGCGTCCCTGAAGTCCTTCAGCTGGAGCTTCCTGTGGGTCAGCCGGGACCGAGCCAGCTCCACAAACACCTGCAGGGAGAGAGGAGCAGCAGCTCACAGCGAGCCCTCTGTCTGAAGGATGTAAACGTGACGTCTGCTCTGTGGCTGCGTACCTTGTGTTTGAGGAGGACGATGAGCTGCGAGCGCAGGATGAGGCCGCACAGTTTGGCCGGCTGATCAGGAGCAGTGAAGATCAAAACACACATCATTATATCTGATTTAAAGTGATGACATGTTGCTGTAGCTAACAGGAAGTTAGCATCCTCTGTGTTTCACAAACAGCCAATAAGATTCCTCCATTGTCTTTCGGATTATAGCCGACAACATAATAATCATTGATCCAATCAAGACGTTACCTCATCGTTATCAGACACCTGCACGACGACCGGGAAGCCGTTGTGATTGGTCGACGTGTTGCTGAGTATGTCTACGATAGTTCCCACCTTCTCTATTCTGTTCAGGCAGGTGACTGGAGAACTCATCACTTCTCTGAGAAGACAGCGAGTAAGAGGAGGTGGTATGAAGAATGGGGCCTCAGTGCCAGAAGCTACAGCTCACAGCACCGACACAAACGTAAGCATGTCATCACTTTCCCTGAGGGGGGAGACAAAGGTCTGCTCTGCAGCTCAGGGAGGTAAGAATAACCCCAACCAGTCAGACTGGACCTACCTGGCCATCAGCCAATGGGAGGTGGCGGGAGCCTCCCAGTGCAGGAAGGGAACGCTCTGCAGCTTGATGTGGATGTCATACAAACCCTGAAAGAGGAAGAGACGTTCTACAGCAGTCTGAGTGTGTGTGTGTGTGTGTGTGTCTCTCTCTGTTTGGGTTTGTCTCTCTGTGTGTCTGTCTCTGTCTCTGAGTGTGTGCTGCTTCATTCACCTCTTCAAAGTAGTCTCCGACGATCTTTGCCGTCATGAGGACGAGCATGATGGGAAGGCCGTATGTGACGTTTCCTGTGGCCTCCACCATGATGACCGTCAGACTGAGAGTCATCCTTACGATGCCCCCTGCAGGGCGTTAGTGCGAATACTATTACAATCAACATGTATAAATAACAAAAAGGACCGATGATGATGTTACTGACCCAACTGAGCTGCAGCTCCGATCAATGCGTATTTTCCAGGGTCAGCCCAGATCTGTTACAAAGACAGCAGCTGTAACATTACTCTTTACTCAGCGCTTCATTCAAAGTACAGCATGTGTCCTCTAGGGTTTTGTTTTTCCTAATGTTGACGGCGTGCACTGACCGAGCCGTTGGAGGTGATGGTGGCGAGCATTATCCCGCACAGCCTCCCCCACGCCGCTCCGATCAGCAGGGACGGGATGAAGACTCCTGCAGAGACGGCCAGGCCGTACGTCCAGCACGCCAGGAAGAAGTACGTCAGCGTGAACAACCCCAGGGTCAGAGGGTTGTAGGTCCCTGAGAGACAGACAGACGAGGGGTGAGGATGCTGTGAGAGGACAGTCTGAGTCTCTGTGACCCCACGCCGGCCTTTTACCTGGCTGGTTGTGGAAGAGGCTGCGAACGCTCCTCTCAGGAAGGTTGAAGAAGGTTGTGGCCATGGAGTTATACTCGCCATCTGCACAGAACAGCTGCAGGTGCAGAGAACAGGATCAGAGCGACATATCTGCGGCCTCATAGCATGAAGATAACTATCAAACAGGAAGTGCTCACATCTGACATCACAGGAGGCCAAACACACACACACTCATGTCAAAGGTTACAGAAAATTTAAGCTGTTTACCACAACCATCAGTCTACATTACTGCTGTTAGCATGCTAACAGGGGGACACAGGGGTGTGTGGGTGTGTGTGTACCTGCAGTGGGTACTCCTCTGTGTGGTCCGGCCCCAGAGGCTGGCAGTCATTAGAGAAGTAGATCATAGTGAACGACACGGTTGCTGTCACTGCAGCGACCAGCATGGCCTCCATCACTTGTAAACATGGACGGTGAACGTATCTGACAAACAAATCACACGACATCAGTCACATGTCTTCAGTGCGGACTTTCCCCAGAGTTCTAAAAACAATCACATGGAAAACAAAGGCTGGCTGCCATGTTGTGTCTTCAGGCGATCGGACTGGAAGAGTTACTGTGACACAAACACAGGCCGACACTGGCAGGAAGGAGACGCTATTTATAGAGAGTGCCAGGACAGGTAACACTGCACACACACGAGCTGCACCATGACATCCTCTTCCATGAGCCCTCAGTAAGTAATGTGTGTTTAGAACCCTGTGATGGTGATGATCCACGACAGTTCTGAAGGGTCAGAGGGCAGAAAAGGACCAGGAGGGGTTAACTCTGCCCTGAGGACAGCTGAGGATCCGCCGGAAGGCTCAGGTGCTTCACTGATCCTACCTGCTCGACTGTTTTTACACTCCTCAATTTCACAATTCTGAGAAACTGCTCTAACACCCCACCCACTGTGTGAGAGTGAGAGACAGTACAGCATTCAGGACAGTGCTGTTTTTGGCGCACACACACACACACACAAAGCTTCATGTGATCCAAACCTTAGCTCAGTGTGTGTGTGTGTGTGTTCCTCACCTGATCCTGAAGATGGTCAGCCAGTAGTTGAGCACGTTGAACAGAGCGCCCAGCAGGCCACCTGCAGAGAAACACACACTCACATATAACTGCGATGCAGTGACAGCGTGCTGCCTCTGGAGGGTGGAACAGTGTTTACCGATGGCTCCCATGGCGATGAACAGGGGGATCTCATAAAGGTTGTAGGTCACACTCTGGAAAACAGACAGACATCTTTTATGTTGACCAAGAAGACAAACACTAAGATGAAACACGTATCAAGAGGTGCTCACGTCGCCTTCGAAGCGGCCGAAGTTGATGAGGCCGGGGTTGGAGAGGTCTCCTGGATTGTTGTGGTAGATGCTGAGGAAGAAGTTCAGAGTGAAGGTCGATATCATGGAGGCAAAGAACTGCAGGGAGGAAAAAGAGCAGAAACATTTTCATTTTATGTCTCGAACAGCCAGCTGATGATGTCAGCACACACAGGTCACATGACTTACGATCCTCCAGGTCAGCATCTGGTTCCAGAAAGAAGCTCCTTCCTCCAGAGAGAAGAGGACGCCACCTGAGCGGACCACACACAATCAGTCAGCTGACCCACCGATCATAAACTTCTTACTGTTAAACTCTGATAAACTGAGGTCATTGTTTTTGGGTCCAACCATCTCAGAACTAGATTATCTGATAACATTGTCTCTCTGGATGGCTTTACTCTGGCCTCCAGTACTCCTCCTCCGTAATATTGCTAAGATCAGGAGCATCCTCTCTCAGAGTGATGCTGAAAAACTCATCCATGCTTTTGTTACTTCTAGACTGGACTACTGCAGCTCACTATTGCCTGGATGTCCACATTATTGCATGAACAGCCTGCAGCTGATCCAGAAGGCAGCAGCTAGAGTTCTGACAGGAAGCAGCCAAAGGGATCATATCTCTGCTGTTCTAGCGTCTCTTCACTGGCTCCCAGTGGGCTCAAGAATAAACTTCTAAATCCTTCTCCTTACCTATAAGGCTCTACACGGACTAGCTCCATGATATGTGCAGGACCTGATAGTACCGTATGTTCCTAATAGAACAGTCAGATCTCAGAGTGCAGCTTTACTCTCATCTCTCTCTCATAAGATGAGCTCTTTATGTGGGAGTTTGACTAAAACTAATGACGTTTAGTGTACAAAGAGGTCTTTCTCCCAAGCAGCTGCCCCCCCCCCACCTCCACCACATCACACCATGCAGAGACAGCCTTCAGTCCTCTGAACACACACCCACCACATCACAACCAGGAAGAATACAACCATCATCAAACTTTCATCATGTTGATCCTAGCCCTCTGAGGTAGCTGTGTGTGTGTGTGTGTGTGTGTGTGTGTGTGTGTGTGTGCGTGTGTGTGTGTGTGTGTGTGTGTGTGTGTGTGTGTGCATGTGTGTGTGTGCCCTTTCAGCCACTAAACTCTGTGAACTCCTTCAGATTAATAACAAAGAGCGTTTTCATTCTGAGATTTAGTGCAGCTGCTGAGTTTTACCGACTGGAGCCCCGAAAGCAGCAGAAACTCCGGCAGCAGCTCCCGCAGACACGAAGTCCCGTTTCTCTGTGTCCCTCCGGAAGTATTCAAAGATCTACAGACACACACACACACAATTAAACATCACTGTATTTCTAAACAGGATCCAAACACACATGCAGCAGACACAGCTCTCACTGACCTTGAAGTCTCTCTTTAGTGAGGTGCTCCGGCCCTGTGACACTCCTGCAGCCACCACAGCACCGGAGTGAATCATGGGACCTTCCTGAAGGATTGTGGGTAAGAACAAAACACAGGACATGTGTGAGAGAAGTAAAACAACAGACAGCAGGTGGCATGATCACAGACTGGATCGTCTTTACCTTCCCAACAGCAAGACCTCCGACCACAGAGCAGATCACCCCGCACACCTTCACTACCAGCGTCTGCACACGACACACACAGCATGTAAACACAGCTCCTCACACGTTTCATGTAGTGTGTGTGTTCGTGTGTTCTCCGTACCTTCAGTCGTACCACTCTGGGAATCTTGACTCCGTTCAGAAAACATTTAATCTGAGGGATGCCGCTTCCTGCAGCGATGGGCTGAAACACAGGCTTACTGTTACCAAAGCTGCTCACTTTCAGAAGGAAACACACAAAAGTCTGAGAATGAGAGCCATAAAAGCCTCTGATGAGGACCGGAACAGAGAGGAGGCAGACCAACTACCTCTCACTTCCATGTTGGTGATGAAAAGCTTCTTGAAAGCCCACTCTTACTCTTGAGGAATGTCATTAAAGCCACAGAACAGGAACGAAAACCCAGACCACTTGAAGCCCTTCTGCTTTCAGTCTTACCTCGAAAAACGCCACGATGATGGCTCCCATCATGACGATGGCGGAGTTCAGGACTGCCCAGAGGATCAGAGAGATGGAGAGTCCTCCCACCTCTGTGAACTTCTCAATGTCTGACAGATCAGAGTGAAGGAAGGCGAAGGCTGAAGCCCGTCAGCACGCAGACGACACATGACCCAATAAAGCAGAGCTTCACAGAGGACAGAAGCTGAACACTCTGACATCATGAGGTCAAACATGAGAAACCAGTGAGGTCTGACGTTTGAGACAGCTACAGGAGGAAACCACAAGCCCACCATCATCCAGCACCTGAGCTACACTCTCAGACTGACACCTCTTCAACGAGGAGGAGGAGGAGCCAACAGGGCGTCACTGTGGAGGTCAAAGAGGAGCTCTGACATCAACAACAGCTGCGTAGGAGGTTCTCTAAAACCGCCTGAGCCAGCTCATAAATCATCACTTATATATTCAGACAATAACACAATACCTTAGCAGCCATGTGGAAATAAATCTGTTCTTCAAAGGAGGAAGAAACTGACTCTGCTCATAAAACTTTGAGGAACTCTAGCTGCTAGAGTTCCTCAAAGTTCCTCAGAGTCTAAAACTACAGACTGCTGCTATCGCCCCACCTCTGACTCATCTCTTCAACCTAATGCTGGTCACAAACTGTCCTTCTCCTGTTTAAAGGTGGAGATCCAACAGCTTTAAATAATTATAAACCAATGATTTCTCTCTAAAAACATCTGACCTGAGATTCAGTCTGATTACAGCCTTCGTTCCCATGACCTGTCTGTTCTGAAAGTTCAGTCTGAGCCGGGGACGGAGGCTCTTCACTCTGCAGCACCCGCCAAGTCTTGGCTAGGACCAAATGAGTCTCTCCTGGTGAAATAAAGTTTGAAAACAACTTGAAGGATACTCTCTTTGACCACATGGAACTTGATCCGAGCCAGCTGCTCCACCCCGATGTCAATGAAGCAGGCGATGAGTCCGGTCAGGAGGCCAATCAGACCGCAGATGACCCAGCGGCTGATCTCCAGGCAGCGGAAACCCTGAAGACACCAGAGGAAGGCGAAGGGCTTAACCACGCTGACAGAACATGAAGGCAGGCCGCCGTCACAGCTCCACTCACCATGTAGCTCATCCTCCTCTCCTCCTCTAGGAACAGCTGGTTTTCGATGTTATCATAGTCCAGACTCTGCAGGGAGAAGCGGCACAAAGCTCCTTTAACCCCTTCCACCCCAAGCCCATTTTTAAGGCATCAGCTTGAAAATGACATGCCCAAAATGAATTGAGTATATCTTAGCAACCACTAGGTGTATTTGAATACTTTTGGTGTCATAATAAAGGGGACACCTGGACAGTGCCTCTGGCTCTTTGTAAATTAAGATGGCACAAAGCAGACATTTTTAAAGGTCTTAAAATTTAATGAACCAAACTATATATTTCACTTTTAAGTCACTATTGGTGTTCATCACTTCTATTTACATCCGTTTTCAGTTGTATACATACATTATTACACATCTATAGGTTATAACAGATGTATAAAGCAGATAGACACGCCCACCTAATGCTAAGCTAATACCTTGTCAAATATGCAGGCTCATAACTTCACAATAGACAGGTTGATTAGGGTGATTGACACCTCTATCAAAAGGTCAGAACCAATAGATTTGACAGGTAGTAGTAATATTAGTGCTAGACTCACCAATGACCAGCCACATGGAAGAAAATGCATTTTATGCTAAACAACCATTGATACATTCTCCCCCCAAAAAAGTCCTCCACAAACATAATAAATGTCTAATCCTAATATTTTTAGTCATGTTGGTCTATCTGAACCAAGCATGTATTGCCCTCAAATATGACTTTTTATTGCAAATTTACAGAAGAAAGACAGAACTTTTTGTAACTCGTGATTTTTTACTTTTATATTCTTTATATTCTAATTTACCAAATATTTATAATATAGCAAAACAACTGTAACAGAGTCAATTGGTAAAGTCTCAGCTTTCATATGACACCTTGTTTGTTTGTGTGACTTGAAGTATCACAGAGCTGGCAATAAGAATGTGGCAAGAGGGTCGACTTTGATATGAGAGTTTTATTTTGATGAGTGATAATTGATGTGCATGGTGTTGAAGTTATGTTTGATGTGTGTAAATATGGCTTATATGTGCTTGTAGTAGAGTTTCTCCTGTTTAATTTGATATGCAATATGATTATTTTTTTACATGGTTAGTACAGTGTTATATAGCTTTTATTTTTTGGGTGCATGAAAAAGCCCCCAAATGGGTCCCTTTGAGTAGAAAGGGTTAAACATCCTGTTCCCTCAAACACACACTGCCTAACATCGTTATAGAGCTGTAGCTTTAGAGAAACAGCACTGTGTGTGTCCTGCTGGATCAGGTGGACTGAGGAAGAAATGATCATAAACATCATCTTTCTATGGGTTTCCTGTTTTGAGCTCCCTCAGCTGCCGTAGTTATTCAGTAGTTTGCTTTTACCTCGTACTTGAGTGACAGCAGCTTCTCATTGTGTGGGATCTCTTTGGGCCGCCCCCTCAGAGAGTCCTGCAGGGACACACATATGAACACAACATCAACACACAGGCACTGTGACCTCTGACCTCTGACCTGTACCATGTGAGGCAGCTGAAAACCAAACGAGCGACGTCAAACATGTCAGATGCAGGCGGACATTCCAAAAGACACAAGAACATGGAAACAAGATGAAGCAGCAGAAACTGAAGCTGTGGTGGAGGAAACGCTGCTCCACATCAGCCGTGCACTCACAGGCCGTCTACAACACATCCACATGCAGCGTTAACTGTGCAGTCACATGCACGGCGTCACATTCCCACTAGAAAACAGACATGGAGGGAGACAAATGTGACGTCCAATCAGATACTGGCATCAGGGACACGGCCCCGATGGAGCTGATTGAGCTTTAGTTCCCGATTATTCTGACTGTAAGAGAGCCGAGGATGAAGCTGCCATTTATTACAGGAGGATGTAAGAACACACAGCATCAGCTCGTCCTGTGACGGCGGAAGACCAACGTGTGTGTGTCGGAGGAAAACACAGCTTTAACCCAGGCTGCCTCTCACAGACAAGAACCAAACTGAATGTGAATCGCTGCTCTTCGATGATGTTTCATTGATTATTGTTCTAATAAAGTGATGGCTGGACTGATAACAGCATCAGACACACAGACACACAGACAGACAGACAGCGTGGCGACGTTTGGACTTTACCTCATCTGATGTTATCTCCTCTTCCAAATCCACCGTGCTCAGTCTGCCTATCTGAAATAAAGAGCCTCGTCCAGACAGCTACAGACACCACAGACAGAGATACAGAAGGGTGTGTGTCTGTGATGCTTTTATAACACAGATGTTTTTGCTTCAAGAACTCATTAAAAAGCATAAAAGTCTTTACACTGAAAAACAAAACACGTCAGCTTAAATGATCATTTCTGCAGATTTGACTAAATCTTTATTTTGTGAAGCAGATTTTAGGTGCACGATGTGTCCTGGACTTCAGATTCTTCAGATAAAAGGTGCTTGTTTTACTTGATGTTTGTCACTTCCTGGAAAAACAGAAAATATTGATGACTCATCCTGCACTCAGGGACAAGTTTAAATTTAGCATCTCTCCTGCATCATCACGATCGTCCTCGATAACATTCCACAGCTGTACGTGAGAGCAGACGTTTCTCACGGCCGTCCTCCATGTTGAGCGAGGAGCCTTCCTGCTTATAAAAACACCTACACACGTACCGCAGGCTGATGGGTGGAGCCTGTTTTGGGCCTTTGGGGCCGACCAATCAGAGCAGACCTGGCTCCCTCTCTGTTAGGACATAAACACCTGTATTTCTGCTGTAAAGCTTGACAGTTTAATAAGAGGGTCTACGTCTACAGCCTCTAGTGGACACTAAAGGAACTGCAGCTTTCAGGAGCAGGTGTTGCTGTCATGAAAACAAATGTTGTGTTTTCATTCAACCTCCCCTGAATAAAAGGTTAATGACTCCACAGAGGGTAACCAATCACAGAGCAGCGGGCTGACTTCCTCCTGACAGACAGGAAGTGCCTGACCTGTCCTACTGGAAAACAGGAAGCTGGACTTTATGGTGCATTTCCGAGCTGTCCACATACAGCTGCTGCCATGATTATTCATCACACCGTTAACCCTGAGATCAGCAGGGCTGAACATGCACCTGGACGCGTCACAGATCACCTGAGTCACGTGGTGTCTGTCACGTTATCTGCTCATTTAAATAAGTCTGATGTGAACCAGTCTAGTCTAATGCTGACCGTCATGTCTGTGATCAGCAGTAATTAGATTACTGTCCCGGTCACAAACAGCGCGTGGGGACAGAGTGAGGCCGTGGATGCGTTAAAATCATCATTCAGAACTCAACATGCAGCTTTAAAACCTCGCAGCTTCATAAAAACAAACCGTCAGCTCCGTTAGCCGCCATGCTAGCCCTACCTGTCTGGAGGGTCTGGGCTGCTCGGAGCCGTTCAGCAGCGGCGTGCCCTCCCCGGCCTGCCCGAACTCATCGGTTCGGCTGGACCAGGACACTTTCTTGGTGATGTTCGCCATGTCGGTCCCGCTAACGGCCAGTCAGACGCTTCATTAACGGCAGCTGTTTGCGGCTCAGAGTCTTCCTCATCTCCCCATCGTCACTCCTGCAACTCGTGACGCTTTGTAAGGCTCGCGTGCGAGGACAAAAATAAGCGGCGGCGCGATGGATGCTGGGAGATGAAGTTTTACTGTGTGTCAGCGCTGTGCCGTCATATTGTTCTACCATGTTTTTATTTTGTTATTACCTTAACATAAATTACATCTAATCATTGTGATGGAATTATTATTATTATTATTATTATTATTGAGTAGTTTAGACCAGTATCTTAAAACTGTTAATTACTACACCTAAATCAACAGATTTGAAGTTATATAAATAAATAAATATTACTGATGTCTCAGATCAAAGAGCAAAGACAGGAGAGTTTATTCATGTAAAACTTACTTTTATTGATGTTCCAGAGGAATGTTTACTGACGCTGTCTCATACATCATATGGTTCATATCCAGAGAAACAGCCTGATGGTGTTTCCTGCTGCTTTACTTTAATATCAGTAAAAACAGGACAATCATTAAACTGTGGCCTCTCTAATGCTTCCAAAGAACAAACAAAAGTCTGATTTTACTCCTTTAGGCAGCACAGTTCTCCAAACACTCACATCCCACCTCCTGCACCTCCCCATGCACCTCCTTTATGTCCTCCATGCCCAGCACCACTCCTCTTGGGACTCCTCTGCCCTCTGCCACCCCCTCCACCTCTGATGGGCTCAACACCCGGTTCCAGAGCCTGAACCCTGACATCTGCCCAGCAAAACCCTCTGCAGGGTCAAAGCCCCCGCCGACAGAGTCCTGCTCCTGCCCCAGCACCACAGACCCTCCTCCGGGAATCTCCCACCCCCTCCTGAAGCCAGAGCCTGAGGAGGAGAGGCGGCCATCGCTGTAGTGCCAGAACTGGCCCTGGATAGAGGACCAGAGGACACAGAGGTGGTGCCAGCGGGGGTCCCGAAAAGACACAGAGAGACGACGATAGACGGGGTCTCCAATGACAAAGTCCAGGGAGGCAGAGGAGGACCCATACAGGACTAGCTGGTTGTCGTTGTGTTCTGTGGCGTAGGAGAGCAGTGTGCCGAAGCGGGAAGCCTCCACATGGAGCCACAGACAGACAGACAGCTCAGCAAGGTCGGGGAGGGTCTGGGTGAAGGTGACGTAGTTCTCTGCAGAGGCCGAGGGGAACAGCAGCATGGAGTCCACGTTACAGACTGTGGACAGAGGAGACAGGTCAGTCTGTAGAACATTTGGCCCTATAACCCAGAAGCTGCTGTTACTCACGGGTTGCTTCCCTCCGAGGAGTGCGCTCTGCTGGGATTTTGTGCCCCGCAGGAACCTGCAGGAGGTTTTGGATGACTGAAGACTGTGGGTCACTTCTGTCCTCTCCTTCATCCCACCTGCTCGTTCTGGACTCAGGGAGGACAGGTGGGGCCTTTAGCCCAGTCTGGTTCTGTGTGTCAGCATGGGGAGAAGCCTGAGACTGCTGCTGGGTTGGACTGGGTGTCTGGCCCTGGCGTTCAGGGCTCAGGGAGTAAAGTCTCGATCTCTGTGCTTTTGAGCGCTTGGGCTGGTATGCTGCGTGGTACTGATGATCTGTCGGGCTTCGGCTGTCCAGAACCCGTCCAGGCCTTGCTCCTCTCCGGTGGGGATCAAAGGTTTTCTGTGGAGCGAGGTTGGAGCTGACCATCCCTGGTCTGCTGCTCTGCAGGATGTCACTGAGCCGGCCCTCCACCCGGGTCACTCGCAGGGCCTGGTTCTTCAAGGACTCCTGTAACCCTTTCAGTCCGACAAGGAGCTCATCCCGCTGCACCTGGAGCTCGGCCAGCCTCTCCTCCTGGCTCTGGAGCTCCAGGGTGAGGTTGGAGATGTCCAGGCTTGGGTCAGGGTCCAGTTTGTGTGTGTGATGACAGTTCTCCCTCAGGATCCTCTCCATCAAAGCCAAACGAACCTCCATCTGTGAGTTCTTCTTCTCCAGCTTCCGACTCCACCGCCTGAGCTCATCAACAGTTAAAATACAGAGCCTCACTCAGCTGCTTCCAGATGTTTTTCCATCAGAATACAACAGAGACCAGCCCACACACACACGCACACACACACACACACACACACACACAGACACTATCTGACCTGAGAGCTTCCACCTCCTGTGTTGTGCTGTGCTTCAGGTGTTCCAGGTCATGTGACACATGCTGATAATGATCATTCAGAGCCTGAACGTGACCCTCCAGCAGCCGTGAGGAGTTCCTGTTCTGTTCCAGGACCAGCAGGTCCAAACGGGCCTGCATTAGCGCCTGAAACTGAAGGAACTAACAGGGACAGAATCAGACCGCGGCCTTCACAGAATCAAAACAGAACCACAGACAACGTGTGGAAGAGGAGAGCAGCAGCTGCTGCCTCCATCACTCCACAACAACACTGACCTGCTGGTTGAGTCTCCGAAGTTTCTGAGTCGTCGGATCGACTTTCTGCACCGTCACACACAGCAGCTGCAGCAGCTGAACCACCAGCCAGAACCAGCGAGCCATCCTGAGGCTGCTCATGGTGCAGTGGAGCTGGGATAGGTCTGCTGGAAATCTGCGTGTCTGTGTGGAGGTGTGGAGGAGAAGGCTTGGTGGAAAGAAGGTTGGTCCTCATCCACACTATGTACACACACAGAGACACACAGACACACACACAGAGCGAGAGAGAGAGACACACACACAGAGACACACACACAGAGAGACAAACACAGACATACACACAGAGCGAGAGAGAGAGACACACACACACACACAGAAACAAACAGACACACACAGACAGAGAGCGAAAGAGAGAGAGAGAAAGACACAAACACACAGAGACACACACACACACACACACACACACACAGACAAACACAGACATACACACACACACACACTGGGGAGCTGAGAGGAAATGCAGATGTATTTTCCAGGTACAGAGGTTCTGTGGGTCTCACTGTTTCAGTCATAAACATGTAGATGATGAAGAAGTTTATTCAGAGCTTTCAGTAACTTTAAGGTTTCATTTACAAATAAGTTTTATCTGAAAAAGTTTATATATATGTGTGTGTGTAGATGTTTGTGTGTGTAGGTGTGTGTATACATGTGTGTGTGTGTGTGTGTGTAGATGTTTGTGTGTGTGTGTGTGTAGGTGTGTGTGTGTGTGTATACATGTGTGTGTGTGTGTGTGTGTGTGTGTGTGTGTGTGTGTGTGTGTGTGTGTGTATACATGTGTGTGTGTGTAGGTGTGTGTGTGTGTGTGTGTGTGTGTATACATGTGGGTGTGTGTACAGTCAGTAAATCTCGTGGTGCAGAGGAAGCAGCAGTCTGTACTTTCCTCTTCCTCCTGATTCAGCCCCTGCTCTCCTTCTTCTGCTTTTTCTCTGTGAATGAACCAATCCTGGAAACACTTGGCCGACCCTCCTTCTGCTTTCATGAAGATTCATCCTGTGACAGAGATGGGCATTGATCGAGTCAATCATCAATACTTCAGCCAGTGTTGTGTGTCTGTGTGCTGCTCAGAGCGGGGCCTAGCTACAGCCTCTGGTGTGGAAGTGGGCAGAACACTTTCAGTTCTGTTCTGACTTGCGTGTCCTCCCGGTCACCTCGGTCAGTGTCACTGTGCTGGCCGGAGTTTCCTGAGCTGCTCACACACTGAACGGACGTGACTGTGGCTGCTTTCTGACTTTTTGACTGCATCTCAGACGACTCTGCTGCGAACATGGATGAAAAGACTCCGCTGCTGAGGAGACGAGCGCCCACGTCAGGATCCACGGTCAGAAACGCTGCTCTGATTTTAGCTTATCAGTGAGTGAGCCTGTGATTGTTTGATCTGATATCAGCAGTAAGATCAATTCTGTGTGTCCAATGACTGAATACTGTAACAATCACACACGACTCCTGATGGTTCATCCATCAGGTCTAAACGTGCAGCGGAGCTCCATCACAGCCAGAGGACAGAAAGTCATCGCTGTGTTAGGAGATGTTTGTCTGAAGTGTGGTCACAATGCAATTGTGTGTCTCTGTGTCGCTGTGGTCAGGTCATCTTAAGTCACAAAGTGTCCACAAAGGAGTTACTGTGTGGACAGGAGTATGTCCCCTGAGGTGACCTTTGACCTCTAACTGTAAACAAATGTTTCTGAACTCTCTCGCCTGTGCTGACGCAGCACTTCCTGTCTGAGGTGTGGTGTTTTATTTACTCCTAAATGTGTCTCATGTCTCAGATCAGTAACTCCAGGCTCTTCCTGGCCGTGTTCTCAGCCGTCCTGGGGAACTTCAGCTTCGGGTACTCTCTGGTCTACCCGTCTCCCGTCCTGCCGAAGCTCAGAAACCCTGAAGCCGACCCTCGGGTCAGGATGGGAGTGGAGCAGGCCGCCTGGTTCGGCTCCATCTACTCTCTGGGAGCGGCGGCGGGCGGGCTGGGCGCCATGGTGCTCAACGACAAGGTGGGACGGAAGATGAGCATTATGATGTCAGCGGTGCCATCGACAGTCGGGTCAGTAGCAGCGTTCCGACCTCAGGCTGGGTCCTGAAGCACTGTGACTTAAGCTACATGTGTGTCCCAGGTACATGATGATGGGTGGAGCTGTGGACTTGTGGATGCTCCACATCGGCCGTTTCTTGACTGGTGTTGCTGGGGGAATGACCGCAGCATCTATCCCTGTAGGTTACCATGGTTACACAGACGCCACTGTAGTCGGGTTTCATGTCTGAACTGACGATGAGTGTTTGTGTGTTTCAGGTTTACATCTCAGAGATTTCCCACAAAGCAGTGCGAGGTGCTCTGGGCTCCTGCCCTCAGATCACCGCCGTGTTTGGAGCTCTGGCGCTCTACGTCCTCGGTAGGAGCTGAGCCGCTCACCCTGTCCATCCGTCCTCTGGTCCTCGTCCTCTTACATGTGTCCCCGTGGTGTGCAGGTCTGGTGCTGCCGTGGCGGTGGCTGGCTATAGCAGGGGAGGTGCCCGCTCTGCTGATGGTGGTGCTGTTGGCCTTCATGCCCTCCTCTCCCCGGAGGCTGCTCTCCCTTGGCCGGGCGCAGCAGGCTGAGAAGGCGCTCCGCTGGCTAAGAGGGCGTCAGTACGACACGGAGGTGGAGCTCAGCGCCATACAGGTACACCACCTGAGCGGTCGCTGTGATGTCATCAGGTGTGCAGGAATTACAGTGTTTGCTTTATCTGCAGCGCAGCATTGACACACAGACTAAAGTCACATGGTCCCAGCTGGCCACGCCCAATTACTACCGACCAATCCTGATCTCGGTGGTGATGCGTTTCCTGCAGCAGATGACGGGCATCACGCCGATCCTGATCTACCTGCAGCCCATCTTCGCCCAGAGCAACGTGTCCCTGCCGCCCAGGTTCCACATCTGACGTGAGCTCACGCTGCTGGAATCCGACGCTCTGCTAACCACTCTGTATCCCTCAGGTACGACGCCGCCATCGTGGGCGTGGTCCGCCTCTTTTCTGTGGCCCTGGCAGCCATTTTGATGGACAGGGCGGGACGTAAAGCCCTGCTGTACACGTCCAGCATGCTGATGTTCGTGTCCACACTGACCCTCACCATGATCTCCCACACCACGCCCTGCCCTCCAGGCCCCGCCCCTCCAAACACCACAGCGCTTGACTACAGCCACCATGTTGGAATCACTTTGCAGGCCGGCGACCAGGCGGCGGGCCTCCTCCCTCTCATCAGCACCATGGTCTTTATATTTGGTGAGTGGAAATCTTTGAATCTGATTGGTCATTTGGAGGTGCTGTTCTTTCTGTCAATGAAAGACAAGAAATGAAGCCACCTTCATCATCACCAAGGTCTTCATCACGGTCAGGAAGCTGTTGCTGTCTGGTTTCTTCTTGTCTCCTGTCAGGACATTAGAACATCAGATGATGTTTCGGGTCATATCTCTGCAGAAACACAGGAAATTCCACACTGTTAGCATTTAGCTCAGAGCAGCTGTGCCTCCAGAGCAGCTGTGCCTCCAGAGCAGCTGTGCCTCCAGAGCAGCTGTGCCTCCAGAGCAGCTGGTTTGTTGGCACCCGTCCTCCTCAGCTGGTTTCTGGGCAGAGGTTTAATAACCTGTCGGACATGTTTCCTGTTTTTGCAGACCTTTGTCTTTACAAACATGCTGAGGCCTGCAGTGTCCTCAGGTCCTGTCAGCTGATCGTCCTGTCACTGTGCTTTATTGTCATCTCCTAGGATACGCCATGGGATGGGGCCCGATCACATGGCTGTTGATGTCAGAGGTGCTGCCGCTGGTTGCCAGGGGCGTGGCCTCGGGCTTGTGCGTTACAGTCAGCTGGCTGACGGCCTTCATGCTCACTCACCTCTTCACACACCTGGTGGACAAGTACGGCCTGTTCGCGCCCTACCTGGGTTTCACTGTGGTGTGCGTCCTCTGCCTGCTCTTCAACGCCGTGTGCATCCCGGAGACCCGGGGCCGCTCGCTGGAGGAGATCGAGAACTACTTCAGGACGGGACGCACATTCACCATCACCAGGAGTCAGTCCACTGTGCAGTCCCACTGAGGGCCGCGCACAGTCGCACACAACCACACAATCTGCTCACATGACTGGCTATTGATCACAGAGATCCTCCTCAAACAGCCGACAGCTACAGACGTTTGTCTGTGGTTCATTTGTCTTGTGATCAGCTGAGGGACAGACATCATCTGACAGCATCTGCTCCTGGTGGAGGTTCAATCAGACCGAGCCCGAGGGTTTAGATCAATGAGTCTTCATTTCTTTCTGAATGATTGTGTTTCCTGAGATGTGCAGTGTGAGGCCATGTTACATTGAAGTGGTGTTTTTGTGGACCTGCAGTGACACACACAGTGTTGTTACAGCTGCTGGTGTGTGTTCCTTCTTTAATCAAAGTATTTTTCTTCCTGTTTCGATTAATTCTTAATTATTAGACTTTTATGTTAACATCAGTGTCATATTTATATCCATTATTACAAACTGCAGGAACATCTGCAGCTGAGCTGAGCTGCTCTCTGCAGCTTTAAGTCCTCAGTTATATCTTGTATGTAGAGCTTCAGGCCACAGCTGTATAAACATTTATTATAATAAAGAGAAGTTTGTCTGTCTGTCATCTGTCTGTTTGAATTAAGTTGAATTTCGGCACTGACTCTGTGATCAGGAACAAGACTTCAGAACTGATCAACACACTAGAAACTCTCTCTCTCACACACACACACACTTAAATGGAATGTAAAAAAAACAGGGATTGGTCTATTTTCTGGAATGTTGCTCTTCTGGACCATCAAAACACACACACACATATATCTCACCCAGCTGACATCATGCGACACACCCCACTCCCTCTCTCAGTCTCACACACAGTGGTTCTGCATGTTTCTTGGATTCAGGTTAACCCTTCCCCTCCCTCTGAGCTCCTTCTCATCACACATTCAGTGACCAGCAGCAGAAAAATGTGGTTCAACCGGCCGCTGTGAAAACAGATACACATCTGTACAGTGCTGTCACCACGGCGACGCACAGCAACCGCACTGCTCCTGTGAGCTATGTGGTGGGTATATCATCCATCCATCCACCCATTGATCCATCCATCCATCCATCCATCCATCCACCTATCCATCACCCACCCACCCACCCATCCATCCATCCATCTATCCATCCATCCACCCATCCATCCATTCATCCACACATTGATCCACCCACCCACCGATCCATCCATCCATCCATTCATCCACACATTGATCCATCCAACCATCCATCCATCCATCCATCCATCCATCCATCTACCCATCCACCTATCCATCCATCCAATTATCCACCCATTTATCCATCCAACCATCTACCCATCCATCCATCCACCCATCCATCACCCACCCACCCATTGATCCATCCATCCATCCATTCATCCACCCATTTATTCATCCAACCATCTACCCATCCATCCATCCATCCATCCACCTATCCATCCATCCACCCATCCATCCACCCATCCATCACCCACCCACCCATTGATCCATCCATCCATTCATCCATCCAATTATCCACCCATTTATCCATCCAACCATCTACCCATCCATCCATCCAGCCATCCATCCACCCATCCATCACCCACCCACCCATTGATCCATCCATCCATCCATCCATCCATCCACCCATCCATCACCCACCCACCCATTGATCCATCCATCCATCCATCCAGCCATCATCCATCCATCCATCCACCTATCCAATTATCCACCCATTTATCCATCCAACCATCTACCCATCCATCATCACCCACCCACCAATCATCCATCCATCCACCCATCTATCTATGTAAATCTATGTAAACAAATTTTGAGCCTTAATGAACCTAAATATTATTATTATTATTTATAATAAATTAAAACAAGATGTGAAAAAATAATAATAATAATAATAAAGATTTAACAGAATTAGGGCGTTTAAAAAATAAACTGCTGTGTGAGGAACAGGTTATTCTCACCACACACACACAGTATCAAAGTCAAAAGCGTCTTTCAAATGTGCATTTAACCCTCAGAGTGACTCATCCTGCTGCAGCATCAGGTCTTTGTCGTTGTGGGTGTGGCTGTGGGCGGGGCTATGAGGACAGGTAAGGTACAGGTGAGGCAGGTGTTCCTCTCAGTTGCAGCTGTCTGGACTCTATATCAGGATCTCTCTCTCTCTCTCTCCCTCTCTATCACACACACACACGTCTGAGTGGAACAGAGCACTGAGGTAAGAACAAAACTGTCCTGACTGATGTCCTGTGTCCTCCTGTGTCTGTGTGTGTGTTTGGTGCAGCTGTGGGTCCAGCTGTTGTTGGTCTCATCAGTGTGTTTCTTTGACTCGGTGGTTTGTCCTCAAACTGAGACGTTCAGACTGAAACTCAGCTGTGAGCAGGATGAACGCTGAATGCTACTGATAATGTTTTATCCTCAGGTGTGTGTATGACTGAACCTTTCCGCTCTGTGATGCTTGTTTCAGCTGATCTTTGATCACACTGATTCATTGATTAATCACCTCCTGCTCATCAGCTGATCAGACAGTCAGGTTTGACGGGCGCTCAGGGCCATGCCTGAGTTTCAGTGGACAGATTAAAGCTGTTTCAGACAGAGGACTCACACACACACACACACACACACACAGTCTATTCTGCACTATTCTGAAATGTAACAGGGACCGCACCCAGACATACAGGTGTCTCTGTCTGTCTGTCTGTCTGTCTGCAGTGGTTTCATTCAAAGAAACAAAGAATTACTTTTTATGAAAGCAGCATCATAAACTGAGCCACAGCTGCTGAGCCTCACATCAGCCAAACATTAACGTCTGTCACAGAGCAGGAAACACAGGGACAGAGCAATCAGAGATGTGTGTGTGTGTGTGTGTGTGTGTGTCAGCAGGTTGTTCGGGTGACACACCCTCAGTCTGTGACACATAGAGAAACATGCAGCCGGGTCACATTCCTGCACCAACATATGTGTGTGTGTGTGTGTGTGTGTGACCCACAGTGACAAGACATTCTGTCATCTTCTGCTAATCCAGACTGCAGTGAGTGAAGAGAGGGGAGTGTGTGTGTGATTATTTAATAAACTGATCAGCTGATCAATGGGTTTAATGATCAGAGCTGATTCAGGGTGATTCAGGGACCATCAGAGCATTCCAAAACTCAAAGCTGCAGAGGTCAGCTGAGGCTGTCAGACGTCTGTGCCCCCCCACAGAGCATCTTTCTAAGAACACATGGTCTTCAGCCACCCTGACATGTTTGAACGGTTCTTTTTACATTTTAAATCCTGAACAGGAGTTTGGATTCTCTGCAGATAAAAACCTCAGAGTGGCTCTTTAATGTGCAGACAGGTCATAATTCTTCTGACTCAGAACTTTATCACAAGCAGACAGGTGTCACCGTGATGCGTTCAAATGCTGAGAACACAGCAGGAAACCTGATGACAGTCACTGAGCGGATTCTGTGAACAAAAGGTTCAAACCGCACCTCAAACATCCATCACCGAGCACACAGACACGCCCGGGCGTTTCCCGCTGGCGGCCCATCACTGACACACACAGCACTTCCTGTTGGTAGCGCCCCCTGCTGGTCAGAGCTGATCTGTGATTCTTCTTCTCTCTCTGCAGCACGATGAGTGCAGATGGAAACAAACAGCTCCCTGCCTACATCCTACCAGGTGACACACACACTACATCATCATCATCATCATCATCATGTGTCATTAACTCCATGTTTTCCTCCAGTTGAAGGTCAGTCGGGAGGAGTGAAGGTTTACCATGTCCACACCCCGTTCACACCTCCCACCTCACAAGAGACTTCCACCTCTCACGTCACACCAGGTAACCCCCCCCCCCCCACACACACACACACACACACTCTGAGCATGCTCATTCAGTGTGTCCCCCTGTCTCCCCCTCCCATCTGACAGTGTACACCAGTGGAGGAGGCGGCCTGGACTCTGAAGGCGGTAAAAAGAAGTTTGTGAGCTACGATGTGGGTCTGGGCCGGACTCCCGGGATGACCACCTGCACCTCCTGCCAGCAGCAGGTCATGACCAATGTCACCTACAAGGCGGGGACATACGCCTGGCTCATGTGCTTACTGTTCATCTGCTGCGGGTCAGTGAACTTTAACCATAAAACAGCATGTAAACAGCGACATCTGTGGCTGCTAATGGAACTGCAGAGTGCTGCTATCAATCAGACTGCTGCTCTGCTGTTATCATCAGAAAACATGAATTACAACAGATCCATGTTACTAATCTAACTCACGCCTAGCCTAAGCATGCAGCACTGGCTACTAGAAACAGTTAGCCACATTAGCTTTGTACCATTTATTGTTGGCTAAAATCCACAGTGTCAGACAGACTGTTGTGTTTCCGTGATTTACATTAGTGAATTCCAAGAGCTCAAATCGAGTCGACTGGACTCAGTTTAAATGAATCAGAGCACAGCAGGAAAAGTCTACTTATCGGTGTGCGAAGCTAACCGAGTGTGTGTGTGTGTGCTGCAGGTTGGTGCTGTGCTGCTGTCTGATTCCCTTCTTCATGAAGAACTTTAAGGACGTGTACCACACGTGCCCGCGCTGCAACCGAGTGCTGCACGTGGAGAAGAAGCAGTGCTGCAAATGACCACTGAGTCCCGCCTCCGTCTGTCACAGACTGCTCACACCTTTCACTGTCACTGCTCCTTTATTTACTCGTCCCATGAAGGCTTGTACATACGAGACGTGTTTCTTTTTCTGCAGTTGTTGCACAGTTAACATGTTTTTTTTAGAACTCCCATCAGACTGTTATATTTATGTTGTCAGTCTGAGCAGGCATGCATCATACCTGAACCCTCCCAGCAGCTGAAAGACGACTTTTATTCTGATGATTTACCTCCAAACAAAAGCAATGCAAAATCAAACACAGATTTTATGTAACCGTTATTAACTGTGTTCAATAAAAAGATGGAATGAAGCCCGCTGTGGTTCTGCTCCACCTCCTTGCGGCATGCAGACCCTCACTGTTGGTGCTGCTTTAGGGCAAACCCACCAGCTCACACTGCGATGGTGCTTGGTGTTAAAAGGGTCAAAGGTCAAGGTGCCGTGTGGTGATGACACAGCTGAATCATGCGTGTTAGGAGCTGGAGCACAGATCAGGGTGGGTTAGGAAGGGTTACTTCATCCAGTCGTTCCACAGAGTGGTGCGCCTCAGCTCCACCTGTAACAGGAGCCACCAACAGCACGCCAAAACCCCTCCTTTCAGCGTGCTGTTCAACGAGCACAGGCACACTACACCTCCCAGCATGCCTGAGACAGGGAGTCTCTGCTCCACCCATCACCACCATTGACGGACTGAAATGCAGAGCCAGGCCAGGCCGGCACAGACAGTCAGCAGAGGTGCGTTTGTTTTTATAGAAAATTTTATTCAACATACATTTTCCAGCAAAAAGGCAATATACAGGAATAGTTGTCGTACACTGCTGCTACACTGAGGATTTAAACTGGAAAAGTTCAAATGACGGTGTGATTCTGCAGGTACTGCACGCTTTAACAAGACAGACCAATGCAGTTAGTTTGGAAAAGAAAAACAATCCAAATGTAACAGAAAAAAAAATAAACTGTCAATGGTACATCAGGAACGCAAAAAGAAAAGAAACCTACACACAAGAAATATGAACACCTGGCTCCTTCTGTACCTACAACAGAGGCGTGTTTGTCTTTAATTTTACACGTTCATATTTTTAAATATACAATTCTTAAATGTTGTCTTTACAGAGCCAGCTATGCGCTATAGGGGTGCATTCCATCTGTGCTTCAAAGAAAAGAGAAAATAAATTCATCAGGCGACTCTCACAATGCTGGTTTTTGTCTCTACACAATCCTCAGCGCAGTGACTGCTCCCAACCACCAGGAGGCGACAGTCAGGGGGGGGGGGCCGAAGGGACGAGCCTGTGTGTGTCTGTGCGTGCGCGTGTTCAGAGGAATGACATGAACGTCCCGTGTGTGTTCCTTTAAAGCAGCCGGTCCTGAGAGACACAAAGTGCCGACGTTCCAGATGAAATACAGACAGACCTCCTCAGTTTCCCATTTATTTAAACAGATGCTGTTTTTATTTTATTATACAAGATCTGCAGAAAGAGACAAAAATCCACTTTTTCCTCCAACCAAACTAAGTGAGAAAGAAACGAGTGTAAACTTGGAAATACTGGTTTTTGTTGCACTACAGGACGGGAGCAGAAAACGCAGAGAAGCCCATCAGGGCGGCTCCCTCCTTCAACGTCACGCTGAGCACGCAGCAGCGTGACGCCTCTTCCAACAAACCTTTATTTAAAAACAACCCCCACAAATCTGAAAGGAAAAAAAAAACCGGTGAGTGGAGAGGATCCTTTTCTATTCACCTTGTTCTCTTAAAATCCGATCTGAGCTCAGAAAGCAGGCGGGCGACAGGAAGCCAGGAAACAAACGGCCTCAGACACAGAGAGGCCGTTAAAAAAATAAAATGTACAACAGAACAGACAGTCAGGAGGAGGTTGGTGCAGTTTATTTTGTGGTAGAAGAAGAAGAATCCGTCAGCTGCAGCGAGATCCGTTTCACTGGAGACGTAGTGCTGTGTAGAGCTGTGGGTGTTAAAAGTGATGAATACACACACATACGAGCACACACCCACACACACTCACGCGCGCGCACACACACACACGGTTGGTTACAGTCTGTGGTTATGGTTTGTTAGAGTAGGGGGAGAGGAAGGCGGAGGATGAAGAGGACGAAGAGGAGGGCGGGCTGCTTTAGTTGTGGATCTTGATTGCTTTCTCCAGGTAAGTGTAGCGGCCTCTCTTTGGAGCTTTGTTGAAATGATCCAAGCCCAGCCAGGGCCGCGGGTGGGACATGTTACCTGAGGGGGGGACAGGGACACCGGTGACAGAATGTCCAACAACAGCATAAACACACACGCACGCTCCTCCTCCTACCACAACATGACTGAAGAACCTGCCCCCTGGTGTCAGAGTGAGGCAGCTGCTGTGTTTACAAACAAAACGCTAAAATCTGTCGGCTACACCTTCAATGAGCTACACCTGGCTGCAGCTGGTTGGTGTAACACTGACCCATGAACACACACAACCCCCTGCAGCAGAGTTTTTGGACCCGGCCATGTCGGAGGGGGATAGATAACCGACAGACACAGGCGAGGAAATACAAATATGTTCAGATGCCGACAGGTCAGTGTTTGATGTTCTATTAGCTCCACCAGGCGCTGCAGCTCACTGCGACTCACACACATGCAGCTCAATGTCGGTCCAACATTCGGTACAGCAGCTGTGTATGTTTGTGCCTCTAATATCCTCTGTGTTGTGTTTTCTTTCTACGTCTGACCCCCCTCAGGGACCCGGAGACGCTGCCTGCTCCTTTTAGACAGAGCAGCGAGCTGGAATAAAGGTGTGTGTGTGTGTGTCTGTGAATACCTGGCTGTGGTTCAAAGTCCTTCAAGTTGACCTCGTACTCGTCCTCAGTGATGTACTGATGCCGGCCCATCATCACGATCGCAAACTTAAACTGAGAACACACACAGACACACTGGTTATCTCAGCAGGCGGAAGCCGTCTCTGTGAGAGTGAGTGAATTGGGATGTTTTACCTTCTCAAACTCCTTCTCCTGGATGTCCAGCATGGTCTGGATCCTCCTCATCACCTCCCGAAAGGACTCGCCCTGCAGAGGACAGACAGAGAGTCAAGCTCAGACAGCAGGGGCAGACGAACGGTCACACACTGAAACACACACTCACCTGTCTGATCTTGAGCAAGAAGGGAATCCCAAAGGTGCCAAAGACTTCCTTGTGGAAGTGAGCGACAGGGATCAACATTTCACTGTCTTTGTCCAGGTCCACCTGGTCCAAAGGAATCTCCTGCAGGACACAGAGAGGACAGGTGAGGTCCAGGACGCCACAGGTTAACACACAAACTGTGGCTCTGCTGACCTCTGCTGGCCAAAGGTTTACCCACACTGTACTGATGTAGCAGTGCAGTGTGTACACACACACACACACACTCACCTCTATTCTGAAGGTGCGGCTGGCAGCAGGAGCTAAACATTCTAGCAGCTCGTCCTCCTGGTGAACTCCGATGATTTTATAGCTTACTATCTCTAACAGCCTGCAGAGGCACACACACGGGTTAGGGTTAGGCAGAACTCAAACTCAAGAGTTTATAAAATGAGGCCTGTGTGCGAGCATGCAGAGGGTGAACAGCTCATATTTACATTTCGAAATACAGTAAAAACAGTTCAACCAAAAACACACTGCAGACTGAACAGAGCCTTTCTGCCAAGTGGCCCTGAACCCTGCACCTGACAAAGAGTTAAACTACACCAACACAGAGCTCACACACCTGCTCGTCAGAACGTACCTGAGCTTCTCTGAGCCTTTTTCAGACAGCTCCACTGCCTTTTTACATTCTTCCAACAGGTCCCGCACACAGCCATGTTTGTCAGGGTAGAGGGTGATCTCCTGCAACACACACACATATGGTTCACGTCTCTGTCAGTGTGTGTGCGTGTGTGTGTGTGTGTGTGTGTGTGTGTGTGTGTGTTACCTCCTCTCTGAACTGACTGTTGAGCCATATGGATTTAAAACTCCTCCTGTTCTCAAAGTCTGTGATCTTCATCTTCAGCTGTTTGGACCATCAACAACAAACAGTCACATCAAATCCACAAGAACGACACTGAATGACATCAAGGTGAAGATCAACATCAGAGAGACAATCAAACCCCCGAGGAGGCTGACTAACCTGCTGGTAGTACAGCTTCTTGGGCTGCCGCGGTTTGAAGAACTGCAGCAGGTCCCGCAGCGTTCCCTCATAGTTGTGTCTGAGAGGATTCCCTGGACCGTCCCTGTACCTGGCCACCACACCACCAGGCAGGGGGGGAGGACAACAAAGGGGAGGGAGGAGAAAAGCAGGATAAGACAGGAAAGAGGAGCAGCCAGAGAGGGAGGAGTAACAGGAAGACAACAAAGACAGGTGGGAGGGGGACAGGTTACGCAACATTTCTACTGCAAGTAATCAAACATGTGAAGGAGCATGCGAAGGTACACACACATATGAAGCTTTTTAAACTAGGAACACAGCAAAATATGTGTATCGTGTGTGTGTGTGTGTGTGGATGAGACAAGCCTCCTACCCCTGTGACTTGAAGAACTGCAGCAGCATGGGGTCTGTGTTCAGCCTCTGTGCTACCGTCTTGGCCACCTGACAAACACAAACATGGTGGAGTGCTGAGGTTTAAATCACACCAGGCTGAGGACTGCCCAGGTTTAACCCACAAAGAACCCATACACGGCATACCTGAAAATAGTTCATGCGGTTGGAGAGCGTGACCACAAAGCCGGGGTCGTTGTGAATGGTCTTGTCACAGAAAATGACGTCCACCCGGTAGTAGAGATCCCGGAAGTAGTCCTTGGCTGTGGGCAGCTCACTGCTGTCATTCTCAGGGTCGTCCCTGTGGGGGTGGAGGTAGGAAACATTTCTAACCAGGAACCTTCCAAACATGTGCACACACACTTCTCGTAATGTCTCCTCCAGTCTTAGTTTCATTTCTCTGTTCTGTCTGCATCAGTTTGATATCAGGGATATATGTGGCTGCTGTGGAGAACTTAGCCGACGCCCTGCTACTGTAAAGACGACCCTCATCTACCCTGCAGCAGAAAACATGTCTGAGCTCACAGTGAGGGTAAACTCTGTCAGCGTCTGTGCTAACGGACAGAATATCACCGTTTCTCCTATGGGGATCATGACATTTGTATTCAGCACCCCCATGTCCATGTGTGGACCAAAGCTGTCCAGAGACAGACTCCACCAGCTGTCCCTGCCTGGTCTGCTCGCCCCTCCTCTTCCTCCTACTGCTGTCTGAATCCTCTGACCTGTCAGCCGTTTTAAAAGTCCACCATTAATCTACGCCGTCCATGACGAGCATGTGAGAAATGTGGAAGTAGGATTTCTGGTTTGAGTCCACCGGCTGACAGTCACACTCACTAACTGAAACACAAACGGCGACTTACTTCTGGAAGACAATGATGTCCCCGTCCATGAGCTCATCCAGGGCCTTGTCCAGAGAGACGTCATAGTCCTGTATCCGCTCTGTTAGATTGGGCTTTACTTCCTGTGACACACAAAGCATGAGGGGAAACCTGGTCAGCACAGGACTCAGTGATGTAAACACAGAACGCTGTGAGTTTGTCCTTCAGAGTGTGAAGGCTGAGTCAGTCACCTCATAGAGGATAAGGCTAGTTTCCTGCTGAAAGCCTGCTCTCTCACACATGACTGGCAGCAGATCTCCTGGAAAAACACAAAATTCACTCTTCAGACTCCAAACGTGTTACTGCAGACAGACACAGACAGATGCTGACAGGCACTTACTTATTTTGCAGGATATAGGTGTGTAGATATGTCCACAATAATTTAAGCTTCTGGTTTTGGGGTCATACATCTTTAAGAACAACATGACATCATCTGAGGAGAGAAGGTCAGTCAGAATACAGTTCAGTTCATCTGAACATTTTAAGGAGCTGCACAACAAGGATGGTCTCAGTGAACTGAGATTAAACACTGATATTCTGTTTAAATGCTCCACAAACACAGAGGAAGGTGGACACTTACAGGTAATACTAATCCTGTGTGAAGAGATCGTGAGACATAATCTGTGTTCACACTAAAACCTCTGGTGCATCCGACTGTTTTTCTTGGGTGGAGGGGGCGTATGAGGAGTTCTGCTCACACTTCTTGTGAAGTATGAAAAGTCTAAAATGGTCGCACTCTACAGCCCTGCATATCCCACGGCCACTTTTATACAGTACAACAAAGGAAGAACAGTAACAGAAACATGGCTCTGCTTGGACTGAAGTGAAGTGACACTGAAGGTAATGTCTGAGTGAAAACGGACCTACAGAGAGAGGAGGACCTGCACAGGAGGACATGAGTGTGTAGTAGGCCTGGCTGTAATGTTACTGGGTGAGTGATAAAGAACTTACGGTCTTTGTCAAACTTGGGTAATGTGGCCCCGCTGGCTGCCATCTCTGGATCCACAGTCTCCAGAAATATTGTCCAGGGGTTCTCATTGTCACTCAAGTCAATCATCTGAAACATTAACATCATGTGTAAGTACAAAGGTAACATGGTGTTTATCCTCCATATAAAACAGAGTATCATTTCATCGCATGTGTCGTAAGAGTCGATGCAAAGCAGCTCTTAAACACTGAGGAACAGCTGGCTGAGTTCACATGTACCTGAACACTGCTGGCTGCGTTTCCCTTGACTCTTCTTACTTATTAAAATGGTTCGTGTGAAAGGACTGCTACATTCATACTAAGGCTGAATGTGATGCTGACACTGCACTGATTATTATAGTGGAATTCATTTACATTTGGGGTGGTTTAAATTACACATTTAAAATGTGCTTATGGGATGGTTAGAGTTCATCAGATCATGTAGGACATTGCTGGTTTGAATGTTTAGAAGAATCAGAACTCCGAGTACCATCTGGCCCGAAGCAGAAAAACAAAAACACCTGAGAGCCTCCGACACTCTTCTGTGATCAGGTTTCAATCCACCGCCTCACCAACTGTGTTCCCAGTATGTGCACGGGACAGAGATTGTTTACAGGTTCTTCCATCAAGTTTGTTTTTATAAACCCAGACGCAGACACTCACCGACTTGTTGCAATCGGCCTCGTAGTCGAGCATGGCGGGTCGCTTGGTTCCGTTGCTGCGGGCCTGCATGGGCCACAGCCTCATCTGGTCCTGTGGGAAACCCTGCAGAATGTCAATATGTGAGTTTCTCTCAGATTTTACTCTCAGGTTTAATTTACAGCATCATCAAGTCTGTTATGTCCTCATTCATCCAGCCTCACGGCATGGCCTGTTGTTGATCAAAGGGAGGATGAATGTTGCTCTTCACTGCTCACTGGCTGTTGGACTAAACATGGCAGGCAAACAGGGAAGTCAACAAGCCTTGGAGGAGGCTTGATTTTATTATTTCAGCATGAGTCCTCCTCAAAAACTGACTAATTCATGCTGTACTCATTGTTAGAAAACTCAATTCAGCGATGACCAATTAAAGCAACAAACATTACAGCTTGGGGTCTCACCATGGTCTGGGAGAGGTTTTGGACAAACTCTTGCAGCGTGGAGCTCTTCAGGACCTTGAAGACTGTGTACTTCACCTTCTCCTCGTCATACATGTCATTGCCCTGATGACCACAGAACTGGTCCTCTGTCACCATCTGCCAGAGGAAGGAGGTGAACAACGTCAGTGACTGAAGAACTGAACTGTAGACAAAGAACACTGGCTGCTGTGGAACAACAACACGATGCAGACAGAGCTTCAAAAGTGTTGGTTTTTACACCACATCATGTTCCTCACCAACATTTAACTGTTGTTTTTAATCACCTCAACAGAGGAACGCAATGAGGAGTAGCCTCAACGCAGACTTGACCAAATGTCACTGATGGGAATATAAAGGTAAATCATCATGTTGCTGCTTCGTCTTCTTCTCAGCTTGACCGCAAAATCCCACTCGGAGCACCAACCTATATGCGTAACACTGCAGAGGAACACGTCTAACCTGAGGAAACCCCTGATAAAATGCGACAGCCTGGAGGCAGGTTCCCTGCAGCAGCTGCAGCACAGCATCCAGAGGTGACTGAGCTTTTCTGTGTTGACAGTAGCAGAAGAATGAAACAGCATTCCTACCTGGACCTGCATGTAGAGGTGAGCCTCCTGGCGTTCCTTCCTCTTCTGTGCCTCCACCCTCTTCTCCTCCTGCAGACGCTCCACCAGCTGCTGTGGGATGTCCACGTCTGTCATCGGTTGGAGCACCTCACCTGGGACACAGAACAGCACAGGTCAGAAGAACCTAAGACTGTCAGAGTCGGACTCGGATGTGAGACGGTACTCACTGAGCTTGGACTCGCGGATGTAGACCAACATGTAGGCGTTGGTGCAGTGGCGAACCGAGAGGTCGTCATCGTGTCCTCCATAGTTGTGTTCTATGGCCTCCTCCTTGGTGCACCGTGACACGACGTCATCATCAAACTTACACCACTGCAGAGAGGCGACACGATGAAGACAACTGAACAACAACCCTTCATGAAAAACAGCATTTCATAATAACTGCCTTCGTTCAACCTGTCCATCCATCATTAATAACATCAACACAGATCTATTAAACATGTGAGTTAGGGCCTGAACATCAGGCGACACTGTGTTAAATCATTTATTAAATATTACTGCAACATGTTTTAGCTACATAACTAGTGACCCTGATATTAAACTGAATCTCAAATATGTTGAAATTGGTGAAAGGTGCAGAATAAAAATTGTTCTCACGATTGGTTCTTTGACACTCACTTTGCCGTCTCCTTTGGGATTAAGATAGACGACGTAGTGACCGCCATGGTTGTCCCCACTGTGCACGAGCACTGCGTGAAGGATGTAGTTGGCTGGGTCCTTGGAGTCTGGCTTCTGAAGGAACTCATCCAGAGGTAATTGATCTGGAAACTCAAACCTTTCAAGGGGAAGAAGCAGCGAGGACAGACAGAGACAGAGGCAGAGAGAGAGAGAGAGAGAGAGAGGTGAAGGGATGCAAGGATGAAAGAGGCAGAGGAAGAAAGGGGTAAAATATGTGGTGACAGGAGGGGGAAGAACACAAAACAGACAATAAGCAACAAATAAACACACAAAAGAAGCTCAAGCAGGTTTCAAACAAACTGCCACCCTGAGTGTGTGTGTGTGCATACACAAAGCCCTCAGAGGGCAGGTGCCTATGGCACCATAACAAGGATGACTCAGAGGTTGTTGAATTGAAGGAAAATGATCTTCTTCAGTGTGTGTGTGTTCTGAAAGTGTCACAGCATGCCACAGGACTATGAAACAACATTAAAAAATGCCATCAGGAAACAGTCTGTGTGACTGAGGGACTGCTCTGTTAACCTGTTGGTACTGTGTGCACCTGACCTCCTCTATATAACTATATATATATAAACATTTCAACAGGACAGAGTGTGTCTGCATGTACCTGTCATTAATCTTAATGTTTTGGTCGGTCTGTGGGTCATACATGAACCTCATCAGCTGCAGGTGAAGGATGGGAGGGAAGGTGAGGAACTTCACTCCTTTTTCTGCTTCCTGCAGAGTAAATGTAAACACGTCAGGGTTCTGGTCAGGACATCCCGTTCACATCCATCCTCCAGCAGCAACGCTCTCATTTTAACCAGACCTATGGATGCCACAGTAACCACACTTCTCTCACCTGCAGTCCATGCTCTCCTGCATCGTATTTGTTGTCACCATCTAACTGCTCGGTTGCAACGTAATCTTTGAACGACTCAAAGACTGGAAATAAGCAGAGAGCACGAATGAAATCAAGACAACATCCAAACTGACAGCAAACCAGTGAAAAGTGAAAAAAAACTCTCTGCAACTCACTGTTCTTCTTTCCTTTTATGCTAAGTTGGATGTCATAGTAGTCCTCTATCCGCTCTGACCGGTAATCCACGTGCTTACACTGGATGTATGACTGGAGAGACACACACGCACAGCCACACACAGAGGTCAGACTGTATAACACAACAGGCACAGCCTATTATTTCTCACGTCTTGATTTAACCTCCCGTCGCTTTTTTGCACTAGTTGAGCCTACTTCATGTCATTTCTGTGTCACAAAATGGACACTGAGCAAAATAAGCTTCTGTGTGGTCATATGATCAGAACTAATAAGAGTGAACAGGTAACGTACCACCATCTTTCCTCTGAAGAGCTTAGGGATAGTTCCTTCCACACAAGTGCCTTTCATTTTGTTCTCCACATTGTCCAGGAGCTGCAACATGCATCAAGGATGTAATGTAATGACATGTCAGTGAGTACTTGGTGTGTATTCATAAAGAGTCTATGAGAGAACTCACCACTCGGCACAGCTCCTGTACATCATGCTGCATGAAGCTATCTAGTGTTTCCCACCTTCATAAAAGACACACACACACACAGTGGAGAGTTAGAAATAATAACCACATGAATGTGTTCGGTAACATTTGTATTATTATAATCCAAACATCAGGATTACAAAACATCCTAAGAAGCCGTTGCTGGCTTACCATTTTCACAGGTTGGCTGTCAGAAAAACAAAAACTTACCCAAAGGATTTGGTGAGTTTCTTGGTGCCGACAGGTTTGTCGCTGTGCTGCAGCTCGTAGAAAACCCTCTGCAGAGCCAGGGGAACGCTCTTGGACGAGTCGTCTCCCTCTGTGGGCATCATGTACACCGCCTGGGAGGGGGAGCGGAGGATTCACAGCAGGATTACCACTGAGGCCAGAGGGATGTCTATCTGATTCGGTATTCTAACACATCTCAGAGCTTTATGTTCATGTGGTCAGCTGAAGGCAGTCAGCCAACAGGGACAGACATAATGTAAACTTTATAAAAGGAAAACATGCAGAGATGGAGGCGTACCCGTCGTAGCTGGTTGGTGAAGAAGAGCGTCTGAAGCAGGCTGTTCATGTAGCAGGTTGCTCCCTGGTTCTTCAGGCCCACGTAGCCTGTGTGTTTCTTAGAGTCCCAGCTGGTCACAGAGAGAAAACACACGGACACAAAAATCACAACATGAACACAGACGGGGAAAGAAAACACAAAACAACAACGTACGCCACTCCGTGAGGAGCGTCCGCCTGGACGTAGACTTCAAACGTGACTTTGTCATCATCAACGAAACCCCTCTCTGGATCAGTCACATCCTGAAACACAAAACCAAAACGCCGTCATCATCCATCAGGCCGGGCTGAAGTCAAAGTGGTTTATTTAAGGATCTTGTCCCTTTTTCCTTCATGAACACCGTTTCTGTACTCACACTCCAGGACATGAAGTTGGAGAAACCCCAGTCGTTCTCCTTGTGGAAGAACAGGTGACTGATCCTGCGGCTGAAGGACTTCTCATCATCTTTGTAGTTGATGATCTTCAGCATGGCCTGTGCGTGGCAAGACCATGACCTAAAACACAGGTTTACAACATTTTAATGAATGACATTATCATTTGATAATGATTTGTTACATCTATGAAGAACCACAAGACCAACAAACTGTGCAAGAAGGCTGGTTAAAACTAAACGTGTAAAAATGTATAAAAGAAGGTTTGTAATCAGTCGATCAAGATTCTCATTCACCCAGGTATTTTTTTATTTCAGTTTGGAGCAGAACACCCGTTAGAGCTCCTTTTAGACATGCTGTTGCTCCTCACAGCAGGCGTAATCAGTTGTATCTAATCAAGCGGTGACAACTGACATCTGGATGTGAAAGGACCCACAGCTTCCATCATCAAGACTATCTGATTAAAACACACAGGTCTCCTGACTAATGAATGAAGGATGTGAGAGTTTAAAACAGCTGAGAGATAACATGTCATAATTCGTAGAGAAGACTGAAGCAGGGCGTCTGGAGTCCAGCAAAAACATAAACAGACACAACAGAGACTGGTGGTTCATGCACAGCTTTGCAGCAGAGTTACCAACAACACTCATTTAACATCTGGGCCAGTGTTTGCCAGAGGGCAAAGAAACTGGAAGATGGTTTGACTGATGTGCACAAAATAGACGCACAAGGTGGTTCTCTGCAGCACAGGCTGTGAGGACATACGTTTCCAGTGCCGGCTGTCACCTCTGTCAGCACCTGAGCTGTGCTGAGGCTTCAGTCTGATCAGAGTTCATCCAGGTGAAGCTCTCAGTATTTTTACAGATTTTACCACAGCTTTTATTTTTTACCGTTTAGATATGATGTGTAGTCACCTCAGCAGTGACAGCTTCTTGCACTCACTGATTTGATGTGAAGGAAATATAACGTGTTTATCAAAGTGGCAGCTTAGTGAGGCTCAGCAGACAGTAACCTTAAAACAAACATGAACACCCCTAAATGCTTCATTGACAGTCTGAGACATGATGCTGTCCACAGAAGCTCTGGTACTGTCAGTACCCCTAATATGTTATAAAACCTGTCACACTTACGTTGAGTCTGACTCTGCATTGCACTGTAGGAAGAAGCCCACGCTCTTCTGGTGTGGCCGGTCCGGATAAAACCGTGGCATCACCATTATCTTCCAGGGAAGGTTCCGGACGAAGCAGGACGGGCTGAGCACCGACTCACTCAGGCGGCTGAAGCGCTCCACCACAAAACGAAAGGTGGCCTCTGACCGCCAGCTGGTGTCTGAAGGAAAGAAATGGAGGCCAATTAAACACCAATGCAACACTTCCACTTTGTACAACAGTACAATTTGTGAAATGTGTGCGTCCTCACCATCCTCCATGTCCTCCTCTGTATTGTTGTGTCCATCTGCCATGGCCACGTTACCATTGATCACTGGGTTGGCTGGGATTCTTGGAGGGTCATCAGTGTCCCCAGCTACACAGAGAGATACGATATAATCACACTGAATGGACAGCAGGACTCTAACACAGACAGCACACTGGATAATTCTCCCACCACAGCCAATGACACTCAAAAGAGTTTACTTTAGGTCACTTGTAACATCTGAACACTGAAGCGCTATTTTTGGGTGTTGCAATGGTCTTTGGATCTGCTTTACTGGGAAAGCCCTGCTTGGATGCGGCGACCAGTTTTCACTCCCAGTCAGAGAGAGCCAAATAGAAAAGAGAATGTGTGCGAGTACGCCTATAACAAAGACCATGAAGCACAACAGCAGGCTGGGTAATTATGGATACAATGCAGGATTAAGCTGCAAGTCATTGCTCAAACAAAACACACGCGCACAGAGGATAACTATGATCCCAGCTGAATCAGACAGCTCCAGCACAGGACCATCATTCAAAACAGACTGACGACAGAATCCCAGCAGCTCTCAGTCAACATCAGTGAGTGACTGAAACCTGCCCGGGTCCTGAGACGATGCCAGCCTGGAGGGTAACCGTCCATCTCTCAGACTGTGCTCCTCGCCTTCCTCCAGGCTAACAGACACACCGGTGTGATGTGTGTGTGATTCAGCAGGTAACGTTACTAACAGACTCCTCCTGCAGACTGACCTCGTTTCCCAAGTGGATTACACCCTGCTAATGGTGTCTGTCAGTCAACTCCATGACAAGCGCTTGTCCTGCCCACTGTGTCAGTCTATCCTGTCTGAGAAGTATATAACGACTAATGCAAGAACTCATTTTGTTCATAAAAGTGATAAATATGGTTCTTAAATGATCCATATGTAAGCTTTATAAAATTCTTTTCATTCGAGTGAGAGGTTTTAGGAAAAAAAACATTCTAATCATTCCTAATCTTCTAAAGTTCACAGCCTCTGGACTCAAAATGGCAAATGAAACTTCATCGTGCTAAATGTGTCCTGTGAAACAGCGTTATGCTGAGCAAAGAGAAAAACAGCTCCAGATGTGTGATTAGCACACATCAACAAGGTGATAATGGCCAAGCTGATCCTGTTACAATGACTTGGCACTGAGGGACTAGAATGCAGTTTTGGGCATTAGACCACACTGAGCTGTGTTCCTGGACCCAAACTGGATCACTTCAAATGGAATGATTAAAAAACTGACCCAGCTAATTTGACGTGAATCCTTCCAGAGAAACATTTAACAAAGATGTCTTTGCAAAAAAAAAAGGACAAGGTCTGTATTGTATTAATTGTCTACATTTTTGGAGAGCTGAAGGCGTAAAAGATGGTCAGACTGTTTGGCTTCAACAGTCAATACATTTAAAGGCACAGTGATAGTCTGAAGCTAAAACACCAACTGAACTTGAACATGGACATATACCAACTGAAAGAAGAACCAAAAATAGAGGCTGGTATGTGGATTGTGTACCACTGTGTGTAAACAGGAATATTCCTTTTCATTAGCTGTGTACGCAGCTGAGTAGGAACATGTTCCAGGAAAGCAGTGAAAGCAGGAATATTTGGAGCATATGAAAGTAATGAGTGGTCTTAGCAGGTAATGGATGAATCTTACTGCTACTGTGTTGATCCTCACAGCCTTAAAAAATATGTGTGTGTGTGTTGTAAGCAGCAGTGGGAGAAAGTGAGCAGTTTATTATGTCAACTTGTCTTCACTGTCCTTTTAAGGCTGCAGTGCACTGAGGGAGAATCACGAGAAAGTCTGCTAAATGCACCTGCTACCACTGAGGCCATGAATCAGGGAGGAAATCCCCATGTCATTTGAGGATAGATCTATAAATAATACGTATTTATGATAAAAGGGAAGGGTCTGGATATCCAGCAGCAGTATGTGTGCTAACAGATAATAAAATCAGTAAATGACGCAGTGAGGCTGAGGCTCCCAGCAGCCTCTGCTCGGGCCAAAGTTGACATCAGTATAAACTTGATAAAAATGATAGTGCTGCGGGTCTCTGTTAGTTTCAAACTTGCCATGCGTGTACAGGCCTGGGCCTGATTGCAAATCGGACTAACAAAAACACAGATCATTAAAAATGGCGAGCTCCATGCCTTTTGCTCCTCCATACAATGAAGCAGCAAATCCCCGCGCTGCCCCTGTGCGGGCCCAGCTTACCGCAGAGGCGACCGCCAGCGCCGCCACACCGAACAGACAGCGCGGCGTAGAACCAGAGCTACCGTGCAGAGAAATGACAAAAATCATCTACACTGGATGTTTAATAGTGTCATTGTTTATTCGGGACATGCTAAACATGTTAAACCGTCGCCACTCTAGCAAATGAGGTCTGACGCATCTGCGTGCCCGTTAGCTACCTAGCAAACACTAGCCACAGATTCATCCGCAGGCCTTTATTAGCTAACATTAGCTTTAGTGCCAAACGACAAGCTAGAATTAGTGCTAAAACGATAACAATATTCAAGAGCTGTTAATAATACGGGTACACGGGACATCGACACGTGTAATAAAAATGTAGAGGAAATGTGAGGAAAATATCAGAGGCCTAACGAGCAGCAGACAACTCTAACGATGCAAAATACAAGCCACCATTTTGGAACGCCACACACCCCCTCCGTGAGCATTAGCTCAGCAGCTAACTAGCATGCTAGCTAACGAATCAACGTAACGAAGTGGGCCTTTGAGCTAATTGACTAGCTTATTACCTGTTGGCTAGCGGCATTCTCTTCGTTTTACAAGCTTAATGATCACACGGGGTGACAAAACAGGTACTGTTGTAAAAACACTACCGCGGATGCAAGACTTTTTTAGAGCCGTTTGCACCTTTTAGGACCGAACTGGCAGATTCCAGATCCACAGAGCTACTCTGCAGACCCGCATTTAGCGTACAAGCCGTCGGGCACGATGCTAACACAACATCTTTTAGAATCTGGCGCAGTGTTACATGTCGAACTGTTATTAAGTGCTTTTATTTAATGATGCCGGTAACACGGACACAGATTATTCGGCTTTATTGACAGGACGGTCGCCTCGGAGGACTGCGGGCGCTCGTAACTGTCACAATCTACCCAAAGCAGTGTCAAGTCAAAGCAGCACGAATTAATTTACCCAGCGATGGATCCCCTTTAATTACCAGACTAGCAGCACCACTGTTTACATTCAGCTTATCGCTCATGAGCGGCCGAAGTGTCTGCGTGTTGACTGTAAACGGCGATGATTTGGCAAACTGCGCCGGATAATTTCTCACGAGCAGCGCGGAACGGTTTATTTACAGCTGCCGAGCAGAATGAATGATTTTAAAGCTAAATCTCGAACAGTGCGGTTGATCGGGACTTTAATGTGATCTGCACGTAACTGAATACTGTGCGCACACGAGGAGCATTACAAGTTCCATTTGCTTATAACGCAAAATGAGGTCAGCTCCACACAAGTATGCTGCAACGGACGCACAATCAGCAAAAATGCAACCGGCTACCCGAGCTAGCTCCGGGCCTCCATGTTTACTGTGATCTTGAGCTCAGCTCGCACAGATAAATCTTCGTTCATTTCTCATGCAGCTATTAAATTATGACATCGATGTTGTAAAGAGCCCGTCCACCCTTCGCGGGGCCGGTCCTTACCTTCCATCTCCATGTCCTCTGGCTCACTGAGCTGCTGCTCGCCGGCTTTCTGCTGCTGCTGCTGCTGCTGCGTGTGGTGGTGGTGGTTCATGTTGGCAGCTGTTGTTGTTGTGGTTGTGATGCGGTGCTCCCTACTATCTCTGTTACCCTCGACCTTGTCCAGGGTCTGCTCGGTGGGGAGCCGGGTTCTGGACTGCTGCTGAGGTGTGGTGGGATGCGGAGGTGGGGTGGACAGGTCGAGCCTCGGCGGCCGGGCCTGCTCTGTTGCGACCTCGGCCTTGTCCGCTGTCAGCGCCGGGGAGTGAGGAGGGGAGGTCGGCGGGGGAGCGGGTAGAGATACGCGGACGTATTTGCTCGCTATTCGCCCAATCTCGGCGCTTTTGGTGGGTGCGAGTCGCTGGCTGACGTTGGGGGTTGTGATGGATGGACCGGGGCTCCGAAGACGGAGGCCCGCTGAAATTAGCTAAATCAATCCGGCTTTACCCCGGGAAATGTGGGGCAGCAAGAGAACTCAGCACCTAGAGGGACAAATACCCCGTAAATAGCTAGCGCTAAGCTACCTGACACTCGGCAGCCAAATGGTTGTATAGGTACAACAATGAAAACAAAGGTTCATTTGCTAAAGACACGTTCAACAACTTTGCCTGCGATATCCCCAGTCCGTGTGCTCCTCCGATTGTCCCTCGTCTGGGGGAGAGCGGAGGGAAAAGCTATCCATTCAAACCAGTTTCCAATACGGAATAGCACTAGCGTTAATTTGGAAGTTCACGGAGACAAGAGTTGCCAGGGCCCGACATAAATCAGCTCCTCCAAACCGCCGCTAACGCGATAAACGACAAAACGCGGCACGTCGTTGCACTTCCAGCTAACCTCTGTCTTCTGGTGAGGAATGTGCCCGGTCATACAACGCTAGCTGTGCGGCGCTCGCCCCGCTCCTCCCGTGGTTTGTGATGTGTTGAGGTAAATCTCAAAATGGCGGTCGCGCTCTTCTCTTGAAATGTCACATCCGCATGGAGATCCAAACACGGGCCCATCCCCGGCCAAGTCCACATCCACGGAGCGGCTGTGTGCGCACAAACAGCGGGTTAAAAGTCACGGCAACACTTATTACAGTTATTACAGTTATTACAGTTATTAAACGGCTGGAGGGGATTTTACACACAACGCATGTCGTCCTAAAGGTGACTGTGGCAACAGGCCGCTAACTTACAATGACACGAACTGAAGTAACACTACATGAGTTTATTTACGTAATTTAGCACGTGAGATATTAACAAAAGTGAAAAATATAATTTTAAATAATCAGCATTCAAAGCTGATTTATTTTTATTGTTGATTTTTTCAGGGACAAAATAATTAAAAATGGATACCTAGCTGCTAAATAACACATATCAGTACATTTATAAGCATGTGCATTGCATTGATAGGGATTGATCACATATTAAATACATTTTTAAAAGCAACTTCTGTAGTGTTTGGCTGGTATTTAGGGCCAGTGTAAACTGGTTTCTGCTCCTGTTCTATTTCAGTTGCTGATGTTGTTGGTTTGATCAGAAATGACGGATGATTGGAACAAACCCCGCATCCGGTCATACATGTTCCAGCTAAACACACAAAGGCCAATGTTTCCATCAAGGTAATGAGTGTATGTTCTGTTGATGAAGCGGTTTAATGAACGCTGTTAACCAGCCGCTGTGGGACTGATCACACTCTGGCTCCATCTGCTGGTCTGTGGCAGGACTGCAGGATGGAGGTCTGACAGCTGGGCAGCACAGATAACAGCTACAGAGAAGAAGACAAGAACCAGCTTCACTCCGAATTTAAAAAGACGCGTGATCTTAATCTAATTTCTCAAATAAACAAATAAAAACTGCTGCAATTCAATGGTTTTATTTCTTTTACAATGTGAACCACATATATCATACCGACAATTAAATGTTAAGTATATAGATTAGCCATTTATTAATTTTTTTTTTTTTAGAAACAAATAAGTATCAGGAAACAGCTGATAATAGTGTTGGCTCCAGAGACACGTGGCATGAGTCAGCCTTTTGAAACAAAGTGGATGAAGGCCATGATTGGCTCAGGGAAGAAACAAAAACACAAAGTGCCCCCTCCATTGTAGCCAAACTGGTCGTAGCACTGTGGGGCTTTACGTCCTGTCAGCACACACACACACACACCTTTACCAGAAACAGCCCACTCAGCTGGAGTGTCACACAGTGTGTGTGTGTGTGTGTGTGTCTGGAGAAGAAAACTAAATATTCTGAATGCATCTGATGATGAGTGTGTGGACAGGTGGACAGCTCAGTCATCAGAACTGCAGCCAAGCTCCTGGTGGAGAAACATGGACGTCTCCTGTAATATTTGCTGAAGCTGCGCACAGCTTCTTCTTTTCCATCATCCATCTCTGCTGCTTTTCTTCATGTAGGAATATAAAAACCCAACAAATGAAATCTGTTACCAAAATATGACAAAATAAAAAACTTGGCATGCATCTAAAGAAACAAGAGAGCAGGCAGTAAAGTCTGATTTATGCTTCTGTGTTGCACCTCCGTGGAGCCTCCGCCATTGTGGGCATGTTTTCTTGTAAGTGCAAACACTCATCAGCATCAGGAGTCGGAGTGGAGCTCTTGTCTGTTTGCTTCTGATGTGGAGACTGAAACTGAGCGGATCACGTTGTAGCTGGAGGTGAACAGCACCTGTTGGTGGACTCCCTGCAGATCAGAGAGATGCTGGAGAAGATGGAGGCTGGACTTAGGTATTTGTCCAGCTACTGAGAGACACAGATGAAGAAAATACATGTTTTCAGGTGTTGCCATTTAAATGTGATGATTTCCTGCCTTCCATCTGTTCCAATTACAACGTGTTCCTCTCAGCACAGCAGCTGGAAATGTGAAGGAGGAAATGGCATGATGGCATGCAGACCCATGGAGTCCTGTTGTGGTTTCCGTGGAGGTGAATGTCAGGCTACGACGTAGGCTACAAGCATAAATCACGAGGTGGAGCAGACATAAGGGGCAGGAGAAGGAAACACCGACATCTCACAGGTGTTAACAACTCACTGTATCACTACAGCGACTCAAGTCCTTTACACTGTTAGCTTCATATGCTAAAGAAGGCCTGCTTGGGTTTATCTCCAATCCTTCTGACCTTAATCATAAATCAGGTCGATGCCAGCGTCTCCTGCTCTGCTCCTCTCTGAACAATAAAAGGCAACAACCATTTTGAGAACGATACCAGCCCCAGTCATCCATGGTATTAATGCACACGCTCCTCACACCAACAGAAACAGTCTGTGAGGACGTGACGCCCGATATCTGCCAGTCGTTTTGGGAAGGACCGTGAACACTCGCAGCGGGAAACACTCAGAAGATCTCTGCCATACGTGGGCTTGTTGCAGGCTACAACTGGAATACAATGGAAGAGCCGATTTGTTTGCATGAGTTAGAGGTGAAAGCTAAGTGCAAAAATCCTTATTGCAACTCATCAGAATCATCACACATAAAACAGCAGCTGCATTCATAATAAGACTGGGCTAAAGAAAGGGGGGTTTCTGAAGCTGAGTACACAAAGAAAATATTTCCTTTCATAATTTGGAACAACAAATAAACAAAGTGAGGAGAAATTAACTTGGCTATTGCTGCAGGGGCAACAAAACTACAACTTTAACACTGCTGGTTGAAAAACTAAGAAAGAAGGAGCTGAAGTTGGCTGAGGACACTGCGAGTGTCACTGGCCTGCAGTGGCAGAAGAGGCTGAGTGACGCTGCACGTGAGCTCCAACCAGGCCCGTCAGCTCCGACATCAACTCAGAGCGGTGAGCACAAAGTAACAGCAAGAAAAGGTGGGGGTGCTCCACAAAGCTGGCTCCAACATTTGGCGAGCAACTCAATCCACTGAGTGACAGGATTTGATCATGGCCCTCACTTCCTTATTAAGGTGGTGGGTGAGGATGGGTGAGGTTTGGAGAGGGAGGGGCACAAACGTGTCAAAGACCAAGTGGCTGTTTTCTGGTGACGCAGCGCAGTGTGTCCACACCGCTCCAGTCGTTGGTGAGTTCTTCGTCTCCTTTCCGGGGCAGCAACGTCTGAGGAATGTGTGATGTCGTCCAGACTTCCCAGCTACACACACACACACACACCCTCAAACACACACACACACTCATCAAGTGTTCTGATTGTACATCAGTGATTTGTAGTTATAGTGTTGGAAAAGAAGACAAGGAACAGACTCATTCGGCTGAGAGCCCGGTGTCTGTCTGTACATCTGTCCACAGATGCCACCATCCTGCTCGCCACCCCTGGCTGTGAAGGCGACCTCCCCTTGGCCTATACACACACACACAGGCAGGCGGCGCGTCAGATCATCCTGTTGCGTTTGTGCGTGGGGGAGTCTGTGATGACATCACTGCACTGGGTGGAGTTTCGTTTCCTGGCCCCTCCCCCACCAGCAGAGGCAGAGCCTGTAGAGTCCAGATGTAGAGCCATCTCCTCTGAAATAAAAGTGTTCAGATCGACATCCTGCAGCCCATTACGCCTGCTGCGGCACACCGGCCCAGAGCCAGAGGAACTGCCTCCGCTTGCTCCGCCTCCATTACTGCTGCTCCCGCTCACGTGTGTTGGAGAACCTGGAGCACCGGAGCGGACACTGATGCTCGCCATGGCACCGCTCAGACCTACAGGAGGAGGAGAAACAGACATTTGATGGAGATGCAGAAAGGTGTAATAAATCTTTGCTGGTTTAACTGTCGATTTAGGAGCCGCTAACAACGGTTTAAGTGTCAGCTGGAAAGTTACAACCCATCTATTATCTTAAGGGCTGCTGGACAAGCACATCTTGTATATCTTGAGGTCTTTTCCTAAATACATGAAGGAGCCAAAGGAATCAGGATTCATCTGCTCACATTTCATAGAGGTTTTGTTATTCAGAAGTTTGAAGCAAGGCGACTTCTTCATCTCTAAGGAAAAATCTCTGTGGCCTTGCTTCAAACCATCGAAGGAAAAAGACCCTTGATGACGGTTGATTGAGACAGTTCTCTTAATTGAATCCTCAAAATAAGAAATCTTCGATCAAATAAAGTGACACGGGCACCTTTCAAAGACCCGCTACAAGTTGGTTGAAGACTTCGTCTACGTCAACACAAACTTCCTGGTCTAGTATGGGATTGTATAAAAACATATTCATGTGTCTACACTGTTATGTGATATTAAAATGTTTAAAAGTAGTTGTAATGAGGAGGAGGGATTCCCTGACACTCTGACAGCACTTCACATCAGTCATCCTGGTACTCCATTTTGGACTTTTAGGTGTTTTGAAAATACTAAATAATAAATAGCTGCTTTAGAAGAACCTAATAAAAGATAAACTTTCAGAACAAAATGGTTTCACTCACCAATAAAAACAGTAAATAGTACAATGAGCTTGCTGTTAGCAAGAGTGCCTGTGACTTCATAAAGGAGGTGAGGGTTCCACATAAAAACACAGTGGAGCAAACGAATAAAGAAACACAGTCTTCTGAGTTTTAACCCAACACATCAAATCCTTTCGTTCCAACTGCAGTGAAATGTTTGTGCCTACAGAAAACTCTGTGTACCTAACCAAAAGTATAACTCATCGTTTATCCAAAGTCAAAAGTACTTCATACAAACATCGGTAGTCAAATCCAAAAGGTATGTGATGTCTGAGCGAGGAGACACTGAAACCGCTCCTGTAATTGAAACCTGAACATGATCACGTCTAACTTCAGTCCACCCTAAAATGGCCCCTGAAAAATGTGAAGCCTTTCACTTGAAGAACTAAATATTCATCTGCATTGACAACACAACAGACCCTGCAATGTCACTTAGGTACAGACGCAGTTACACTTTTAAAGACAACCTGTGTTCAGTTTGGCCAGATGTTCTCAAACACACATTGCAGGTGTCAACACAGTGAAGCCCTATCTAACCATTGGCCAATACTTACACACCCCATGCACAACATATCCTTATCTCTGAGCCACATGTGGCCGAGTACGACAGCTGAGGGACAAGCACACGATCACACACACAACACAGTGTCTCTCACTAACACACTGTGTGTGCTACCACGAGGATTCAGGTGGTGACAGTCTGTGTCACTGTCCGTATGTTAACAAACGTCAGTGGACTTATTAGAACCACACACACTCAGCAGTGAAGCTGCACAGTAAAAGATAATGTGTCATTAGCGGCTCTCAGCACAGACTGCTGCTCCACACCACGGTGTGGCTGAACTTTGCCTACCATGCAGTGCTATGGCCTCCCTGAAGGGCTGCAGGTCTGCTTCCACAGAGGAGCCGGTCTCAGCTGGCGAATTAGCCCGACTCGGGGCCACCATGGCCAGCCGAGTGTTGGCCCTGCTACTCCTGTGTGGTGGTGCCTTTCCACATAGAAAGCTGATGAGATCTTCCCGACGAATGGTTCTTCGACGCTTTTTCACCCAGGCCAACATGTCCTGCAATCCAGTTCCATCTGTTAGCGGATGTAGCCTGTACACAACAAATATAACAAGGAAGAATCGGAGGGTCGAGACGAACCTTATTACGACGCTGATGTCCGATCTGGATGCCCCGATCAAAGCTTCTCTGGTGGGCCTCCACACTCTCTGTGACAGTGGAACATTAACACAACACGTGAGCAAAAGTCAAAAACATGTGTAACTGTATTAGTGTCATGACTTGTACACATCATTAACTACTAGATTACTATGTAATCCTACTTTTTGTATCACTGGCAAATGACTGTTTTTTAACCCCTCGAGGAACATGTCAAAACAAGTCAGCCTTGTGACAGACGGATCAATATCTAGCTGTTGTGAGTGATAATGAGAATATCTGTTAACCATTCAACAGATCAGTCTGTCAATAAAAACGTCTACATTTCCAAGTGCAAAGACAGTCGATGTCCTCACTGATGGGATGAAGCACAGGTAAAAAGGAAGACGTGTTGTTACCTTTGTAAAGGTTGGTGACGGCTGTAGCAGCGTTCTGAAATGGCACCCACAGTGACAGGCCCTGCTGATGGCATACTCTGTCTGTAGGAGGAGAAAGGAAACAACGTTCAGATTCTAAACATGACATGAGGCTCCTGTGAGCAGCCAGCAGTCAGGGGTTGAGGTGAAGATCATTTTCAATCGCCATTTTGTCTCATCTACAATTGCAGGGACAGGGTTTGGCATAAAAATAACTGTCAGCCGGCGCTAGATGGCCAGCTTGGCAGCAGGTTGTTTTGAGTCCCGACACATGAACTTAACTGCCCTCTCAGCAGTAAAGTTGCAGAGCCATGTCAAACACAAGCTACCAAACATGGATTCACGTAACACGTCAAACTCCGCCTGTGCGAGCTGGGCTTCATTTTGACCGAGAGGACCACAGCCGCAGCAGATTGTACACAAACCAATCATTCCACAGCGAACCAATACTATCCTCGCCATCTTGTGATTAGAACACCAGCTAACAGCATACAGCGAACCGTGCGTCCGGAGCCAAGCGTACACTCACGATGTGTTTGTTTCCACTCTGTAAAGGACACTTTGACGGGCGGCCGGTGTAACAGCTGTGAACACTGACAGCTTACTGTCATCTGGGAATGTCGCGTAGCTACGTTTGTTGTTACCATCGCCATTTTGTAACTAGCCAGGCTAACGTTACATTAGCTCAGCGCTACTGTCTAACTTATTGTCAACAAGACAGCCTGCAGTCAAGAGTATTCACAATAACTTCAGCTACTTTAATTATGTTCCTCACTCTGACTATAGTTGTTTAATAACACTCGATACTTGATAAACACTACATTTCAGTTCATAAGTCATTTTTTTGCCACGGCATTATATCACCTAGCTAAATATAGCACTGTTAAAATCATCTGTAAATGATAGTTTCCAGTACCGGCTAGCTCGTTAGCATTCCACCCTGTGGCCAGCATTAGTGCTGTGAGGTACGTAGCCAGGCTGCTAACAGCTAGTGGCATAAAGGCGGACAGGCAGTGCCGCTCCTACCTTTGTACAACTGAGCCACAGCAGTGGCGGAGTTCTGGAAGAGATGCCACAGTTTATCCTGGTCGTTGTCGGCCTCCTCCTCGCTCAGCTCCCTCTGCTCCGCTTCGGCCAAACACTGCCGCTCCCATTTTGAGAACCAGTGCTCGGGTCCGTGTTCCTGTATCTCCGAGTCTCCGTCTTCCTTCTTCTCCTCCATTTAATGCGCCAGAACTCGAAGAAAATTCGATTTCAATGTTCAAATAGTTAATATATGGACACCGTGTGAAGAATTAAATGACTAAATACATGAATACTGTTACTGTATATTTCTGTTTCGCACTACAACATAACACTGCTACCCCTTCCTGCCATCTGTGAAGATAAGCCTAGCTAACTATTTCTCCTACTTGCCGACGTCGGGATATATATACAACGCAAACTATCCTGTTGTGCGGTTCGTCCCGCCCATTCCTCTAGATCTCAATGCTGATTGGTCACATGGACCCCGCAGGGCGGGCTTTGCATGTTTGCTCAGCGTGTGATAGGCTCTCCCACATGTCTGTCCCAGTATTGACACAAAAGAACCTCAGTGAAAATTCCCCACTAAAGCTTGCAAGAGAGTTCTGTAATGAAAACAGAATGTACAGTATGTCATATAGATAATATATAACTAGACGATGTTTATACATTTAAAAGACTTGATTTAAAACAACCACTTGATATTTAATAATAATGTTGGTAAATAGTAATATTAACAATAACTAAAACATACGGCGAGGTGAAATAAACAAATTAAAAAAGTAGTTATGATGTAGTTCGGTGTTTTTACCGCTGGATGGAGCCATTTTCATCAAAGGGCTGACGGCTGACTCGGTCATGTCAAAGGTGATGTGAGGATTTCTCTGGCTGAAGCATGATTTACATTCTGCTTTTTCTTCCCATATATACATAATCTATGAGATTTTACAAAATTTATATGAACTTAATACATTTAATTCCTCAAAAAACATGTATCTTTTATTTTCCAGTGTTTTTAATCTCCTCTTTGGTTGTCAAAATGTTCAGCTTCTGTTGTGTTGTCAAATGTCCACAGTAATGAATCAAAAATAAATGCTCTGTAAATTAGGTATTTTTAGGCATTTATTTATGTATATGTATCTGTTGTCAGCAACAACATTATTGGAAACATAACGAAATAAAACATTACATTAAATACTTTTTAAACAGTTTACATCAGCTAGCAAAATAAAGCACGCTAAACAGTGGGTGTGAACGGCGCAGCCACTGTCCTCAAAGAGCTACTGCTGTTTTGGTCCATGAGTGTTAAACATAATGAGCTCGTCCTTCATCTCTCCTCTTCATCCTGTAGCTGGTGTCAGACTGATGATCAGCAGCTGCACTGGCAGGAAAAACCTCACACTACATGAACCAGTTAAAGAGGTTCAGATGTACAGGGTCACACAGAGATTTGTCTGTCAGAATTTGGAGCTGCAAACCTGCACTCATTGGTGTTGCTGTGTCAGATTTTAGGGGTTGAAAGATGATGCTGTTTCAGGGCAGTGACACTTAGGACCTCTGGGAGATGAAGAAGAGAAGGTGACCTGTCACGGTCCGTTTGATTGGAACTTCTGATGTCTTACTGAACACAGGGTGGTCCTCAGATCTGACTGAGAGGCATAAACTTCTGGTAGTAGCTCTTTGTCACGTCGATCATCATGTCCTGTGTGCACTCTGGTAGCTCACCTGAAAACAGACCTGAGACACACACAAAAGGCAGGTGAGCGAGAGCTGACAGAGACGCTCTGTGTGTCTGTGTGTGAGAGAGAGAGAGCAAGAGACCTGGGCATCCAGAGAAGACGGTAAAAGGTGGCACCACTGTCTCGGGAGGAAGCACAGTGTTGTCTAAGATCTTACAGCAGTCCTTCAGCACACACCGGCGACCCTGAACACAACACAGACACTTGTGTCAACAAACATCTGATATTGAGGCAGAAGCTTCACTGGATGGAGACAAGTTTACATCTGACACATGCACAAAGTCTTTTCATTTGAATGGGGCCATGTAGGTTTAACCATCATTTAATTTTTTACCTTAGATGTTCAAATCTGATACATGTATTCCAGTCTATATTTGTATTTATTTAGCGCCTGCTTACTGTACTTCTGATTTGGATGTATATTAACACTTATACTCTGTACGTTAATCGTATTTAATGCAACTTGAAACCTCTGGCAAAGGAATTTCCTCCGGGATGAATAAAGTTTTATTATCTTGCTATAATGCTCCCAAACAGCTATCTATCCTGCGCTCATCCTCAACAACCAGAACAATGAAAACAATCACTGCAGTGTTTTTTAAAATCTGCTTCAGCACTATCAAACATGTGACTGTAGTTCATGAGTGTGACTGATCTGTGATAGAAGATTCATTTCTGTCGATAAAGACATAGTGGACAGATACAGATAGATGTACTTTATTACTCCTAGACTGGGAAATCTCACTCTTGCAGCAGCAATGTGCAGGCACACAGCACACTATATATAGACCTATAAAGATATAGAGAGAGAAATATGTAAGATAAATAAAAAATTAATTCATAATCTGATCTCACAGCTCAAACACACATCATTTTATCTAGTCGTAAACCTTGAAGCTGCTGCAGCTCTTCATCTGAACATGACCACCATGTGACTGTTTCTCCACAGGCAGAAACACACTGTCATCGCTAACAGGGTGTGTGTGTTTGATCCCACTCACTATAACACAGTTCTTGCCGATGTGGACGTAGGAGCCGATCTGAGCTGCGTTCACCACACAGTCTTCCTCGATGAAGACATGGTCTCCAATGTGCAGCGGGAAGAATGCCACGCTGCAGGGAACACAGACAGAAATGAGCTTCACACCAGCAGCAACAAACACTGAAACACACACCTTAGTGCTCAGTTAGCTACCATAATTATTAATAACTAATATTATTTGTGCTGCCGCAGTAATGGCTTCATCTCCCTCTGGGGATCAATACAGTCTTATCTTAATAACTGAATGGATGTTTACCCTTTGCTGAACTTCTTGAACGGAGGTCTGATGACGCTCCTGCTCTTCACCACACAGTGTCTGCCAACCCGGACGTTAGCCAGGTCCCCTCTGATGATGCAGTCATTCATCACGATGGTCTGAGGAGAATACAGACACACACACACACACACACACTAACAAATCAGTGTATTGTTCATAAATAACACGGCGGTTTGCTCTGTGTGCCATTACCTTTCCGTTCAGGACGATGTTCTGACTCCCACACAGCACCGACTGTCGGCTCACTTTGTTCCCGGAAGCCTGAAATAAAACAACAGCAGCAGTTGAAGCTTGCGTTAAAGTGTGTGTTTGTGTTTTTGTTGTTTAGCTGAACTAAGCACCAACAATGATGGGAGTTCATCCAACGCCCTGTTTATCCACCGCTAACAGCGAACAGCTAGCAAGCAGCCAAACAACAACAGACTCTACGACAGCTTAAATTGCGCACGTTACCGTCTCAATGTACTCCGCTTTGTTGTACAATATCTCGGACAGCTCCATGGCACCACAATAACACCAGAGACACTGATTAATGTCAGATTGTTTTAACTGAAGCCCTACTTCTGCAGACAGCTCTCCGCGATTGTGTTGCTGCGCAGACACGGAAGTGACGCCGCAAGACGCAGCTCATTTCGCTTATGCGCTTTTTTATTTTATTTTTTTATGTAGTTAAGTTAATATCGTATGTTTATAAAGGTATGCACGGCGAGCAAAATAACAAATATAACATATAACTAAAAAATAAAAATGTGTGCGGGGCGCATGCGTACTGCGGACTGACCCCGTTTCTTCTTCTACGCCTCCCACGCTGGTAGCTAGCAGTAGCTTTCCTTCATCATGGCGGCCCGTGTCCTGCAGCAGTGCGTCCGCTCCTTCGCGCGGCCCACACTGAGGCTTTGCTCCAGTAACCTTGTAGTCAGAGCCGCTGCCGCTCCGTCAGCTGCCCTCCACCGACCGCTGTCCTCTGTCGCAGACACTGGAAGGACGCGGTGGCTCGGACAAAACCGGGTGAGTGTCCTGTAACATTGAAGAGTCGTGGCCTAGCTGTGACCTACCGATGTCTTTCAAAGCTGCGCGGCACAGACAGGCGGCTGGAGGTTCACGGTGCCCAACAGGCGGGCTGTTTCACGGCCACTTAACGTGTGTCGATGTGACGGTCTGTGTGGAGTCCGGTGTGAGGTTTTATTCAGAGCACAAGGTGTTTTCTCCTCTGCTAGCTAGCTGTTAGCATCACAGTGGTGTTGTTGCACTTCACTGACCTGCCGTGTGGCTTCTCCAGATTACACTCTGCAGTTAAGTCCTGCTCATAATCACCTAATGGTGTAAAACACCGAGTTTCCGCTGTGCTGTAGACCGGAGGCTGTAAACTGTGCGGACAGCAGCTTGTTTTCATTGACGACTGAATGTTAAATCACTTGATGCTGTCAGCAGAGACTTCTGAGTACAGCTGCAGTGAGAGGATGATTAAAACCACCATGTGTGAAATTCAACATTTTGAATTTGATGATCTTCCTGCGTCATGTGTAATCTGTACTTCTGACGTCAGCAGCTGCCACACAGCCTGTCCAGTCTGTGGATCAGAAGGATCACCTTCTCCTGTCTCTCCTCTTCCTCAGACACCCCCTCTGACTGTACTGTGCAGACAGTATGGCGACCTGCCGCCCCTCACCTTAGAAAACATTAAAGACCGCGTCATGTATGTCCTGAAGCTCTACGACAAGATCAGCCCAGAGAAGGTGAGTCCGAGCGGCGCCCAAGATCATTGGCTCAGACGTGAAGCTGCTTTGAATAACGTGAGGATGAATCTGTGCTCCACAGCTGCAGACCACCTCTCACTTCATGAAGGATCTGGGTCTGGACAGTTTGGACCAGGTGGAGATCATCATGGCCATGGAGGACGAGTTTGGTGAGACACTCGTACCTGTCCCATAATAAAACATCCTTTGATTTGTAAAAACGGCAACAATCAGTCTTTCAGATTGTCCTTGAATGACTTTACTACACATGCGAGTTAATAATCGTCCAAAAATAAGAAAAGAAATAAAATTTCCATTAAGAAGATTCTGCCAAGTTCTGTGAGTCCAGTGAATATTCGGCTGAGTCATTTTCTGTGTTCAGGTTTTGAGATCCCGGATGCAGAGGCAGAGAAGCTGATGACTCCTGATGAGATTGTACAGTACGTCGCAGACAAGAAGGACGTGTATGAATAACCTGTCGGAGGTCAGTCAGCTGCCTCTCTGCTGCGTACGTTACTGATGATGTCACTGTCAGTACTGAAGCCTGTTTCCTCCACAGAGGGTGACCCCCACCTTCCTCCCCCTCCTGCACAGGAAGCACTTGCGAGGCAGAGGAGTGCTTAAACTGTTCCCGTGTGACCCGTCGGCTTGTTTTTGTGTCTGGCTGTATTTAATGAACATAAAAGTCAATTTATTAAACACACCTCTGTTCAGCTCTGGATCAATAAAGACTCGTGCTGTACGTCTTCGTGTCTGTAACGTGTAGCTGAGAAACATTCACTCTGCTGTAATAAACACAAAGCTGTCACCTACTGTCAGAGCCCTCACTCTTGCTTAAAGATCTGATCCCACTGGCTTCATGAGCAGTATGAGAAGTTCAGGGACATGTCAGGGATCCATGTAGACATGAGCTCATTCACAGAGGGTCTGTGAGCAGAAACAGTCCAACTTCACATGAAACACTGAAAATCAAACGATCACTGATTTATTGTGACATGTTTATTTCAAACACAGACCTCCCTGTTCACAGCGTCCATTAACCGTTTCTAACCCGTTTCTGATCGTGCATGGAGCACCTGGAACGTAAGCAGCTTCCCCCTAGGATCAATACATTCACACATCAGCTTCTAATTGTAAATCACAGCTGTGTTTTAAGGAATAACAAACCGGTGGTCTGAGCCACCCACACTGAAAATCACCTACATAGAGCAGAGGTAAATGAGGACTCGGCGAGGCGCTGCTGTCACTGTTAGTCTTTTATTGAGGGTTGTACCCAAGTTATACAGCTTTGTACGCTGGCTGCAGGAGCCAGAGGGTTACAAACAGTAATCAGTATACGAGTACAGCCAACAGAAGACCTACTATCTACTAACTCTACACCTTAGTACAGATTCTCTTAAGAGCACTAAAATCCAGAAAATAAAAGAATACAGAACAAACCAAGCAACAAAGGGAAAAAGATTAAATGAAACCAAACAGACAGACAGCATCAGAGGAGACATTCATTGTTAGAGCACACTGGAGTTGGTTTTTATACCTTGTCATATCAGGCGACTTGGTTTTTTTTTTTTTTTGTCAATTTTTTTTACCCATACAAATAAAGATTGTCCTTCAAAAAGTGCAGATTCCACCCAAGTTTAAAATCCTTAATGACCCGAGGAAGACGTGTGAAAATAAAAAGGTACTTCCTGTTTCTGTCTGTGAGAGAGGAAGACGCCCTCTCAGCTGATTATAGACACTGTACGCTTAGATTCTCATATATATATTTATATATTTCATATATAGTTTCAACAGTCTCCCAAAGCGATGTGCATATTAGGTTAACAGGTGATCCGACCACACGAATCTCTAGAAAACATGGTGGCTGTGTAAAATTTGCAGAGACAAACGGACTTCTTCACGTCTCCTGCTACAACTGGCCCGACGGTTGCTAGGTAATAAAGGTTTATTATTATTAATATTATTAGAAGTACGATTCGACGATGGCACGACATGTTTGAGGAATATTATTGGGAATTCCATCAGCTGTGTGTGATTTTTTTTTTTATTATTTTATTTTGTATTTTTTTTTTAGAGAAAGCAGAAACCCGAGGTGGACATGGAAGCCTGGGTTCAACACTCCACTGCATAGTCTCTCTGAGCGCCCCCCCCCCCCCGCCCCGCCCCGCCCCGCCCCCACATCTTTGTGCTGGTTAGACTAAAGCTTTTCAGGGTTTGTGTTCATACTAAATGTAAAACGACAAAGACAGCAGATTCTCACAGTTTTTATCTTTTTTTTCCTTTTTTTTTGTTGTGTTTAAAAAACAAAAACAAACAAACAGCCGTAGAGCTTTTTGATCGACTGAAGGAGCCGCTGGGTGTGTGTGTGTGTTATCATATATTTACTCACAGGATAGTTAAGAGAAACACAAACAGTCACATTATTTTTGTCTTAAATATTAAAAAGTAGTAGAGTATTCACCAGCCGGCTCCCCCGTGCTCCGGCCCCCGCGCTCCGGCCGAGCGGCGGCGGATTGATTTCACGCACTGAAAGTTTCCTCACGTCATCCTTTAACTTCAAGCTTTTTACATGATCCAGCTTTAAATACACACAAAACTACACCGTCCGTCCCTTTCCTTCCCTCTCACCCTCCCTCCATGATTTGGCATGAAAACGAGTCCACACACACACACACACACACACAGTAACATGAATGAGAGGCTCGTCCCTTCTCTGACCTCAGGCCAGGATCCTGAGCAGGGACTCCGCTGATCCTGCATCAGAATGTGTGAATTCTCTGGATGGAAACGGGGACAGAGTTCTCCTCCTTAATCCCCACCAGCCAACAAGAAGCCTCGTTTCAGTCAAGCTCCACGGCAACAGCCATCAACAATCACCATGACGACGACCAAACCGTTTCAGCTACATTCTGGCTGTTCAGGCCGCTCTGACCAGAACCAACAAAGCACCATCTTCTGCAACAACCCACCCCACACACACACACAGACACACAACAAACACACCTGAAGATCCACACCGTCTCTGCCTCTCTCTCCTACAATCCAAGTGCAAAATCCACAGCTCCTCACATTAAGTTTCACACATATGCTCCACATGGACAACACACCAACTAACACACAAACACACAATGGAATTAAGTAAACTAATCTTTTGTATGATTGAATTATTTGGTAGAGAGCGGTTCAATACTGGCACACACCACAGTCACATCTGGCTAATACTGTTCAGAAGCGGTAAAATATTCACGGCTAAAAACACACACGGCTTCTAAACATCCGAAATAAAAACCTGTCAGAGGGGAAACCGGCACACAGAAACTTTACATGGTGCAGAAAAGAAATTAAGGTCCATGGCTTCACTAATGCTGACGTCTCTCTCACACACACACACACACTGAAGCTTTTTGTTTTTCCCCAAAAACTTTGTGCATCATAGAAACTAAACAATCACTGATAGATGTGTAATGGGTTTGTATTCTGTGGACTCACACACACACACACACACAGACAGACACAGGAACTTCAGATGAGCCCCTCCCGCTCCCCCGACCAAAAGAAAACAAACAAACAGTACAATCATATTCTATTTGTAAACAGGTAGAAGCCACTTGACTTGTTGCATCTTCGGACACATTGAGGATCAAGGCAATGAAATGTGGACGACTTTTGCACTGTTAAGATTTTCTTCAACCAAAATCCTTTTTCTTTTCTTGTTTCAGAAACACCATGTGTGGCAATGAGAGCGATTAAAAACAAAAACATTAAAACACGGGGAGGAAAAAAAAAAGAAACGCCTCTCAGCAGGCCGAGTGGATGTGAGAGGCTACAGTATGCATAGATACAGAGTCGCCTTTCTCTTGGTTTATAACACACACTCACACACACACACTTCATTCTTACATCAGAGGAGTGGAGGAAGAGGAAGGGAGGGGGAGTCCGTCCTCCCCCCTCCCTCACAGACAGCATATTGAAAGCAGTGTGTCGAGCTTCTCCAGCTTAAAGCAGTTATTTGGCAGAGAAAATAAAACGTACAGACCTATACATAGTTTCAGTGCTAGAAGTTGGATTTTCCTTTCCTACAAGGAGTAGTAGTTTTTTTTTTAATTCAACTACAAGGGGGGGAAAACTGGCTTGATTTCCTGAGAACCACTGCTGGTTATTTAGCAGACAAAGAGGAATAGTTCAAATAACCAACGCCATGGCCAAAAACACTGATCCGAATTCCCAGAGTTACAAAGCATCGTCTTCATCCTCAATTACATTTTTTTTCGTTTGTTTTTTATTTTTATACGTTTTTATAGAAGTTTTTTTTTTATGATTTTTAATTTTTTTGTGTATTTTCTCAGTTTTTTACTCCATCTTCTCTTTAAAATGAAGAATGAACACACGTTCCGCCTCCTAAGTCTTGTAAACAAGAGGTTGCCGTGTGGCACCTCCAAAACATTGAAACCTATTCTGAAAGTGCTGCCCCCCCCTCCTCACTGCCCACCGGGGGATGGGGCAGAGGGAGGGGGGCTTGCTAGATAGACCCCGCCCCAAAATTTAAATCGCGGCGGGCGGGGCTTGCTAGTCCCAGCTGCGGCTACAGTCCTTTGCACTGCAGAGCTCAACGTTCTTTAGTTTTAAAAGAAAAATTGGTGCAATACTTTTAATGTCAGCAGAAATCCTCCAGGTTCACTCTTTAACATCAGTTGATCTGAAACTCCACGACAACGCAGTAAGGTAGGCGTGCCAAGGCAGAGAGGAGCACACACACACACACACACACACACACACACACACTGTACTTGCACACGCGCACACACTCACGGTAAGGACCTCAATGAGTAAACAGCTACACTGGAAAAACTGGCTGCTCCCTCTAATATTGCAGATTATATATATATACTGAGAAAAAACCACATTCAGTGCAAAGTTAAAAAAGCTCATACTCCAACATTGTCAGCAAACAAATGCAAAAAAAAAAAAAAAGTTCGAAAAAAAAAGAAAGAATTGGAATTCAAATAAACAATGACGAATGAAACAAAAATATAATGAGCTCGATTGAAGCTTTTCGGTCTGAAAGAGCACTACCTGGAAGCAAATATCCATCCGTTCACATTATAGAATTGGCCTGCATGATTCAAGTATTCGACTGATATGTTTTTGGGCTAAAACAAAGTGGACATATGTGCAGAAACGTAACTTGTTTTCCACAGGGCACACCCCGTCTGTTGAAGATCTTGTAAGTGAGAAAGAGTCCGACTAGTGCCATTGCATTTAGAACTACTTTTTCTTCTGCTGATTATTGATAATTCTCTACTGACCCCCCCCCCCCCCCCCCCCCCCCTCCGGCCCCTTTTGATTGGCAGGCAGGTCACATGGAGTCCCCACCCCCTGTCAGGTGATCCACCGGGAGGAAGGAGCCGATTGGAGAGGGGCTGCTGATCCTCCCGGCCTCGGTGCCGCTGGGGTTCCCCCACAGGCTACTGGAATAGTTGGGCCCGCCCCACAGGGAGGAGCCGTGCAGGTCGCTGTTGTTCCACTGGCTGGACTCGGCGGTGCGGCTGGGGAACGGGTGAGACTGATCCATTCTGCTCTGAGAGGAGCCAATGGCCTGCCAGCTGGAGGAGGGAGTGGCCAGTGACTGCCCTTGTGCAAAGAAACGGGTGATTTCCTCCTCGCTGGCAAACTCAGCCAGAATAGTAGTGTTCCCCAAAACACACCTGTGGATAGAGGCAGAGTGTCAGAGAATCAGTGGAGCTCTCTATGACCGCTTATGTGCACTTCGACGCAGACTCAGTCCTAGTCCATCAGGGACAAGGGGGGCAGAGACACCGAGGTGATCAGTTGGTCTCTGGTTGGAAGTGGAGACCAGAGTCCAGAGACCACCCTCAGACTAATACCTCTAGCCCAGGTCAGAGGAAACCATGACAACAGAGATGAGGACATGACGTTGGAGGTCAGAGATGCCTCATCAGAGGTCACATCATTTGTGTGTCACCTGCTGTGGTCACTGTGTTGTTTTAACTTTCAGGAGAAAGACAGCAGACGGTCGGTGTGTGTGTGTGTGTGAGTTCCTCACATGTGCAGGCTCTTCTGGGCCTTGGCAGCCTCATCCTTGGAGCTGTAGCACACCACAGCGTTACCGTGCGGCAGGTTGAGGTGGAATGTGATCAGAGGGCCGTGCTGCATGCACAGAGTCCTCAGTGTGGAGCCGTCAATCTAAGAAACCAAAACACACACAGGTAAGCAACCACTGCATACAGCTACTCCATCACTCTAAACACACAGAGCTCTGTGACTCTGGGGCTACCTGAGGTGTGAGATTTTTCAGAACAAGCCATTGGGTTCTCCCTGAGCTGCTGCTGTCACCCCAACTGGAACCTGGCAGACACACAAACATGAGACAATTAGCTCAGGACAACACAAAACAGCAGCCTTCGGCAGGTGCAGCTCCTCTCACCTGGTGTGTATCTAGACTCTGTGGCGCCCCACCCCGGCAGCCTCAGGGCAGAGCCGTCCCAGCCTGAGGAGGAGGCAGGGCTGGGCTTCTGGCCGAGGCCGGGCGGTGGTCTGGAGGGGGCTGCCCCCGACAGCGCTTTGGGAGGTAGGGGAACCTTCCAGAGCTCATGGGCCAGGGAGGAGTTGGACACAGAACTGCCACCTGGAGACCACTTTGACTCGCTGGGTCTGGCTGCAAGGACAAAGAGAAGAAACCAGTTCACATCCTGCTGGTCAGCGCATAGTAGGGTGGGATGACACACACACACACACACACACACACACTGGTGGTGAAACAGGGCCGACAGGGGAACACACACCTGAAGTGCTTTGTGCTGTACTGGTGAGGGAACCGCTGTGGCTGGAGGCACGCATGGATGACCAGGCACTGTTAGAAGGCATCGTGGTGTTCAGTGATGAGGATGGCCCTGAGGAAGATCAGCAGGAGTGTCAGTAACAAATTCTGTTACACACAGTGTTTGTGTGTTTACTGCCTGTGACGTACCGTTGTTCCTGTCCCTGAGGTGGTCTGTGTCACGGACGGTGTTGATGGAGAGGTTGTTGATGACACTGCCGGGGGTCACGTAGGGGTCAGTCTCAGGGTCAATGTTGGGGTAACCTTTCCAAGGCTCCCCGGGCCGGAACTCTGCACATACACACACAGAGTTTATACTGGTGTCAAACCCATACACGACAGAAGCCCTCCATGTGAGGCAGCAGGAGCACAAACGGAAAGCCTACCTAGGGGCCAGGTGACAGTGTTTCCATGGGGCGGGGGTGAGTTGGCACGGGGTGGCCAGCCATCGCCCACCGAGCCCATTGATTGGCCGGGAGGACTCAGGGGAGATGGGCCTGGAGACAGGAAGTCATAGAAAGGAGAATCCTCCAGACGCAGCCCAGACGACATAGCACCTGTGGAACACACGCACGGGTTAACTCACACACTGTAACACAAGTTTAGAAGGACACACATCTGAGAGGCCGAGGAGATAACACTCAGATGTACCAGGTTTGCTGTTCTGCTCCAGAGGGTCAGTAGCCCAAAGTTTCTTCAGTCTGGACTGGGGTGGCTCTTTGTAGCTCACAGCTCCACCACCACTGCTTCCACCACCAACTCCCATGTCCAGGGATACATTCAGGTTAGAGTTCAAGCCTGCCAGGAAAGATGGAGGAGGTTAGGACAGAACTAAGGAGGATCTACTGACGAATGCTGGCTGGGAGCAAACATACTTAAAGGGTTAAAGTTGCCAAAGGATCCAAGAGCAGCAGCCTCCTTCTGCATCTCAGGGGTGTTGTGGGATAAGTAGCTATCCATGTAAGATTTGAGGGGTGGGGCTTGTTTGAGCAGGGAGGGGTCCAGGTGTCGCGGCGGCTGCATCATTGGAGACGATCCAATGGGACGTGTCTGAGGACAGGAAGTGAGAGGTTAGAAGACATAACGGAAGAGGGAAAAACCACTGTGCAGTTTCACAGGACCGTCACAGACCTGTTCAGGCTGACGTCCCACAGGCATGGCTCTCTGGCTTTGAGCCTTCTGCTGCTGCTGCTGCTGCTGCTGCTGCTGCTGGAGGAGGAGGCGCTGCAGACAGACAACAAGGTCAAAAACTGTATCGTAACTGTAATGTATTTCACAGCTGCCCGTCTGTCTCTCTCTGTACCTGTAACTGGTTGATCTGGTTGAGCTGCGACAGCTGGTTGAGCTGGGAGAGTTGGTTCAGTACAGCCACCTGCTGAGGGCCAAACAGAGGGTTCAGAGCTCCGTTACCTCCAGGGTACTTCAACAGGGATGGAGGGACCTGCACACAGGGGGTCTGACTTTACTGATGGTTCTAGTGCTTCTTTTTATTTATGTTTTATGTCACAAACACGGACGACAGGAGGACCAGTGTATGGCTGTTACCTGAGAGGGCAGGATGGGTGGAGGCACTTGGTTACGAAGATTGGGTTGAGGGGGGGGTTGGGACTGGGGGCCTCCTCGGCCCTGTGCTACGCTGCTGCCACCCAACATTGGGTTTACATTCTGAGCAGGGACACACAAACACAACAGTCAAACAATAGGACACACAGAGCCTGTTGATTTAATCTTTAACAAGGTTTAACCACAGGAAGTGGTCTCCGCTATCACAGCTCCTCGTCCTTCCTCACTCACCTGCCGAGCTGCCCCAGAGTTAGAGTGGGAAGGAGACGGCCCAGAGTTGAGACAGGGGAGAGGCTGAGCAGAATTGGAAGGGGAAAGACTCATGCTTTGATTGGAGGAGAGCTCATCTGAAGCTGGACTATCATAAGCAGAGGGGGAGGAAAGCTGCAGAAGCAATGCCAGGCGTGCAGCAGATGGACGGCAAGCACAGAGGGACAGGACGTACGCCAGCAGCCAGAGAAGCACAGAGAAGAAAGGAGAAAAGAGTTAATTTTGCCAGAGCAGAACATAGAGGGTGAAGGCAGTGAGCACAGCAGAAAAGGAGGAGGTGGCAGGATGAAGGAGAAACCCGAGCGCAGCAAAGCCAAACGGAAGGAACGAGGGGGAAACTATTACTGCACACACAGCTGCAGTGTATGAGAGCGACCACTGTGTGGCGCTGCAGGACAGAGAGCAGCACACAGGCGTTATACCTTGTCATAGTACTGACTGCGGTCCATGGTGAACTCCTTGTGGAGCTGGTGTCGGGACCCAGGGTTCTTCCCCATCACTCCATTAAAGTCTCCCATGCCGCCCATGTCCATACGCTTGTCCTGAACCATCCCTGATCCAGACTTCATCGAGTCGTCGGGAGAGTCTCTCTGCAAGGAGGCACGCAGATGTCATGTCTGTTTTAGAGGAAAATGCTCAACACTAGAGGAGCAGCACTTACAGAGAAGTTCATGCTGTTGAACTGGTTGATGAAGGGTTTCATCCAGGGCTCGTCCTGTTTGTTGATGGGTTTGTTCATCTGAAACACAGAGAAGCATGAACATGGTGGATTTATGCCTCTAGTGCCTCTCTGAAATGTTCTCATGTTGTATTTGAGCTGAACGAACCTTATTGGAGGCTTTTTGCTTGTAGTTCCAGGTGTTCTGGTCATGAGACCTGTTGTCCTGTTGGCTGTTGCTCCACATGCCGATCTCCACCTCCTCCTCTTGGTCCCAGCTGTTGCTCATGGACACCTCTTCTCCACACCAAGTATCCATGGGCTTAGGACCTGGAGCTATCAGACAGAAAAAGACTGAAAAATGAGTACCAACAGCAGGCAACGTCACATCCTTCATCCTGTACTTGTAAACACCTACTTGGCTTATGCTGGCTGCCCCATCCAGGCGCAGACTCCCGGCTGTCCCTGCTGGGCTCATCCCAGCTAGTGCTGCTGTCTATAGGCTTCCCCCAGGCAGATGTCCCATTGTCCACTGTCACCGATGGAGCACCAGCAGGTTCACCCCATGATGAAGACTCCTTCTGCTGGGAGTACGGCTCACCCCAACCTGGAAGGGAACAGAAACAATCTAAGCACTTTATGGACAAATACACGAACCATTAACTCTTAAATACACTTAAAGTACAGACACATTATTTCCGATATCAGAGCAGTAACATTAGCTTTGTCCAGTCAGAGTTGGAAGCAGCATTTCTTTACGAGACGAGTGACAGAACACTTCAAGAATTTTTCCTGTTAAAATCAGAGACCCACTGTCTGCAGCCTCGTTCACATCCCCAGGAAGCCCTGTGTCATCTGGCTTATGTAAGCAGTGTTTACTTTAACTACCACGCAGGCTTCTATACCCGTTCTGATGTGAGGGAATGAGCATCTTGTACGAGTTCAAACGGCTCCTGTTTCAGCTGACCACCGAGACCTGCCACTGTCTCCCTCTATGGGAGGCGTTTAGGGAGATGCCAGAGATACCTTTCAGTAAAAATAGGACAGATCATGGGCTGGCCTCAGGCTCCAGTGGTCCCCATGTGACCGGGCATGTTCACACACAGGTGCATGCACAAAGAATCAAAAGGATGTACACACAAAGTATAGGCACGTTGACAGATGTGCACATTAGGACAAATAACCTGCATATGTTTCTGTTTCAGCCGTTTTGAGAACATTAAATCACCATTTTGTACATTTTAGCACCGGCCCTTGCTGCTGTTACCACTTCACTTTTGCACTAATTTAACAAAAATGAATGAACTACAGATAAACTCTCTTTGCACAGTAGCGGGCTCATATGCCACACCCTTCACTGAGCTGCTGTTAGGCTGCCACACTAGAAACCCTAAATAACCCTCAGCCCCCCACACAGGCCCCTTCCACAGAGGAGCTGCCTTACATTGGACACAGTCCTACTTCTAAGTCACCAGGCCTCCTCCTCCACTTTCTGATAGCCAACAAAAGCCTGTGTTTCGACAGCGAGCAGAATTGGCGGGTGAGCGAGAAAAGGGAGGAGGAGAAAAAAAAAAAGGCGAAGAGAAGAGAAAAATCGATGCTCTTAGCATTCCAAAGGGATGACTCAACTGGCTTTACAAAAAGCTCTCTACGCAGACAGCACTGCAGGGAGATAGAAGGAATGGCTGTGTGGTTTCTCTCTGTGCCTTTGTACGGATGTGTGAGCCTGTTGGTGCATCCAACATGTAGGTTGTTGTACGTTTTAAAACCTGTTTCATCATCACAGAGTTTTTTTGTTTTTTTTATGTTCGTCTCTTCCTGATCAAAGCAATGTGAAAGATCTGCATACATATTCCAACCTACCTGAGCTCTTGTCCTGGTTCAGGTGCTGCATTGGCTGCATGGAGCTGTGTGCTGGGTGGGACTGGTGCTGAGAGGTCTGGTGCTGAGAGGTCTGGTGCTGAGAGGTCGGGTGCTGAGAGGATGGGCCCTCATGGTCTGACTGACTGGTTTTATTCCACATGTTCACAGATCCGCCGCTGTATTTGCCTGAAGGGAGGTTATTTACATTTACAGTCAGTTATAACTTCTACAGTCAGTTTTAGAAGACGTCTGCGGACTGGACCGAGGGTTTACCTGGGTCTCCCCAAGCTGCAGTTCCATCATCGATCTCCATCCTCCGACGGATTGACTCTGGAGATGGTTCTTCCCACCCTGTTGCCACTTCCTCCTTCTGAGCCACGGTGGGCATGGGTCCTCCCAGCCAGCCTGAGAGAAGATCCAGAGTAAGTAAGTTTCTGTCCTCCGGCTGTAAAAGCTTTCAATCAAACAACTACTACCTGTGGGCTTGCTGGGACCCTGACTGCCTCGGGACATGTTGGACTCTGGACCTTTTCCCCACTCGTTGGAGGGCTTAGGATTGGGCTCACCCCAGTTCTGGGCTCCATGGTTGTTCTTCATCGGCTCACCCCAGCCCTGACTGCTGGTCTGAGGGTTGGCTTTAGGGTCGCCCCAGTTGGAGCCTGGGTTTGGAGCGCTCTGGTCTGGAGTATTTGAGCCTCCGCTCCCCACCCAGGTGTTGCTGCTGCTGGTGTTGGTTCGGCTCGGATCGCTCCAACATCCAGAGCCGGAGCGATCACTGTCGCTGTCCCATACCATCGAGCCTGCTCCTTTCTGGGGTTCCCCCCAGTGGTTGTTGGCTCTGGCAGTGTCTCCGCTGCCTCCCCAGGTTTCACCTCCATTGGAGCCCCAGCCCTGCTGCGGTTTGGGTGCATTAGTCCAGGTACTTGACCTAAAGGTAATCAATTAAACTGATCAGTACAGAGTAATATGGACTGTTAATAACCATGCTTTCTTTTAGGGCTGATGATTACCTGTCGTCTTTGTTAACGTTGTTGTTCCAAGTGTTACCACCCTTGTAGCTGGATCCATCGTCCCAGCTGCTCTGTCCACCTCCTCCATTCGACGGGCCTTGGCTGTCCCATGCAGAGGTTTGTCTCTGCTCTCCCCAGCCAGAACCTCCTGTCTCTGAGCCTGAGCCACCTGGCCCACCTCCCCAACCTCCTCCAGAAGACTGGGAGGGAGCTGCCGGTGCTGCTGTGCCCCAGCCGGAGCCTCCGTGCTTCCTTTCCTCTACTCTAGGCCCCTGGAGCTGATTGTTTGTGGAAGACTTGACGTCCCAGGCAGTGTTCTGCCGTATGGGCGTCTGTCCCCATCCAGTGTTGGACAGAACACGTGGGTCCACATCGGCCCTGGTCAGAGCTGATATTACCGGTGCAGGCGGGATAACTTTTCTGCGGTTCACTCCTTTTGACTGGCTGCCATCTCTGTCTGAGCTGGATCGGCCTCCTGAACTCTCCCCACTTCCCTCACTTCCTCCAGAGCGACCCCACCCTCCTGTGATGCTCCCTGGGCCGTGGCTTCCTCCTCCTCCGGCTCCTCCCATGCCCATGGCGTCATCCTCCAAGCTTTTCCAGCCATTGTTGGCAGAGCTTCCTTTATGACTTCCAGCATCTGAGTGGTTGTTAGCAGGGGCTGCTGATCCCCACTCTCCATTTGACATCTTGCTATTAGATGAGGATGAAGATGATGAAGACGAGGAGGATGCACTGCTCCCCCAGGGGTGAGGTATCCCTGCTGGAGGGCCCATTGTGGTTTGGTTCCCATTCCCCGGTGCTTGGGCTGCAGAGCCTGGAATCTGATTTGAGCCAACACCCCAGGGCAGGCTGCTCTGAGACTGGTTTGGGATGTTGGTGGGCCCCTGGTCCCAGCGTGGGGCCCCAGTGTTATTGTGGTTATTATTACTCTTATAAGCAGCGGTAGAGGAAATTTGGGGGTTCACAGTGTCTGCATTTGGGGGGCCCTTGTCTAAGGGGTAGGTAGCTGCACCCCAAGGCGTACCGAAGGCCCCACTGCCCCCCAGCTCTCCTTGGGGATGCTGAGGGACTGATGAGGGGTTTCCATTGGCCAGCGGACCCCCTTTCCCTCCTCCAATGGAACCCCAGGAACAGTCCCCGCTGAGCTGGGGAGAGGCGGTAGAGTTTGGTGGAGTAGAGGTCATTGTGGCGTTAGTAGTAGTAGTATTCATCATGATAGTGTTATTTGGTCCATTGGATTCAGTGTTAAGGTTGGTAGGCTGCAGGCCTGCGTTTCCACTGTTGTTGCTTCCTAACACCTTGCTGCTTGTTGTACCATTATTCACCTCAGCATCATCTATCATACTGCTGCTGTCTGGAGCTGCCATTCCACCCCAGCCCAGCAAGGGGCCCTGTTGGGGAGCCAGTTTGGAACTCATGCCCTGAGCCTGTGGAGGCCGCTGGCCCTGAGACAAGGGGCCTGGGGCTGGATTCTGTGGCCAGGCACCATGGTTGGCATTAGGGTTTAACCCTCCATTGATGATGGGCGTGCTTCCGCCGGTGGTGATAACGTTGCTGCCCGACTGGGAGCCCCATACACCACTGTTGTTGATGAGCTTGTTGCTGTGGTTACTCATGTTACTCATGTTATTGCTGCCAATACTGTTGGATCCTGCCACAGAGTAGTGTGAGGGCCCAGTGACATTTCCATTATTTGCACTGCAGATGGATCCTATACCTCCGCTGACTACCTGACGGCCATTGCCATCTCCATTCACAGAAACCATCATGGTGGAAGTCAAAGAGGAGGAAGGGGAGGACGCTGCAGAAGACACAGAGGAAGAAGCTGACATCATCATCACAGTTGTCGCAGCGACAGCAGCAAGATTTTTCTCCGAGCCGATGGAGGAACTAGAATCTGCGTCTGTGCATTCTGACGCCAACTCCGGGTCTGATCCAGACCCGCAGCCAGAGGATGAGGACGAGGAGGAGCAGGAAAAAGAAGAGGAGGAGGGAGGCCAGACAGAGGAACCAGTTGAAGGATTATTAGGTTTGTCGGTGCTTCCGTCCACTAGGACTTTGCCCCAGTTGCTGTTGCTGTCACTGCTGCAGGGAGAGCCAGAGGACCAAGGGGAAGGCTCATACTGCGAATCCAAGCCAGGATGCTCCAGACCTGCAGAGAGAGAGAGAGTAAAATACATTGTCATTTTCAAAAACACAAGGCTGATAGCAAAAAGATATCATTATGTCTGCTATATTAAAACAAATGGAGTGTTTAAATCTTTCCAACTGTTCTAGATCTGACTGCTGCCAGGCCTGAGCCCAGGCACAGCTGCCACCATTTTGTCGCCACAGCAGGACCAAAAAGCATGCCAAAGCTATAAACGAGGAGTCAGCGAGGCAGAGGATGACCATCAGTGGGAGGGCATGAAGGGGATGAAGGAACAGAGGCAGAAACTATTAGGTTTTCTTTAAACCATCTGATCAGGACCACTATACAGCAGGTTACAGCAGTTCAGTTTGTGCATGAAAGGACAGAGCTCCTGGTTTGTGTACAAACATCTGAGAGATAGAGCCATGCAGCATGATAACACGTGCAAAGGTTTTCCATGGTGCAGCATGCCCACAGATCAGCACTTAGTATTTAAACACAAGCATCCCGTCTCTGCTCCTTCTACCTCTGCATGTCTCACTCTCCAAGCCTCTCACATAAAATGGTTGCCAGCTCCGGCTGCTTATCACATTAGCCTGCCAAGTTTCCTCCTGCACCTTTTGACACCCACTTTCTCACTCATTCATGCCTCCTCTGTCTCACCGATACACCACAAATTAGATCTGTCATTCTGTAAAAAAGGTTGGGGCACACCGACAGCTCCTCAGAAGAAGGAGGAAGAAAAGAAGACAGAAGGGCAAAGAAAAAAAAGGCGGCCATGTGTAGTCACCTGTTTGATTAGGGGAGTGGCTGACGGAATCCCGAATGGGAGCCATGCCTAGAAATAGAGAACGGAAAGACGGTCAAACAGACGTGGAGGAAGTTAGAGACAGAAAACAAACAGAAGGGTGTTAGAAAAAGTTTTACTAAGAATCAAGCAAACAGATGAGAAAGGTCTGCAGCTTCAGGAATATTAGTGTTTAGATGCTGCTGGTTAGCAGTTACGTTTCTAAATTATATTACCTTCTGATTAAAAATGAAAGTTAAATTGTACAACTGTGTGCTCAGACTGTGACCGTGTGTAGGTCAATGTCTCTTTACCTTTGAGTGCTGCTGGTGGCTGCAGCTCCTGGCTGGGCAGGAGGGCGTCACCGGTTAGAGCGGAGAACAGGTGACCTCTGGTTCCCAGGTCGACACAGGGAAGGTCAAAGGTCAGAGCTCAGAGAGCACAGCCTCAAGGGTCTGAGCTGAAGAGGCAGGGCTTGTCAGAGCGGGCAGGCTGATCAGCCCCTCTTGGCATCGCTGAGGACTGTATGTATGTCTGTGTGCGTATGTGTGTGTGTGTGTGAGTGTGTACGTGTTGTATGTAGGGAGGGGGGAGGGGGGACGTGGTCTAGATTTAGGACTCTGTCTTGACTTGGTGTGCTCTGGCACTGGAAAGACAAGAGACAAACAGAGGACATGTGTAAGATATCGATCATGATCACCAACACACACCAGCAGCAGTTGTTTGTCACATAATCAATCTACAACTATGTTATATATAAAGATGTTTTTGGACTAAGTCCCCGTCCAGGCGGAGAACAAGTCGTTTTCGTTTGCAAAACGCTTTCTTTAAAGACGGCGTCGTTTCAGGAAATGCATGTGTCCACATGAATCCGCACAAACCACTGAAGACACTGTACATATGCCAGGCCTGTGAGTGGCACTGTAGCGCTACCACAGAAGCCCTTCAAAAACAGAGAAGAAGAATAAATCCACGCAGTGAGAACAGCGATAAACAGCAATAAACAGCACTTGGTGACGTATTAGCACATATGTGGAGCTCATATCAACGACAGCAATGGCGGAGGGTGGTGAAATGGAGGAGCTCGTCCCTAAAAAGTTTAAATATAGGACAACTTGCTCCATCGACAAAAAGACATTTTAGAAAATACAAATGTCAACAGACCAACAACAAGGCAGGTGTCCCATCAGCCCTGCTGTCAAAACACACCTGAGGACTCACTTTTAGATTTGTAGCAACACAAAAACAAAGAAGATCCACCCCAAGTAGCCGAAGTTTACATCAACATGGTGACAGCTTTGACACATGACCACAGAGTGTTTAGCAGAACAAATGTTTCTGTTTGTGGCTTCAATAAAACTGAGAAAACTACTGAGTTTTTCTTGGCGTTGCAGGATCAGCGTCACTGTTCTGATGGTCTCTACGTGGCGAGCTTGTAGCTGCAGCGGTAACATGTGCCAGCTGACGTGTAGCCTCCAATGTGCCGCTGCAATCATGTTTTGAAACAAACAAACATGTACATCTCACACAGAAGTCCTATCATGAAGAAGGAGAGTGGCTGACCCCTCCACACACACACACCTTGTTAAGAGGTGGGGGTGGATGTGTATGGGTAAGACTAGATTAGGGTTATACAACCAGCTTACAGCTGGCAGCACAGGACGAAGGAAAACCTCTTATCCCACTGCACGAAGACAGACGACAGGAGACAGCCAGGTTAAAACTAGGAGGAAGGAGCAGGACAAAGGGTGAACATGGACTTGTGTCTTTGACAGCTGTGTGTGCATCTCCTGACCTTTTCTTGGTGCATGTTAGTAAGTGCATTTGCTCTTTGCCTGCTGCAGCAGTACACAGGTCTATTTATAAATCTCTAGTTCAAATAGCAACCACTCTGTTCAGCAGCCAAAAATGATAAGAGAACAAACAAGCCCATGTGTGGACGACAGGCAAGTGTGCAGAGGCAGCGAAGCATGCGTGGAGATTATCCTGCAAATGATTCTTCTTTTTGCAAAGACAACAGCCTTATTAAACCACAATGCACAACGTCCACAGAAACACACTGACCACACACACTTAACCGAGACCAAGCCCCACCTTCAGTAACTCACTAGCTGAAGCTGGGCATACAGCCAGCATGTAGACATACAGCCTGCCAAACTGCTCATAAGCACCCTCTGGAACCAATCAGAAAACAGACAAAACAATGATATCATCCCCGCTACAAACACTGACCACACGTATGTTAAAGAAGAAGACGCTACAGAGCGCTAACTGCACCGTAGACCTGTTCCCTCTGGCAGCCTCAGCAGCACTAAAAGGACGAGCTGCTTCAGGTTGTTTACTTCTGTGAATCTAGACTCAACCTTCCAACATGGAAAGACCTCCGTCAACCCCGAAGCATCTGATTCAAAGCAGCTACGCAGGAAAGGCACCTCTCCTTATAAGGCAGCAGATCAATGAAGAAGAACAGTTTCTTCTTCTTAAACCTGTGCTCATCAAGCATAAGACAGGAAGCATATATTTATAACATATTTTGTCATGTAGTAAACCAAACTTTGACCGTCACAGAGCAGTCCTGAGTGGGTTAGCTGTTAGCACGTATCCTGACCGGGCATCAGCTACAGACCAGTTCTCTATGAAAGGCTTAATCATTTTAATCTGTTTATGTTTACAAAGATACTTACAGATGATCACGACACATGATCATTTTTGTTAACGTCACTCCACCCTACGGTGTGTGAGCATGTTCACCACTGCTTCGTACAAAGAGTACAGTTTGTTCCCCTTTTTCACCCTGCTTCCATCTGTGAAGGGCTTTCATGAGGGCCCCTGGAGTTGGCAGCAACCTAACTACTGCTATCGTCTTACAGACATAAGAGGCCGGAGGGGGGGGGATACAGGGACAAGACACAAACTGAGAAATAAACATGAACAGAAGAAAAGCAGGAGGTGAGAAGGAGGACAGACAGAATGTGAAAAGGAAAAAAAGGCTGCCGGTGAGGCTGATGTGAGAGGAATGCAGCTGCAGCTTCTAACATGTATGAAAACTCCAGCAGAACAGACGGAACAGGTCTGCAGGAAGGAAAAGCAGCAACACAAAATACTTCCTCCACTTAGAGCCACAGACACTAACCTGGGCAGCAGGAGTGAAAACAGGTGGCTCAAAAAACATAAAGGGCTCCAATGGAAAGCTGATATATTCAGGTTTGTACTCAGATGTTTCAACACTCCTGCTGGCAGCAACTGTAAGCTCAACATTGCTTTTAGGTGAAGGCTGTCTTCATGTGTCCTGCTGTTGCTATGCAACAGTAGGTCTATTTGAAGCATGATGCTTGTTGCCAGAAGCTGACGTATTTTTAATATCATTTACACAGCAATAAAACACAACCCATCCCAGAATCTAATGGTAGATTACCTACAGTTAACGTCTTATTATCCTTATTCTCAGTCACTGAGCACTTTCGGCCAACAAAAATAATCTGCTTGTTGTGGTTGATAGCGGTTATATTGATAATATTAGAGAAAATGAGTAGGCTTGAACTTTAATAGTTTATGATGACATCTATGACAAAACCTGCACAGGAATGTAACCCACCCCTCTGTCAGATGTCCTCCTTTGAACCACACAGTGGCTAAAGCAGCCAACAACATGATGAAGACTATGACTGTGGTAGGCTGTAGTCATAAACTAAGATGAAGCACTCTTTAAAAAGGTTGCTGTGCTAATTAAAGGTTAGCTAAAACACTGGAAAGGTGCATGATTTGTACAATAACACATCCTCCACTTCTGACATGAAGAGACAGGTACAGGTAGAAAGAGGAGGTGGGACCTGTCAAATCTGAATTCAACAAACACGCACAGCTCAGCTCAAACTGCAGAGCTGTGGATGCAGGAGGAGCAGAAGTCTGCAGGATGTTTTATCGCAGGTGTTAACACGTTTTGGTCTCTGCTGGATGTTTGACGGGACACGTCCCCCGGCAGGCAGTGCCACATAGAGCGGCGCTGTCCACATAATGATCGGCTCTATCAGATGTAATCGGCTGGAATCCCATTACCACAACAAGAGTGGTAATGAATTCTGCACCCTTCTACACTACATATTATCTTTTTCAGGACAACCCATCCCAGATTTCCTTCCCGCAGATGAGTTCTTGTTATGTAAGAGCCTGTTGTCATGACAACATTCCTAAACACTCCCCATTCCTCTGGGCTTGTCTGAGCATGATGACATCAATGCTAGCTTGGTCTCCTTCATAATCAATAGCTGAGCCTCGGGGGCACCCGTGGAGTGAGAGCAGGCGGCGTGCATCACCTCCAACATAAAGAGGCTCCATTTCCTGTGCAGGGGAGCAGGTGTGACTGTACACGTCTGCACCACTGTCAAAACAGCATGCGGTGCGAGAGATTGTGAGTATGTGCAGGAGCTGATAAGAGCTCGACTTAAGCAGTGGGAGGGGTTTGAAGGGGCACCCACACATACTAAGAGTCAAGGCAGGGTCTGTGTGCAAAAGCTGCAGGCTTCAGGTTTATGAGTCATTAGCTGGTCTGTCTATTATTCAGGCATTCATTTGGCTTCACACAAACATGTCTACCCACACTTTATCTGCACAGTTTACAATCAGTCGATGTGAGGGGGGGAACGGTTCAGTTTCAGTATCAGTCATTAATGATCCAACATTCGCCATATTCAAGAATCAGTTCAGTGCCGCCCCTACTATTACATTAGAGGGTCAAGTTAATGTTACACACACAGACACGTGTGCACACTCCCACCAGCAGACAGAGAGCGTGTGTTGTGTTGCTCACCGTTGCCCATGACAGTTGGACAGACTGAACTCCATTGACTTAGCGTAGCTTAGCTAATGATAAGCTAACAGTACTGATGCCCACTCTGTAAACCATGACGGGACCAGCAGCAGCTTTGCACACGATTGGACACAGAGTGGAGTGGGTCTCCACACGAGCGAGCGGGTCGCCAAGTTGGTAACACTCGTCTCCGTGCTGTGGTAAAAAAAAAAATGCCTCCCTTCATTACTTGATGTGCATGTCCTGAACCGAACAAAACACACACCCCAAACCGAGGAACCTGTACCGAACGGTTCCGCTTGATGTTCTGTGCTCAGCAGAGATTGGGTTTTCTTTATATTCTGGGAAATACTTTGCTCTTTTTATTCTGTGCCAATGTTTTATTGCCAGATTCCTGTCACTATAAACTGCAGCACAGAAGGAGGTCTAGTTATTTACTTCCATACACTCTACCTGCACCTCAACTGGAGTTAATGATGGATTCTAACCAGCCTGCAGGGCTGGCAAATCAACGTTGAGTCAATCCCCACAGACCTCTATGTTAACATGTCTACAATAGAAAAAAATAAACATGTTTACACGCTGGTAGAAAAACAGGTTAGCTTTCTATTTCCACTAACCGGGGGAGAATCTTTAGATAACTCACCTCTCAAAAAGAAAGAACCGGCAGGTATGTGGATGAAGAGCCCTGGTATGTGCAAACAAATACTTCTGATTCATTATGACAGCCTGCTCAGTTCACACCACAGTGGCCTGCTACAGCTTTATAAACAATGGGAAATAGATCACAATCAAGCATGTCAGATAGAAATGATCGAAGTATTCCTGGTATCATGATTTGAAGTCACACTCAAAGTGGTGTAGATTCATTTTTGTCTGTTCTGACTGATGCTCTGCTGGTGTTCATGATAAAAACAGAATTAAGCCGTCACATTCACACTGACCTGGTGAGAAATAACTAGCTCTCCTGCAGAGTGCAGCAGACACACTGAGCCTTTCAGAAGTACAATGATTACACTCAAACGAGAAGACGAGCTTCCACTGACAACAAATGGCCGTGCCAGCTCGCGTGTGGCACCACCGGACTACATCCAACACTGAAGGAGCACGGCAAGATGGAAGAACAGACCGACACAGAGCCACAAAAACAGACACGCTCAAGGTCAGAGACGGACGCCATCAGTCCTGCTGCCTACAGTAGCCATGACAGTATTTCCAGCTGTAACAGTAGTAGGATCACAGGAGCAGGAGCCAGTGGAAACTGAAGGCAATTCAAATGGAAAACACAGTGACGTCACAAGTCAAAGTACACCAGCGCTGTCATTAGAGAGAAGCTCAGTGCACTGCTGGGACAGACCCATCACAGAGCTCACACACGTGTTTAAAGATTTATAGCTGATTAATCAATGATTGTGTTGCTCTGAAGTTTTCGTGTCATCATAAAAAGCTCCATTATCTGCTGGTCTTATAATCCCGCTCAGAGCAGGGCTGCAGGGGTTAAGGAACCATTTAAAGCTTCAGTGATCCTTTTTACTACCCAGAGTACAAATCATGTAGACAAGCACAGTTAATCATAACCTGGTTTACAGAGTACAATTTCATTTGCTGCTTAGAAAAATCCCACTGATCATACAGACCACAGAGCTGGACTGTTGACGACATATCGCTCATTATGGTAAACTGCTCTGTGCCTATGGAAGCCCCGATGATAAATCACACAGACAACCAGCACATGCAGAGTCTCATCAATAAGACTGGACTGGACCTAACGTTGAGCAATAAACCACCAAACTGAGCTGCCGTGGTTGCTCCTAACATCTTGGCTCACCTTGAGTCCAGTCCGGTATCTTCTTATCCTCCTTCCTTGTCACACTCTCCGTCTCTCTCTCTCTTCCATCCACTGTTCTTCCCTCTGTGGGTGTGTTCCCTGTGGACGGCAGTGTGTTACTCCTCTTGTAAACGCATGGTTACATTATATTTTTGTAAAGCTGATCATTAACCCTCTGAACCCCGACCAACTCGAGTGTTCCCTGCAGCATAAAGTGCTGCTCCTCAGTGGAAACCATGCAATCGTAGCGACAAACAGAAAGCTGTGTGCAGACGAACACAGAAAGATGCAGCCGTAGAAAGCCTGCTGGTCAGGGAGTGGATTATGGCTCCTAGCTGTGCAGAATTTGGCATAAATTTAGAATTTATATTGTTTTGAAGAATAAAGTAGTTTGGATGCAACATTTCAAGCTTAAATTTGGTCACGTCTAGAGATCCTTACCGTTTTTATTTCCATTGTGGCCACAGGGTTCAAAGAGTTAAATCCTAATAGAATTTAAAGAAATAAAGATTCGATACCATCCAGCCCTCTACTAATGGTGAGCAATGCACTCATTTTGTTGTGTTAGCATGAGACAGGCAGACATTGATGAAACCTCCATGAATGTAACATAAACACAACAACCCACCAACACAGGGGCAGCCTCATCACACATGTGAAATGTGTCTTAATACTTCTATTTTCTCCTGAAACACTGTTTGTTTTGACTGGAGTCCCCCTGAGTAGCTGTTAAGTTTAGCTGCACTGGTCCTGGTGGGTGTGCCATTTAGCCTGCAGGAGAAAGCTGCAGTCTAATCCAATAATTGGATTACCGCACAGCACTTTGCCTTAGCTTTGCCCACACAGACCCACATGGATGCTAAAATGACTCGGGCACCACGGCTGCAACTTGGATGGTGTTGTTGGACGGCCCTACACAAAACCATCATGAACGACTCAGAACATTTCACATATCATGAGTTTGAATCCTCCCTGCTCTGTTTCCAAGAAATAAAACCAGCTGCCTGTTCTCATTCATGTGATGCATGCAGAGTTACATCTTTTATTTGTTGCTGCCACCTTCACACACCACCCGCTCCTCCCTCTGTTCCCACACTTCCCCCTCTCCTTCCTACACTTCCAAGCATCAAGTGCTTCAGCAGATGGTTCTGGGTTCAACAACAGCAGAGCATGGTGGGCGCCCTCCTGGCGTGCACACACACACACACACAGATAGCATCTGTTTATGAATGGGCAAACAATGGCCCATCCCCCGACAGCTACAGCTGACGGAGAAAGGAGGGGTGGGCAAAGCCAAAAAGAGAGACCAGAGAAGAATTCAGGAGAAGAAGAAAGAAGAAGACCAGAAGGAAGAAGCTTAATGCTGAGAATAAATCAACACTCTCTCCATAAAAAATGCTCACGCTTCTCCAATTCATCGCCTAAAAACTGTAGCTGTGTTTCAGCCACAGACGAGCAGAAACTGCTTTACTGAAATTATGTAAATGAGTAAGAACCACAAGTCTGTGAGGACAGTGAAGAGAAGCCGAGTATATTTTTTTTAAATACCTCCCCCCACGCTCAAAATTCTTTATTCGTCTTGTTTTTAAAATTTGCACTGAATATCAAATTGACTGTATGGAACCATTTTAATATCATTACACCCCTTACTGTCTGAAGCACAGCTATCAAAACACATCATTTATCGTCCCTGCCTGCTATCACACGCTGACCACGCTGTTGTTGTTTTGTCTGTTAATGTACAACTGCGACAAACCAGGCCAGTTGTGAGAGCTTTATCCCGAAAGGCACATAACTCTGTGGAGACTTCGTCCTGTACCGACTGGCAAACATTTATTTTAAGCCAAGATAATCTGGAAAACCTGCTCACAAAATCTCAAAATTCACTTTATAGCTGCTTTCATTCTGTGACCGTTTCACTTACAACACGGCTTACACGTCACTCTCCTGCTGTGGAGGGACCGCCATCCAAAAATATCTTCTCTCTAAATATGGTGTTTGTGGTTTTTAAAGTGGATAAAATAATGTGGACGGTTCCGTCATGAGGCACATAGTTTTCTGTTCTTTCATGTTGAGACAGAGGGAGGGCTGAGAGGGATGAAAGAGGAAGAGAAGAATAAGAGGTCACTGGTAGTATTTAGATGACCTTTCTGAGGATACTGATCTAATCTGGCTACACAAAGGAGATGAGGGTCTGCTGGTTTTAGTAAAATAGACTTTTAGTTGTGTGAGAATCAGACTAACGTGCAGATTCTGCTGCCGCCCACTCAGCCTCTCTGTGAACCCCTTCATGTCTGCTGTCAAATACAGCTGAAACACTTTAAAAATAATCCAACTATATCTGGATTTCTGAGGAGGCAGACATCAGGAACCTGAGGCTTCACACTCCTGCATGCACAGCAGTGAGAACAACACATTTATAGGAGACGGTATTGATTGTGTTTATAGCCGTTTTTACAGAAACACACAAACACAACCCGATCGACTTCAGGATTGCCACACACGGCTTCATCTGTCCCTGAAGAACAAAAGCCAGAGGGTAGCCGCGTGGCTAATTTGCATGTACAACAGTGCATCATTTGCATCCATTTGCATTAGTGTGTTCTCACACTGGAGGCCCCGCTCAGGAAAGTCATCACTTAATTAGTGGATGACAACAAGTGTCTCCTAATCAGCAGCAGCCCGGCAGCTAAGGTCTTTGTGAGGCTGACAAAGCAGGACATGAGGCCTCCAGCCGAGCTGCCTCAAATCTGCTCAGAGTGAGGTTCGGTTCATTTCAGGTCATAAGAAAGGCAATATGGAGTTTCTGGCAGCAAAAACAGCAATTTAAACTGTGCAGCTGGCAGAGGAATGGTAAATGGTCTGTACTTATATAGTGCTCTCAAAGCACTTCACACTGCTTCAAATACCCAAGCACATACACACACCAGCAGTGCAACCACTGGGAGCAACCTAGGGTTGCCCAAGGACACACTGGCCCGCAGCCAGGGCAGGGGAATCGAACAACCGCTCAACCGGAGCGACAGAGGAGAGTAGGGCAGTCCGCAGGGTTAGCATTTACTTCCAACATTTGAGATACATTTAAGGACAAAATAATTCATGGTTCAAATTACAAGACGTGTGAATATTTTTAGATGTTACACTGTAGAAATAAAACTACTATGCTTCAAACGCCAAAGCTCTGCCGATCCACACAGCTCAACAACTTGTTTATGTAGAACTGGTTTGCGTGGCTTACATCCTGTCTGAGCCTGCAAAGCTCAGCTGCATCAAACGTTTCTGCAGCTCGCTCGCTCCCATGACCATCTGCAGGTGTGGTTTTATTGCTCACAGGGGCAATGGTCAACTAACTGATCCTCCACCACTGCAGCACAGTTGCTACACCTTAGAAATTTATAGCACTGCAGTGTTAAATTCCAAATGTATTGATGCAGCGTGCAGGCCTTTTTGAGCTCTGATTCGAACACTTTACTTTTCAAGGCGTGTTGGTGGAAGAGAGCTTATAAGATTGCAGCTACAACACCAAAAGAGAAAGTGAACAAGACAGCCTATTGCCCCGAAGAATCAAAAAACCCTGCACCTACAAACTGACTCAGAGTCGAGTTTTACTCACGCATAACTAAACGGTTTCAGAGCAGCAGTGCCTAACATTTATTCATTTTGCCTGAAGGATGTAATCCCCACACAAGAAGTACATTTATGACGCTCTCTGACACCGCTTTACTTTTATAGAAACATTCACTGCTATCTGTAAACACCGAGCTGAGCTGGAGCAACACAGCCTGAGAAAACAAACATTTAAATTTGAATCACAGAAGGATGATTGACTTTACACTGTAAGCTAATGAAAACCACTTCCTCACACTTGTACAGCAGCAGTCAGTGCCACATACACACAGCTGGAAAATATCTTCCAGCGTTAGGAAAATGTGAAACAGCACCAGTTAGCTTTAGCAACCACCTCCAAACAAACAGCAGAGCAGAACGCCTCATAAAGAAATGGAACACAGAGGACGGTAACAGAAACGAAGACTACAGCGGCGTACATGTAACACGTACTGACGCAGCTGCTCTCCATAACAATAACATCATCAGGAAACCAGATTCAGCCTCTAAAAACAGAAAACAGATTGAACGGGGCTGCGCAGCGAGCTCCAAGGCTCCATTGTGTGCCTGCATGTAGACCAACTATATGAACACAATGAGCTGCACAAACACCTCGCTGCACACAAAACATCAGGACTCGGGTTTGTCATTTAGCCATTTCAAAAACAGCAAAGCTTACTCAGCACAATGCGGCCTAGACCAACCCAGACCCTCCAATTCAATTCAAACGGAACTGTATGTGCTTGCATAAGCAGGAGCTGCCCGTCCCGAGCCCCTCGCACACACACACACACACAAAACCCACTTCAGTAGTCCACCACACAGACTGGTCCTGCAAGAGAAGTGGCTGAAGCTAATGGAAATAATATTTAGACATGCATGTTCTACTTCTTTTCTCTAAAGACATACTTGACTTTAAAGAAATGATTTGTGTTTATATTGATCTTAATAGTTAGTACGTAAACTAGCCTAGAGTCATGTTGTTGTTTATATGTTGTTGTACATTGTGTGAAGCCACGGTCTGAAGTTAAAGTTAAATTAGTACGTCTGCCCCCAGAAACCAAACTGCAGCTCAGATGTTGTGATACAAACTAAGCTGTGGTGTATCGTTACAACCAGCTGAACCATCCTTCAGCTACTCGTCTTTTCATGAGCTGCTTTCCAAAAGAACCGTTTCTGTCCCGTTCACCTTCACTTTAACAAAACAGGAAAAAACAGGTAGTCACTGCTGGCCCCCTTTCACACAGAGGCCGTGCTATAAAGTCTTATACTGTGCCCTCATGACTCACAAACAGACACAAGTCCAGCTGTACTGCAGCTTTTACTAGCAGCTAGTTTAGTTTTTAAAGCTGGATAGGTACAGAATTCCAAAGTATGAGGACACTGCAGCCGACCGTTCCTACTGGAAACAGTTCAAATGTATATGTGCAATAAAATGTAAAGGACACAGTATTTAACTGTATCCAAACAAAGAATTAAAACATATATATATTCAAATAAATAAGCATTATCATGGTCCTCCAGGTGAACTCATAGCGAGGTCGTCGTCAGGTTTTGGTTGTGTGTCTGTGCTGGCACACTGACCTGTTAAGATGCTTCAGTTTCTTTGGTGGCACCAGCTTCCAATTCCGAATCTCTGGAAGAGAAAGAGGAGATGAGAGCTAATCTGAGCCACATGACACCACAACACAAACCTCAGGGAGCGACAGCAGCACAGGCAGCTAACAGATCTGTCTTTATGGAGGCTAACAGCAGCTTCCACGGCTACATGTCAGAGGGCTGCGCAGGTGTGTGCGTGTGCTGCACCCGAGATGGTAAATATGCGCGCGCACACACGCACACACAGCATGTATGAAAAGTATTTGAACTGGTCTGTGTGGACGCGCAGGTTAAACTGCATTAACAGGAGAATATGATCACAGCCAGCTGAGGTGCCTGGACAGTGCGTGTGTGAGACGGAGAGATAAAGCCGGAGGGAGAGTGTAGGTCAAAGTTACAGCTCGGGTCCTGATCGGCCATTATCTCAGCTGTTGCCTGACTTACAGCTTAACCAACATGGCTCCTCTGGAGCCTCCGTTCCCCGGAGCGGCCAAACAGTGAAAACAATCACAGGACGAAGTGCACCGAGAGCCGCTAAATCAAAACGCCTTTCCGTCTCTCCGTCTTCTTCTCGGCGTTAAACGTAACGTGAATATGACCGCAGAACAGCGGACCTCCGGTCAGCTAGCCAGCTGCGCCATGTTCCTGCCGACAGAGGGAGACCGACGCAGCTGTGCAGCTAAACAGCCTGTACACACGGTTTAACGTCCCTTTTAAGCACAATTTTAGATGTTTACACGCATTTGAACAACCCTCTCCCATATGCAAACAACCAGGACGCCACACAATCAGTCGCAGTTACCGACGAGAAACCTGCGTCGTCAAATTAGCATGGTTGCTAACGCTAGGTCGAAGCTAACGCTGCAAAGCGGCTAGCCAGTCCTCACTTCAAGCGCAGCGAAGCCGTGACGTTAATTTAACGAACATAGCGGCACATAAAAAAATCAAACTCACAAACACACATGTTACTAAAAGTCAAACACACCGCGGCAGCCACATCAGAGCCTCTTTCAACTAGAATGTACGCACAGCTGGCGAGAAGACGCTACCCAGTGTTCGTACAAGTTAGCCTCGGCAGGTAGCAAGGTTAAACCGCCCACAAAAAAATGTTTACCTGCCAGAAACGTTCAGTGATCTGAAGGAAACCCGAACAACCTCCAATCACTACAAAACAGCAGAGACTCTCCGGCGCAGGGCGACCTAAACAGGATGCTAGCCGTGATAGCCGTGTGAGCTAAGTCGTGGCTAACTAAACAACAGCGGCTGCTACAGCGCAGCAGCACCCGGTGCTCCGGTCTGTGTGCACCGGCGGGACAAAAAGAAAGCAGGAAAACAATGTAAACAGGCTCTCACCTCATTGAAGTATAAAGTGCAACAGAGTGGAAAGGAAAGCCGACAGTAAGGCTAAAGAAATTCAACGCGTTTGCAGCATCTACGAGGGGAAGCATTCATCCTGCATGATCGCCATTTTCTTCACTCACTGCTGGCTATAACCTTCTTTCACTAGCGCTCAGCTTTCCCCTCCTCTCTCTCTCTCTCTCTCTCTCTCTCTCTCTCTCTCTCTCTCTCTCTCTCTCTGTGTGTGTGTGTGTGTGTGTGTGTGTGTGTGTGTGTGTGTGTAGGGGGGAGACGCCAGGAAACACTCACCACTTCCTCTGACTGAAATCCAAACAGTGAGACACCGCTACACTGAAATCATGAGTGAAGAGCTTTAATGGAGCTGAGATAAACAAATAAACAAAGGGTTGTTTATATTTTAAGCTGAAGGACAGCTCTGTCTGAAAAAACTAAAAACCTTAAAAATACAAAAATCTCAAGTCACAGAAACACACACTGTAATTCCTAATCTTAGTCTTAATCTTAAATCAGGAGGGATTCACAAGTCTTTGTCTGCTCTGAATTAATTAGATTCTAATAAATAAAAATTTACACATAGGCCTAGTTTTACATTTTTTTCATTTTTAAAATTTAAATTGTGTGTGTGTGTGCACAGGGGGCTACAAGAAAACAGGTCAGGAACTCCTGCTGTAATTAATCCTGTTATTATAAATATAAGATGACCTTATTAAAAGCCACCTCTTTGATTGTTGTGTGTCAGTGTTGAGGGAGCAGAGGCAGCCACACCTCCGTCACCTCCTGGAGCATCCAGGCCAGCTGGGAGACCATTGAGCAAGGCGGCTCCATGCGGGGCCTGTGCCCAGCCGACCGGGCTGCACCTCCTCAGCTGGCTGCTGGCAGGAGGACTCTCTGTGATCATTCTATAAAGCTAATCTAATTAATGTTGCCTGTTCAGCTGCAGTGTTATTTTAATCCTTCCTAATATTCCTTTATTTGTCATTGTGTTGTTGTAACAGTCAACTACCAATAAACATATACAACAGAGGGGAATCATGATTGAACAATTTCATGATAAGCTGCAGTTCTTCATCACGTTTCTGTTTGTGAGTAGCTGTGGAGCATCATTGTGTTTTTGCTGTTGGTTCCCTTCTGTTCTACGGTGGTTCTACTGATCGCAGGGACGGACAGGATGGAAGGTGCTGCTCCTGTGAGCTGACAGAGGAGTGGTGGCTGTAAGCCGTCCTGCAGAGGTTTAACCTGCTCTGAACCTGAGAGGATGCTGCTGCTTCCCAGTCAGGCAGAGTGGCTGGCATGGTCCGCTCACACTGGTCTGGAGACAGACTCTGGTCTGGAGACAGACTCTGGTCTGGAGACAGACACTGGTCTGGAGACAGACTCTGGTCTGGAGACAGACTCTCAGCATGACCCTGACAGTCTGGTGCGAAGACACCACGGAGCAGGCTGGAGAGACGCTGTGGACACCTGAAGACCAGGAGTCTCCCTGAAGCCTGAGGCCTCACAGAGGACATGCTTCAGGTGTACCTGTGACAGTATGAGGAAAGGAAAGTGAAACTCTGTCACACACACATGAAGAATGCAGAGAGTCTGAGCCCGTCAAGCTGCACGGAGCTGTTCACGCTTCAGCGGCTGTATCAGAAAACAACCACGAAGAGAGTAAAAACGCAGAGAGGGAGAAACAAACACAGGCTGGAATCTGCAACGTTTCACCAACCAGACAAAGGCTGGGCTGCTCACAGCAGAGACACGCCAACACACGCAAGTGTGTGTGTGTGTGTGTGTGTGTGCAGAGCCATGACCATTGACCCACCAGAGGCAAAAACAACCTGTTATCAGTGTGTGTTTGACTGTGAGGCAGAGAAAGAGCCAGAGTTCACCTGCTGCCAGGCAAAGATTTGATTTGAGCAGGTATCAAAGATTAGATCCTCCAGCACGTAAACAGGTGCCCCCCCCCACACACACACACAGAGTTAAGAACAGAAGAGTCCAGTATCTCTGTGTGATTTCTTCACATGTGATTTTACAGGTGACAGAACACGAGGTAAGCAGTAAAACTAAAAGTCCAGGACAACCCCAGGATGAGAGATCCATAAAGAACAATAAAGATCTGAAGGAGCTGTCCCACTGTCCCACAGGGGCGGCATCTCTCAGAGGTCACGCCAGTGACCGGTAAATGATACTTCCTGTTTATCAAGATATGCTGCTCCTGTTGCCTAGCAACCTGGAGTTGATGCTAACACTTGAACGTTGACTCTTCTGCTGTTAGGGTGGAGTCTGCTGTGCACTGTGGTAACGAGCATCGAACTGAATCCTGGGTTATGCTGGGCCATGAAGGAGCCACCTGATGAGTCCTTTGTTAGGACAGACACGTCACGCTGCAGTGATGGGTCAGTCCAAAGGATGCAGACCTTCACAGAGGAGGAAGAGGAGAGGGAGAGGAGCGCCTTCACAAAGAAGTAGATTTGAAAAGAGTCCGTTACTGCTGGATTTTGTGTAGAATAAAAACCTGCTAACATGCTAACACATTCCAGATTGAACAGTTTTTATGAACGTTGTTTGGCTTCAGGAGGCAGTGACATGACAGCAGGCGGGGTGGGGCAGTGTGACACTGAAATACAAACACACCTCTGCCCAAACAAAAAAAAATGTGACTGCAGACTGGCTTTGAGTGGAGGAAGTAAACCCTCAGCTGAAGGCAGAAACATCAGCAAAGACCTCCTGAAAGTCTGGTTCTAGTGTGAGGAAGACCTCAACAATCAGAGGCGGAGGGGCATAAACAGCAGTGTGTGTGTGTGTGTGTGTGTGTGTGGGTTTGAACACTTTTAGTCTCTAGGTGCTACAGTTAGTAGCCCAGTGTGTCTTTGCACAGGTTCAGGGAGCAGAGAAGTCAGGGAGCTTGCTAACAGTCTGTGACTGTGTCACCTTGACGGCCGAGCAGGCGGAGGGTTAATCATTCACACACATAGACTTGGAAAGCAGGAAACAGACCCTGACTGCCTGAGCAAACACACACACACACCTACACGTTACCAGCTCTGAAAAAAGTTATGCAACAACTGTTGTGCAGAGACAATCAGAGTGAAGTGTGAGTGTGTGAGAGGAAAAGTGAGCAGCAGGCGGAGAGATTATGAGGGTGAGACAGACTGACAGACAGAAGAGAGATTTGCATGTCAAGTAGTAATAGGCTTGTCCTGAGTACAGACACTGCTAAGCTGCAGTGTGTGTGTGTGTGTGCAGGGCACTGGCTGCCTCTGCACCCATCACACGTACATTTCAGCCTGATTGCTGTGTGTGTGTGTGTCAGCTCACACACAGCTGATGGTGGACATAGCATCACAACAAACATGGACACCATTCACTGTGTGTGTCTCACAGCTAAAACCAACAGTGCAGGTTTTAGCAGAGGACTGCTGGGATACCCGGTCACATGCTCCCCTCTCAGCTCCAGTCTGGGATGTTCGCTGTCTGTTCCTCCAGCTCTCAGCTCACAGCAACACTCACAGATGTTTCGTTCATTCAGACTTCTACAGAGATGTTCCTTTGTCCTGTGTAACACAGAGAAGCATCTTTTAAATGGATTTGTTGTTTCTAAACTTACACCTGGTCTTCAACCAGTTACCTGAACATTTACCCCCCTTCAGCTCACACACACACACAGATAGCTCTGCAGCACATAGATATAATATCTTTGCATTCTGTCCCTGTAATCCATCACCGGGTCTTGAATATGCAGATGAGTTGTGATAAGCGTGCTGGCTGACAGAATAACACATTCAAACGTCCCCCGTTATTTCAAATCAGCCTCATTTGTATTCATGTCACACTGATCCACCACTGCACCAGTACTGCACAGATCAGTGGACACGGGGAGCTGTGATTGGCCAGTCTTACTGTCATTCATCTCTAGCATAGCATGCTTCTCAATCTTCCCATTAAATCAGCCAATAATAAATAAATAAGGATAGCATGCTGCTCCTGACCTGAGTTATAGCATCATCAGCTAGCTCGTTCTGTTTCCTGACCAAAGAGACTGAGACTGCTCAGATCACAGATGAGGCAGGTGAGAAGAGGAGCCCAGTGTCTCCTGGGTAATGTTGTTTATTTAGAACCAGAGAGGAGTGCAGCAGACAGCTCCATGAACAATAACATGCTGACATCACCATGGAGGAAACAACTTTACCATCAACATGAAGTTAAATGCCAGGATGTGACTGGTGTCCATATGTTTTACCTTTCTAACACAAACTTTGGTCTCTTATGTTCACGGTGAAGGAACGCAGAGGTGCTCGGTGATAGATGTGTAACCTAGCAACAAGTGCTACTGTGAAGGTGAGGCGCTGGACGCTTACACCTGACCGTGGACACAAACTCTGTTGTGATTTAACCTGTAAGAAACCTTTAAACATCTCTTCTTTACATGAGTCTAGCTGAGAGTCTACACGACGCCATTTTAGAATCAAAGTTATTCTTCATCCTGCTGCTGAGAGGCTCCTCAAACAGAACCAAATGTCCTCACACACATGCACACACACATGCACACACACTGCCCCAACCCCCATACCAGTGCAGTCCAAGCAGCCCAAAAGTGTGTGTGTGCTCAGAATGTTCCAGTGCATGGGGGAAGGGGTGTGTGTGTGTATCTAGATTGTCCTGGCATGCTGCCAGTCTCTCAGTCTCTCATTACCACTGTGTGTGTATGTGTGTGTGTCTGAGTGCGCAATGGGGGCCTGTCAGCGTGACGGGCGTTTCCATGGCGATGCCCGAGCAGGTTCCAGATGCAATGCATCATATTTCTATGTGCACGCACGCACACACACACACACACACACACACACACTTGTTAAATTGGCAGCAGACCTCTGGTTCACCATGCAGATTAGTTTTATCCTGATGGAGCGACTCTCATTTAAATATTTATTCCTTCTTTTATTCTCCCCTGCTCTGGGCTGGATGATTGGCTACTCTCCCTCCCTTACTCTCTCTCTCTCTCTCGCTCTCTCTTACCCACACACACACACATTCATTCCATCATTCACTCTAATCCTGAATAGTTTTGCATTCATGGAGAACCTGAGTGAGAAGAGTTGAATGAGCTGCTGTCTGTGAAACATCAGGTTAGCTTAGCTTAGCATACAGAATTAAAGTTGCTATGCTAACTTTTTACTAGCCGCTGTATAAACATGAGCAGCGTCAGTCCTCTCATATAAATGAAACCTGCACGATGAGTTAGCATGTTAGCATGTTAGCATTCCTGTTCCTGGATTGATGCGTTGATGAAGGTCTTGCTGAGATAAAAGGACTACAGTGATCCATTTTTATAACCTGTTATCTGTTTTGCTGAACACGTTTTGTTGTGTTTTGTAACTTTCCTTGAAGTCTCAGATTTTTTTCTGTGAGATTTAATTTGCCTTCATTAGAGTAATGATAAAATATGTCGTCCATGCAGCACCGAGCAGCCAATCAGGAGCAGATCAATAGATTGTATCCCTGCCTCCACAGCAAGCGTGTGTCAACATCACTTATTCATGATGGCATACAGTTACAGTGGATAAACACACACACACAGGCACACAGACACACACATTGCTGGTTTAAGTTTCTGAGGAACAAATAAATATTCTATCAGATCTGTTGTTTACACAGAGAGTGTGTGTTGGTGTTGTTGCTGCACGATGACTCAATACGACAGTAAAAACTATAAACACATCTGTCAACACCTGTAACACCTGGAAGGTTAACGATGAGAAAAACGGTATTCATGACAGCCAATCATCAGCCAGTATCTGTCATCCAGGAACACAACCACAAGTCACACACCACACAAACGACAAACACTGGAAGACACACACTGATGGACCAACGCAGACTGCTGCCACCTGCTGGTGTAGAGATGTATGTGGACAGGTTGGTTTGACGAGTCTCCTTATCTGTACAATAAAACCTGGATTCAGACCACAGCTAAAGAAGCTCAGTGTGTGTGTGTGTGTGTGTGTGCCTACACTATTCTGTACTTGTCTAGTTTGTGGCTCATTATGATGCAGGGAGGCGGGGCAGAAGGAGGCTGTGGGAATTATGTAAATGATGGAGCTGTCGTTACTTTAAAATAGAGATGAAGAACATTCTGACTCACACACATCATGTTCACTTAAACACACACACACACTGATGAAGATACACACACAAAATGAAGCCTCTCTCATTCACTCAACATCTTACCTTTACTTTACCCTTTTACCCTGCCACACACACACACACACACACACACACACACACACACACACACACACACACACACACACACACACACACACACACAGCCATAAGGTGTCTAGACAGCGCAGCCATCAGTCTGCCCTCTGGTGTGTGCATTGATCATAATGACAAAAGGGGGGGGGGGGGTTAATAAATATGTATGATGGGAGCGCTCAGTGTGAGCTGACCACTCTGCTCTCTCTCTCTCTCACACACACACACACACACACACAGACACACACATTCCATGGCAGAGAGACCTCTGCTGAGGATGGACTGATCAATAACAGCAGAGGTTCAGTTTTTTCCACAAACATCATAAAAACTGTGGCTGTTTTACCACAACTGTCCACAAGAGGCCACCAAACCCACAGCTGACCAGCAGGCAGTAAATAAAAACATCAGCTGGTCCCGACAGACATAAACAGGACAGCTGTGTTGTTTATTACTAAACGTTAACTATGAAATAATGCAACAATATAAAAACATTCATACAGTTTGTCTAGCTCAGTTGGGACAGTCGCATCTTCTACTTATAAGCATATTAACACAGAAGTAATTATAACCAGGATGAACATATGTGACAGAAAATAAGGCACCACCTCTCCCACAGGAGAATTGTACTAAAGGGTAGAGGCAGAAGGGTCGCCATCACTTTATAGGGGGCACCACAGAAGAAGAAAAGCGGGTGGGAGACTCCAAACTTAAAGCTGAAGACAGGAAATACTGAAACCTGACAGTTGTGTATGTAAGAAAACTGATTTTGTGTAATTATAACAATGATCATTCAGGAACCGGTTACATAAAAATGCAGTAAAATCATTTGAAAAACTAATGAAGAATTAGATTTGACATTTAGTGGCTTGTAGCTTTGGACTCAAATAATGTAGTCATGATGCCAAGGATGCAGGAAGTGAATAATGTGAGGTGGTACAGGGCCACCTTCTCCTCTCTTTCAGAGGTTCAGACTTCTGAATCAGAACTCCAAAAGAGATTTATTGTCACGTTTAACAACAGCATTGAACCTTTGTCTCTGGTCACCCAGAGAAACATGATCAATCTAGAACCCTGCCTAGAACATGGACACAGGAACCTAGCCCTGAGGCCAGGTAGCCATGTTTCCAACAGATCCCAGGTCCATGTGCAGTCCTGCAGTCCTGATGAGTTTCAGTTCAGTTTCAAAGTCTCATGAAACTTGACTATTGTTTCTATGGAGTCAGTGGGTACACTCTGCTCCACAACCTGACGGACTCCGCTCTCTAAAGCATGGTAGTACTGCTTCAGCTCCTTCAGCTCAGTCTGCAGTCGTTCCTCCACCTGCTGTCTGTCCTGCTGAGCCTCCATCAGCTTCTTCTCATACTTTAACTCCACAGCTCTTACTTCCTCTTGCAGTTTCTTCTCATAGAACTCTCTGAGCATCAGCTCTCTCTGATCCAACATCTGCACCACCTCCTGGTAGGTGTAGTTGGAGTAACACTGTCCTCCATTTACAGCCACCATCTTCTCCACCTTCTCCAGCAGATCCAGGACCTGACTGCGATCATCAACTCTGAGGTTGTTGAAGACGTGGTATCTCCTGTCCACCTTCTCCAGGATCTCCTGTAATTCAGGCCCAGCACTATTTACCAGCTCTTCAAAGTTTCCCGTTACTCTGTCTCCATGGGTGAAGAGTATCATGGTGTACTTCCAGGCATCCTCTCCAAAGATCTCCTCCACCTTCTTCACAGCATCTCTTTCCTCTGCCTGGAAGGGCCCCACCTTGATGACCAGCAGGATGGCGTGAGGTCCCGGGGCTGACATGTTGATGCACTTTGATATCTCCCTGCTCACTGTATCATCAGGCAGGGAGGTGTCGAAGAGGCCGGGGGTGTCGACGACAGTCACCTCTCTACCTAACACGTTAGCTTTCTTCTTCTGGCACTCACTGGTGACTGAACAGAAAAGATTAACCCATTAACACAGCAGTTCCATCAAAAAGGACATTAGTGCACATTTAACGGACCACTCAGCAGGTCAGAATCTCACTCTGATGTTAGCTGAAGATATTAATCAACAAAAAAGATCATGACACCTGAGAGTCTGCTGGTGCTGGCTTTGAAGACATTTCTCCCCAGTATGGTGTTTCCACTGGAGCTCTTTCCTGATCCAGTCCTCCCCAAAAGAACCAGCCTGAAGTCTGACAAAAAAAACACAGTTAGAAAGAATGGAGCTGAACACATAGAAGCTAATAAAATCAAAAAGTTAACCAAAGTATAAAACAGTTGAGTGATCTAAAAGTAGTGTTAGCTGCTATATGTTTCCTTAAATGTGTCAGTTCCATGGGGAAGAGGACAACTACTGAATGAGTTGAAGACCGTTTTAAGACTTTTAGAGTTGACGTCCATACGAATGTTAAAGTCACCCACTACAATGACTTTATCTGTGCTGAGCACTAAATCTGATAAGAAGTCTGAACTCTGGAGCAGGAACATGTATCAGGCATGTTCGCCTTCTCTTTCCATATTATGTTTTTCTTTTTTTTTAGATACTTTAGTAAAGAAATTGTTTAAGGCTGCTGCCAAGCAGTGTCATACAATGACTAGCAAGGCGCGCCACAGGCAGGGTGAAATGTCTGATGTGTCTGATGACACCCAACAATGACTTAGGGAGGAGTTGGGGTTGAACCACCAACCTTCCAGTTATTGGACAACCCTGCTATACCACTGTGCCACTGCTGCCCCAAACAGCTACCCCAGATGGGACTCTTGCCCAAAAATGAAGAAGCCTCTGCTCTTCGCTGTAAATCACAGGACCGTTTGAGATATTTAAAGAGTTTTTTAACCTGGAGGAGGAAGATCCATACTGCGTCGTCTCTTCCTTTCTGCTTCTGTTTATTCACAAGAGACAACAGTTAGATGAAGCAGAATGTGTCTGTCATGGTCCCCTGACAGAGAACTCCACCCCAATGAAACATGATGCCTGAAACAAGCTGAATCCTGTCTGAATCGGAGAAGGTTGGAAAAACAGAAGAAGAGAAAACACACTTTCACACTTTCTTTTAGCAAAACACTGCGAACACCATCAGAACTTTGAATAATTCTGAGCAGGTCAAATGCTATGTGATGTAATGATATAAATCTGATGAAAGGCACAGTGAGGTAGAAAAGCATCTCTGCTGACAAACCAACAAAGCATCCACAGAGTGAAAGTGAAAGTGACTGTAAGGAGGGCTGGGTTTAGTAACGTTCAGTTCAAGGTGACTGGAGCAAAGAATCACTGCTCTTCATAACTTACTGCAGGTTTCGCTTTCTGCCATCATATCAGATGAAGCGTCCTCTCTTCTGTGTCTCTCAGCTCAACTGCTTCAGCTCCCGCTGACACGTTTCCTGCCACAGGAAGGAAGCAGAAGTGAGACTGTCTGATCAAGGAGAAACAGGTCAGGTGGTTTCTTTTATTCCACTGCACTCACAGCAGGAACTCTTCATTTGCAGCAGGGGTGAGTTTGACTTCATACTGCCGAGGTTTCACTTACGGCTCCACATTGTTTTTATATACAACACATGATTGTGTTCAGTCCAGTTTTAAGTCTTTAAGTCTTAAGATCAACAGTGTCAGGCAAACTCCCTTTAACAGGAAGAAACCTTGAACCCGACTCATAAAGAGAACCTTCCTGCTGACAGACGGCCGGGTAGAGGAGGAGAAGGAGAGGGAGAGAGAGAGAGGAACAAACATGCAAATGTTGTCGAGCAAGATGAAACAGTTGTGTTTATATTATAGTGGATGTATATATCATCAGTTCATAAATAAAGGTGATTAAAGATCAGAGTTCATGCTAACCTACATGTTGTGTTGCCCATCGGTCGATGACGGCATGGCGCGGTCGGGACGCTTCGCGGCGGACACTCTCTCTCAGGGGACGTGCGACGATGACACCGCGCGTCCTGATTCACCTGTTGCGCATAAATATGGGCGTTGCCGCTTTGAGTGACAGGCGGTATCACAGCGCGAGTTTCCTGCTTCAACAATCGCCCGACCTCCTCCTCTCCGCTCCGCACCCCCCCCCCCCCCCCCCCCTGTCCATATTTGGAGTGTTGGCGGACTTTGGCGCTGCCAACATGGCGGCGGTCGGAGCCTCCCACTGAACCTTAAAAAGGGTGACGTCACCGAAGCTCTGTTCATAGATTTTACTGTCAATGTTGTAGCGTGAGAAATCGAAGGAGTGAGAGCTCTTACTGTTAATACAAGATCTTTAAAAAACATTATTGAGACTTGATTAAAATGTGGTTTGTATTTTGCCTTCCCTACAGAATAAGACAGTGGTTCTAAATGTGTTAGGAGCAGCTCACAGGACTCAGCTCTTTCAAAGAGAGACGGCGTTTATTTAACGTTTATTTAAAATGAGGGTTCTGGCTAAAGGCAGAAGTTAGGCAGGTTGAGTCCAAGAGGTGTAACTCATTTCTGTTGTCTCCTGCAGGTTCTCTGCTGCTCAGACATGGACACACATCAACTCACTATTGTCCTCCTGGGAAACGTGGGAGTTGGGAAAAGTGCTGCAGGAAACACCATTCTGGGAGAGAAGGTTTTTGTGTCCAAAGCTTCCTTCAAATCAGTGACAACAAAAATTTGTGAAAGCACTGGAACTGTGTGTGGGAAACAGATTTCAGTGGTTGACACTCCAGGAATATTAACTTGTAAAGGGGAGATCGAACGCTGGTGTCAGGACCTCCTGCAGCCCTCCACACTTTGTCTGTTCCTGGTAGTGATCAGCATTGGGCGGTTCACCAATGAACAGCGGAAGGCTGTGGAGGAAACTATGTCAGTGCTCAAACAGGATGGGCTGAGAAGGAGCTATATTCTCTTCACAAATGGAGATGCCTTAGAAGACATGACAGTGGATGACTTTATAAATGAAGATGATGAAAGTTCACTTCCAGACATTGTTAAAGAGTTTGAAGGGAGGTATCACGTCTTCAATAACAATGATAGATATGAGGCCCAAGTCAAACAGCTGCTGATAAAGTCGGGCCACCTTCAACCCACCTTCTGTATGTATTTGGGTGTTTATTTCTCACTGCTGTTTGGTGTGTTGCCTCTGTCTCTCTCCTGCTTCAACAATAGCTTTTCAATGTTACCCTTTGAATGTGAGTGAGTGACTGTCCCAGGACTGTTGCTGAGATATACTCAATTCATTTTGGGCATGCCATTTTCAAGCTGATGCCTTAAAAGTGGGCTTGGGGTGGAAGGGGTTAATCTTTACTAAGAAAACTCATGGGCATGCAGCAGTCATAAGACACTCTATGTTTTCTTCCCTCCAGCTGCAGGTTCTGAGGGGTCTCTGGTGCAAAGGAGGATCGTTCTTCTTGGTCGACCTGGAGCAGGGAAGAGTTCATCCGGAAACACCATCCTGGGGTCTAATAGGTTTGAATCAGACTGTGACTTTGATTCAGTCAATACAGAGACTGTGTCTAAATCAGCAGAGGTGGAGGGCTATGAGGTCACTGTGGTCGATACTCCAGGGTTCACTGATGAAGTTCTAACTCCAGAGCAGTTGTACAGGGAGATCATGGAGACTTTGGTACATGCCAATCCAGGTCCACACGCCTTTGTTATTGTGGTCAGAATAGGCAGGGTGTCCAAAACAGATATGGATCTGATTAACCTACTTTCACAGCTGTTTGGCAGTGGTGCTCGAAACTACACCATGGTGCTCTTTACCTATGGAGACGAGCTTGGAGAGGCATCCATTAAGGAGAAGATTCGCTCCAGCCAACAAATGTCCAGGCTGGTGTCAATGTGTCATGAGAGATACTGTGTGTTTGACAACCGGAGGAGAAAAAACAGACAAGTTCGGGACTTCATAGATACAATAGAAGAGATAGTGACAGCTAATGTTGGAGAATACTACACCTCTGACATGTTCAGGATGGCTTACACCTTCATCAGAGAAGCTCAAATCACTGGATCAGGTGGAACTGAGGCCCCACAGCAAAGAGCACAGAGACGGCTGGAACCTTTTCTCAGTGGGATGTGGAGGAAAGTTAAACGCATTTTCTGTTGTTGTTTTCGGCCCACGACCAGCTCAGATGATGATGATGATGATGATGATGAAAACATACCACTCATGGCACCATCTCACAGCTAGTAGGGAAGTGTGAAGCAGTGAGTGATTTTAGATTGAACCATCGTGACAGAAGCCTTTCAGTTGTGTTTTTCAATCACTGCACACTTAATGGATTCATTCAGCCTGTGGTGACTCTTTCCTGGGTTTTACTCTGCAGGTGCTGTGTGTTGGATTGAGTTCTGCCACAAATGGCACAACATGAAACCATGTAGATCCTCCCAGTTTCTTGCTTTTTGAGAGTTGTTTACTCATTTTTTGCAGAACTGATGAAGCTGCTTAGATGAGCAGTGATAATCGCTGCCTTGTTTCCAGCCTTCTCTTTGTGTGGTTGGTTTCAGTCCAGTTTCGGCTCTTTTGGTTGTACTTTGTTATTGATGAGTTGGAGTTGTTTTTATTTATGTTAGTGTGTCTTTATTTAAATAAAGCTAAAAGGGGTGAAGGTGCTGAATTGTAGTCTACGAGCAAATCAGAAGCTCCTGTCGGCAGAGGTCAGAGGCCACCTCTTAACTCTTTATTTACAGCTGAACTCAATTCATTGCAATTCAGAGAAATTCATCCTAATCTAAAAAGTGTTTTTATTTTATTTTCATGTGGGACCTGTAGTCAGAGTATGTGGCCTGATTGATTAACTGTCGACGTTGTAAACACAAAATGATTGTGATTAAACATATGGTTAAAACATGCCACTTAGCATGAATTCATTTGATCTTGAACACAATTATTGTATCAATCCCAAGTGGACACCCACTAACAACAGGAAGGACAACAGCCGACGCAGAAAGAACATCTGCATTCCATATGTGTCAGGAGTATCAGAGAAACTCCGTAGAATCTTCAACAACCATGAGATCCCGGTCCATTTCAAACCGATGACAACACTGAAACAGAGACTGGTTCACCTGAAGGACAAAACTCCCAGGGACAGACACAGCACTGTGATATATGCAGTCCAGTGAGGAGTGCTCTGATCTGTACATTGGAGAAACTAAACAACCACTCCACAGAAGAATGGCTCAGCACAGGAGAGCCACCTCCTCAGGACAAGACTCAGCTGTTCACCTCCACCTCAAAGAGAAGGGACACTCCTTTGAGGACAATAATGTCCACATCTTAGACGGAGAGGACAGATGGTTTAATATTTATCCATTCATCACATATAGCTAAATGTAATAGTTGCATGTGATATTTTTACATTCGGCGAATACACCTGCAGAGCTCACGGTCTGAGCTGAGACTGTCCTAATTTAACACATTTTAAACCTGGGGTTCATTTCCTGTTTGATGCTGTGATGTCACAGGAATGTTTTCCCTCCCAGGCTGAAGTGTGCAGTGTGTGCTGAGCAAAGCTAACTTCTGAGTTTTACTGTAAAAAGAGAAAATGAGAGCGCCCCCTGGTGGAAACAGAAGACTCATACAGACAGAAGCAGCATCTCACCTTTTATTTCCTTCAAACAGGAGAAACGAAACTTTCCTCTGATAAATCATCTTTGAATGTTTTAAATTAAACTTTTACAAAATGAAACAGAAAAAGAACACAGGCTGAAACATTCAGCGTCTGTGAGGCAAAGCTGCAGCTTCACACAATAAAAGGCTCTCAGGTGATTCACAATTATTTCACATGAAGTGCTTTTATTCTGAAGGATGCTGTCAGAGGTGAAGAGCATCCTGGGAAATCAAACATGAGTTCAGGCACGTTTTGGTCAGAGAAAAAAAACATCATTCATATAAAGGTATTTATTGTACTTCCAGCGTGTGTCTCCGCCTCCTTACTCTTCCTCTTCTCGTGGCTCAATGGTGAGCTGCTGGTCTCTTCCTCCTCTTCCTCACATAGACCTTCATCGTCTCCTGGCTTGCTCTCTGCTCTGGTGTGGGTTGGACCGGCTGGGTGTCTGCCTGATGGATGGATGCTCTGAGGACCGGTTCTGTCACTGAAGGACTTCCTGCTGGGGTCAGACCTCCTGCTGGTCGCATGGTCGCCTTCTTGATATCGCTCTCTCCTCTCTCTGCCATGTGAGGAAGAGGAGGAGGAAGAGGAAGAGGAGAGGGTCTTCTTGCTGCCGTAGTCTCTCCCTCTGTCTCGGTCTCTGGGTCTGTCCCGCCCTCTGTTCTTGTCACTTCTGTCTCGGCCAGCAGAGGGAGCCAAACATCTGTGTGACAGACTGGAGGCTCGGTCCCTGTCCCTGTCCCTGTCCCTTCCTCGGTCCCTGTCCATCTGCTCTGGCTTCTGTCTCTGCTGTCCATTGTCTGGATGAGGAACATTGTCAGTGTGGACTCTGGTCTCTGCTTGGTCTCCTTCCTCCCATTTGGACTGAGGCATCTGAGGAAGAGGAGGGAACCCAGGCTTTGTTTGCAAAAAGTCTGAACGACTGCTGCTGAAACTACCAACCCTATAAAAATCATAACTCTGCCTCATTTCATGTCATGTTGGTTTCATTCATCATTCTGTGTTATCCACTGCTGTTTAATCTTACTTTATTGTCTCTCATTGTCTGTATGGAGCAGCAGAGCATTCTGGGGTCTGCAGTTCCCTGTGTGGGTCATTCTGGACAGACTGTGACCCCTCAGCTGTGCGTCCTCATCTCACAAACATACCTGAATGAAAGCGAGCTTGTCCTGTCCGTCTGCAGCTCCATCCTGAAGGTCCTCCTTGTCAGGGTTCTCCACTGTCCTCCTCTCCTGAGTCTCCTCCTGGCTGCAGGATTTAACACAGAAGTTCAAATTAACTCAGTGAAGTGTGTCAGTTTGGTGTTAACACATTAATGAAGAGTGTCTGCACTTTGACCTGCAGTCTGTCCTGTTGTTGACCTTGTCCTCCTCCTCCTCCTGCTGCCTCCTCGTCTCCACGTCCTCGGTTGTGTTTTCTCTCCCAGTCTCAGCTAACTCTCCCCTCACCTCTTCTCTGATGTCCTCCTGCTCCTCCTCTCCTCCTCCCAGAGCACAGTGCCACAGGTCCAAGTCCTCCTTCTCCTCCTCTCCTCCTCTGTCTTCTCCTGCCGGACACGTCACATGCTGGTCTCTGCTCCTCCCCTCAGCCCCTCCCTGCTCTTTGTTTACCTCCTCCTGCAGTGGTTCCTCCTCCTTCCATCTTCCTTGGAGGTTGATGTTGAAGCTGATCTTCCGCAGAGGTCTCACAGTCACGCCTCCCTCCCAGATGTCTCTGGTGTCCAGTGGCTCTTTGCTCTGGCAGGTTTCAGGTTCTTCTGCAGGTTTTGTTTTCAGACTTGTCTGTCCCTGGTCTGTCTGCAGGTCGTCTCCTCGCCTCTTTCTGTTCTCCGCCCTGCTGTCCTCATACTGTCCCTCTCCATCTGAGTTTTTGCCTCCTCTGCGTCTCTCTGTTTCCTCTCTCACTCGTCCCCCGTCGTCTTTGTCCACAGGCTGATGTGGTTTTAGGACATCTTGCATCGGTTCTTGGGTGTTGTGTCTCCTCTTTCTGTCTGCAGCCTCAGAGGATGATGAAGACTCCTCTCCTCCTCTTACAGGCTTCTTTGTCTTCTTGTGTCTCAGGAAGTCCTTCACGTCCTCGTGCCTCTTTGTGGTGGGCTTCTTTGGATAAGCTCTGTCTTCAGACGGCGTGGAGCGACCATCACTTGATTTGGGCAGAGACGAGCGGCTGTCCCTGGAGGACTGAGATGGCGTGGAATGACTGTCAGATGAAGACTGCGATGGAGGAGAGCGACTGTCGCTGGACGATTCAGAGGACGGGGAGCGTCTATCAGGTCTGGTGGTGCTCTGTCTGTGGGGTGGGCGCCTGGCATCTCGGTCACCCCATCGTGGCGACAGTGGAGGATGAGGAGGAAGAGGGACCTTGTAAAGAGGAACAGGCAGCTGTTGGCAGCTGCTTAAGTACTTCTCACAACACTCCTCGTACCTCCTCCACTGCAGGTGGCGCTCTGACTCCAGGATGCCGGTCAGACCTGAGCTCGTCTCCAAACGCTCCCCTCCGCTCCTGGAGCTGCGGCTCCACTTCCTGCTGTGATGACAGCTTGTGCGGGTGTCTGAAGGGGACCTGGACCTGGACGGCGTGGGGGAGCGTGAGCGTTTGTAGTTAGAAGTGTGGGAGCAGGAGGGAAGGCGATGGGAGCGTGGAGAGCGGCGCCTGGAGAAAACAGAGATCAATGAATCAGTTATAAAAGAAAACAAACACATGACTCCAACGTGACATGAAGAAAACCTAAACTAAACATCTGTCTTAAAGAGACACACCTGGATCTGCTTCTAGATCTGGACCGAGATCCAGATCGAGATCGAGACCGATGGCGGCTTGAGTGTGACGATCTTGTGGAGCGAAAGGAGGAGCGTGTGTGGCTCGATCCGCTGTGAGGCGACCTGAGGAGCACCAGGACTCAGATCAATACCCATAATAACATCTGCTGATAAATACATCTCTTATGAACCCTCAGAGCTGTATCTGTGTGTTTGTGGGTCATCACAAAGTCCTGCTCCTCTACACACACACACCATCATGTCTGCAGTCAGACGTGTGTGTGCAGAATCAGCTGCAGAAAGCTGCAGATCAGACAGATACTCTCTGAGTTGGTCATGTGACCGCTGCTCACATGCGACTCCATCATGGCTTCCTGCTTGTTGAGGAGGAGGACAGAACTTTTAGTTTTTTATAGGATCTTGTTGGAGTGAACTCTTTATTTCTGGAGGAGTTTTAGATTCAGACATGTTTAATAAATGAGTGTGATGCATTCAGGGACCCTCTGACATTAGACATGTTATTGTGTGGAGCAGCTGGATGTTTGTTGTACCTGTCCTTTGTTGATCTCTGGTACCTGACCCAGTCCTTTGGGGTGGGGAGAGGCATTAGGGAGGAGGAGGGGGAGGAGCAGAGAGGAGGGACGGGGGCACCCTGGGGGGCTGGAAGCATCCAGAAGGGTGTGACAGGTGGGTACCCAGGAGGGAAGCTGGTGTGAGGCAGGTAGGCTGACAGGAATGTGTTAAACAGGGGGGAGGGGGGGAAGTGAGGGGAGGAGGCAGACGAATGTGTAGAGGAGGAAGAGGAGCAGAAGGATGTGGAAGAGGAACGAGACCACTCAGTGTTTGACTCAGTCCGGCTACAGGAGATGCCAGTTGAGGAAGAAGACCTGCAGGGACATTAGAGGACAGTTAGAGACAGAGACACACACATGGACACAGACACACTCTCACACACACTCACACAGACACACACTGACCTGTCCCTGCAGGCTGACAGACCAGTAGGGGAACCTGTGGAGGACGGCTGCTGCTTCACACTGACTGTCTCACTGTCTTCAGCCTGAACACACATATTTCATTCAGAAAACTGTTACAGAGTGTGTGTGTGTGTGTGTGTGTGTGTGTGTGTGTGTGTGTTCTCACTGGCTGTGGTGGGGCAGCAGGGTCTTTGATTGACAGCAGAATGGATGGGACAGCAGCGGCCTCCTCCTGCGCCTCCCTGTGTGAAGACAACAGACTTCAGCACCAGAACGTCTTGTTTACGTGCCCTGCTGTGACCTTTGACCTGTCTGTTCACGTACCTGACTGATGTCTCCAGGTGTGTCTCCTGCATGGACGTGCTGTGTGTTTCTGTGTCGGCAGACGTCTCAGGTGACGTGTCTGAATCCTTCAGAGGACACAACAGGACAGAGAGGTTAAATGTGTGTCTGATCAGTGTGTTTACACACACACACACACACACACAGCTTGTCATCAGCAGCTTCACCTGCCGGCTGCAGGCTGTCAGCTCCGGGTTCGGCGGCTGGCTCGGCGGCTGACTCGGCGGCTGGCTCGGCGTGTTGAGCGGGGCCTGGGTGCTTGTTCTGCTGAGGCCTCGTTCCTTCTTGAACGTGTTGATGGCCTGGAACCAGACAGACAGAGGACGTCAGCTCGGCGCTCCACCCACACCGAGCTACGCCCCCTCACACTCACCTGCCGCAGGAATCTGTTGGCGATCAGGCTGTCAGGGGACACATCAGGCTGCTGACAGGTGGGACAGATGTGGTCCTCTGAGTCCAGCAGGGCGGAGCGAACACCTGAGAGGCAAAAAGGCTTATAAAAACACACATCGGCATCTGTTGGTGTGAGTGTGTGTGTGCGTGCTCACAGTCGTCACAGAAGCTGGTTCCGCAGCAGGGTATGATCACGGCATCGGCCAGCAGGTCCTGACAGATCAGACACAGGAGCTCCTCGGGCGGGGACACCTCGTCGTGCTCACGCTTGGACTCGATCTGTTGGATGAAGGGAGGCTTGTCCTTTTTACCGATGGCGTATGCCTCGCTGAACAAACAGAGACATGTCCACAGACAATAATCATCATTCAGGTAGAGGAAATGTAACACAGCACACAGCCTGCTCCACATACTCTACACGGAGACTGTGTCTGCACTCAGTCAGGAAACACACACCAGAGCTAATCCGTGTTAGCCTGCTAGCTAAACTATGGAACTACAACTGGAATGTGGCGTTTCCAGACGTAATGTGTCGTCAGTCATCATCTACACACACTGTTCACACTCACGCGTCTATGGTGGGGATAGCGTAGCGCCCACTGTTGGTCAGCATGACTCCTTTGATGCTGGGATCATCCACCTCCACCATGAAGGAGCGGGGGATTCCCGTGCTCTTCTTTATCTTCAGAGGGGTCTCGAAGGACTTATCCTGATGTACACACACACAGACACACATCAACACGTCTGCAGACATATAGACGTGTGTGGCAGAGCTGTGAGGATGAGTACATGAACCCACCCCACTGGTGGGACAGTCCCTGATGTGGTGTCCGCTGGATCCACAGCGATAACAGGTGTAGTTCACAGGAAGGGCGGAGCCATGCTTGGTGGACACACTGCGCAGAGGAGGAGCGGCATCAGAGAGAGGAAGGCCTTTAAACGTGAGGACACAGGAGGTGGGGGCTCACCTGGCGATGTCGTAGTTGGACTGAAACATCATCGCTCTGATCTTGTCTTCCTCGGGCACGTCTGCGTCAGCCAGGTTAGCAATCTGCAGAGACAGAGGTCAGGACAGGACAGACACGGCAGGACAAAGATGGGGGGGGGGGGGTACTGTACCTTAGAGAAGAAGGCTCTGCTGGTAGACTGCACTTCCACCTGTGAGACACACACAACCACATGAACCCAACACACTCCTCCCAGATCAAATATCAATAATGTTATTGATTAGCCCTGCATTCATATTTGCCCAAAACCATCACTGTGGGTTTATGGGTATTGATTCTGATTGGTCAACTGTTCAAGATGTTTCTGTTTAACTGAAAGTTGCCATGGAAACAGTAACATCCATCCTCTGAACCCGCTTCGCCCTGCAGTGCAGGGTCACGGGGGGTCACCAGTCCATCACAGGGCGACACACAGTAACATAACACATCAAAACAAAGGGTCCAGTCAGTTATTGATCAGTCACTCGTGTCTGGTGTGACTTTAAATGAAAAACAACTCAAGTAAGGAGCTAAAGTTCAACATGTTAGCTGTTAGCTCAGAGCTCTATGCTGAGTCAGCACACACACACAGTGAGAGTTTAAACCCACAGAGTGTGACCCTGCTGTCTGTTTGCTGTGTGTGTGTCACTCTGCAGCCTGAACCTCAACCTGTTTGGATTTAACCACAGTTTGTTTCAGGTCAAACACATAATCAATACATAACACAGCTTCATACAAAAGACTTTATTGGAGGAAAAACACAGAAAAAAAGTGTGTGTGTGTTTCTGCAGACGGTTTTCCTGCTGAGAGAGCAGACAGAACATCAGATCACATGGAGCACCTGCGGTCCCTGAGGAGAAGCCATTTTGTTTAGTGTATAAAACCTGCAGCTCAGCTTCAGGAACAGTTTCAGACGTTTCTCTGCTGCCTGACGTCATCACTCTAAACTAAGATGGCGGCGCTGGTCAGCATTGACTGAACCTTCAAAATAAAATAAGCTTCTTTGTTAGCGGAGGGGACTAACTGTGGAGCGAGTCATGTAATCTCAGGTCAGCGCCCTCCGGTGGACTATATGAGAATGTTTTCACAGAACGACTGTCCGCTGGTTACAGCAGAGACCAGAAGGACCAGAGGCAGGGCGTGACCTCAAAGATCCTCAGCCGTCTGCTCATCCGGTAAAACCTGAGGTGACCCGTCACTGAAGGCCTCCTCCTCTAACAGCACCCACAGTCCTCAGTGCTGAGCGGCGGTTTGGTTTATCAGCTGTGAGCAGGGCTGATAAAGTCTGATCCACCCGAGCAGACGGCTGAGCCGACACAGCAAGGAGCTCACAGACGGTCTGTGATAACTGTCCATTCACTGTCACTAATAACACACTGGTCAACAACAGCCAGTCAGAAATCCTTGGATAAGTTTTAAATATTACACATGTGTGTGTCTGTGTGTGTGTGTGTGTGAGAGAGAGAGAGAGAGAGAGGGTGTGTACATACGGCTCTGCCGGCTGTGTGTTTGTGTGTCTGTGTGTGTGAGTGTGTGTGTGTGTGTGTACATACGGCTCTGCCGGCTCTGTGTGTGTGGTGAAGCTTCATGTCTGGCCGCTCTCTGAAACACAGGAAACACGTTATAATAACAGTCAGGTGCTCTCACACAGCAGCTGGTCGCTCAGATCACAAGCTTCCTGCCGTGGGATGAGGGGCGGAGCCTCCAGCGCTCAGACGCCGTCACTACTTTTCAGATTAGAGGTAAAAGCCGGTCTGAACGCTCACTCTGTTACAGGCTCCTGAAGTCTGCGGCGTCTGAGGGACAAGGACACTGCCCAGGCCTGCTCACTGTCTCTGTCTCACTGTCTGTCAGTCTCTCACCCCTGTCTCTCCCTGTCCCTCTGTCTGTCTCTGTCCCTCTCCCTGTCCCTCTCTCATTGTCTGTCTCTCCCCCTGTCTCCCTCTTATTGTCCCTGTCTCTCTCTCTCTCTCTTTGTCTCCCTCTCATTGTCTCCTTCTCATTGACTCTGTCTCTCCCCCTGTCTCTGTCTCTCTCTCATTGTCTCTCTCCTGCTGTCTCCCTCTCATCACCCCTGTCCCTCTCCCTGTCTTCCTCTCATTGTCTCTGTCTCTTCCCCTGTCTCTCTCCCTCATTGTCTCTGTCCCACCCCCCCCCCCCCGTCCCTCTCATTGTCTCTGTCTCCCCCCTGCCCCTGTTTCTGTGTCTCTGTGCAGGTGGAGCTCTGATTGTCTGTAGTTAATCTGGTGTGCGCTGTAACACCACCCTCTGTGTGCTGCTGACGGAGCACATGACTGCCGATCTGTCCCACTGAGTCCTGCTTTCCCAGCAGAAACCCCACAATGCACTGCTGCCCTGCACTCTGACCAGTGAGCAGGTTCACCTCACTGTCAGCGTTCAGGGGCCAAGCGGCGGCTCCTCCCATTACCCTGAGTCACACCAGCTCTGACAGAGACAGGAAGTGAAGAACACACACTCACACGCTGGGTCTGCTGCTGGAGGATTTGAGTCTGCTGACGGGGATCCTCCTGATGATGACGGAGGACGCTTTGGGGATCAGACTGTTATCATCAGTGTAGTCTGTGAGGGACAAACACGTTACAGATTTATGTCAAAGAGCTGAGTGCAGGATGAGTCATCACAGCTCACCGAGGGCTGTTTTATCTGAATGTCGGCAAATAAATGGAAATGATAAATGAAATGTGGAATTTCTCCAGAAGTTAAAACTATTTAAAAACAATGTCAGAATTTTAAACATATTTAGTGAGAATTACAGCATGTTTAAACATTTTAGGTTTCCCTTTTCTGTCACAAGTATCTGAAATATCACCTTTTCTCATGCTTTAATAGATTTACCAGAAAGTATCAGATTTACTCATAAATAACGTTTTCAGAGCTCCACAGAGCCTGAGAGGGAAAGAATCTGCAGTTTTGATGTGTGTGTCTGTGGTAACAGAGTCAGGATGTCAGCAGAGCGACAGCTGGAGTTTCAGTCACTGTTTCATCCTCAAACTGAACTCTGACCACCCAACACCAAGTCGATTCTATTCTATTTATGCAGCGCACTTTACAACCAGAGGGAACCCAGAACCCAGAACCCAGAGCCTGAAGCCCCTGAACAGCAGCGGAGTGTGTGTGTGTGTGTGTGTGTGTGTGTGTGTGTGTGTGTGTGTGTGTGTGTGTGTGTGTGTGTCTCTGTGTGTGTGTGTGTGTGTGTGTCCCTCCTCTACCTCTGAGCTATTTTTAACCCGCACCTTTCCACGCTGGGCTCCCTCCAGCCCCCCCTCTTCTGTCCCGGTTCTGATGTTCTGGACCCGTCCCACCTGTCCCCTCTGTCCCACGTGTCCTCACCTGTCAGCTCGCGCTCACACAGTGTGATTTACCTTCTTTGGTCTGAGCGTTGGTGATGAGCAGGTCGCAGTCCGCCGCTCGGAGCTTCTCTCGGGTCATGATCCTGCTCTTCAGGTCGCTCAGCGTGATGTGCGGCCCGTCGAACAGGACCGTGTCGTAGGTCAGCCTGGAGGAGAACTTGTAGTGGATGTGAGTCATGATGAAGTCAGCGGAGGACCGGCTCCTCCAGCGGCCCGGTTGTTATGAGGCAACAAAGTTAGCTAGCAGCGTTAGCAGCCGCTCACAGTTAATGAGCAGCGGGCGGATAAAGTGCTGGGCACCGGGTGACATTTCCCGGAGGGAGCCGGGACCGCAGCGGGAGTTCCGGTCACGGCGCGTTCACAGACTTTTGGCGAGAATGTGAACTTTTAATCCGGTAACGCGGCCATCAGCCGCTAATGTTCGCTGACAGAAACCACCAGCTGTTTCCACGAGCAGCGGCGCGTCAGCACAGCGCCGGGCCGCCTTCACGGCCCGCCGGCGCGCTCGGACATCTCAGACTCACACCGGCGGCCCACGCACCGACTGCATTTTTAAAATGCGGGATTAAAAATAAAAAGACTGTCGCGGCCAGATCCAGGCATTACAAGCTGCTGCAGGGTGTTGAATGAACACTCTGCGCATGGGTGCTTTGTAGTTTTAGTATTTTAAATACATAAGTAATTACATACATTAGTAATTATGTAGTAACACATTTAATGTATAAAATTCTATATAGTATATTATATATATTTATATATTATCTGTTCATGCTGTGTCAGAACGCTGTAAATAAAACTGTCCATGTCTCTGGGTCTGGTGTTGATAATCCGACCTGTCCAGGGTAGATAGCTGGGAAAGGGTCCACCCCCCGTGACCCTGCAGGACAAAGCGGGTTAATAGATGATGGATGATAATAATCCAAAAGTTCGTACCGTCCGTAATCTCTCACCACACAGCCAAACGTTCTTTCTGTTACATGAGGTGAAGTTGAGCTTTCCGTGGGTACCTGAAGGCAGCATCTGTCTCCATGCGGTGTGCGCACCTGTTGTGTCTCATTGGGGGCAGTGAGGCAGATCAACAGATTTAGGGAGTGACACGTCATAAACAGAGCCGTTGCTTCACACTATAGGGGCCCTAGGCGAGAAGGTAACACTGGGGCCCTACGGGCTACAAGATTCTATAGAAATGCCGCCCCCCCATCACAAAGACATGTACAGTGATGATTATATAAGCAACCTTTTATTTGAATAATGTGGAACACATATGAAAATATTATCTTAAGGAAACATAAAAAACCTGTACAACACAATCAAAATACATCATAGAAATATGTACTCTGAAGACTGTCCACAGTGGTGGTAAGTAACTAAGTATTTGTACTTTGTTACTGTACTTAAGTAATTTTTCATGTATTTTTTATGTATCCCCAAGTTAAAAAAACAATCCTTGAGTCCAGTTGCCTCAATTTAAACTCTTGGAAATTAAAAGCAAGTACTTAAGACTTTGGTTAAGTAGGACCATTGATGTAGCACATCTACTACATCTACCAACAGACTCAACAAGCTCATTAGGAAGGCTGGCTCGGTACTGGGAGTGGAGCTGGAGTCTGTGGTGGAGGTGACGGAGAGGAGGATACTGAGGAAACTCCTCAGTATTCGTAACAACACGTCTCACCCCCTGCACGACACACTGCTGTCCTACAGGAGCACATTCAGCGGTAGACTGAGACTACCGAGGAGCAGCACAGAACGCCACAGGAGGTCCTTCCTGCCAGTGGCCATCAGACTGTATAACTCCTCCCCTTTCTGTAGGGAGAAGCGCTAGATAATCATGTCAGGCATCACTGTCATTCCCTATATTATGTTTACTTAGCACCTTACATCTCCATATTGTATCCATGTATCATATATTGTGCTCATACCGCGTACTGTACTCTTTTTGGATTATAGTGACACTTATACTTATACTCTGTACTTAACTGCATTTAATGTAACTTAATACCTCTGGCACAAGAATTTCCTTCGGGATTAATAAAGTTTTATCTTATCTTATCTTATCTTATCTTACCTTACTTTTACTTAAGTACTAAACATCAGTACTTCCTCCACCACTGACAACACAAGATATGATGACTAGTATTGTTATTATGAAGTTTGTCCACAGTGCAGGATCATCAGTGAGACCTGGACACCTTGGACCTTCCTCTGTTACCAGGTCAGGTGCTGGAGGAGCAGAGGAAGGAGTGGAGGCTCTCAGGTGTTGGACTGCTGCTGGGACGTCCTCTGGAGTTTCCTCACAGGGCTCCACATGACCTGTGTGGTATAAAACCATAATGATCAGCCTGATCATTAACAATGTAAATAATCCAGATTATTCATAATGCACAGACCTTCATCTGTGGAGGTTGTGGCATCTTCATGAGGAGACACAGACAGGTGTTTAAGCACAGCACCTGATGAAAAACATTTAAAAAAGCCATAAAATAACAACTATATGACAATAATTAACCAGCTTGTCATTTACAGAGAAACACCTGAGCATTAATAAACACTAAATAGACTAAATACATACATTAGTTTTTCCTGCTGTGGTTTAGAGCTCATTAACTCTAACAGTAAGTTGTAACAGCAGCACTTAGCTTAATGCTGAACAAGCTAAAGTAGCATTAGCATAGCAGCTACACACTGTTGCTGCATGAGCTAACAAGCTACTTTACAGCTTCATTTACGTTTTTATATACATTTACGTTTTATATCACGTCATTATATTGACGTTTGTAACTCATTTAGCAGACGTTTATACGCAGAGCGACTCAGTGAACATTCAGGCTGCAGCATGAAGGAGGCTGTAGTGACGTCTCTAAAGTGTTCTGTGATACAATGTGAAAAAGACAAACAGTGGTGGAGTAAAGCTGGATCCATACTCCGCGAGACAAAGAGCGGAGAACGCGCTCCACGGGTGGTAAGAGATACAAAAAAAAGGTCTTTTCCGCACTGAGGTACCATACTCCGCGAGACGCGTGTGTGCAGAACTCCTCATACGGCCCGCCCACTAAACTATAAGGAAAGACTTTACTGAGTTTTTTAACACACCACAAGGACGTGTGCCATGGCAAGAGGGCATTATACAGAGAGGGTGCCTGCAACAGCGTGAGATGTCCGGCGATGAGTTGTGAAAATGCGACATTAAAAGTAACAATAGCAAAGATTCAGTGTTTGTGCCTTTATGACCACATTTGCACATCTACTGTGTTCCAATGTGCCTGCGATACTTCAAACTGTCCGGTGATGAGCTGTGAAGATGCGACATTAAAAGTAACAATAGCAAAGATATACTGTTAACGAGCCTATTATGCCCGGGTATGTAGGAGTATATAGAATGGTAACAGTCACCATCTGGTATGTGTGAATGGCTGTCTGGAGTTATTGGTGACAAATCACCCTGACTTGCCTTTCTTTCTTTCTTTTATTGCTCATCATGCAAAACCAGTATGGTCTTATCTAAATCTGTTGAATCAGCGCTGTTTATACACCTACCTATATACCTGGAGAGGCTCTTGCGCTTCTCCACTTTCATCACGCCCACAATAAATTCTGACCAATCACAGCATGGTTGCCGCACAGCCTTGAAAGACAAAGTTCGGCCCGGACCCTGTGCACAGGAGTGCGGATCAGCGGGCGGTCAGAGACAAAAAATGACGTCATTTTGTGGGCGTAACGTCTGCAGGGGGGGAAAATGTCTTTGTCTCGCGGAGTATGGATCCAGCTTAAGATGAGGCTCAGCTGTGTCACAGACTCTTCCCTCTCTTGTTTTGTCCTCTGCTCCTTCCCTTGCAGCCTGCAGAGTGTCCTTCCTCCTTTATTTTGAACAGCCGCTCCTCTCTGCTTCCAGCAGCTGTCACAGGGCCCCGTGGGGGCGAGGGGGGGTCTGAATGTGTCAATGCGCCAAAACAGCTGTAGTTGAATGGTGGGGCTAACTGACCGTCCGTCTTAGGGCCCCTCTCATGCTCGGGGCCCTAGGCAATTGCCTGGTTTGCCTACCGTGTTGCGACGGCTCTGGTCATAAACAATAAAGCATTAAAGAGGCACTTTGACCGGTTTAACTTTTCTTTTAATTAAAAGTTTTATTAATAGTAAGTAATTAGTTTGGTTGCCCAGCAGCTACACCCTGGCGATTGGCTGAGTGGACAGAGTGACATTCTGTAAGAGACTGATGGATTTGAATTGATTGAATGACATTGATAAAGACATGAACAAATATTTAATATTTTACATTATTTCTTATTAGAACTTATGTACATGGATTTTGTTGTTGCTATATATTTGATAATAAAACACACATCCTTATAGTGTTGATGGTGTCATGTGGAAATGGGTAATATACTCAACAGCAATGATGGTAAAGATGGAGTAAAAAAAAAAATCTGAGATGAGTGAAGATTAAGTAACATAAAAATAAAGTCTCTCTACTAAAGGACACATTAATCTGGGATTACTAATGAGTATAAAAGTAGTATCAAATATTGTATCAGGTACCCTCCTTTATAGGGGGTGTCTTGATAACTGCCTCATTTCCACCTGTTGTCTGTTCCATTTGCACAGCAGCAGCTGAAATTGATCCACAATCAGTGTTGCTTCCTACTGGACAGGCTGATTTCACAGACGTTTGATTAACTAGGACCGCTGGTATAAGAAAATTTCCCTTCGCACCCTTATGGGTGGTGTGTGTGTCTTCCTCAATCTCGGGTCCTCTAGCAGAGTCCTGGAAGTTTGAGGGTTCTTCACAGTATCTTAGCTGTTCCAAGCACTGCACTCTTCTGGACTGAGAGCTCTGATGTTGTTCCTGGGATCTGTTGGAGCAACTCTCCAAGTGTGGGGGTCACAGCCGAGTTGAGTGTGGATGGCAGTCTGCATAGCTTACCCTGTTGTCAAAGGCCTTTTGGCTATTTAAAATATGTAATGTACATGTTGATGAAGATTCTCAGTCATCCAGGTCATCATACGTAGAGAAGATTGAAGCAAGGCGTCTGGACTTGTAGAGTTTTCTAGAAGACGTTTCGCTGCTCATCCAAGCAGCTTCATCAGTTCTAGGCCAGGTGTGTCTAACGTTCGTTAGACACACCTGGCCCCGTCAGCCAGAACATCACAGGTAAGTATGGAAACATTTAGTGCTATTGTTTGTAAGTTTTTTAAGTTTTACCCAGACCCACCCACATAGGTCTGCAACCACATATAAACCATGTTTCCCCACCAAACAGTTAGAACTGATGAAGCTGCTTGGATGAGCAGCGAAACGTCTTCTAGAAAACTCTACAAGTCCAGACGCCTTGCTTCAATCTTCTCTATGTAATGTACAGATTTGAAGTCATGCTGGCATTACCAGTGAAAGCAGCAATAAAACATTTTATATTATAAAGTTAAATATTTATTTGATCACCCCAGATGGTCCTCCGCTGCGTATGAAGAGCATATCTGATCCCAAGACTGCTCCTGTTGAAGGTATAGCTCCTGGATCCCAGGCCTCTGTGTGCAGTATAATAACACCTGTGTGGTGTTCTATTGTGACACATCAAAGCATGTGAGTGCTCCTCCACACCAGAACAGTAGCAGAACTGAAGAAGCCACTTGTGCTTTATAGCTGCATGTTTTTGTACTTTGTGTGAGGCCCTGGTGTCAAATTCTCTGAGTCTCTGAGGTTAAACCTTGATTTTTGGACCCATTGTTTAACTTTCATCAGACCTGTGTGCTGACACGGGCTTAATTAAAAAGCAACACACATGCTAACATGTGACAAATATGTTTTGGTAGCCAAAGCTCATGTCCAAGCAAGCTGTGAAAGGGTTTCAGTGATCACACTGCAGTTTCTCTAAGAACTGTACATTCTAGTTATTTTTATTCCATGTTTCCTCTTAAAAACCTTGGAAACATTTTAGAATGTGCTGTTGACTGAGTCTGGTGGATGATCAAGTGAATTTTGTTTTTATATATTACGGTATTATATACCACACTTGGTTGAACTTTGGGAAAATACTCTGTCAACTAAACAAAACAAGTAAATTGTGTACGTTTTGGAATGGATGACGTTTTGGATCTCCTCATGATTTGAGCTTAGTTTTGACCCCCCCCCCTTCAGTTCAACTGAATATTAATTGCACCAAATGTCCAAAATTGAATCATTTTGAAATCTAAACCATCAAATAGCCAATAAAAATGTATGTTCAATAAAACAATAAAAAAGAAACTGTCATGTGGAGTGTTTAAGGACCCAAACGCAGACAAAATCAAAGTGGAACAAAAGGGAGCTTTATTCCAGAAAAACAACTAAATACAGATGAGGAGAGCAGGTGAACAAAAGGTGAGCTCCTAAAAAACTGAAGCCAAGTCCAAAAGGCAAACTAGAGTTCATAAAGTACAAAGTAAATACCAGGGAAAAATAACTCAAAACTAACCAGGAGATGAAGGGTAACCAGAGGAGCATGGAGGAACAACGGAGTACAGCACACGGGGGCGACAAACACAATGATCCGACGAAGACAAAGGAAAACACAAGGCTTAAATAAGGAGGGTGAGACACAGGTGAACACAATCAGGGAGGAGCTGATAATCAGGGAGGAGGCTAGAGGAGGAGAGAGGGAAGGACTGAGGAGCCGAGAACAGGAGGGAGGAGGAACAGCAGGGAAGACAAGAGGAGACGAGAAGAGAGAAGATGCTAAATAATAATAAAATAAGAGGAAGGAATCAATCTAAAAATGTCGGGCAAAAGCAAAATGACTACAAAACAATGATGATGATGATCAGAACACCAGCTCATGACAGTACCCCCCCCCCCCCCCCCCCCCCCCCCTCAAGGGACGGCTTCCAGGCGAAGCAGGAGAGTCCAAACCAAGCCGGGAGGGTGGGGGGGAGGACCGGAGGAGGGACAAAAAATAACAGCAACCAGAGTTTACACAAGGGAGACCCAACGGGCAAAAGTTCAGGAGGATGACGAGGTTCAGAAATGGCCAGAGGCCACAGAGTCAAACTGGCCAGGGGGCCAAAACAGTCAGGGGTCTGGGACCTTCTGGGTCCTGAAAGATGCCCAACAGAGGCAGGGAGACGGGCAAAAGGCCAGTGGAGGCAGAGTCACGGGCCCTCCAGGGTCCGGTCGGAAGACCAGCAGAGATGGAGACGTGGACTCTCCAGGGTCCGGGCAGAAGACCAGCGAGGACGAGGCAGCGGACCCTCCGGGGTCCAGGCAGAAGACCAGCGAGGACGAAGATGCAGACCCTCCAGGGTCCGGGCGGAGGATCGGCAGAGATGAGGAGGAGGACCCACCGGGGTCCGGGAAGAAGGTCGGTAGAGACGAGGAGGAGGACCCACCGGGTCCGGGCTGGAAACTGGCGCTGGAGCAGGGGACCCTCCAGGGTCCGGGCTGGAAACCAGCGCTGGAGCAGAGGACCCTCCAGGGTCCGGGCTGGAGACCGGTGCTGGAGCAGAGGACCCACCGGGGTCCGGGCTGGAAACTGGCGCTGGAGCAGGGGACCCTCCAGGGTCCGGGCTGGAGACCGGTGCTGGAGCAGAGGACCCACCGGGGTCCGGGCTGGAACCCAGAGCCGAGGACCCTCCGGGGTCCGGACGGGAACCTGGAGCTGAGGGCAGAAGGTCGGTAGAGACGAGGAGGAGGACCCACCGGGGTCCGGGCTGGAGACCGGTGCTGGAGCAGAGGACCCACCGGGGTCCGGGCTGGAACCCAGAGTCGAGGACCCTCCGGGGTCCGGACAGGAAACCGGAGCCGAGGACCCTTCGGGGTCCAGACAGGAAACCAGAGCCGAGGACCCTCCGGGGTCCAGACAGGAAACCAGAGCCGAGGACAAGGACCCTCCGGGGTCCGGACAGGTAACCAGAACTGAGGGAGGATCACCGGCGTCGGGACTGGAGACCAGAGGCGAAGAACCACCGGCGTCGGAGCCAACAGGGTCTGGGCGAGCCCTCAGAAGAGGAGGCCCACCAGGACCGGAGCTGGAGGCTCGGGAGCGGTGGACCACTACGGTCAGGACGGGAAGCCGGGGGCAGAACCCCACAAGAGCGGGGAGGAGCGACGTCGTCTGGAGTCATTCTTATTCTTATTCCTATTCTTATTATAAAATAAAAATATAAAATAAAAAAAAGTAAAATAAAATTAGAACTTATGTACATGGGTTTTGTTGCTGGTCAGCAGAAGTAGTAGTGGGCCGGTTTCCCACTGAATAGAGCAGAAACCAGAACTGAGGGAGGAGGAGCGGGGAGGAGCGACGTCGTCTGGAGTCATTCTTATTCTTATTCCTATTCTTATTATAAAATAAAAATATAAAATAAAATAAATTAAAAATAAAATAAAATTAGAACTTATGTACATGGGTTTTGTTGTTGCTGGTCAGCAGAAGTAGTAGTGGAAGGCATCTATCACTTTTCTTATGATGTGCCAAAAGCATCCACCATTCTCAACCTGATCTTCATCCAAAGCATCACTGTGTTCTGCTATGTCTATGGAGACATGTTTGTTGCTTTGCTCCAGAACAGCTTCTTCTCTGGTACTGCTATGGAGACCTAGAGTCAAGGAGATGACTGACTCTAGGTCACTGCTTGGAACAATCTCTGGTGTTGCTTCATTTCTGCAGGACAGTTGCTCCCTGGTCTGCTGGTTGCTGATGCTGATGGTTGTAGTGTCATGGCTGGTGTCTGGTTCAGAGCTCAAAGAGTCTGCAGGAGCAATGAATGGTTGGTCTGGCTGTTTTGACACCTCCGTGGAGATATCTTCTTTGTCATTGTTGAACAGCACAACCAAAGGGATAGCAGACGTTTGTTCACTGATTGGAACAATCTCTGATGCTGCTACCAGGCTGCAGGATGGTTGCTCACTGGCCTGGAGGTCCTCCATATTGACACACAACACACCTTGGTTGGTCTCAGGGTGGGTGGCAGTGAAAAATGGATGGTTCAACGCCTCCATAGGTTTGATGCGTTGATCAGCATCCAAGTGCAACATCCGTTTAACTAGATCAACGAAATGAGGCTGATCAGGGTGGCTTCCTGACAGGTGTGTCATCAGAGCCTCAAGGTCGTCAAGGCTGCGGAGGAAGTAGTAGCGGTTGTGGACAGAAGAATCTTCTGAAAAGAAGACCTCCTCTGGTTTTCTGAGAGCCCAGCGCTGTTTGCTGTTATCTTGAGGCTGGAAATACTCCTCGGTAAGACTCCCACGGTCAAGGACGTCGTCTGGTATCTGACCCTGAGTGCTTATTATATATTTAAGCATATTATAAGGATCAGGTGCAGGGTACAGAGGACGCCCAACAGCCAGTTCTACGGCTATCAATCCCAGAGTCCACATGTCAATGGCCTCGTTGAAGGGAGCGTCCAGAAGCACCTCTGGTGCAGTGTAAGGAAGACTCTGAACATAGGTGTCAGAGTTGGTCTCAGAGGTGGGCTGAGCAAAGCCAAAGTCAATAATCTTCACTTGGATGGGGTCGTCCTGACGGTTCACAATCATTATATTTTGTGGCTTGAGATCCGCATGTATGACTTCAGCCGACTGCAGGTGGAGCAGAGCTGTGGCCAGCTGATGTAAAACTGTCCTGACCTGTAGGAGTGGAAGACCCTGGAAGTGTCGGTCACGCAGGTATTCATGCAGACTCTGGTCCAAAAGTTCAAATTTTAAGCAGATGTCCTTCTTATGAAGGAAATGTCCATTGAACTTTACGATGTGGCAGCTGTCTGCATCCAGGTGGCTGAGACTCCTCAGTATGTTCATTTCAGCCGTTGCTTGTTGGACAGTTTCTTGCCCTGTGGCAACTTTAACGGCTTCTGACATGTTGGTTTCTGAGTTAAAACATTTGATTACACAACCAAATGCACCCTCACCGAGAAAAGCCTCAATTCTGTGAGAGGGGCCAAGAGTGGCTCCAACAGGAAAGAGTTTTCTCATCGACATTTTGCTCTGCACTTGCAGAAATGCAAAATAGTGCTGTCCAAGGGTATCCAAGGGTGTCTTGTAGTCCACAAAGATTCTGTTAAATCCTGTGTTGACTGTAGATTTGTCTTGCTGATGTGTTGTCCTGTTAGCGAGCGAAGACTCTCTGTTAATAAACATAAAGACAAAAACTATAAAACCACATCATAAAAACTATAACAGCAGCCATGAAAAAATACAGAAGTTGGTTATTTCACACACAGGCAACAAAAGAAGAAGAGCTGAGGAAAAGTGTTTTTACATCTGCTCATCATGGCAACACACTGACATGTCAGTCCAGTGGCGGTTCTACATTGAATAACCCCCCCCCCCCCCCCCCCCCCCACACCAATAAAAGAAAAAGCAGAGGTCATTAAATATTAAAGAGCTTCACAGAGACCCAGAGCCTGAACCCCCTTAAGAGCCACAGTGTCAGGAAAAACTCCCTTTTAACAGGAAGAAACCTTGAGCAGGATCCGGCTCATAAGGAAGAACCTTCCTGCTGACAGTCGGCCGGGATGAAGGAGAGAGAGGAGAGAGAAACAAACATTACAGAAAACAAACATGACAGGTTGCAAAATGGAAAATATGATGAGAAATGGTATAAAAAAATAAAATTCCCCATTGTCTATTTTTTTTAAATGCTTATTCAGACAAAACGAAAATATTTCACTGTACTACAATAGGACTGCATTTTATATAATTCTTTGTTAGCAATGATAGTGCTTTCAGATTTCTGTAAGCAGAATAAAAGGTTGTAACACTTTGGGCAACTAGTGATTTTGAAACCTGACCTGTGATGGTCCAGGCTGTGGGCATCGAGTGAAGAGAGGATGGATGATAAATATGGATGAAAAATAATCATTACCACTTTTTACCCTGTATTTAACTCATAAAACCAGCTGACAGTCAGCAGTATTCTTACTTTAGTTTACCGTTAATCAGCCTGTCACTGAAGGACGGACTTATTTATGGACTTGTTCGCTAACCGAGGAGCCACAGCAGCATCATGGATGGACGTTATAAAAACACAGCGCGCAGCCTCAGACTCTCAGTCCAGCATCAGACCACAGTCCTCTGTCTCTCTGCCTGCAGCTCTGCTGTCTGTCCAGTTTGGCCCCAAAACTTCCGCGTTGTTTAATTATCTTAACGGTAAGACCTCTCACTCCTTCGATCTGATTCTTTTCCAACTGCTCGTGCCGCCCCCTGTGTTTGCCCGTGCCCAAAACCGCCACAGTAACTACACACATCCTACACACAGATCCTCCTGTCAGCAAAGTAAATGTCCTCACAAACACCAAGTGTTACAGCTGAAGTGCTCCTACCTCTCTGAAGGCTGCAGCTGGACTGAGCTGTGGATCTCTGCAGCTCTGTGTGTCTGTGTGACTCTCTCACGGGCTTTGATGACTCACAACATTCAAATGTCGCAGCTGTTGTTTTCACACATTCAAAAATCAACATTATCCAAAACTGATCAATATTTAACCCTGGACCTGTTGAAATGTGTAGAAGTGGGTTTAATGAACTACTTGTTAAACTAAACATTTTATTAATGTGCAACAAACATGACAGAAATGCACAAAAGTCTGTTACAGACACATCATTAAATGCAAAGCATCTATAGCAGGATGAGGAGGGTCATGGCTTGTTTGGGTCCCTATTGGCAAATGGACACTAGAGGGCAGCCTATTAAAAGGGAGACCGCATCTTGGCTTCTCTCTCTTGTCTTGTTGGCATGCAGGCCCAGCTCCCTGGTTGCCTCACCTCCTCTTCCACTGTCACCGGTGCAGGTAGACCAAGCGGCAACCTTCGGGGCTCAAAGTGGAAGCCCATGCGGAAGTGTCAAAACTTGTAATTCACGCTGTAACAGCTGGGGGCTGGCTCCAAAAGCGAGTAATTTCCCATAGACTCCCATGTTAAAATGGCCGACTTCACAGCAGAAAAGAACATGTTTACAGCCTGGTACAAAAAACCACTCTGGTCTCAGATGATAGGTTCTCTTCTAGTGTCAATTGTACGGCGGGGGGGGGGGGGCTCCCTAAACCCCGCTCGTGCTCCCCCTCTTTGTCCATATTCGGAGTTTTAGTTGACGTGACGCTGCCAACATGGCGGCGGTCATCATGTCCCGGAACCTCCCACCGAGCCTCAAAACCGCTCTTCAGAAACAAACGGGTGACGTCACGGAAGCTCTGTCTATAGTTTTTACTGTCAATGAGGTAGACTGATCGCGGTCACGCTGTTGTTCATGGCTGTAATTTATTTTACGATCGGGTTTGGGGTTGCCGAGAAGTAATGAACTCCTGTATCTGTGGTGGACACCGCTGCTGCTTTGCTGGCGTGCCCTATCTTGTTGTCTTTGCATGGGCTAGCGCCGGCTACTGTTCGCTGCTAGCTGTTCACTGTTAGCTGCTATAGCTGTTAGCTGCTAGCTGTTCGCTGCTAGCTGTTAGCTGTTAGCTGCTAGCTGCTAGCTGTTCGCTGCTAGCTGTTAGCTGCTAGCTGTTCACTGTTAGCTGCTAGCTGTTAGCTGCTAGCTGTTCGCTGCTAGCTGTTAGCTGCTAGCTGTTAGCTGCTAGCTGTTAGCTGTTCGCTGCTAGCGCTATTTCATTTGGGTTTTCTTCCTTCTTTGGGGTTTCTGCTTTGGTTGTTTTGATTAAAATATTATTGTACTACAGTTGGTATGGTTTAGTTTGAGTTGATCAAGATTTATTCTTTTTTTTAAATGAATTTATTTTGGTTGATTTTGCTCTGCTTTTGGGCATTTGATTAATTAGTTTGTCTTTTCAGTTGCTGAGCTCCATACAATTTTTTTATAACTCATTAATAAAACTGTTTTAACCAAATGGGGGAAACCACTAAACTTTAATTCCTTGGGTGAAATTCCCAAGGTGGAGTTGTGGGTTAGTTCCAGGTCAAACTGCTGTCCTGGAACTGCCACACATCCACTCATTATTGTTCTATTCAAGTTTTGTTACAAGCCTCACAGCTGGTGCGATGTCCTGTTTCGTGCAGAGTCAGGAGATGTTGGCTGTGTCTGTTCAGCAGGCCGTGTCCGTCTTTAGTATTATGTCTTAGTTCCTCTTTTTTTTCATTAACAAAAAATATCTCAAAATGATCTGTAGGTCACAACTCATAGGTAGAGTACAAATACCTGGGAATACTTGGACCACAAACTGGACTGGAGTAAGAACGTGGACACTGTTTACAGGAAGGGCCTTTCTGAGGCAGCTGAGGTCCTTCAACATCTGCAGGGCGATGCTGAGGATGTTCTCTGAGTCTGTGGAGCCATCATGTGTGCTGGTGTCTGCTGGGGCAGCAGTCTGAGGGTGAGGGACATAAACAGACTCGACAGAATCATCAGAAAGGCGGCCATGTTGTGGGAGAGGACCTGGACTCTCTGACAGAGGTGTCTGAGAGGACGATGTTGTCCAAAGTAAAAACTATACTGGACTGTCCCTCTCACCCTCTCCACACTGTGCTGACCAGCTACAGGAGCTCATTCAGCAACAGACTCCGACTCCCACAATGCACCACTGAGAGACACAGGAAGTCATTCCTGCCTGCCTCATTAAAACTACTGAACTCTGAACTGTAACACTGTACATTCATACTGGTCCATTATGTCATGCTCTTTACTATGTAAAGGTTTTTAATATAGTAAATACGTTCTTATTTAGATACAACTCAGAGATTTAAATGCTATCTAGGTATTTAGATATTTATTTTAATTTCATAGTTCAATTTATCTTTTAATGTCTGTAAGAATTTCCCCTCAGGGATAAATAAAGTAATTCTGATTCTGATAACAAGTCTTCACTTAATTAATTTCCACAATTTTCACACTTAATCACAACATAAATGTATAGTGCACATCACTGGCTTAAACACATACAACCAGATTTGGTATAACTGTCTTAATACAAAAAATATTTCAGCTATCAGATACCACTGTAAGTTACTGCTGTATATTTGTGGCACCTCTAGGGGCAGCGGATTTAAGTTTTAAGACGTTCACAACAATTTTCAAACAAAGGCAGAACACACTTATTAAACAAGCTTAAACAATATTCAAAGTCAGCTTTATTGTCAAATCTACTATATGTGCTGGACATACAGAGAATCGAAATTGCGTTACTCTTCACTCCGCAACATATAACTAAAAACGTAAGATAAATATAAAGTGTAAAAAAATGTACCTACAATGAGGCACACACAAAATACAAGGCACAAAATGAAGGCACAATGCAGTGAGAGTGCAAAGGTTGTATAGTGCAAGACAGTGCAGCATAATGTAAACAGTCCAGGAATGGTTTAAGTTATAGCAGCTTATATGAGACTGGATGACATGACCAAGGTGCAAGAGAATGCAGCAGGGAGAGAGTTCAGCTTCCTGACAGCCTGGTGGATGAAGCTGTCCCTCAGTCTGCTGGTCCTGGCCCGGAGGCTTCAGTCTCTTTCCTGATGGCAGCAGACTGAAGAAGCGGTGTGAAGGGTGGGTGGGGTCTCCTGTGATGCGGAGGGCCTTTCGGGTGAGAAGGGTGTCATAGAGGTCTTGGAGGGAGGGGAGAGGGACTCCGATGATCCTCTCAGCTGCTCTCACTATGCGATGAAGCGTCTTCCTGCAGGTGGCGGTGCAGGCTCCGTACCACACAGTGATGCAGCTGGACAGGATGCTCTCAACAGCCCCTCTGTAGAAGGTGCACAGGATGGAGGGAGGGGCTCTGGCTCTTTTGAGCTTGCGGAGGAAGTAGAGGCGCTGCTGTGCCTTCTTGGTCAGTGATGCAGTGTTGTTAGTCCAGGAGAGGTCCTCAGTGATGCGCCACCCAGGAACTTGGTGCTGCTCACCTGCTCCACAGCAGCACCGTCGATGGTCAGAGGGGTGTGCTGACTCTGTGCTCTCCTGAAGTCTTTGAAATCCACATTTTACACAAAAAATATAAATAAATTAATAAATATAAAAAGGATTATATACACAAGTAACCCTTAGATAAGTCGTTAATATTGTTTTACGAATGAAAAAAGACAAAAGCAAACACAATAAATTGTTACAGTTTTTTCTGATTGCTTAAGCACATTTCTGTAACTATTGGCTATTTGTGCAAAACTCTACACACAAATAAAAAAACCTTACACCAAATCAGCAAAACATTGTAGATCTCTTGCAAAAGCTAATACATCTTGCTTAACTCTTCAAACTTTTGTAAAAATGGTATTTTTGTACCACACAGTTAACACAAACCATCATATTACTAAGCACACAATGTGCCAACTATACACTGATGGTATTAACTGAAAACACATCTGGCTTTTGCTTTCTCTGTGCACAAGGTCTGTCCATGTGAGGTCAAACCTTTGTCATAAATAGTTCTATAAACACAGGGATTCAAATTTCAAGTATGAATGTTTATTCACACACATCAAAACAAACACAAGAAAACATACAATTTCACTGAAAGAGAGAGAGAGAGGGAAAATCAGTCTCATTGTCTCTCTGGGTCCGGCCACAGAATTTCATCAACATTGCATGCAATGTCTTCTAGTCCAAGGCACCGGGGAACATGTCTCCTGGAGTGCCGTATCCAGGCCTGACATGATGCCTGGTCCATATCCTCGCATGCCTCCTTCCAGATGCTGGATGTCTAGTAATTCTGTGGAGTAGCAGTTTCAGTTTTACATGTACAGTATTGATGTTTTTCTCATTAGAGTATGGTACACCTACAAAACTTAGTGTGAAGGAACTATACTAACCCATTCTCATCAATATGTCCTCATGATGCTTGCTACAGTGTAGCAGCTCAGGCTGAACCCGTTGTCCAGCTTCCCTCAGGGTCATTCCATGGTTGATCACATGATGCACTATTGTAGCTCCGATGACATCAGTAATTCTATTTCTTCTTACCCTTCCTGATGTTGATGAAGATTCTCAGTCATCCAGGTCATCATACATAGAGAAGATTGAAGCAAGGCGTCTGGACTTGTAGAGTTTTCTAGAAGACGTTTCGCTGCTCATCCAAGCGGCTTCATCAGTTCTAACTGTTTGGTGGGGAAACATGGTTTATATGTGGTTACAGACCTATGTGGGTGGGTCTGGGTAAAACTTAAAAAACTTAAAAACAATAGCACTAAATGTTTCCATACTTACCTGTGATGTTCTGGCTGACTGGGCCAGGTGTGTCTAACGACTGGCTAACGACTATGAAACTGCCGGAGGGGGACTGGTTGACAGCCCTTTGTTCTTACTGTGAGTATGTGCAAACTTCCTGGGAATGGATGGAATCACTGCATTGTATGTGGTAGAAAGATGATGTCTGAGGCCACCACCTCTGTTAAGGGAAGGTTTTTCCAGCTTAACATAGATGGCTTCCTTGACTCCTCTTTCATACCACCTTTCCTCCCTGTCTAAAATGTGAACGTTGTTGTCCTCAAAGGAGTGTCCTTTGTCTTTGAGGTGGAGGTGAACAGCTGAGTCTTGTCCTGAGGAGGTGGCTCTCCTGTGCTGAGCCATTCTTCTGTGGAGTGGTTGTTTAGTTTCTCCAATGTACAGATCAGAGCATTCCTCACTGCACTGGACTGCATATATCACATTGCTGTGTTTCTCCCTGGGAATCTTGTCCTTCGGGTGAACCAGTCTCTGTCTCAGTGTTGTCATAGGTTTGAAATGGACCGGGATGTCATGGTTGTTGAAGATCCTGCGGAGTTTCTCTGATACTCCTGACACATATGGAATGGAGATGTTCTTTCTCCGCCTGGTGTTGTCCTTCTTCTTGTTGTTGGGGGGTCTTGTTTTTGTGGCTTTGATGAGTGCCCACCTCGGGTAGCCACATGTTTGCAGGGCCTTCCTGATGTGGTGTTGCTCCTTCTTCTTCCCCTCTGAGCTGGTTGGTACAGTTTGTGCTCTGTGCTGCAGGGTCCTGATGACTCCCAGTTTGTGTTCCAGTGGGTGGTCTGAATCAAACAATAGGTACTGGTCTGTGTGTGTGGGTTTCCTGTACACTTCCACATTGAGGCTCCTGTCCTCCTCAATATGTACTGTGCAGTCCAAGAAGGCCAGATTGTTGTCCTTGGTGTCCTCGCGAGTGAACTTGATGTTGTTATCCACTGCGTTGATGTGTTCTGTGAACCGTTCCACTTCGTGGGGGTGGCTCCAGGATAGGAACTCAGCGCTCTTCTCTCCACTTCTTCCATGTAGAGGTTGGCCACAATAGGAGACTCAGGTGATCCCATCGCACAGCCGTGCTTCTGTCTGTAAAAGTTCCCATTTCCCACTTACCCTTCCTCCTTCCTCTTCACCTCCTCGTCCTCTTCCTCTTCCTCCTGCTTCATCATGTCCTCATCCTCCTCTAATTCTCGTTCTTCTCAGTCTCCTTCTCCCTCCATTGTTCTCCACACTGAAGTTTACCTGTGGCTTATTTACAGAGCTCATGCTGATTGCAAAGTGAACTAATGATGTAAAACAGTTCTCACATGTGACAGTGTAGCCAGACAGTTGGCAAATTAGTGTAAATACCAGCCATAAATGTGTGTAGTTTTACTAGGAGTGTGTTGATCATTTGGAAGTTGTGTGTAAAGCAGTGAGTTGTGTTTACAGTTCAGCAAAAAGAGTGCTGTGAAGTTGATTATATTTATACAATTGCAAATTGTGTGTTACAAAAGTGCAAATTGAGTGTAAAGCAGTTTTTTTGCTTTTAGTTTTGCAAACTCAGTGAGTGATTTTGTTAAAACTATTAATAGTTTTAGAAATTGTGCTATAACAATCATTGTTAGTGTTTAAGCAATCAGAAAAAACTGTAAATAGTTCTAGAAACACAGGGATTCAAATTTCAAGTATGAATGTTTATTCACACACATCAAAACAAACACAAGAAAACATACAATTTCACTGAAAGAGAGAGAGAGAGAGAGAGAGAAAATCAGTCTTGTCGTCTCTCTGAGTCTGGCCACAGAATTTCATCAACATCACATACAATGTCTTCTAGTTAATTATGTTTTTAATTTTAACTGAAGAGTCAGAGTGTCAGAAAAAGTCATGTTTTTACTAATGTTTATTGTTTTGATTCATATTTTTATGTCAGTTTATGTCAACAGAAATAAAAACTGCACTGTAATGTTAGTATGCTGCCTACATTATCCACTAGAGGGAGACATGTACCTGCTCTCTCTCTCGCTCTCTCTCACACACACACAGTGATAGCTTGCCTTCTCTCAGGGAGTGTGTGCTGTCCTCTGTCTCAGTTTAGTTCTGGCTATCTCATAATCAATAAATCATTGATTTAAAGTCCAGACTGTCTGATAAACATTCACATGTTGTGCTGCCAATCTGAGTACAAATATTAGCTTCACAGGCACACAACTACTGTGCACACACACACACACACACACACACACACACACACACACCAGTGTGTCGTCTATGATAGAAGGATAATTAGGACATCAAAGCTGGCAGCATCTTTCCCTCAGAGCCTCATTCAGCCACAAACAGCTGTTATCTCTCTCTCTCTCTCTCTCTCTCTCACACACACACAGGCTAATGTTTGGTATAATGTCACTAAAAGAAGATGTTCTATGAGCTGTTAGCATAAAGAGCTGAAGAAGACGCCGCTGGCGGAGGAGGCGGGGCTTCAGATCATCAGTGGAGGAAGTGAGTAAAAGGATCATAGAGTGACACACACACACACACACACAGCACCAGCAGCATATAACAGGAACAAAAGCAAAGATGCAGCCAATCCCATCATGCCACCAAAACTCACCCCTAATCCCGTCATCCACGTTAATCTCTGTAACCACGGCGACAGGCTCCAGCTGTGACGTCACAGGGATAATTATTCATCATCACCACCATCATCACCAGCCTCATCCTCATCTTCATCACCAGCACCATCCTCTTGCAGAGCACACACACACACACACAGTGAGCGGCGACGCTCTGACATTCAGCAGCAGCTGAACATTCCAGCATGTTGTTTGGGTCTCTGTCAGCTGTGAGTGTGTGGAAACACTCCAACTATAGTGTGTGTGCGTCATTCTGTGTGTTAAAAACAACATCAGAGCTGATAGCGAAACTGTCACACACACACACACACACACTCCTGCTGTGTGTTATGTTGTATTAGCCTCACCTCGCACCTCTCTGCTCTGACTTAAGTGGCTGTTTGTGCGTCACACACACACACACACACATCCAGCGGCCCGTACAGGCTGTTTACAGGCTGGCAGACAGACTGACAACACATTACACAGACATCACTGCCATGTGCACACACACACACACCGACATGGAAACATGATGCAGTGAAGAGGAGATGCTCACATCCAGGCAGAGTTTCACCTCAGCACACACAGCCTGTGACAACGTGGAGGAACTGACTGACCTGTGGCTGTTCCAACATGGCGGCGGGCTGGAACAGGAAGCAGGTCCAACATGGCGGCAGGCTGGAACAGGAAGCAGGCGGAGCTCTGCCGCTCCGACTCAGCTGCAGCATCACTCACAGGCTGCTGTAATAAACTGACTTTCATAACCAGGTCTATCAGATTTTTATTTGATGACTGAAGTAATTAGAGTTCCACGCCTGCTCATATAACTGAGATGAAACCGAAAACACACACACACACACACACACCACTCCTTTTCTTTTTGTGTTCTTTCAATGTATTTTAATCAACAAAGCTTGATGACAGTAAACAGACTACTGCCTGCTCCTGTTTCTATTCATGACCTCTGACCTGGTTCTCTGATGATATCAGATCATGTTTACTGTAATGTTTACAGTGACATAATCACCTGTGTGTGTGTGTGTCCTTCACCTGCCCTTGTTGTTGGTCTGCTTGGTACGAAAACATTAAAAATGTGTGTGTGTGTGTGTGTCAGTGTAGCATGAAGGGCACACAGTGAACCAACCTGAGATGGAAACACAAAGACCCACTTACTGTCCCGTCAATCATCGGCCATTTTGACTTCTGCAAAAACAAACACAGTGCATGATGGGATTGTTAGAATAAAGACGGCGGTGTTTCACTGCAGGATTTTAAATCTGGCGCCTTCCTTTTTAACTTGGAGGTCAGACAGAGTTTTCAAATGTAGGTAAGTATTCATGTAATCGAAGCTGGCGGCCATCTTGTTCTCTAAACCTTAGATGATTCATTTCATGAATATGGATACATTATTAACTGTTCTTTAGAGGGCATCCTGTAGGCATCGGTTGCCAAGCAACAAGTGTTGAGCCACGGCAGAAAGTCACTGTAGCTTCACGAGCTAACGCAACAATAACGTGTGGAAAATGAAGTGTGTGTGTGTTTGTGGTGTGATCTGCTGGCTGTGTGAGGCCTGTGCTGTGTGTTACTTTTTGAACAGTGTGTGTCACTGATGGTTCCATATAGGCTGTGTCCTGCATGGAAGAAACATTATGTAAGTTATTTGTGTGACCCGGTCTCTCTCTCTCTCTCTCACACACACACACACACACACACACACACACACACACACACACACACACACACACACACACACACACACACACACACACACACACGCCTCCTTGTTTACTATCTTCCTACAGAATAAGGAGGAGTGTTCCTGGCTCCTGATTGGCTGGCCGCAGCCCCCTGGCCCTCTGATTGGCTGAGGTCCTGTGTTAAGTAAGCACCTCCTGCCCAGCGCTGCAGACTGAAGCATCTCACTGCTGACTTTCACAGGACTGTACTTCTTGGTGCCTGCTTTTCTTTTCTATGCAGTCTGAGCACTGAGGATGAGTAAGATGAAGTTTGTTCGCTCTCTGATGAAGGCTGCAGCTCTGGCCAACGTGCCCAAACACATAGACCACTTCTCCAAGTTCTCCCCCTCTCCTCTGTCCATGAAGCAGTTCTTGGACTTTGGTAAGTGCACCTCCTTTCTCTCCTCTGTTTGACTTTATTTAAATGTAAATCTTTTAACAGATTAAACATGAGCGTCCATGATTCTCCTGCTCGTCTGCTTCCTTTTGTTTTTCTGCCTTTGTTGTTTCTTGTTGGTGCTGTGTGACTTACAAAACAAAGGGTTAACTTCATACAGAGACCCTGGCTCAGGGGCCTCCCTCCCAGAGTCAATACACTAAAGAGGGAAACACCATCTATAACATGGAAAACATTTGCTGACCAATCAGTCAGTCAGTAGTTATTGATCCATTGGTTCGGTCTTGATGATGCCATCGCCTTCTTCTGCAGGTTCCATCAACGCCTGCGAGCGCACATCCTTTGTCTTCCTGCGTCAGGAGCTTCCTGTCCGTTTGTCCAACATCATGAAGGAGATCAACCTGCTGCCGGACCGGCTGCTGGCCACGCCCTCTGTCCAGCTGCTCCAGACCTGGTGAGACTCTCGATGATTGACACGACACTGCTCACACACTGAAAACACTGCTACACACTTTAATTATGTATGTAATGTACCAACACACACACAGCCTGAGCCCGCACACTTGTGTAACTGTTTCACAACCTTCATTGTGTTTCCGTCAGCGAACCTCCCCAGTTTACGAGTTTAAAGTGTTAATCTGGCTGCTAAGAATAGCAGAGCAGCAGCAGCAGCAGCGGGCAGGAGATAAACAGTTATTACATTACAGAGCAGCACGAGGAGGAGGAGGAGGGGGGTGGCTGAACTTTGTCCCAGTTCCTCCTCTAACCCCCGCCTCTCGTCTTGGGTTTTCTTGGTCCCGCCCTGCAGGGAACAACATGTTCTGATCTGCAGACCGCCTGAAAAACACTCACACCTCTCAGCGCACACAAAAACACTGACCAGATACAAACATGTGATGTGTTGTGACCTCTGACCTCTGACCTCTGAGGTCAGACCTCACTCTGTCAGATGCGCTCACTCGCCCTCGTCATGCTGTGAAGTCTAGGAACTTTCTAGGAAGTGCTCTGCAGTGTTGGAGTGGACAGAATAACAGAGAGTACTGAGCGTGTGCAGTGGTCCTCACCGCCAGAGCGTTCCTGAAATAGCAGGCTGATCACTGGAGATGGGACACGCTGCCCGCCTGACCACAGCTGCTGATGACACGTCTGGAAAGTAACTGATTACTGGAACATGATGCTGAGGTCCAGACGTCTGTCACATGGACCGTTTGCTTCTTCACCTCGTTCCAACTTCCAGGAAACAGAAATCAATAGTTGGTGCTAACATCCAGCGAACGTTCAGTCCAAACACATTAAAAGGCATTTCATTCATTTCATGGAGCAGGAAGTAGCTTCAAAGCTAACGTGTTGGTTCAGGGAGGGTTAGCTTTAATGGGAAACAGCAGCTCGTGCTAACTGATTAGCCAGCATGTGATCTGTGTTGGACAGTCAGTGACTGTGTGTGTGTGTGTTCAGGTACATTCAGAGTCTGATGGAGATCCTGGAATTTCTGGACAAGAACCCAGATGATCAGAGAGTCCTTGAGACGTGAGTACAGTAAGACCCGAACACAAGTTTAACCAAATTAATGTTTTACTCTGATCTAACACTCCTCCTCCTCCTCCGCCTCCTCCTCCGCCTCCTCCTCCTCCTCCTCCTCCTCCAGGTTTGTGGAGGTGTTGGAGGCTGTCAGGAACCGTCATAACGAGGTCGTCCCCACCATGGCTCAGGGAGTCATTGAGTACAAAGACGCCTTCGGACAGCACGACCCTGTCACAGACCACAACATCCAGTACTTCCTGGACCGCTTCTACACAAGCCGCATCTCCATCCGCATGCTCATCAACCAGCACAGTGAGCAGCCACACACACACACACACACACATGCACACACACACGCATGCACACACGGTTCATATCCTAACTGCCTTCCTCTCTCTCTTCTTTTGCAGCTCTGGTTTTTAACGGCAACTCAAACCCGGCTCATCCCAACTCCATCGGCTGCATCGACTCCATGTGTGATGTCACCGAGGTCGCACGAGGTGAGAGGAGGGAGGGGAGCTCAGTGTTTACATCCACACAGACAGACACACAACTGTGTGTGATCAGTGACAACCAGCTGGGTCCAGACTGAACGTAGAGACGCTCCAACAGCGTCTGATTATCTGTGTGTGCCAGTTATCACGTCCACTGAGGGCAAAGGATAAACGTGTGTGTGTGTGTGTTTCCGTCCACAGATGCCTATGAGAGCGCCAGACTGCTGTGTGAGCAGTACTACCTGGGAGCTCCAGAGCTGGAGCTGAGACAGATGAACGGTGAGGACACACACACACACACACACACACACACACACACACACACACACACACTCATTCCTAATGTGTGTTTTCTTTAATTTTTAGCTAACAATGTCAGAGAGCCGATCCAGATCTCCTACATCCCGTCCCACCTGTACCACATGCTCTTTGAACTCTTCAAGGTAATAAACACACACACCTGTCGCCATGGTAACACAGAGCACTGAAACAGGGCCACAGTTTAGTTCAATGTGGAGACATCATGTGACACAGGAACACTGGGATCACATGATCTGTCACATCCTCTTTTAAACAGACAGGAAGTGGATTAATATCTCAGGGCTGTAACTCACACACACACATGCTAACCGCTGCCTGATTGGCTGATGTTTGCTCTGAGGTCGAGCACCTGATGTAAACTTCCTGCCTCCTCTTCACAGAACGCCATGAGAGCCACCATTGAGGTCCACGAGGGCAACAGGACACTCCCGCCCATCAAAGTCATGGTCGCCCTCGGCGGAGAGGACCTGTCCATCAGGGTGAGTGCGGCTTTAAATTCCCACAATGCATTGGGAAACACACACACACAGCTGAAAGGCCCAAATTCTTATGACCAAAAATAGAACGTTTGTACAGCTACTAAAAAAATCCCAGTAATCCTGCTTTAAACACAGCGTCACACACAGCTGTGTGCTGCTGAAGGAAACGTTTGTTTCCTGTCCTCGTTCTCTCCTCACCTTCGTCCTCGCTGCCCTGACTCGCCTAATTAGCTTACATAAACCTCACAACCCCTCATTATCATCAAAGAATCATAATTATAATCCCAGAAACCGCTCGGCGACATCACTGCAGCACATTCACACCAGATTAACTCACTGCAGCCTTTGCCCTGGTACACACACACACGCACACACACACACACACAGAGTCTAACCTCTCTGTCTCCCTCCAGATGAGCGACCAAGGAGGCGGCGTCCCCTTCAGAAAGACCGAGCGTCTGTTCAGCTACATGTACTCCACAGCTCCTCCTCCCTCCATAGGAGACAAACACAGAGCGCCACTGGTGAGACACACACACACACACACACACACACACACACACCTTACAGCACATATTAACCTGCGTGTCTGTGTGCAGGCTGGGTTTGGGTACGGCCTGCCCATCTCTCGTCTCTACGCTCGCTACTTCCAGGGAGACTTGCAGCTGTACTCCATGGAGGGCCACGGCACGGACGCCATCATCCACCTGAAGGTACGACAGCCTGACTCACCCCTGAGCCTTCACACAGCGAGCTGCACCACACACACACACACAGGTTGTGTAGACGTTAACGTGTCCCCTGTCTCCGTCCAGGCACTGTCCACAGACTCCGTGGAGAGGCTGCCCGTCTTCAACAAAACCGCTCTGCGCCACTACAAGCTGAGTTTGGAGGCAGATGATTGGTGCGTTCCCTCCAAGGAGCCGCTGGACCTCGCTGTCTACAGAGTCGCCAAGTGACCTGACGGGGACGTCTGATGTTTACAGGCAGACCAGGACATTGTGGGACCAGAAGTGTACCAAGGGACTGAAGTGACCAATAGTGGGGCCAAAGAGACAAAGATGGAGGCCGAGCATCTGAGCGTCCTGAATGTCCCCTAAGACTTTCTCCATGTGTGCGATGAAGAGAAGGACGAGGAAAGATGGTGGATGGTGAACTGATGGCGTGAAACAAGCTGAGAGCAAGTTTGATCCAAAGTGGGCGCATCATAAACAAGAGCCAAACAAAACACTTAACACGAAAGCTCAGGAGCTAGCTGCTAGCTACATGTAATGATGCTTACTGCTGCCATCTTTAGCTAATTAGCTTGCTGCTAATGGTGACAAACATGCTAACGATGCAGAAAGATGAGTTATGGAAGGTTTCGCTAAGTGTCTCTGTTGGCTAAACTGTCACTTATATAGAATATGCTAGCTGAACGTTTACTGAATTAATGCTAGTTAGCCACAACAAGCGGTGTGAGGCCGTTGGAGCTAGCTGCGGGCTAATCGGATGACAGCCAGGGGCGAACTCCGTGTTGGATCCTGTGTGAGGTGTCGGGATCAGACGTCACATGCCTTCACAGGTCCATCCTTTATGATGGAAGTCACGGTTGTATATTGTGATTCAGTGTGTGCTCACAGCTGTGTGTGTTACTGTGTGCCTTTATTTACTGTACAGTTTATCAGAAGTGTTCAAACAGGAAGAATTTTATTTTTATATGAACAGTTTGGAAAATAAATCACCCTGAAATGAGACGTCTGTCCTCATTATCACTGTCACTGTGCATCAGTCCATGAGTGTGTGTGTGTGTGTGATGTCAGTTCTGCTGATTCAGGTTTGTGGCTGCTTGACTTCCTGTGTGTGTGTGTGTGTGTGTCACAGTCCCTGAACCGTGCAGCGACCTGAAAACAGCCGACCAATCAGACGCTAAGTTATGTAACAGGTTCATGTTTAGCAGTGTGCGTTTCTTTGTGTAGGTCAGCTGGGACATCAGTGTCAGGGTGAACGCACTTTGATCATCATGCAGGGCGTGTTTGTTCAGACATCACTTATCACAGTGTGTGTGTGTGTTTACCACACACACACACAGTAAATCCCCACTGATGACTGTTTACTGTCTGAACAAAGGCTACATGCTAACAAGTGGCTAAATGGAAGGAATGGAGGACTCTGATTGGCTGTTAGTGCTAACGCTAACTTCCTGGTTGGACTGCAGAACCGATGATCTCTCAGTGCATCCTCACCAGCTGGTTTGGTCCTCTTCTGTTCTGCTGTTAATAACGGTCGTTGTTGAGCTTCGTCCCCCGGTGTTCCTCGTCTTCTCCCCTCATGCTGTCTTGAACCTTCTCTCCTCTCCCACAGATTCTTCCTCCTCTTCAGTCTGCAGTCCTGACTGTTAACCCATCAAACTCAGTTTAAAGTGTAAACAAACAACAGCCAACATCACTGTTCCCCATCATTGTTTTGATAGTCCTGCTACTCCATGTTGTCTTCTGACACCATTTCCTGTGTCCCAGCCCCTCTCGCTCATTGGCTGTTGGCATCAAACTACACAACTGCATCCAGACTCACTAAAAACTCTTCTTCCTCCTCCTCCTCCTCGTTGTTTGATGTGTGTGTGGTGAAAATGAGACACAATGAAGGCAGCAGACACTTTGAAAAGGTGACTCTTTATTTTCTAATCATTATACTGTATATAATACTCTTCATATAGGTAATCATATTTATATCATGTAAGTAAAAGTGTGCTTTTCTTCACAGCATGTGTCAGACTGCTGTTAGTCAGAGGTTTACTTTAGAAAGTATACAGTGAAACTGGCTGGCAGCTGTGTGTGTGTGTGTGAGTGCCAGCGTGTTTCTGCATGCATGTGTGTGTGTGTGTTTGTAGAGGACTGTATCTCATGGTCAGGCTCAGAGGTATGGAGGATAAAAAGGTGCGCACACACACACACACACACACACACACACACACACACTCTCTCTTTCATTTTCTAGGATTCTTAGTGCTACTCCAGCTACACGTTTGTCTTCAGGGTCTCTTCCTGGATTAATAGTCTGTCCGCTTCCTGTTCATGTCCTGAAACTGGCTGGTTCAGCTAGAGGGCGCTGTGAGACAGTCCTCCATGACAGGCGGAGGTACAGTAATTATTTACACCTGATTCTTATTTAAGTTAGCCCATCAAACACTAGCATGCTGCTAACGGCTGCTGATTGGTCAGTTCAGATTAGGACTGATGGGGACAGGAGGTCCTCCCTCCATGGCAGCCGGAGTCCTCAGATATATATCTCTATAGGGACTCTGCTGCTGCTGGCTGATGTGTCCAAACAGAATGGAGGATGCTGGGAAGTGGTGATGTCATATAGTTATAGAACGGGAATGTATTGATTAGGAAACTTTATCTGTTGATTAAACATGATGGAACTGATCGGATCTATTGATTTTACTCCATGTTTTGTCTCCTTTCATTCTGGACTGTCTGCAGAGCGCCCCCTATGGGACAGGAGGATCAGACAGCTGCTACAATGCCTGTGAGACACGCTCCCTGAAAATAGCTCTGCTACACATGATCTGGATCCTTCTGAATGAACAGAAGTATGAGGCCGACTCTGCTCCTGAGTTTGTGCTCTGCTGTCTGTTCTCAGTGCTCAGCTCACCTCACAGAGCTTCTCTTGATGTATCTAATGTGAGATGGATGCAGGTGTTCCTGCAGCTGTCTGGAGGCCTGTGTGGGTCTGTGTGCTATGGAGGACCCCACGGTGCACAGATTATAAAATAAGAAATAACTTTGGTGGGAAGGTGTGAAGGGTTTGAGAAAAGTGTTTGCACAGAGCGTAGACTCCTACAAACAGCTGCAGGTGGCACACCGTGACACACCCACTGTGAGTGGGGTTATCACCATCCACCCCTCCACCCTCAACGCAGACTTAATCAATATTATAATATAGTGGAGGAGTGAAGCTCCTGCCTCTCATGGCTGCAGATAGAACCCTGTCTGAAAGCTGAAGGCAGCTTTTAATCTCAAAACAACACGTCAGACAGAATCTGTGAGCTGAAGGGCTCCAAACAGGAAGCAGGCCAGATTAACAGCTGCCGTCTTACCACTGTCACCTCATCCTAACATATGAGAAGACCTCCACTCCTGATTCGGGACCAGTCATCACCAGGGACCACAAAGACTCTGGCCCCCTCTGCTGGTCCTGAACCGGCCTCACACACACACACACACACACACACACACAGAAAACACCAACAGCCCCGTCAGACCTTCAAAATAAAACCCAAAACAGTCCTGTTAGCTCGTATGGCTGCTGAGGAATGACCGGGCCGGTTAGCTCTACAACACAGAGGAGGTCACACCGGGAGCCCCATGGCTGAAGGGGGGAGCCGTCTGAAGGCAGGACAGGCAGGCACTGGGTGCATGGGTGAGGAGAGCCCACACACACACACACAGACTGACACACGGACAGCAACAACACACACAAACATGCAGGCACATGACTCCACCTGTAAGCCCTCCTCACACAGTGTGTGTGTGTGTGTGTGTAGAGTGCTTCAGTGTTTGTCTCAGAGCTGTCAGTCAGACAGGGCTCATCCGTGATTGGCTGGCTCAGTGTTTGTTGTTTTACTTAGAAACACAAAACATGACACAGTGATCTCTCTTATAGTGGGACACACCTCCACACTGTGTGTGTGTGTGTGTGTGTGAGAGAGAGGCCATTAATGAGTGTGTTGTGTGTGTGTGTTTCCATACGTTTGAGGACCAACATCCCACACTAATAAATAATAATAATGTTGTGAAATAACACACTCTTATGGGAGTTAATACTGACCCCTTGTGGCCACCGAGTCAACTGCAGTTTTGGGCATCGCCCTGCACTGTGTGACTGTAACAGATTCACACATGTAGTTACAGCTAGCTAGCTGCCCCTGCTTTACTTCGCTCTTGTCTATAAAAAAAAAAATCAATTGTTAGCCACATTAGCTTTGTAGCAATACAGTATTGTTGGTTAAAACCCACAGTTTGTGTCATGGGTCATGTTAGCCGGTGGAGTGATAAGGAACGTTCCCATCTACTCAGACATGAGGCTGAAGGTTGTACAGAGCGCAGGGATCAGCTGCTCCTGAGCTGATCATGTCATCCTGGCTGTTTACTGTTCAGAGGTCTGTTTGTTTGTTTGTTTACTCTGTGCTCCAGTGGGCAGCTAGCAGGATGTCCTCAGCTAATGTGTTAGTGAGGGACTCAGAACATAAAAAACTGCTTGTGCTAATGGCAGCAAATGCTATCCATGCTAATTCTTGGCAAAAGTAGGGTTAATAGTATCGACTAAATGCAAAAAGAAAATGTGAGAACGGATTCTGTGGGTGTGTTTGAGCAGAATCCTTCCGTGGGTCCTCAGAAGTATTTTAGGTGTAGCTGTGTGTCCGCTTGTGAAGTGTGTGTGTGTGTGTGTGTCCCTCTGGCGGACCGTGACGTGGCCTCTGGCGGCAGTGAGGAGAGGTTGGCCACCTCCTCCTGCATCTGTCCTGTCAGAGGCTTCAGACGTGATCAGAACAACACGACCTCACAACCACATCAAAGTAGAAAATCAAACTAGAATAATAGATTATTAGAAAGACTACGACCCCCGCTGCCCCCCTCTCCCCTCCCCGCCCCGCCCCGCCCCATGAATAGATTAATAACTATAATATGTGTCAGAGAGTCGTCCTCTGCACAGTGGCACCATTAGAATAGAATAATTCGTACTAATAATACAATTGTTTGTTGATATCAAAGCTGTATGACGGTGAGAGGAGGGAGACGGCGCCCGACGCTCTGCTGGAGTAAACATCATCACAGCTCAGGCTCCGCCCCTGTAAGGCGTCTTTACGGAGGACAGAGGCCGGGGCGCCGTCGGAGCTGGAAGCAGTGGATGTAGCATGCATGGTCTGGATGGGGATGCTGATATGGCTCATGGGTGGCAGTTCTAAACTCTGACCCCTAACAGGCCCCAAGGGGGTGTGCTACTGCTGAGTCAGCAGGAGGACCTACGATCTACGGCGAGCCTGGAGGCCATGACACAGGAAGCGTTTGGCACCGAGTATTCAGCTAATAAATGTTTGAATCTTAAGCAAAGACTTGTTATTGATCCTACATTTGCTTAAGGCAGTAATCTGACCTCTAATGACCTCTAACCTACAGTCAGGTATATTATTGGTTAGCTGGTTGTTTCTGTGCAAATGTACTCTGCCTCTCCCGCCCACGTACCCACCCTGCTGCAGCGCTGAGCATAAAAAGCCCTTGTGTGCTCCTGTCCTTTAAAAATTAAAAGCCCTTGCTCGGAGAAAAGCAGTTTTTTCCCTTTCACAGCCCGTGACAACTGCTGATGTTGTAGTTAGCTTGCAAAATTAATATTTACATGTGGAGGACAGCGAGAGCGCGTCCACAGCGGCGTCCCTTTAAGCCCCCGTTACAGCCATAAAACAGCAGCATCATGAATTAAACAGTGACGGAGGGTTCAAACATCCTTTATTATCGGGGGCAGAGCTGTCAGAGCACCGCCACACGTGACGGGACAACACAACGACGAGGCAGCGCACAAAAAGAAACCCCGACCTGTCCACACAGGGCTCTTAGCTCCTCAGCTGAGTGTGTGTTTGTGATCAGCTGTTTTCACTGGCTGTCTTTTTGAGATTTAATTGATCACTTTCTCCTGGACAGACGGATCAGTGCTTGCGCAGCGTTGCCAGATGGGACATGCTGTTTGTGGAGTGTAGGACGAGCTCCACCTTCTAACTTCATCCTACAGTCATCATGGCCTGCCTGCCTGATGGGGGTTGGGGGATTGGGTGGTGGGGGACAGGGCGGATGCATCTCTTTGGTCTGTGCATCAGCACAGAGTTTATGTTGCTATTAAATAAGAGACCTAAGCCCCTAGAGGCCGCGGGGGGGTAACTGCAGGTAGGACAGCTCCACATGGGCTTCAGTTCTCAGCTGCTGCTCCTCCCACACTCACACAGGTGGGTGTGGGAGGAGCTCTGTCATCACTGTTTGGGTCAATCAAAGGTGTGGGGTGAAAGAGAAGATGTGACGGGGTCAGATGCTTCAGGCAGGTTTACAGAAACATCTGTGTGAAGCTGTTTTTACTTTAAGCTGCACCTCCCCTGACGTTCTCTGGCGCCCCCCTGTGGAGGCTTGCCATCATCTTTAATATCTCCACTGTGACTCCTCCCACCGTCGTGTGTGTGATGGATGGACAGCTCGTGTTGTGTGTGTGTGTGGAGGAGGGAGGAGGCTGTGAGGGACAGCTCATGTCCTCCTGTGTTCCTGTGCTGTGTGCAGCTGCTTTTTGAGGATGTGTTTCTGGGTTTGATCTGGTCGAGGTAGAGGGCAAACAAACAAAATGTCCGTCTGTGTGGAGCATCTTTTTGGCACTGCTGTAAGTTCACAGATCAGCGGTCTCCTCTGCACAGCAACCAACAACCACGCTGACGGAAGACTGAGTGTGGTGGAGAGGAGGGGGTGAGGAGGGTGAGGAGGGGTGGCTGATGAGGGTGAGAGGTGACAGACGGACGGACGGACGGACAGGTGAAAAATAAATAATCGGAAGCACCGATGGAGCGAACGAGTCTCCGTCTGCAGCTCGATTCAGCTTCAGCTCAGAAAGCAGAACATCTACACGAACAGCTGAAGATGAATCGACGGTCACGTCCCGGCTTTGAACATGGAGTCAGCGTGGAGCTCTAAGGCGGCTGCTCTCAGAGGTCAGAGGTCACCTCCTCCCTCCTCAGATTCACATTATCTTCATGGTTGGAGAAGTCGTCCCGCTTCAGAGGAGCTGGATGTGACGCTGCGATGAGATGTGCTGCGCTCTGAAACTCTCACAGGGCTCAGGGTTCACAGTTCGAAGGCGAAAAGTTCACAGTTTATCAGACGACCTCCTCCTGTCCAACGCTCCGGCCGGGCGGCGCTCAGACGGGCGTGGTCCTGCGGTTGGGGTCCTTGCTGTAGTCTTTGGTGAGCGTGCTGCTCTGCAGGAACTCTCTCTCCGAGTTGAGCAGGCCGCCCATGCCAGACTTCCCACCGGCGTTCCCGGGTTCTCGTGGGTTGAGTGTGTACATGGGCATCTCGGAGGCGGCGGGCCCCGTGTAGCCGCCCTTCCCCAGTGGCGAGGCGTCACGGCTGGGAGCCTCGGAGGAGCGCACGCTGGAGCGGCGCCGAAAGCGGTAGCGATAGGACGGAATGCGGCTGAAGGCGGACTTCTTGATGAGCTCAGTGCGGGACTTGGCTCGGAGTTTGCGATGCTTCTCGATGAACATGTGCACGGCCAGCACGCCCACCATCTCGGCCATGATGAAGGAGAGGGCGCCGAAGTAGAAGGACCAGCCGTACGAGTAGGACTTCTTGCTGTCACTCTGACCGGGGTCGCCCGAGTTAGCCGAGATATAGACGATGATTCCGATGATGTTACTGAGACCTGGAAGAGACGAGAGGGATGATGAAGAACACCCAAACAGCAGCTCAGTGGGGCTGTGTGTGTGGGGCAGCGGGGGGACAACAGGAACACAGACAGACAGGCGAGCTCTCCGATTGGTCAGAGCACGCCTTCCTCCACTGTGACTCACTGAATGGAGACAATTATCCGCCTGTAATTAACAGAATCAGCTGCACACTGTGCTGCTGAATAATGACCTGTTTGGCTTCATGACCCAGTGGGACCCTCCACATCGCACTCAGCTGCAATTACAGCCCATTGTGTGTGTGTGTGTGTGTTTGCACTCTGAGTGCATCACTGTGCCATCCTGGAGTTCCTGTTGATTGATTAATCAGCTGCTGTTTGATTTGTCACACAGACTCTGTGAGCTTTCTACACACCCGGCGGGCTCCTCCACAAATATTTAAAGGCACACACACACACACTCGTACTCACACACACACAGGTGACTAACCTGCAGACACGAAGAAGATTCCCGCACTGAGGATGACGTTGTGTCGGCTCCGGTAAAACTCACTGGCAGCCACGCAGAGGCCCCCCAGGAACAGCAGACCCACACTCATGATGGGAAAGATACTGGAGGCACGCACAGCACCTGCACACACACACGAAGGAGACTGGAGTCACACTCAGAATGAGGGGTTGGGTTCTCAGTGCGAGCTGGTTAAACTGTGTTTTGAACAGGTCCTGTGAGCAGCAGCTGTCGCCTGTCAGTATGTCTGAGGTCTGTTTGTCCATCAGACAAACAAAAGAAGAATTTTTTACAGCCTGGAGCGGAGAAGGCTCCGCCATCATGACCCCCACACCCCCACCGCCAAATTCTGCTCGCTCCATCGAGTCCAAGTGAACGTTTGTGCCAAACGTGAAGAGATTCCCTGGAGGCATTTCTGGGATATCACGGTCAGAAAACATGATGCCTGCGGCGGTGGACGCGCTGAGGCGTAAAAACACGCTGGCTGAAAATACGACCGACGTCACTGTTTCTGCTGCCACAACAACGCACACACACACAGCCTGTGTGCTGCTGCACGCCTGACCGAGTCTGAATTCAGAACATGTTAAAGCGAAGAGCGAGGCGGCGGACGGACAGATGGAGCGCTGCTCCGACATATGCAGCAGGAAGTAATGAGCGAGACGTTAGTCAGAGCGAGAGGCCACAACATATCTGCAGTATTTTTAGACACGCTGAGGACGATTACATTTTATTTCTGACTGACTGACAGTTGCACAGGCCCCGTCCCCCCCAGCCCACACCCCCGGGCTGCAAGAAATACTGGTCACTAGGTCCCCGCTGCTTATTGGCTGCTCAGCTCTGAGGCCTGTGATCTGATTGGCTGCCTCTGGGGATGTTGCTCCGTGTTCAGTGAAGCAATGAAAACAGGCTGAATCCATTTTCCTTTTTTGTTGTTTTCTTGCAGCGTCCATTTTTACACTGTGTTTACTCTGAGAAACACAGGGCCCTCTTTGTGGCGGCATCATTTCACGTCTGTCCTTCCAGTAATTAACAGGGTTTTCCTCTTTTTAATGAGGATTTGTTGATAAAACTGCATCTATCTCCCGACACAACCCTCCAAGCACATCTATTACATGCATGTAAACCACACACTTTGTTCCTGCTTGCATCTCCTCTCTCTGCTCCGGACCTTCCTCTCCAGGTGTCTGTGTGTGAGGATGGGTTGGATGTGTTTGTCAGACTTACGGAGCAGATATTCAGCAGCATCCGCCTCGTAGTCGGCGTCCTCTGGGAAGTGATCGATCTTCTTACACACACCTCTGAACGTTCCTGCAGAAATAAAACCTCAGCATTAAAGCTGCAGTGCAGTGTGTGTCTCCTCCTGCTGGCAGTGAGAGGAATTGCAGGTCAGCTGACTATCTGTGGGTAAGCTAAGAGCTAAGCTAACTCCATTTGACCATGTTTGATGATCATCCAGTTCACATCCCAGGGCTGCTGTTTGTGTGTCTGAGCTCCTAGTTTTAGCTAGCAGGCTAACAGAGTAGCATTGCTGTGTGATCTGTTACATTTCCTCTACCTGAATGATGATTATTGTCTTCACCTGTCTCTGTGTGTTTGTTCTGAACATGAACCTTTACCAGCTATCAGTGTTAGCTAACGTCTGTCCCTGCTGTCTTTCTCTGTTGGACTGTGGGTCTGACTCTGAACACATCAAATCTCAGCTTTAAGAGCTGAAACAGAAGACGGTGAGCCCTCTCACACACACACACAGGTTACTACACTGACAAAAAAAACACACAACCAGAAACCACGCTCATCAAAATGATACATGAACATGATCAATCATGCATAATAAAAGCCTTCAGGAGTGTGTCTGTGTGTAGTATTGACTAGGATGCGTCTCCTATGAATGTGTCTTGCAGAGAGTGACTCATCTTCACACACACACACACACACACACACAGCCCCTGTGTGCAGCACCACCTCATTCAGTCCCATTCACACATGGTCAGCACCACGGGGGGATCAGACAGAGAGCGATGGAGGGAGGAAGAGGAAGTGCCATGATAAACAGGAGGGTGGAGGCCACAGTGACTGACACACACACACACACACACACACCATTCATAAAGTGACTCAGATACAGAACTCACAGAAAACACTTTTATATTAATAATCTGTGACATTTTCATATGAATCAGTGTTTTTCTCACACACACACACACCAATAACTCAGCAGCTGTTCAAAGTGCACACAGCTGCACTCTGAAAGGATCTTTACACAGAAAACCATCAGAAGCTCCTCGCTCTGTCCTGTGTGAGCCCAAAGTTTCCTCATCACTAACAAACAAAACTGAAAGATCTAACACAGAATCACACACTGAGCCGACACTCGCTGCTGACACACGGACAGAACCCACAGTCTGATTGGTCCAAACCAAACCTGGTTCAACACCAGCTCACAGACTTGATGGGAGTTTGTGATGTCACCAGACTTCAGCTGCCTCACAGGGTGAAACATCTTCCTCCACCTTTTTTTTCCTTTAGTGTGAAATGAGATCTCGTCCTGCAGCCTGCTTTGATTGGATGAGAAATCTAACTGTAGCATTAGCCGGTAGCTGTAGGAGCGTCAACGTGTAAAACCTCATCAGTCAGAGCTGCTAGGAGATTCATCACCCCTGCTGCCTCCACATGATTTGTATCAAACCACACAAACACACACACACACACACAGATTAATGACTGCTTTTACCTCTCTCTGTGGCAGAGAATCTAAATCTCAATAAACACACACCTGCATAATCACACAGACACACACAGTCTACAGGATGATGTCACTAAAATCATCAAAACACACACACACACACACACACACACACACACACACACACACAATAAGGACATTTGCCTCACAAAGGTCAGGGTATCCTGGGGGCAGCTGCAGCAAGGCATTATGGGAGTGAGAAAATGGAGATGAAGTGAGTGTGTGTGTGTGTGTGTGTGTGTGGTGTTTTAGGCTGTTGTCACATATGTAGGTGAACACACAACATAAATATGGAAGTTGGTGCTCCAGTCGACATTCTGCACACTGAAACACAAAAACATGCAGCATCAAGGTTAAAAAGGAGACACACACACACACACAACAAAAAAATGCACGCAACTGTGATGAACTGGCTGTGAGGGTCCAGATGTTTGTCCTTGGACTGAACTGAACCACCAACACCAACCACAAAGAGAGGCAACACATCACACAGAGCTACAAACAACAAGACACAACCCAAGAACAAGGACGATCACTGCGCCGACAGCCACAGCTCCATCCTCCAGGCTCTGAGCTGGTGTTGAACCAGGTTTGGTTTGGACCAATCAGGGTCCAGGCAGGAAGTGTTGTCAGCTCTGTGTTTCAGTGACGTCATGCTCTTATTGTCCTCACAAAGACACAAAAGTCCTCACACATGCTAACATGCTAGCTGTCAGAGAGCTTCAGCAGCTGGTTGTGTCTCCTTTTTGATCTGATTGGTCGATGGTTGCTCATGATGGCGGCTGAAAGTGGATTGAGGGTGGAGCCAAATATCTGACTGACTATAAAGAGCAGCCAGAGCTCAACAGTCAAATGCTGATGAAGGCCGCCTCATCCTCATCCTCATCATGGGTAACACAAAGACATCCAGCCAACAGAGCGGCAAATTCTACATCAAAAATGTGACACATATGGCACAGAGTGTACGGACGACATGGCCGCGCCCCAGAAGATAAGCCAAAACACGTGCATCGCCCCCTGGTGGCTGGTAGTCTCCAACAGTAAAGAGGGAAACCTTCATTTGGCTCGACTAAACTCTCCTCCTGAAACCTCTGCAGACATTTAGTCTTTGTGGAGAGCCACAGCCCAGATCACACACACACACACTTCAGATTTAAATGTTTCTGTGGTTGGGATGAGGAAGAGGAGGAGGAGGGAGCAGGGACAGGAAAGAAAGTTGAAAAGCAGAGCAAATTGGACTGCTTGTTTCCTCAGAGCGCCTCTGACAGCTCAGTCTGGGTGACTGTGCCACTCTCTCTCTCTCTCTCTCTCTCCCTCCTTCTCTGTGAATGTCTTCCTCGCTCGCCCTCTCTGATTACCTCTTTGCAAGCGGTGGAGAGAGTGAGGAAGAGGCTGGTTTCCACGGTGATGGCTGATGAAAGAGAACGAGGCAGGTTCTGCTCGGGTGCACACCTCTCCTCTCTCTCTGTGTTTCTTCCTCTCTGCCTCCATCACATTTACAGAACATCCATTCATTCCTTTCCAGCATCCTCTTCATCACTTTCATACATACTTGTCTTAGGCACCCTTCCAATAGTATTTGGACATCAGCAGCATTAATGTGCTGCCTCCTCTTCCTCTCAAACTTTTCATCTCCTCATCATCATCACCCCCCCCTTAAATGTCTTTGGCTCTGCCGGTTTGTTAGTTTACATCCGTCACATTTCGAGGCTTCATCACAGGCCTGGCTGACCTGTCCGTCCCTCCTCATCCTCTTCCTGCTCTATTGGAGGATGAAGCGGGTTAATGGATGGATGGATGTTTAGAGGAGATAGTTGGAAACATACATGAAGATGGAAGCCTCCACCTCTGTCCCTCTGTCAGGTGACACAGCCAGACATCTTTAATCAATGCACATCTGCCTCTTTTTTCTGCCCCCCCCCCCTCCCCCGCTCCACCCCTCCTTCACCTCCCGCTGACTGATGGTTCTTATCCCCGTCTCTATTACCAGGTGATCATTTAGATCCTCGCCGTGGTCAAACACTCCCCAGAGGTTCACCTGGAACAGAGGGCGCGCTCGGCTCATCCATCACTCTGCCCCGCTCCATTCAGCAGCTTTCTCTTCATTCATGCTCCGCCTGCACCCCCCTCATTTATCACACACACACACACTCACTGTATGAACAGCCTGTTTTTTGTGACCGATAGTTTTGTTAAATGCATGCATGAGCACTCTGTCCATCTGTCTGTCTGTGTGTCAGAGGAAAACATGTCCACTTCCTGTCAGCTGATAAATTATAAAAACCTGTGACAGCCTGGGGAGCAGAGACCAAGAGAGATGGACACAACACAACTTATCTGTGTGTGAGTCTGATACCTGCACCATCTGGGCCTGTAATAGCCTTCTGTGCCCCCCCACTATGAGATGATTACTACATGTGAGGCTCACACACACTCACACTGGAGGCACCGTGGATGTTTTTATGAACTATACTCGGATAAAACCATTTTCAGTAGAGATGAAATTATGGTTGCTGTTCTGATTGATTGATTCTGTCTATAACAAACTGATCTGAGGACTGATAGACTGTAGCTGAGCAGAGGGAGTGACTAATGATCAGGTGAGTCCCTCACACCTGTTCAAGACAAACAGCCAGCAGGGGGCGCTGCCTTCTGACTGTAGGGTTCAAAATGACTTCATGGAGTCACCGTTCGTTTGAAGCCCTCTTTCATTGATCAATCACTTCTCTGGCTCACATTCACACACCACAGGAAGCTGTCCTGTCAGTGACACACCACCGTACAGGTGTGCACCGAGGCCCCTCCCTCCTCCCTGGCTCCACCCTCCACCTGGTCTCAACAAACCAAAGCTGCTGGATTTGTGTGTAGGTTGTGGTTAAGGGGTGGACTTCACTTCCCAGCAGGGCCACAGTGTCAGAGGTCACATCTGCAGGACACGCTAACATGATGCTAACAGGCTAATGTTGATAGACACTGACTGCAGCATGAGCAACATCCTCAAACAACCGACTCAGCCCAGTGTGTGTGTGTGTGTGTGTGTGTGTGTGTGTGTGTGTGTGTGTGATCAACAGGTGATTCCAAACACACACCTGATCCCAGGTGACACAACTGGACACACGCTGACTGTCAACAAGAACACACACACACACAGTCTGCCTCAGGAGCGTGGATGTGCCGCGTGTGTGTGTGTGTGTGACACTCAGACTGATCACGTACCTTCCAGACAGCAGGTTCGCCAGAGGCCGGAGTGCGTCATCACCTCCTCGTTCTTGCGGCTCGTGTCATTGTCCCCGCTGCTCTTCACGCGGCAGACCCCACGCGAGTACAGCCAGTAGTCGGTTCCGACGGCGATGGTCATGAGGCTGAAGGCGGCGAACGCGCCCACCGTCGTCACGAGCATCTGGACGCCGCGGTCACACATCAGCATCTTCATATAGGCGGCTCCGGTGAGAGTCTCCGTGCGTGTGTGTGTGTGTATGCGCGCGCGTCACGGAGCACACGCTCGGTGAGGATGAAAACACAGGTGGAGGTGCTGCTGCCGTGGAGATGAATGGAGGTCCGGGAGGCTCGTGGGGAGGAGGCGCGTCACTCTCTCGTGCCTCAAAGACCAGTCTTCACCATCCTCAAAAACACGCTCGCGCGCGCGCGCACCCCGTCTCTCGCTCTCACCGGAGTCTGAAGGACCCCCGGTTGTCCCCACGCTGCTCGGCACCGGACACACGGGCTCAGAGCGGCGGGAACATTCCGCCTCCGCTCCTCTTCCTCTGAACTCTCCTAACGGCTCCGCGCGAGCGCATCAACAGACGGGGTCCGCGCGAGGGGACTCCATCTCCACGGATCAAACGGGGGTCGGTCGCTGGCCGCTGATGTCAGCGTGGGTCGCTGCGGTGGGGGTTACTCAGGGGCTCCGCCGTGTGTTTTCCGCTCGGACATGTTTTCCGCCTCCTCCGTGGAGCTCCTCAGACGCTCTGCAGTGAGGAGGCGCGCGGACGGAAGTGAATCAGATTCCTCTCTCTCTGATGTTGGAGCCTCCAGGACTGTTACACCCGCCTGGCTCTGCTCCCGCGAAACGTGCCCGTTGGTCCCAAAGAAAAAAATGACAGCCGGCCTCCTCCTCTTCCTCCTCCTCTTCCTCCTCCTCCTTCTCCTCTCTGTCCAACCAACACCAACTGAAATTAACCGCGCGCCTCCTCAAACTCGGCTCGGCTGACAGCGCGCTTCACGAGCGAATCAGGTGCCCTCACCGCTGCAGGTCCCGCCCACCGCCGCAACGCCGCCTAGATATAAAGCGCGAGGGCCCCCAGATCAGAGAGAGGAAGAGGAGCGGAGCTGAGAGAGCAACATGTCTGAGAGGAAGAGGAGGTGAAGCGGAGAGAGCGCATCTTCATCCGCACCGTCTGTGTGCGTGCCGCTTCTCTGCGCGCGCGGGGGGGGGGGGGGGGGATTGGCAAGTGATGCATGGAGAATCGCGCGCGGCTGAGCGGCAGAGACGACACTTAAAGAGCCACGCGCCGTTTTAATGATGCCAGCTTCTTACTTCAAAGCGCGCGTGTGCACGTGGATACAGGTACAATCTGTGTCCACGTGACTCTCTCTTACATGTGTGTACATAACAACACACCAATAAAGAGGTGACGGCACTGCAGGGTGGCGTCCGTCACACACACATGCACACACACACACACACACACACACACACACGTGCAGGTAGTTTCTCAGAAGCAGCTTGATGATGAGGCGGCACTCTGAAGGTGTCTGTCAGCTGACACATTAGAACCACACATCTGTGTCGGGTCACAGTGAGTCTGTGCAGCTTCACTGACGATCATCAGGCGTGGAGGAAGGACACGAGCAGGAGTGTCTCCTCGTCACAGCAGAAACCTGGTCTGTGGAGTGGAGCCTCTGCTCCAGCAGGAAGTAGAAACTGAGTTAATGTAAACACAGCAGCCACCACGGCGAGCCTTACCGCACAGAGCTGCACGTCTGTGAGCACCAAACCAGCCGGTCCAGCTGGACGGAGGCGTCTCTGAGCCACGATAGAAGACATTTATTTATAGAGAAGACACCGAAACTCTGACTCTAACTCTGTGGATGGACTGAGGACAGACTGACTCGCTGCTCCATCTAGTGGTTCACAGTGGTATTACACAGCTAGCTGGTTAGCAGGCTAACTCCAGGGGATATCTGCAAGAGAATCTTTGACATTTCTTCACATTTTCTTCAAATGTCTGAAAAATAGTTCCTTTTATAGTGTGACAGCTGGCTGACTGATTTGGTGGCTGTATCAGGCAGTAACTGAGCTGCAGGCAGAGTGTGAGCTGACTGGTTGTTGTTTGAATGAACAGGGAAGGAAACAAGAATTAAGCAAGCAGAGAGGATTACAGATAAATAAATGCATGAACAGATCAACAGAGAGAGCAGTGGCGGGGCATACCAGTGTGTGTGTGTGTGTGTGTGTGTGAGTGTGTGTGTCCGAGGCCCTTGCTGCCTGTGTTATCTCACAAGAGGACTCATTAACATAGAAATGACTTCAGAAAGAGAAGCGCAGTGATTCACCTCTGCTGAGAGAGACAGGAGGAAGAGGAGGAAGAGGAGAGGAGGGATGAGGAAGAAAAGAAGAAGACGCAACAAGTGTGAAGGATGGAGAAGGAGAGAGAGGGAAAAGGACAACAGCAGCCCAGGATGGACGCTGCTCCCTCCCTTCTCTGACAGGAAGTGTTCAGACAGAGGGTTAACTTCCATCTTTTGGCTTATGGCCCTGTTGTTGCTAGGCAGCGAGGATCAAGGGCCCCTGTGGAGAGAGGCATCATGGGACATGAAGTTTAAAGTGTCCTGTGCTTGCCCTTCCTCTCTCCTCTTCCTCTGATACGACAGAAGGATGAGGAGGGAGCGGTGGGGGTGTTCTTAGAGAGAGGAGGAGGAGGAGGAGGAGGAAGATGAGGAGGACTGCAGGGTTTCTGCTCAGTGAGCTGGAACCTTCACTCGCCTCTGGCCAGAGACTGGAAGGAGGAGGAGGAGGAGGAGGAGGAGGAGGGAGATGAGGAAGAAGTTAGATCAGACTGAAAACCACAGAAATTAGAGAGCGAAAGATAAACTGTAGGCAGAAAGAGGAGGAGGAGGAGGAGGAAGAGCGAAAACACAGACACACTGCAAAGACAGACAGATGTGATGGTTTCACAGAGCGGCTGCTGAAAATCTGAGAGTACAACAAAACAATGTTTGCAGTTAGTTTTATGTGTGTGTGTGTGTGTGTGGTTTGGAAACAGCTGCAGGGTGGAGGGAGGACATATGGTGATGTGTCATGATTCTGGCATGATGCTATATGTTAGCAAGTGATTTATGACGTAAACATGCAGACAGAGGAGTGTGTGTGTGAGACAGAGGGAGCTCAGTGATTGATTAGGAGAGTGCAGTAAATGTGAAGGAGAAACAGTATTTTCTTAATTGTGAAAGCACGTCTGATGGTGTGTGTGTGTGTGTTTGCCTGATGGAAATGTGTGTGTGTGTGTGAGTGAAATAAATCCAATAAGCTCCTCGGTCATGCTCCCTCTCTGAATGAAATAAATAAGAGATTCTTTTGTCACCGCCTCTCTCTGCTGCAGCCCTCTCTGGTCCTTCATCCTCCATCATCTCCACCATGTTGTTCTACCAGCGGCAGATTGAGAATCAGGTGTTGCATGCTCTAAGCTAAGCTGTGTGTGTGTCACAGTTTGTCTCCAGGGAAGGTTACTACATGCTAACATGTAGCAGGATGTGCTCGTTCATTAACACACAGGCAGCGTCTCTAGCTGCTGGTGGGGGTTTGAAGTGAGGGGTGGAGGAGGATGGATGGGTTAAAGGTTAACTTTTATAAATCACACGCTGTCAGGTCGTTGAAACAGCATCAAAACCAAAAGAAAGTCTTCACACCAAAACACAGGCTGTAGGTTTTCAGTAGGATTTATTATTCTACAGTCACAACACATCTTATCAGCAAACTACCTCACAAACACGTTCTGACTCCTCCAGAGTCGGCCTTTAAAAACTCCTAAACTGCAGGCTATTGTTAAAGGACGCCATGTTTAGCTCCAGAGCTCAGCTTAAATCAAAGCAGCCAAAGAGAAGGAGGAGGAAGGGTACAGAGGAGGAGACAGGGAGGAGAGGAGGAGAGAAGAAGAGAGAGAGGAAGGAGAGGAGGAGGAGAGATGAGAGAGAAGGAAGTGAGGAGGAGGACAGAGGAGAGGAGGAAAAAAAGAAGAAGAAGAGGAAAAGGAGGAGAGAGGAGGAGGAAGGGCACAGAGGAGACAGGGAGGAGAGAAGAAGAGGAGAGAGGAGAGAGGAGGGAGAGAGGAAGGAGAGGAGAGAGAAGGGGGAGAGGAGGATGAGAGATGAGAGGAGGAAGAGAAGAAGGAGGAGAAGAGGAAAAGGAGGAGAGAGAAGAAGAGGAGAGGAGGAGGAGAAGAAGAAGAGAGAGGAGGAGTGAGGAGGAGGAAGGGCACAAAGGAGAAGACAGAAGAAGAAAAGGAGGAGAAGGAGGAGTAGAGAGGAAGAGGAGGGAGGAAGAGGAATAAGGAAGCAGAGGAGCAAAAGGAGAGAGGAAGAGGAGAAGAGAAGAAAAGGGAGGAAGAGATAGAGAGATAAAGGTCAAGAGGAGAGAAAATGAGGAGCAGAGTGGGAGCAGAGGAGAAGAAGAAAGGTCAGACGACCACAGAAGAAGAAGAGGGATGTGAAAATGTGATGGGTGAACAGCTTAACCCTTAACCAGCTGCTGTGTGGGGAGTTAAATGTCTCTGCAGCTCATGTGTCTAACTGAACATCAATGGATGGAAGACTCTTACCTCTATGTACAAATATATTTATATATGTACAAATAAAGCAAAGTAACACTGAAGTAATCAATACTAATGTCTACTCATCACAGCAGTCCAACAACAGGTCCACAGCACATGGAGTCAGATATGAGAGAGAGCGACCTTCACAAGCATGCATAGAGTTAACTCCTCTGAAACATGACGGGGTGTGTGTGTGTGTGTGTCCTATCATTTCATGACTCTATAAATGTACAGTATGTCACACACGGACAGTCACACAGACAGATTGTGACTCAGCAGCAGATGTTACAACCTGCAGTCTGAATCTGTCTTTTCACAATAGAAGCTCAACAATTCTACTTTTTTTATTCTAATGGCCTCACATCCTTCTGCATCCTCTAGCATCAATTGCAGGTTGCTAGGCAACAGGAACAGCATGTCATGATAAACCGGAGGTCTTCCACAGACCAGACCACCAACCAATCTCTGAAAGATACACACGTCACATCCTGCACAGGAGGCAGAACAAGTGTCTCCTCTATTTTAATGGTTCCCATGGCAACCAGTGTATGTATGTACATGGTTACTGGGAAAGAGTGACAGTGAGGACGCCTGCATCTTTCTACAAAAGATCGGAGCAGCAGTACAGAACAGGCAGATGTTGGGCGCTTTGAGTGAAGATGGCCGCCTACACTGTCCTCATCAGGAACACTGAGCTTCCTGTGTCTCACCCGGGGAACCACAGAGACCCCGTTCTGGCACTGTCACATGACGGCAAACTTCTCCCACCTGCAACAAGATTCTCTGCTGTTTTCTTTGTGATCTGTCACTGCTGTGTCTCCTGTTGTCTCTTGTTTGTGGACCAGCAGGCTGGACGCTCAGCGTAGGAAGATATTTACATCCTTAAGACACAGATGAACAAAATGTATTTTACATCTAACCCAGGAAGAGCTGTGTGCACTATTGTACATCATGTATGTACAGTAGAGGCATGATGTGCTATGTGTGCATGAAGATCCGGGCCGGTTCAATGGACCTACAGTAAATGTCTGTGTGCCTCCAGGAGCCAACAGCTCACAGTCAGTGTCCGCCTTGTTACGCTTCACCGAATAATTCCACCCTCAGTCATCATGGATCCACTGTATGGCAGCGTGTGTGTGTGTGTGTGTGTGGACAGCCAGGGTGAAGCTAGAAGATTTCTCTGAATTTCAGCTGAATGTGAAATAATAGGCTTCATCCACACACACACACACACAGATGAATAAGAAGGAAAAGCAGCATTGTTGTTGTTGCTGTTTGTGAAATGACTCACTTGGGGGTTGTCAAAGCAGCTCATTGCTCAGTGTGTGTGTGTGAGAAGCTCGACTGGTGACGGCTGCATTGTCAACCTGGTGACACACTGTCACACACGGCTCCCACTGAGGCCCTGTCAGAGTCAGAGCCAAAACAACACAAAGAAAGAGGGACAACAGGAGGGAGGAGGAGGACGAAGAGGCCTGACAGGATGTGAAGTTTGCTCATTAGCCACAGTCCTCTTTGCAGTCAAACTCATGACAGAGCACGGACGCCCGGAACAGGGAACAACGTCAGGACACACAGCTGAGGTGAGCTGCTCGTGTCAAGATGGCTGCCAGAACAGGAGGCGCTGCCAGTCGCTGCTTCTGCTCCCACCTTTACAGCTGCAGGTATGTAAAGGTACAGCTTGTAAAACCTAGGTGCTTCACAGCTCCATCTTGTGGTACAAAGTGGTATTACATGAATGATGCAGGTGGATCCTAGCCGGTTAGCATGCTAACTGTAGCAGTTATTGCTGCATAACAAACATTCTGCTGATTTTCTTTACAAATTGTACCTTTAATGCAGCTGTGGAGACAGCCGCACACACCTAACACACACACACACACCCCTAACACACACACATACAAGAGAACGGTAACTTTAGAGCCAGTGTGCGCCTTCTTATAGGCGCTTTGTTGTTCTACCAGTCCATCAGTGTGTGTGTGTGTGTGTTAATTAGGAGCCACATATTCGGGGTTGGTGTAGGAGAATCCGAGGAACTCATCCTGGTCCAGGTTCATGATGACGAGCTTGTCTGTCGGCGTCAGATCCACCGCCATCTTGGTGAACTCCTTGTCGAAGTTACAGGTGTCACGACGGGTTTTCTGCGGGTGCAGAGATGATGAGGAAGGGGAGGTGTGATGAAGAGAAACAGTGAAAGGATGGAGCGGGATGGAGAGAAAGAGCGGTAGTTATCAGCAGAGGGACAGACTGTTAACTCAAAGCGAAAGTCCAAACCTCACACCACTACCATGTCTGTTCCCAGCCTAATGCTAAGCTAAGCTAATTGGCTGTGTTTCTATACAGGCATTAGTGGTTCAATGTTCTCTTTAAGTCTGGAAAAGAAAGAATGAGTTTGAGTTCCAGGTGATTCCAGACTGATAAAACAAATGTACCTTTAAAGGTAGGGTAGGAGATTTTGAAAACTCAGTGAGAGTCAGCCAGATTTTGAAAGTAAACACGCCCCTTTCTCTCGAGTTCACCCTGAAGCCACGCCTCCCAACCAGTCTGTGACTTCGGCCATCATGCACGGACCTCTCTGGTGCGCACAGAGCAGCTAGAGAGTGACAACCAGCCAACTATACCCGCAGGGTCGCCTCGTAGGATTGGCTGATGTTTTTAGTGTTTTATAGCTTCCACAGATGATTCATATTCTTCGTTTCAAAGCGAAACTGCCGAACTAATGGGTTGCTATCGGATTGTAAAGAGAAGTTACACTAATTTAACAAAAAGTGCATCAGAATGAAATCTCCTACCTGACCTTTAAAAGTGATCATGCTCTGCTAGCTTACAGCTAGCGGCAAGGCGGGATGGGTTAGCGTGCTAGCTGTAAGTTAGCAAATGTTCAGTAAAACTTAATATAAAGCTAACATGCTAAACCTTTAAAATGCAGCACAGAGGTCAACCTTCAGAAAAAATGTTGAGTGTGTTCATATCAAACCGAGAGGAAAGAAGCAACTGTGTGTGTGTGAGTGTGTGTGTGTCTGTGTGAGTATGTGTGTGTCTGTGTGTGTGTGTGTAGTAGAGGCTTGTCTCTGGGGCAGGGAATTGTTAATGCACTGCTTGGCTCAGTTTGTGTGCTGTTAGCGGGAAGCAAAGAGCAGCTAAAGATGGAGGAGTGTATGTTAGCGAGCGGGGGAGGGGCACGCTGGATGCAGTAAAAGAGAGTAGCTCCACACACACACACAGACACACACACATACTGTAGCTGAGGATTATCGAGGCTTCGTTATGGTACCATAAAGCTGTATAGGAGGAAACCAAAGAGAATGTTGTCACCAAATATAAAACAGAATATGACGGCGTTCAACGCATGACATCACAGAGCGAAGACTGAACAGACGCTGGACACATGAATATTCACAGCACTGACAAAGCAGCGGTCACAGAGAAAACCTCACAGGGGAAAATCCACAGCCATCAATGTTCAGGGGGGGGGGGGTCTGAGTGTCTGAACGGCACGGAGCAGCAGCCCAGACCCCAGCAGGGGGACGAGGTCCAAACTGGACTCTGCTCCGAGCAGATGAAAGGTGGAAGCATCAGCCAGGAGGACAGAGAGGGACAGGAGAGCTGAGAGGAGCCAACGTTACACCATCTCCTACCTTCATCATCAGCCGCCTCCATCCACAGCCTCCATCCTCCCGTCAGCAGAGAGGCCTGCTCTCTGGTTGGTGCAGCGTCTCATCTTAATGGATTTATTTAACCCACACAGACCGCTGTCATGTTGATCAGGAAGATTACAAAGACTACAAACATGTCCGAAATCTGAACCATCATGGAAGTCGAATGCTCAACAGCTGACTGGTGCTAACTCCATCCAATCAGATCAAAGAGCAAGTCACTGAGGCTCTGACAGCTAGCATGTAGCAGTTAGCATGTGTGTAGAGGACTGTTGTGTCTCTGTGAGGACAATATGAGCATAAAGTCACTTTGACTGAAACCAACTGTTATCAAAGCAAAGTCTTCATGAAGCAACAGACACAGACAGAACTGGACTCTGATTGGACAGAACTGTCGGCACTTCCTGACTGGACTCTGATTGGTCAGAACTGACGGCACTTCCTGACTGGACTCTGATTGGTCAGAACTGACAGCACTTCCTGACTGGACTCTGATTGGTCAGAACCGAACCTGGTTCAACACCAGCTCACACACTGAAGCCTGGCTTCAGCAGAATCCAGCTGCCTCAAAGAGCTGCTGAGATTAGCCAATCAGTACACGAGAAGGGACTAAAAATTACATTTTATTTAATTATATTCCGAAACAGGCATCTTTACTGATGGATCTGGTGCTTCCTGTTGGTTAACCCTACACTGACAGCACTGCTGCTGCATTTATGATCATTTACTGTGAAGCAGTCCAGCCTGCTGTGTAACATTCCAGCACATGTGTAAAGTTAGTGTTCATGGCGAGCTGCAGCGCTGCTGGAGTGTGTGTGATAATTAATTCCAAATGTTGCGGCCCCCAAATTAAAGCCAGTGGCTTCAACACAAAGCAGCCGGAGCTTATCAGCCCAAAACAGGTCAGCGTTCCATCCCGCCTTTCATTCACCCTCCTCTCCTCTTCACCTCCCCTCTCCTCTGTGCCTCCCACTCCCAGCATCCTCGGCTGACATCGGCTCGTCTCCCACTAATCCTCTCGTTACTGAAAAGAGATGTGATGAGAGAGAGAGGAAGAGGAGGAGGAGTTGCAAAGAGGACCAAACTGAAGACTCTGAGTCGTGTTTCTCCATTAAAGCCTGCGCCTGTGGAACATGTGAAAATAATGGTGTGTGTTTGCCCCGCTGCAACTGTGTACTCTGAGCGCTCGCTCGCCTGATGATATTTGTCTCGCCCTCTGCTGCATCTCTTCCTGTTGTTCCTCTGTCGCTCTGCCTCGCAGCATTAACCGCAACTGAAGCGTGCTGAGGGGGAACACATGATGAGCTGGCCTACATGGCTGGCAGCTCAGTGTGTACACACAATCAGCTGCAGTAAAATAGCAATATGTGAACATTAATAAATAGATTAGCTTGGTGCTGTAGCTGCATGCTAACTGGCACCAGTCCTATAAGGATTACATTGATGTGTTCTGAAGCAGCAGCCACCATGAACCTAAACGTGCATCGTGTCGTTGAGATATCTATTAAAGTTAGCATGCTAAGCCATTAGCACCAGCGTGTGTAGCTGGTGAGTCAGTGCAGCATCCGTCCTTTCACCCTCCACACCACCTGATCAGAACTCAGCAGCACACAAACCAGGGAGACCCATGCCGGACAAACACTTAAAGCAGCGCCCTCCACCATCGCTCCTCCACTAACTATCTCCAGCTGCCGCTCCGAGGACCAACAAAGCTCTGCAGCGTTCAGACAGAACAGCGAGGCAGATTATAGGCTCAACACTCAAAGTGGCTGAGCTAAGCTAACCCTGTGAGGGTTCAGGACTCTCAGTAAAGCTTTTATGCTCATACTTCCTGAAAAAGTCATCTACAGACTGCTAACTCCTCAGCGTTTATGCTAATGTGGCTAGCTGCTGGCCTGTAGGTCCCTGATGGAGTGAAGGCCCGTGTTCTTTCTGTTTATGCAGAGGAGCCGCAGTGATAAATGATGAAACGTTGTGTCTGTAATGTCGCCGCGTGAATGTGATCTGTGTGTAAATCTGAAGGTTAACGGCTCTGCTGTAGACTTTTACAGCTGCATGCTCTAAATCATCATGTGATGCTGTAAATCTGAGTCGCCCATCTTCACTGAGCATGCTCAGATGTCTGGAGATTTAACCCCACATGTAAACATGTCAGATGAGCTTGATGGACAGGTTAACCTCACAGACAGCTGATGGATGCTGAGTGCTGTGTGTGTTATGGCTGCACGTCCACGCCGCTGATAACATCAAGTACCAGGAGGTGAGAGGTGCAGCGTGGTGCAGCCCGGAGGAGCGGCGGCCGCCTGCAGTGGATTGTGAGCAGCTTTAGAGGCGGCTGAGTGGCTCAGCGGGGTTGTGTGTATGTAGGCCGTGTTCTGCATGTTATTTCCTTGAAGTCATCAGACCTACGCTCCCCCATCAGGGAAAGGCTCTTATGATAAGTGGCAGCCATGAAATATGCACAGCCTGTCGTAGCCGCCTGCCTCGCTTCACAGCGCCCCGCTCTGCCTCCTCACGCTGTCCCCTCCTAATACCTTCCTCTCCCTCATTGTTCTGCTCTTTCATCTTGCAGTCTGTCACCCTCCATCACTCTCACCTCCTGTCCTCCGTCCTCACTCCTTTTCACCGCCACAATAAAAAGAAGCAGAGAGAAAGACGTGAGCATCCTCCAACACCTCTTTATTTTATTTCAGGTATGTCTGCTTCTTCTTGGAAAAAACAAAAAAATTTGGCACATGGAAAGCATTGTGATATATGTTCACACACAGCGCGGGTAACAGGAGCTCGGGTCACACGTTTGAAGCACTGCCGATACAGAAAGAAGTTCAGAAATCCTAACTATTAAAAAGCCTTTTGTTATTTCATGCAGCTTCTCCTTCAGCAAGAGGGAAAGACACAGAGCTGCTCCGCCTTTACAACACTGACCACAGCTAGAACCATATACGGGCGATTGACACAGTTTATATATGTCTGTGTGTGTGTGTGTGTGAGAGTGTGTGTGTGTCGCTGTTAGAGTGAAATAAACACTGACCATGGAGATATGACACATAATGAACACAACGGCTGCACTCATTCACACACAAACCTTCACCTCAGCGTCTCCAAACTGCCTCCACCTGAATTCATGACGGGGTCTGTGTGGAGGATAGAAGCGTCCTCCATCCCTGCTCAGCACAAATCACAGACTCTGTATAACTACAGAGAAAGTGTGTGGTCCGACCATCACTATGTTGGCAGCATCATGCTCCACCTAAACTCCAAATACAGGCAAAGAGGTGGAGCAGGAAAGGCCTGGCAGTCGCCCTGATTCTTTTCCTGTTCAATACAATCTAAGAGACTTCCACTGAAGTCCTAAAATAAAACACCAGGACAGACAGACTGACCTGAGCCACCAGACCAAAACCCCCACAGGAGCCCTGAATCCAAACAAACCAGGAGCTACACAGAGCAGCAGTGATGATATGCTTCTGTAGGCTAACAGGAAGTTAGCATCTTCACAAACAGCCAATCAGATTCCTCCGTTGTTTTTTAGATCATAGCAGTAAATAAAGTTCATGATCCTCACAGGTGTAGTTCAGCAGGGTCATCTTCACCAATGAACACCATTTTATGATGTTTGAAGGCTAAATATGATCATCAGAAGCTAAAAGCTAATGCTAAAAACAACACTGAGGGGACAGGAAGTGCTAACATGCTAACATTCAGAACAAACACTGCGGGGGCAGGAAGAGCTAACATGCTAACATGCTAACATTCAGAACAAACACTGAGGGGGCAGGAAGAGCTAACATGCTAACATGCTAACATTCAGAACAAACACTGAGGGGGCAGGAAGCTGCTGCTCTGTGTTCTGAGGATCAGCAGAAATGTCTCACAAAGACACAGCGTTCCATCTTTTTGTGAGCTGGAGGATCTGTCAGCTTATCAGCTCTCAGATAAAACACACTTTGCTCTGACCAGAGACCTGAAGGAGAGGAGCAGCTCTCAGAAACCCAGCAGCAAAGAAGAGAGTGGAGACAGTGCTGCTGTGTGAACGTCATGTAAACCACCACAGCTCTGTCAGCAGGATTATTGCTAGCTGAGAAACAAAATGACAGAACACACACACTTCCTGCTTCAGGAGGTGTCCACACAGTCACAGGGACTCCACCCGCCAACATCAGGATCAGTGTTCCTCTAACAAAGCCGAGTCTACACAGACCATTACCTCACCTGCTCTACAGCCCTTCAAACAAACACATGTAAACACAAGGCCAGGAGACACACATCTGCCTTTCACACACACACACACAGTAAACGAAGGCCGTGGGATTGGAGTCATGCTATTGTCAAACACAAAGAGCTCGTCTCTCTCATTGCTTAAATACTAGAGAAGTCCCAGCAGCACCTCAGTGATGGAGGCGCCGCCGTGAGACGAGTCTTCACACAGGAAGTCATGCACATGTCAAGCATTCCAGTTCTAGCTAAGATAAGGATAAACACACAGATTATTATAATAATACACACTGATTATAAAGCACACTGAAGTCACAGGCTGAACCAAAGTACGCTGGGAAAAAAGTCCAATCACGATGTCCACCCAAAAGAAAGGTCAGAACATGGAGAGCTGGAGCTGTGTGTGTGTGAGAGATAATCTGTCAATGTTTTAATAAATGATTCAGATGTTTGTTCACACTGAAAACAACATGAGCTAAAAACACACTTTCTGTTTCCATGCAAAGTCTGCTATTAAAGCTACAGTGCAGAGTGCTGGTCTCCCCCTGCTGGCAATGAGAGAAATGACAGCTCAGCTCTCCATATTGAACGCAGACACATGTCTCCTCGTGGAATATGTGGAGCAGGCTGTGTGATCGGTTACATTTCCTCCACCTGAACGATGACTATGGTCTTTGTTGTGGTTCTGAACTGGAGGCTGGGAGTTTGCACAGCGAGCAGTGTTAGCTAACGTCTGTCCTCACGTCTTTTTTCTGTCAAAGTTCTGCACTCTAGCTTGAAAAAGGTTTCAGGCATGCAGTCACATTTTTATCACATGTTGCAACAGTGTGAACAACAACTCCGTGTTTAATGTGTTTGAAGGTGTGTCGGTTTAATGACTAATAACTAAAGTTTGTGTGTGTGTGTGTCCATGTGTCTGGCTGGAATCAAGCCTGCTCGGCGGTGGTAGCAGCAGTGTTTCCTGGGAACTCGGCGTTGATAAAGGAGAATCCCTGGAACTCGTCCTGGTCCAGGTTCTGAATCACTTCCTCATCAGGAGGCGTCAGCACTGGCGGGTGGCGTGTGAAAAAACGGTCAAAGTTCTCCGCATCCCGTCCACACTGTTGAGGAGGGCGGAGGGGGAGGGGTGGAGTATGGGGGGAAAAAGGAGGAACAGGAGGAGGATGGATGGATGAAGGGGAGGAGGAGGAGGAGGAGGAGGAGGAGGAGGGGAGGGGAGGGGAGGAAAACAAAAGAAGGGGGTGGCAGGTAGAACCAGGGTGTGAGATGACATCACCTGAACATGGTTTCAAATATCAGAACCAGCGGCAGGGTGCGCTTCATTTATCTGTCTGATAAATGAAGCGCACCTCAGGTACAAATATTTGAAACAACTCAGATTTAAACACAGTCTCAAACGTCCTGAGGTGCCCTGTGACAGCGTTTCCACCAGAAACAAAGGCCTCCTGTCGAACGATTAACTGCAGGTTAATTGAGGGTTAATTATAAGCTGCAGCCGTGGAGACAGGCCGAGATAAAGCCAGCAGCTCCACACAAACACCTATTTGTCCACACAGATGAATGAAGAGATGTCTGCGTCCGACTGAGTCCATAAAGCAGGTTATTAACTGTTCTCCCAACAGGCCACCTCACAGGGACGCCGTGCGTCTCCACCGAGCTTTAATTAACACAACCAGGACCCAGCGTCCTCCGTCTGCACCACCAGAGGACGGCTGCAGACCATGTGGAACATGTGGAGCTGCTTGTTTCTGGTGGAATGCACCTTTAGAGGACACGCCCCCTGCACTGACGGACAGGTCTGATTTGAGACCAGCAGCATGCAAACACACAGAGGACAAATAAAAAGAGTGCATGGTCGGACAGATGGGTGGAGCAGTGAACAGGTGGAGGACAGACTGACGGTGAGAGCTGAGAGGACTGATGACCGATGAATGGAAAATGGTCACATGGTGACGAAATGAAACGTGTCTGCTGTCCGTCTGATGGATGAAGCAGTCGGTCCGTTTGTCCGTCTGTCAGTCATTCACACATTCATAAACACACAAAGACAGCGAGACGTCCACAGAGAGCTCAGTGAGACAGACTGAGAGGAAGATCCTCCAAAACATCAGAGCAGCTCAGTAAGAACCAGCCGAGGAAGAAGAGGAGGAGGAGGAGAAAGAGGAAGAGGAGGAAGAAGAAAACGATGATGTAGAGGAAGAAGAAGAAGAAGATGAGGAGGAAGAAGAGGAGGAGGAAGAGGAAGAGGAAGAAGAGAAAGAAGAGGGGGAGGAAGAAGACGAGGAGGAAGAGGAAGAAGAGGAGGTCTGCAGACATGATTTCAGGAGAAAAGCCTGCAGAAGTAAATGTTTCTAACCTTCTAGGTTTAAGGTTGGAAAACATTTTAAAGCATCAATAAGTTTGTGGTTTGATGATTTGAATATTGATTAATATTCAGTGATCGGGGTTTTCTTGGACAGAACGGACATGTTTTTTACTCCATGTGTCTGAAAAGTGTCTTCTGGTAAAGTGTCCCCTCTAAACCACTTCTTTACTTTATAATATGATGTTTATGGTACATTTCAGAGAAGATCTGAACCAGTAGTTTGTGTGTCTGTGTGTGTTTGTTCCCTTTTACATAAGAAGCACTGACCTACTTATAGCTACAGAGACGCACAAAGGAGCTAGAACCACCTTCACCGAAGAGAACCTGAACACACACACTGATGAAAGAAGACGACAACGAAGGAGAGAGCGCACAACATGAGAGCCAGAGGAACACTGACCTCACACACACATACACACACACTGTGGGCTTAGAAAGCTCCGCTCCTAGAGCAGCCGTGTGGCCTGAGGCTGTGTGTGTGTGTGTGTGTGTGATGACGTCATTCTGACTCCACTGTTGATCAAACTTCTTTTGTCGCACAAAAAAACAAACGCACAGTGTGTTGTTGTAGCGTAATGTTTGTGTAGTTGTTTAGTGTTGTTGTTGTGAGTTGTCGTGTAATTGTGTAGCGTTGTGTTCTAGTGTAGCGTAGTGTTTGTTTGGTGTAGTTTTTAGGTCAGTTGTGCTGAATTAGTGTATTAAAGTTCCTGCTGCACCACACTGATGACACACAGCTGTGTGTCACCATCCACACATTCATCATCATCATCATCATCATCTGCTGACCTACCTGTGTGTGTTCCAGTCAGAGGAAGAGGAGGAGACAGTCACAGTGAGAGGAAGAGTAAAGTAACATGCAGGCAGGAAGTGACAGTGTGTCTGCACAGAGAGCGTCGCTCAGGTGTCCTATGGTCACTGCTGCACCTGAACGCCTCTGTGCAGATACGGAGTCCTCTGAAACCATAGCAACCCCCTGCCGTCTAACCCGGGATGTCCCGTCAACAGAGAAGGTGGCGTGTGGGTGGGGCTCGGGGTGACACTTACAGCGCGGGGTTTGAAGGGCGGCTGCACCTCCTTGCTCTCCAGCTTCTCCCAGTCCATGTAGCGGAAGAAGCTGTGATCCCTGATGTCGCGCTCGCCCTCCGGACCGCAGCCCAGGCGCTTGGCGGGATGCTTCGTCATCAGCTGGACAGACGGGGAGAGGACAGTCAGAGAGTTACTGTGCAGCGTGTCCCTCCACCTTCACTGCCTCCTGTTCTGATCCGATTACTGGACGTCTCAGTGATACGACACACCTCCAATAATGTTACCTCATATTGATCATGTCTGCCCCCCCCCCGCCCCTCCACCCTGCTAATCTATCACATATACCATCTCAGATTAAGGATCTTAGATTACCATGACTCCCCCGAGGACCACACACAAACTTTTGTTTGTGTCCACACCAAACCTGATGTCAGCGTGTGTGTGTGTGTAGGTGGGCTGAGCCTCCCTCAGGAGCAGCAGTCATAACTCATTACACTAGAAGTAGAATAACATTTTCCAGGGGTCAGTCAACCCTATACAGTGCGCACACACACACACACACACAGCTGGATGGGTGAACAGTGTCTCCTTCCCTCCCCTGTGTGTGTGTGTGTGTGTTATAATGAACACTGAGATGTGAACCTGCAGCTTGATGGATGTGGAGGTCTGTTCTCTGTTTGTGTATGAAGCCGATGCAGACTGTCGTCCAGGTCCTTTTCACCTTTGAACATGATGTCTACAGTACATGTCCACAGTCCTTTTGTTCTTATGGATGAGTATGAAAATGTAATCATTATGTGGTACCTTTTAACCCCCAACCAGCGGGTTTGAAATGCATGTTTTTTTAATGACACTGTTCATCATGGATTACTTTGAACTTCTTTCCGATGGTCCCTGAATGCATCTTGTGTGAATCTAAGCTTAAAATATTTAATCTACACCACTTTATTCTACATGTTAGAAATCCCCCGAAATGCTGCATGTAGAGCTGCTGCTGTTCCACCTGTGCAGGAAACTGGTTTACATACAGATTCCAGCAGAAAAACGTGCGTGTGTGTGTGTGTGTGTGTGCACGTGCACGCTCAGCTTCACGTCTGTGATGACAAATCTGAACAATTAGTGTCTGCTGTAGGATCCGGTCATGTTGAAGACATCGTGCCGCTCACAGTGTAGCAGCAGAGAGTGTGTGTGTGTGTGTGTGTGTGTGTGTCAGCATGTATAGAAAGGGGATTTCCACTTCCCTGCTTCCCTTCTATCAAGCATCCATATTTCATACCCCCCCACACACATACAGCAGATCCCTCTGTATTGTATGTTAAGAGAGAATTATTTAATTTAAATTTGTTGTTGACAACAGAACAATGGTTTGTGTGCCTGCAGAATACTTATGATCTCAGGCTGATCTCTGCTGCTCTGTCAGCCTCTTATCTCCATCGCTGGGGGACGTTCAGGGACATTTGGACAAATAGGAGACTTAGAGACACTCACACATACAGGTGTGCCGCTGTCTCTGTTATAGGGATTCAATGAGACATCTTTTCAACTATGTGGTTCTCACCAACACTGTGTGTAGTTTTGGTGGACATTTAGACCACTGGTCAGTGTGAGGAAGACATGTGAAGACATTGAGGAAGAAGAGCTGTCTGCCTGGAGGCAGCGTGCATCCTTCAGGGTAAACTAAACCATCCCAGATACTTCAGCTGCTTCTTTACCTTCAACTCTGAGTCCTTTTTCTTCTTCAAATGGAAATATCTTGTAGTGCTTCAATAGTAACACACGCCCACACACACATCGAGTTAACCCAGGCAATGCTGGCAGTGCGCAGTGGGAGCTGTGGGGGTGGACAGAGGCGAAGCTTTTCATGCTCCACTGAAGAAGCAATGTTGTTGCACTACAAGCTAGTAATCATCACTAATACATAACTCAGCCTGTGTGTGTGTAAATGTGTGTGTGCTCCCCTGTCTTTAATAAATGTGACCTCTGACACTGTTGTTCTATCCATTCACCTCTTTACATCCAGTCTGTGCAGAATCATATCAACTCTGATGCTAAATGAAGCATGCTAACATCATTTACATACAAAATGACCTCTGACCACAATGTCACTTAAAGACCACAGTGAGGCTCTGAGTTCATACATCAACCTGTGTGTGTGTGTGTCGTGGTCAGTGAAGTGTTCAGACAGGAGATGAGGCTGAAAGATGGAGGTTTGATAGCGAGGAGCCACTTCATTTATAGCAGTAATCAGCTGGCTCACACACACACACACACACACACACACACCAGTCCCATCCAGGGTGGAAGAGTCAGAGCATCAGACAGAGAAGTGTAGTGTGTGTGTGTGTGTGTGTGTGTGTGTGTGTGTGTGTGTGTGTGTGTAAGTGAGTAAAACAATGAGCACTGCAGAGAGAGAGAACAATGTGGTTTCTCTCCAAATAAACGTTCCCTCACAAAGACTTTAATTATGCAGATAATTCTGATGTCCTCTCCTTCTCTGCCTGCTGCTTCCTTTCCCCTCTCTCTCACACACACACTCACACACACTTCTCTGTCTGTGTGTGTGTGTGACAGGGTGGAGGCAGAACAGAGCGAGAGACTTAGTGGAGGGAGTCAGAAGAACAAGGATGTACTGTGTGTGTGTGTGTGTGTGTGTGTGTGTGTGTACACTCACCCCTTTGCAGATTGCGACCGCCTCCTTGGACATGGACTTGGGATAGGAGACGTGATGCTCCATAATGGACTGAAATAACTCATCTTCATCCTCACCATCAAACGGAGGCTGGAGAGGAAGAGGAGGAGGAAGAGGAGAAACGAGGACATTTAAACAGAACCATTTAAAACTCTTCATTGTGTCCAAATGTCACATCTGATCTGAATAATTATTGTAGCCCCAAAACTCATTAAATCATTGAATATCTGACCTTTGATTTCATTAACACACTGATACCATGATGTTCAGATAAATGTGCGCACACACACACACACACACACACACACACACCAACCTGACCAGCCAGCATCTCGTAGAGCAACACTCCAAAGGCCCACCAGTCCACAGACTTCCCATAAGGCTGGTACGCTATGATCTGAAACACACAGACACACCAAATGTCTCAAAAAAAGGCTTTATGCTAAGCTAACTAGCAACACTTTCTCCTGACCAGTGAGTCAGGTTTACAGCCCCTTGTGACGTCATCAGAGAAGCTCTCCTTGAGCTGAAACCTGGAGGACACATTCTGGAGTCTCAAAATGGTGTGTGTGTGTGTGTGTGGCGCCGTCATGCTGTACCTCGGGGGCGATGTAGTCCGGTGTTCCACAGAAGGTCTTGGTGGTGATGCCGTCAAGCATGTTTTCTTTACACATGCCAAAGTCTGCGATCTTAATGTGGCCCTCACAGTCCAGCATGACGTTGTCCAGCTTCAGGTCTCTGAAGACAGGATGGAGAGGACACACATCATGGCAGTGGTTCATGGTTTGTATTCAGCAGGCTGATTGCCGAGTGTTACCTGTAGATGATGCCCTTTAGATGCAGAAAAAACAGACCAATGGCTATCTCAGCAGCATAGAACCTACACACACACAGAGGAGAGAAACAACAGCAGCAATTAGACAGAGGCAGAGAATTGTGTGTGTGTGTCAGTATAAAGGTCAGTGCTGTCCATTCAAGGCCGGAGAGCAGCTGATAAGATCAACAGGAGGGTCTGAACAGACCGGCTGCTCTGTCAGCCATGTTTGCAGGAGCGTGCACCATCAGTGTGTGTTTGTAAAGAAGGACATGTGTGAGGAGGAGAAACCAACGTCACTGCAGCAACAAACAAAAACACACCAACACCTGACGTTAGTTGTTTCTCTGGTGACTCAAACATGAGTCAATCCTCCACACCAACGTTCCCCCTCATTTCTCACGTGTCTATGCACACACACACAAACTCCCTGAGAATGCCTCTGACCACTGTGGCACACCGTGTCTTTGGCTTGGTGAATGGACGTGCTACTGCCTGTGTCCTCTACGACAGAGAAGCTGATGGATCAGATAAAATAGTCCCTGAAAACTCTCCGCCTGTCTGACGACGGGTTTCAGTTGCTCAGCCATCACCTGAGGAGGTGTGAGAGAGGAGGGTGTACTCACACAGCATGAGGCTCTTTGAACTTCCCGACCTGCTGGATCTGATACATCAGGTCGCCGCCGTTTATGTACTCCATGACGAAATACAGGCGGTCCTACAGAGAGAGAGGGGGAGGGAGAGAGAGAGAGAGAGACAGATCAGCTGAGAGGAGGTCAATTTTAGAGGCCACTGCCCTCCATTATCTGCACAAACTGACAATAAGGCTCCATTTATGAGAAAATGTGGAGGATTTGCTGTGTGTGTGGGGGTCAACAATCAGCAGTCAATAACACACAGCAAGCTGTTTCAGATGAGGGTTAAGCTGTGATTGGCTGGGTGGCGCTCTATGTGGCCCAGTGACGCGAATAACAGTTATAAATAAAGTGACTTTTTTCAGTAACGAGTAATCAAAGAGTTACAGTTACTGACAATAAACTGCAGCGTTACTGTTACCGAGCAGTTTTTCTTTGATGAGAGGGGAGAGAGAAAACCTCTTTAAGTACTGAGTGGCTAAGGAAGAGGACAACTTCAGGGTAAACCAATCAGAGGCCGAGGGGGGCGTTCAGACAGACAGACAGACAGACACACACACACACACACCATCGTCTGGAAGGTGGAGTGCAGCTGTGTCAGGAACGGTGGCTTCCCAGCCAGAGCCAGCACCCTCTTCTCCACCATGGTGCACTCCACGTCATCGTCCTGGATCACCACATCCTTCTTCAGGATCTTTATGGCGTACAGGTCCTCCGTCCCTTTACGCTCCGCCAGCATCACCTGTGGGGGGGGGGGGCAGTAATGCAAGATAAGACTCTGAATATTGATGATTTTATGTGGCACACAGCAGAGGAGGAAGAGGAGGTGGTCTGTAGGATGAAGGAAAGATGCTCAGACAGTTTGGTGTTGGAAATAAGAAGCTGCCTCCTCCTCCTCCTCCATCATCCTGGTCATTCTGTAAAACCATCGTCCTACAAACAGCTTCCAGCTGGAGGTGCAGACATGATCAGCCTGTCCTGGTCTGCCACCAGCTCACCTCCACCCTGCCCTCTGACTCTTCCTCCTCCATCACCACCGCATTCATCCTGACGGTACATCTGCTGTTCTGAGTTTGAGGAGCTCACAGAGTTCATTTCTGTTAGCAGTGCTGTTCTTCCATGGGAGGCCTCAGTCAGCTCCTCACACACACACACACACGTGAAGGGTGTGTGTGTGTGTGTGTGTGTGTGTGAGTGAGGAGCTGCTCATGTTTCACTCAGATCACTAACTTTGCTGATTATAAATATTCAGTTATGATAATGAGGAGGTCACTGAGTTCACTGTTCTACAGGGAGAGCAGCACAGATGGACACACACACACACAGATTATATAATCTGTGTGTGTGTGTGTTTACTGTGGACAGCCACTGTTTAATAATCACTAAAATCAGAAGTTGATGTCACACTGACATAAATGTATGTGTGTGTGTGTGTGTGTGTGTGAACATATGGTGGCAGTGTGTAAACTTTTAAAGCAGAAACAGGAAGGACGACACCATCTGGACAAAGGACAAAGACAGCAAGAGGAAGACAACAAAAAACGTCTCTACAAAACTCAGACACATAAAGTTTCCGCTCACATGGAGGCACACTGTCATCCATGGAGTGTGTGTGGTGTGACAGTACACACTGTGTGTGTCTTCCTGAGGATATCAGCTGTCTAAATGACGCTGTGTTTTTCTCTGCTGACCTTGCAGAGGCTGAAGCTGCTGCACTGCATCAGTCTGTGTGATACTATGAACTGTCAGACAGCACACTGTGCCACCAAAAGTAAACGGACACCTGGTCTGTTGGTGTAAATCCTAATGCTGCAGCTGATGATCGATTGATTGTCCATCAATCAGTGTATTCTGACATTTGATCTAGAAACCAGTGAAAATGTTCCTGTTTCCAACAGTTCAAACCTACATCCACTGATCATTGTTGAAGCTTCAGAGCAGATCATGAGGATTACATCATAACTCGGTTTACTGTGGAAGAACTGACCTGAAGTCTGACCTGAAGTCTGACCTGAAGTCTGACCTGTAGTCTGACCTGAAGGTCTCCTAAAGTCTGAAGTGAAGTTTGACCTAAAGTCTGACCTCAAGTCTGACCTGAAGGTCTCCTGAAGTCTGTGTGGGTATGTGAGGACAGGGAACCAGACACATGGAGGCTGGGTGTCCACATACTTTTGACTTTTGTCCGTGTGGATTTTAATAGTAACTACTGTGGAGCTCTCCATGGTGCTGATACACACACTCACATCCACTATAATTAAACATGTTACTTAATACGTGTGTGTGTGTGTGTGTGTGTGTGTGTGTGTGTGTGTGTGTGTGTGTGTGTGTGTGTTAGCAGCAGCATTGTGATGCAGATGTCCTCAGACACTGTGGCAGAAGCAGCTCTGGAGTCGCCCACGCAGACTCAGGAATCTTTAAAGCCCCATACACACACACACACTCACACACACTCACACACACACAGACACACACACAGACACACTCACACACACACGTTGGGTATTCCGATAATGATGGAGGCTCAGCTCTCCACAGTGACGCATCAGTGTGGCTTTAAATGCCTGTTACCATGGAAACAGGCAGTGGGCACACAGGCCTGATGCACAGACAATGCTCGCTCGCTCGCTCTCTGCTGCTTCCCAATTCCTCCTGCCTCTTTCCTCTCTGCTTCCTCCATCTTCCTTCATTCATGTCAGCCTCCTCCTCCTCCTCATTCACTCTGATGTTTTCTCCTCTCTCTGCATTCATTCATGTCGGCATGCCACCGGGCCTTACTTCCTTTCATCATGTTCTCCATTTGTCACCTCTTCATCTCCTTTCAGTCTGCCTCTCCTCTCCCTCTCTCACAAGTATTTATTAAAATATCATGAATCATGATGGCTGTCGCCCGTGTGATCTGCTTTGTGTAAACACACACACACACCTTGCCAAAGCTGCCTTTGCCCAGCACCATCAGGAAGTTGAAGTCTGACAGCTTCATGCGGTCCTGGTTTCCGTTGGAGTCGAAGCGGGACGCAGCGTTGGCCGATTTTCCTTCTGTGTTCTTGCCAGGGCCGATCTTTGCTCTCTGATTGGAGGAGAGAGACAACAGGAAGAAGTCAAACATTCAGAGTAGCAACGGCTAACATTGGGATGATGAAGTTTGTGATGCAGAGCCACATGAGGAGGGTTTTTGGAACTCAGCCTTCTTGGTAGTGCCTGACTCAACCTAATTCCTGGTTCATCCTAAAATGGAAAATTCTCTGTCTTTCCTTCTCCTTGCCATCTCTCAAAGCTTTACCCCAGAGGTTCTGTACATGATTGTGTGTGTGTCTGTGTGTGTGTTTGCTGCCCCCCTGAGATTGTGTCTCAGTGAATGTCTGAGGACCATGACCTTGAGGAGGCGAGGGAACAGAAAAACAGATAAAGAGAGAGAAACACATCGCGGGGCAGTGAAGGTGACAGAGGACAAAACAGATAACTGAAACAAAATGAGGAGGAGGAGGAGGACAGAGATGGAGGAGGAAGAAGAAGAGGACAGAAATGGAGGAGGAAGAAGAAGAAGAGGACAGAAATGGAGGAGGGAGCCTTATGTGTGCCTGCAGAAGCAGAAAGTAGCATTTTTTTCTTTAATTATTTTAAAGCTCTCACTGCCAGCAGGAAGAGACTGTTTGTCTCCTCCTGCTGGCAGTGAGAGGAATTACAGACCATCACAGGGATGCTGTTGTAGTTCCATATATTAGCTAGCATGCTAGCTAGATAGCATTGGTGTGCGTTTTCCTGACTGAGTGCAGACACAGCTGTCTCCTGGTAGAATGTGTGGAGCAGGCTGTGAACTCAGTGAACTCTGCATGATGATTACTGTCCTCCACTGTGGACACTTCTCTGTCTTTCTGTTCTTCCAAACACTGCAACATACCGCTAGCTGCTGCGGGACACTCCGTCTCCATGGTGACGGTGACTCGCCTCTTTCTGGTGAAGCTCAAACATCACTGAGTAACACGTTTCAGAATGAGTCTGGTGTTTGTGTTTTTTCCCTCTCCTTCTGTCTTTCTGACACGACGCCACAGAGCGCACTTCTCCTCAGCTCTGCCAAATGTGTTAATGACACACACTCTCACACACACATTCACACACGTCGGTCCTGCAGTGTGCCAGACCGGATGGTACTCTAAGTGTGCCTGCCAACTGCTAACAGCTCTCCCGGAGTGGCCCTCACTCAGACAAACACACACACACACACCTCAAATTTCTGCCGTAGCTCCTCATTGCCCTCCTCGCCCTCTGGAGCGACCGGAACGTTGAAATATTCGCCTTCTTCTTGAGAGAGCAGCTTAAACCTGTGGAGGGAGAAAAGCTGTGAAAACATTCAGTCCATCAGCTCAGTGAGACTGAGGAACTGAGACTCTGAGGCAACATAGCCTAACATGTGAGCACCAGGACCTGCAGCCATCAATGAATTTCTATGCTTATGCATCATTAAGGTTTTTATCTCCATCTTTTACATCATCACTTATAACTGATCTGTAATAATTGATGATGTAATGCTCTGTGGAGTGGAGGATGGAACAGGAATCTGTTCTTCTTTGTGAGGAAACTGCTGACACACCCTGAAATCACAGAGAGATGAAGAACTTCAGGAAGCAGCCCGTCTGCTCACACATGTGAGGAGCTGCACAAAGAGCAGAAACTTCTTTTTTAACGGCATCTCTCCACCTCCAATGCTGGCATCTCATTAAAGAGCCTGACAGGGCGGCGTCAGCAGAAAGATGGAGAGATAGAGTCTGAGCGGCAGAGAGAGATAAAGAGACCAGCCGCTCCGACTTTAAACCAGAATCAAGGATTTCTCCCACAGTGCAGTAATGAACAAGGTCACCTTCAGTATAACTCCTCTCTCCCTCCTCCTCCTCCTCCCATCCATCCCTCCCTCCGTCAGGTCTCACCATCCATCCACGCCTAGTTTCTGGAGCTCCGAGATGCCAAATGACAGCGACCCCATGAAGTCATTGCGGCTGGTCAGGTCCCAGTCCCACACCTCCACAGACAGGCGGCGGTCCTTATCGTACTCCTTCAGGTGGCTGTGAGACGACACAGGGAGAAGCGCCTGACTTTCCAATGATCCATGCATGCAACATGTTTACAAGTCAGAGTTCACTCCAACAAGATTCTTTAAAATCAAAACAACCTGTCCTCCTCAGCAACAAGCAGCCATGTTCGGGGCTCAGCTGAGTGAGAGGCAGATGAAAGAAAAGGAGAGACGATGAATAAATGAAGACTTACAATTTAAAGGTCTCGTTCCAGGTGGGGTTGAGGCAGCACTTTATGGTCTTGGTCTTCTGTTTGCTCTCGCTGCGAGGATCTGGGATCAGTTTGAGCTTCACGTACGGGTCTGACAGACCATTTGGATCCATAGGAACCAGATTCCTCCCCTCTTTGACTGAAACAAAGACAGAAAAACACATGAAGGGAAGTCTGAGAGCCTTTATAAGGTCTGAGGCTGATCAACCAGCTGACGGCTCAAATGTCCCAGTGCAGGGCAAAGACACTACTGTATATACTTAGTTTACTAGAGAAAACAGGGCAGTGAGTAAAGAGGGTGATACTGTCTCAGGGGTTGCCACGTCTGTCTGTAGTGACTGTGGAGGAAGGTTGCCAGTTCCAACGGTGATCCCTCTTTTGTGGCTGGGGTATAAAGTCCCCCGCCATTGGACCCTGTGTGTGTGTGTTGGGATGCCTCCTTAACTTGCATCGACTATGTGGTCACCAACATTGTGGTGGACGTTCACTGTCATCATGTGCAGCCACCATTTTGGGCTGCCATGGAAACAAGTCCCCTGACATCAGAGATCAAGCAGGAGAGGGTAAATGTCATCATTCAGCTGGTAGAAACATCATAAATGACAGAGATGCAGCAGGAAACCATCACATCAGGAGGGCGTGTACAGTGAGACATAAAAACACAAAGACAACACATGACCGGGGATGACTTGTGTAAGATGGCAGACTAATGTATTAAATTCTGTGGCTGACAGTCTGTGCAGTACCCCACATATCCACCAGAACACACAAAGCTCAGCCTAGCAGTCTGTTCGGCGTGAGATAAATGGTGAGAAAACACGAGGAACATGGAGGCTGTGGCCGCAGACAGGCTCGCCCTCTGACAGACGAGCCTCTCACCGAGGAGACCCGGAGGTGTCTGCGAGGTCTCGCTGCTGTCAGAGCTTCATGCAGCGCGGCGCTCCGAGAGGTTAACCACAGTGAGGCCCCGTGGCCGCCAGCCAACCGTCAGTGGACCGGCTCAATAAATATTAGATGACGACTGTTAAAGTGACCATCAAACACTGCTGTGAAGAGGAGAGCACGCCAAACTGAGGACGCTCGGTGTATACAGCAGGCGGTCTGTGTGTGTGTGTGCCAAAGGCCTGCAGTGTGTGCTAATTGCAGAGAAGATGTGTGTGTGAGATAACACATGTGCAGTGCAGATAAGAGCAGCGTGGGCGTTGGCAGAGCGGCGCCTCCTCCTGAGACACAGCTGCAGCAGATGTTAGCAGCTTCTCCTCTCCTGCTGAACGTCCTCAGGACGGAGGCGCTCTTTATTCACACGGTGCTGCAGGATCTTCTGTAGGATCCTCCCACTTCCGGCAGCAGCACTTCAAGTCTGGATTTACAAAGTTCTGGTCCAGTCTCAGAAACACACATGTCCTACATCTGTTATACATTTCATGCAAACTGCTGACCAGTCTGAGACTCCGCCCACTGAAGGCAGCCACCACCTCTGAGTGAACATTTGATAAAGATACTGCAGAGATGACTGTCCTCCAAACAAAACCCTGCTCCATGACGACATGTGAGCTGGTCCTTCAGAATAACATCAGGCTCTGTGGGTTCAGGAATACATGCTGAGAGCCCCCATCAGTAGCGTGTAGTAGTAGTGTCTGTGAGGGTGGATGCTGCTCAGTCCGGTCTGCCCTCTGTATGAAGGAGCATCTGGATCACCAACATGTCTTTAAAGGTTTGGACTGTTTCTGTGTTCAGCTGGAAAAACACCCATTCTGCTGCTAGCTGGCCTTTTTTTCTGTCATCTCACAGCAATGAGTGAGGAAGCTGCAGACAGCTCCACACTGACCCCTGTGGACAAAAAGGAGAACTACACCTCCTCTAACATCAGCTCCTCCCTTTAATACAGCTGTTTTCAGTTCATTCTGATCTTTGACTGGCAGCTTGTGATCAGCTGTGTCAGACAGGACGTGCAGAGCATGTATGTTTATGTGGAGCATCATTTAGTGAACATGCTGTTCATGGATCACACAGATGAACAGATCATCAAATTCATTCAACATATTTACAGTGACCAAAACATTTTGGCCACAAACATGCTGCATTTAGTGTGTTTGGGTTTAGGAGAGGCAGAGGACCCCTGTCTGCCACAGCTGGACTGTGATGGATCAGTGCTGACAGACAGAAACCTGATCAGACTAACTGTGTGTGAGACAGTGTTTCCTCACATGGAGGTAAGCATGAAGTCTAGTTCAGCTCCTGTATCAGGAGGAAATGTCTGAAATAAAGATCTCTGCTGCCACCTACAGGTCAAACAGGGCACTACACACACAAGGAGTCATTCTATGTGGAGAGGGTCCCACAGTCTGAACCTTCTCTCCCACAGGGGGCGCTCTCCAACAATCCAGAATAAATGAAGACCAAAATGTGAAGTTCATGGAGTTAATTTGACAAGTTAAAAAAATATATATAAATATATAAATAGTCTGTGACACACCAAACAGGGGGATAAACCCAAGAGGTTACAAAAGGTGAAGCTGTTCAGATGATTGATGAATGAATTAAAAAGTGTCAAAGAAAAATTAAATCTTTTTCCTCATGTATTCAGCGAGCTAATCAGTGATCAGGTCTCATTGATCGATTACTTTGGCGTTGATTCAAACTCAAAGGAAGCCCAGGTCATTCCTCCCTGTTTTCCTGAAGCATCAGTAACATCAGACTAAACATTTAAACTCATTTAAACTGTGAAATGCTACTGAGCGGGTCTGAAGGTGGTCCTGAGGAACCAGCTGAGTCCCGTCTGTGTGTCACAGTCTGAATAAACGCTGTGTGAGGGGAGGCTGGCTGCTGGTGGAGGCTCTGTGGGTGACTGTGTGTGACACACTGTGTAAACGGATCAGACTCCTGTTTGTCCTGCAGCTCATTCAGCCGTCAGAACGCCATGAAGAGAAGCTGCTCCACACAGTAACAGGGTGAACACAAGGGATGGAAGACACACAAAGCACAGCTGATAAGGCCTGGCAGAGTCCTGACTGCAGGCTGCTATCGTACAGCAGACACGTCTGGATTCCCTGCTGTGAAGAGGAATCAGGATGGAGGGGGCCAAAACACACTTCAAAAACAAAAACACTGTAAACACGCAGCAGTTCTGTACAAAGACTGGCTTTCAAAATAATAGCATAACCTTTCAAAATAAGAGGAGAAAAAGCAAGAAGGTGATTTATGTCTATTCAACTTTAACAAGTTCCATCTTTCACCTGAAGAGGGAGACAGACTCCAGGTGTTGTTTCTGCACCGTGTGCGTCTGTGTGTGTGTTTGTGTGTGTGTGTGTGTGTGCGCTCACTGGTGACGGTGAGGACGTTGGTCTTGACCTCGGCGGTGATCTGGATGCGTCCTCTCCTCTCGGTGTGGTCCGTCCCGCACAGACTGGGCACGTTGGCCACACAGCGCTTATGGATGTTCATCATACAGTCTGCAGACACACACAGAGTGCGCTCAGAGTCATGTGACACAAAGACAGGACGTTTAAACACTCTACTGTCCCCATGAAGTCAGAGTCACAGTGCAGCAGCACCTGTAGCACTGTGTGTGTGTGTGTGTGATTCTCCTCACTGCTCATCATGACCTCATGCTCATCTTCCTCAGCTTCCTCATTCTCTGATTGGTCTATAATACACTTTTACAGGATAAACTCGTGAGTTTTGTGTACTGTTGTGTGTGTGATTAACAGTGTTGCCTCCATATGTCGGCACCTTCCCTGCCCTCTGCTCTCCATGTCACATCATGTATCGATAAATAATCTTCAGTATAAAGCCCTGATGAGTGTGAGCAGACGTACGGTCACATCGCATGCCCTGGTGTATGAGGCCGTACAGCAGAGAGCCGCAGTGGTCACAGAACGTCGGGCTGGAGTAGGTGTGGATCTTAAACTTGTGCTTCGCCCGCGGGTCCTAAAGAGAGAAAAACATGTCCGTCACACATCAGGACGCCGTCTCAGGAAACTGAACATTCATACATTGTTTTGAAACAACGTGGTTAAACGTGCGTCATCAATCTGTATGAAAAGCTTCGTAAAGAGCGGTGAGCTGCTCGAGGTGATGATGTAAGCAGGAACAGGAAGTGAAGGGGGCGTCAGCGCCCATGCTGTAATCTGATCCAGATATGCTTCATCAGAACGCCTTTGTTCACATCAGTTTACAAAGACCACACACACACACACACACACACACACACACACAGACAGACAGACAGACTCACACAGACACACACATAGATAAAGATAAATAAATTCAGAGGAAACATGTTTTCCTTCTCTGAGCTTATGAAGTCAGACAACTTTATAAAAAAGGTGAAATCACTGAGGTCGGAAAAGGGTCACACTGTTACTGAGAAAACCAACAAGACTCAGACCACAAGTCCACCATCATCTAACACCTGTTCACCTGATCTACACCCTCACACTGACACCTCTCCAACAGGATCAGTGGTCCTCCCATAGTCTGACAGTCTGTATGTGATGAGCTGACTGCCTCTCCTCCACCTGTCCTGGATAATAACGTTTACAATTTAGCACAGGATCATCCACAGAGTGTGTGTGTGTGTGTGTGTGTGCTGCAGCCACCTCCTGTTTGTTTGCTGCTGAGAGGCTGCCGGCTTCTTTACAAACAGAAATGATTGAACACATCCGCCCCGAGAACTCTGAGATCAATCAGACACAAAAAGGCAGGAAGACGCAGGCGTGAAATCAGTGAATGGGGACAAAAAAACGTCACTCTTCCTCCTCCTCCTCCTCCTCCTCCTCCTCTCTTTATCTTTGGTTGATGACAAATCAGTGAAATCAGAGGAAGGCGGTGGGTAAAACAGATAATAAACAGTTTGAGATGTGTGGAGCTGATAGAGCCTGCAGGCTGTGCAGGGGGAGCCTCCGTCAGTGAAACTTATTTAAGAAGTGTTTGTCTCCTTAAAGAGAGTCAAACTCCTCTGCCCACTCTGATTCAATAACAGGCTGCGCTCTAACAGCCAGCTGTCCTGATCAATAAACCAGACGCACCGCCACTGCACACCAGACTCTGTGATTCTTCTGCCTGTAGAGCTCTGTAGGGTGAGGAAGAGTGAGGCCTCCTCTTCACACACTGAATGTAACTCCTCCACCCATCTTAATCACAGCCTCTTCCTCCTCCTCTTCCTCTCTCCGAGGTGACCGTCAGTGCAGATTCCACCGTCTGCTCACACATACTGTTGAATATCATCATCATAACTGCCTGCTGAGTGACAGACTGTATGTAAAATGGATGTCAGGACATCAACAATAATCCCAGGACGTCTGCTGGGATTAACACATTCTGATTCTGTTTCATTGACAATGTTTTTCTCCCTATGTCACTGCTGTCAGCTGACTGCAGCACGCTGAGGCTACGACTCACACAGGCTCACCAACACTGGACAACAGAAGAAGAAAGGACACCGCTGGTCTGATGAGTCTCCACGTCTGCCGCCACGTTCAGATGGACGCTCTGAGTTTAAACATCATGACAGCATGGATGAGCACCGTCTTCCTGCAGGATCACACCCCAGGTCACACAGCTCACAGACCAGAGTGTGTGTCTCTCTGCAGGACTAAAGACTTGTTGTCCAGTTTTGTCCTGAGTATGCTCTAAAACCCTGTCTGCCATCTTTAAACAGGCCATCAGCAGACATGGCAGCACAGAGCCATGTCATCTGCATAGCTGTTACTAAGACAAGCACATCAAGGGTTAAAAAACCCAGAGGTACAGCACAGGTCTACAGGTCGAGAGTGAGTTCACTGTAATCAGGTGTCCTCCAGAGTCAGCAGATCTTAGTCCAGCACCTCTGGACAGAGCATCACATCCAAACCTGCAGCAGCTCTGTGATGCTAACATGTTAGCATGGACTGTCGGGGCTATAAAAAGAGGGACCAAACTGGTCTCTCTCTCACACACACACAGAGTTCTATAGCATGATGAGGCCTGAAATGTAGGTTTCATTAGAGGATGTCATCCCTCGACCCCCCCACAGGGAACCATTCTATTAACCTAGATCTATAATAGGATTCTTCTTTTAAGCATACATGGCTGACAGAACACAGCGGAGGGAGGAGCAGCAGGGAGAGTCTCAGCTCGTCTTCTACTCATTAATGAAATGTGCAGCAACATAAACATCTTTAATGAGTTTGAGGGAGCCTGAGAGCTTCGTCCTCCTCCTCCTCCTCGCCTCTGGTCTGCTATATTTAAATGAGCAGCCAGTTCAGAGCAGATCTACCTGCAGTCCCACTGAGCTGGGGTCGGAAGGCCATGAACTCATTAAGGAGACGACATGGTGGGGGCGGTAGGGCCCCGTAATTAAGAGCAGGGCCCCCCGGGTGGAATGACATTTAAATAGAGGATGTACAGAACAGAGAGGTGCAAATATAGAAATATATGGAGGGTCTATATGTGAGTCTCCTCCTCCTCATGAGTACAGAGAGGATAAAAGGAGGCTCCTGCTGCTCCCACACATTCACATTTAAACCAGATTCTGTCATAAACACACTATATGGACCAAAGTATGTGGATCCTCTGAGCGTTCAAAGGTTCCAGCCAACAGAGTAACTCTGGAGACTCTAAAGAAGTCAAACGATGAGTGAAAAGACTCGGTGAATGCACCACAGGAAGCTGAACAGCGTCTCCTGTGGATGCAGCTTGCTGAGACAGGAGGCAAGGACCCAGCTTAAAGACGTGAGGAGAGGCCTCTTCAGAGAGGGGAGTGAAATGACTGCACTCTGATTTACATTTAAAGAAGTGCTCAGCTCCTCCACAGAAAACCACTTAACAGCACTTAAGACGAGCGTCAGCTGAGACGCTGTAATGAGAGGTCGACACGACTTCTAACCTCAAACAGCTCTGAGTGCAGCACAGAGGATCCGTTTCATTTGTAAGAGTGGATTTACGCAGCAGTTAGAGACGCTGCTGTTACTCTGAGACACGTGGACGCCTCCATGCTAACAACGCTTCACTTTTAGGAGGCTAAACTTAGATCTGATCAGGTTCAGTCTTATTTTTATTCTGCTGTGATAAATCCGACACATTCTGACCGTTTAAATCATAACTCATCTTTAAAGCTGCAGGGCAGAGTTTTCATCTCCTCCTGCTGGCAGTGAAAGGAATTACAGGTCAGCTCTCCTCTGATTGGTCACAGGGTATGATGTAGCAGCAGTGGCTAGGCTAAGAGCTAAACTGACACAGCTTAATCCACATCACAGGGATGCTGTTGTAGTTTCGTAGTTCAGCTAGCAGGCTAACACAGATTAGCATTGGTGTGTGTTTTCTGTCTCCTGGAGGAAACGTGGAGCAGGCTGTGTGATCTGAGCACTGATGAGACAGAGAGAGGCTTTCCTGCTGATCATCTGTCATCTGTAAAATGTAAACGAAGTGTGTGTGTGTGTGTTACATCATTTCTGTCAGAGCAGGAGGAGGAAGGTGAGAAAAAGATGGAGGCTGCTCGCCCGTAACACCACCATCCACAGGTGATGTGTCTATTTTCTCCGTGTCGCTCTCACAGCTTCAGTGACTCATTTCTTGGTATTTCTTGGTACTCACATCTGAGGCGGGTCCTTTATCAGCGCCGGGACAGGAGAAGGTGACGAACTCATGGCAGCGTTTGTGGACCACGAAACAACACACTGAGGAGACACAAAGAAGAAAACCATCATCGACACTCACCTCCAAGATTTAATACATGACACACTGGTTATCAGATGCTAATGCTAACCCTGAGCTAGCTGTGTGTTGGTCACATGGTCTCTGTCACCTAACGTTGAGATGCTGATGATGTTTTACAGTCAGATGTGGTTTCAGAGCGCCTCCGCCTGTCACCACTGACTCACAGTCAGAGTGTCGCCTGTAACGCCTCTGGTTCCTGCTCTACCATCTGAAGCATATCTTTGTTTTCTCTCCTCACACACACACACGATCTAAATGAGTTGAGAGTGTAACGTGGCTCCGCCCTCCAGGTCGGTGGAGCGTGTGAAATCGTCGATGCACAGCAAGCCTGTCATCTCCACCCTGATCAATGTCAGCTGCACTGACAGGCATGGCGAACGGAGCAGCTAAAAATATCACACACACTCTGTTACATAGACAGAGAGAGACAGAGAGAGAGAGAGAGAGAGAGTGTGTGTGTGTGTGTGTGTGTGTGTGTGTGTGTGTGTGTACAGATGCACTGTGAGTTGTGAGCAGTTAAAATGAAACTTATAAACATGAGTGTTTGAGTAGAAGAAATCAAACTTTCACATCTGGAACAAGTTTCTCCTCCACTTTCTCAGCGACCAATCAGAAACCACCTCATAGACCTCCATGTTAAAACCTGACATCAAAAACCAACATGTTCCTATCTGCAGTGATGAAAGATCTTTATCTGTCACATGATCAGTCGGTGTGTTCTGATTGGTCAGCTCCATCATGTCTGCAGTCACAGAGCAGTCAGACGTGTGTGTGTGCAGAATAACTCAAGTTATTCAGACAGAAATCAGCTGCAGATCAGACAGATACTCTCTGAATGTTGGTCATGTGACCGCTGCTCACATGTGACTCCATCACGGCTTCCTGCTTGTTGCTGAGGAGGACAGAACTTTTAGTTTTAACTGAATCTTGTTGGAGTGAGTGAGTCTGACTGTTTACAGCTGCAGTATTTACACATGATGTACAATCACAAACCAAAAACAGATCATTTACCCACAGCTCCACATATATAGATCCGTTATTATATCACATTCTATTTGATTCATTTCTGTTGTGAAAGCTGCAGCCATCAGAGAGGTTAAGTTTAACGACGACTCTTTCTCCAACACACACATAAATCATGTGCACCTCAATGGTACTTTACTCCCACGCAATATCCTCTCTTTGGTTACACCACCTACACACACTGCAGTGATACTGTACCACACACACACACACACACAGACCGCCCACTCATTCCAGTGATATTGCAGATTGAATACACAGAGAGGGTGGAGGGACGGAACGAGCTGTGTGCACATATGGCTTCAAGGCAACTGCTCTTTTGGAGTATTGCTCCTGCCAAATAAAACACACACACAGATCCACACACACACACTCCGTTGAATGAAGGATGAAATGACCCCGGGGCCAAAACAACACCAAAAATAAAGTCCGACCTGAAAGGTGGCCTCCTTTTGACCAAATTAATCAGTGATTAGCTCCTTAATTATCCACACACACAGAGCTGCACCTGTTTACATGGTGGGGATTGGCTGGGACAGATGATATAACCTTATCATTTCCGATTAATGCAAATAGAGGTTTTGTTTCTTGTTTCAGTGGAAAGAATGATAAGTGACAGAGCAGCACGCACACAGACTCTAGATCTGTTTAATCGTTAGCCTCAGATCAGCCTGAAAAACTGATAAAGTCAAATGTAGGGTGAGCTTTTCATCCAAAAGAGCAGGAAAAGCATCATCTAGTGTTTCACACAATAAACTTTAGGCAGCACTGATTCTCCAGCAGAGTGTCATTAAAGCACAGCAGAAGAAGAGCATGGAAAGAAGGATGGGATGTTTGTCCATCTGTTTGAACGTTGGAGCCTTCCCTCTCAGATATGAGGACACGTGGTGACGATTTAAAACTGAATCCCAAAGAGCTGCTGGACTGTTGCAGCATCACCTGAGAGGAAGTGTAGCTGTTACAGCAGCCAACATTCAGCGGGACAGACGTAGATAGATGTGAGGTAGAACATAAACATGGATGAATGTGGTATCATGAACACTAAACTCAAACAGTCTTACTCAGAGACTGACACTGTGTTGGAGAGAAAGCAGACATCTCCAAAAACAATCATCCAAAGAAATGTATTATATTATTCAGTCAGTCAGTGCTCCTAACCAGGTCCCCTCTTCAGAAGCTGCTGAGAATTTACAGGAAAAACTAGATAAGGAAGCTCTGACACTCTCAGTGAACACCACACTGAGACCTCGGCCTCACCTGCTGCACAGAGACCGTGTGATGTTGACTGACCTGCTGGGAGTGTGGGAGAATACAGCACATGGTATCAGCCACAGCAGATTAAACCTTTTTATTCCTAATGTTTGTCCACAGCTGGTTAACGCCTTCTTGTCAGCTCCCCGCCGCACCCTCCTCTCTGGGCAAACAGAGACAGGAAGTCAGATCCTTCCTCACACCACAACCATCATCATCATCCTCCTTCCCGTCGACCCATCAAACTATCTTCAATTTTCACCCAACAGGCTAATGATGGAAGCAAGATGAAGACCTCTTCCTCTCTGATTAAACTAGTCATTCAAAGGCTCCCAGCCTCCTCCTCCTCCTCCTCCTCCTCCTCCTCCTCAGTGCCCTCTGTGTGATCGCTCTCTGACCCTGCTGTAGCTGGCACCCTGCCCAAGTGTCTTCATTATTCATCATATACATTAAAAATCCATGGACACACACACACACAGAACTGCATGTACGACACACCTGTCCCTCGTCTTCCTCTTTTGTTACATCACTGCAGCTTGTGTTACAGCGCAGCCACACTGAAGCACCTGAGCAGAAACACGGAGGATAAATCAGACCATTAACCACACCAACAGCAGTGTGTCTCTGCTCCTGACATACATGTGTGGACACGTCCTTTACACAGGAGAGGACGAGCCCCTTGCACGTGCAGTCCCCCCAACTGTCCACAGGACTCCACCCTTACAGGTCCTGACCTGCATCACACTCAGTGTCTGCGGTAATACTCAGTGATGTTTGGCTCCTGGTGACACTCACATGATCAGCTGGCAGGAACATAATGTCTTCAGTGTCCTCTCTGTGTGGACATATCTGCTGATGTCTCAGGTGTAAATATTTAATTATCAGGATGTTTCTGGAAAGCTTCTCAAAGCAGCCCATCACCACTGTGACAACACAACAGACAAACAATCACTGAGCACGCCTGCCTGGGGGCAGGACCCATCACCATGACAACAGAAAATGGCAGCAGACGGGTTCGAGTATAAAGTGTTACCTAAACCGAACCAGCTGCTTTTAATAACAAACTAGAGCGACGAGTGAGGAGGACTCCACCGCTCAGTCCTCCAACCAGCTGCCTTCAGCCAGCACTTTGACATCAGCTGAAGCGCTCGTCTAATCTGTAGATCCATCTGATAACAACAGATTTTCCTCCGTTTATTAATCCATATTCATACATTTAATTTCTGCAGGCACAATCAGTCACAGGAGTTCTCATAGGGCTCCAATAATTATTAATAAACTACAGCTCTTTGAAGTGTCCCACGATGAGCCGTTCCCTCCCCGGCAGTCACATGACTTCATTATGTAACGACTTACTGTCAATCAATATCCTCCTCCATCAGGATCTGTGTGTATCAATACAGTGTGGTGACGACAGCACGAGACACAGAAACAAATATGATATTAGATATCATCTGAAATGATTAGATTCCTCCTGAATGTTTCTGTTTGTGTCTCCTGTTTATGAAACGTTGGCAGAACATGGATGTTGTACACAGCCTTCCCTCTAATGAGCTGCCAGCGTGTGTGTGTGTCCCAGATTTCATGTTGTTAGAATCAGCAGCCAGGTTCAGTGACTGCATTTTGAGTCTATAGCTGTAGCAGTATGTCTCTCACACACACACACACACACACACCTATTCAGACTTTATATTTTGGCCTCATAAATGTTCTAAAATAAAAGATGAGCACTCACTGTACACAGCTGCCTGTCACTCCACTCTGTATTGAACACAGATCATTTGTGTGTCGGAGCTTTTTGTGAAAATTTATATTGATCATAAATCTGCTGACATGATGAACCTGTTGAAGGTGAAGGGTGGGCCGACACTCGCCTGTCACTGTGACCACGCCCTTAATTCTAATTTTGTTCACTGCAGCATTATAAAACTAAATGTATCTGTAAACATGTTTATTTCTGCTGTCAGGAACTTTTAACATTGACTCTATGAGCCTGTTCACACTGGGGAAATCAATCCGACTAGAGCAGGATTCAGGCCGTATCTGGATATATCTGGATTTAATTCAATCTAGCCGTATTGACTTACATCTGGCTCAGGTCTGAATGCAAATGCAGCTAACGAATACCACTAGCGACGTGATACTTCCGGTTAACAGGGACATGGTCCTTGTATATTACAAGGCATCAAGTAGTGGTTTGCAGGACAACAAACAAGCCGGATTAAGCCGGATTGAGCGTGGACACAATTTGAAAATAGGTCTGAATATATCCAGCTATTCAATCCTACTCTAGTTGGATTGACTCCAGTGTGACCACTTTTGGAGCCAGCCTCTAGTGGACAATGCAGGAACTGCAGAGCACCAGAGCACCGAAATACTACACTTCCCATCTGTGTGTGGCTTTTTGTCGTACATTAGGAGTGTGTATGTGCACTAGAGCAGTGGTCCCCAACCACCGGGCCGGGGACCGGTACCGGTCCGTGGGTCATTTGGTACCGGGCCGCACAGAAAGACTGAGCAAAACATATATTTTTCATTATCTGAGTCTGAAAGCTGTTTCATTTATAAATCGATCAGATTCATCCGCCTGTGCCTTTAAGCACCTGCCCAGACGCTTGTCTCGGTCACGGGATACGGCCCCAAAATTAAGCCCACAAGCAGCAAAAATGAATAAAAAACAAACGTCTTTGGAGAGCTTCTTCGGAAAGGGGAGAAGGCCTAATGAGGAGACAGAAGAAGAGGAGCCTACCCCTTCAAAGAAAAAGAAACCCGCATTTAAAAGACTATATCAGGAGTCCTATTTAAAATACGGATTTATTGCAACAGGTGATTCTCACACACCAAGTCCGCTCTGAGTGATGTGGCGACAGACTCGCAAATGAGGCAACGAAGCCTTCAAAACTGCGAGACCGAGCACCCTGCATTAAAAGACAAGCCATGGAAGAAAACATGAACAAGAACGACTGAAGCAATTAATGACGGCCAAAACAAAATTACGGAGTGGACTGGACATAAGAAACACACTTCGGGTGTCATGTCTCCCATTATCCCTACATGGGACCGCCTCATTGCTGAGAAAGCTCAAAGGCTCCCACTAATTAAGCATAAGAGTAAGTTGTCTCTTTATGCACTTTTTTTTCTGTGCCGGTCCGTGAAAGTATTGTTTTACATGATACCGGTCCGTGGTGCAAAAAAGGTTGGGGACCGCTGCACTAGAGCACAAGAGGTGCCACAGGTCCATAAACACCAGTAAAATTGATGGTGTTCATTTGGGACAGACACAGCTTAACTAAAGGAGGAGACAGGGGGGACAGGGAGGACTGAGTGTCTCTGCTCCCTGTGGATTATCCGTCCACGGCATGTGGCTGCATTTTCCAGCAATGCTGCTGCTTTAAATGTGTGGCATCATCACCTGCTGTAACAGCTGATGTGAACACAAACATCAAGCCAGACGACGGTCTCTGTCTCCTCCTGACTGAGAGACTCAAAGAAGAAGCAACAGGAGGAAGACGAGAAGAAGAAGAAGAAGAAGAGAACGTCAATTAATCCGAACAAAACACACCATTCACCTCAGGCACCCCTCCTGTCTGTGTGTGTGTGTGTGTACGCACTTATATAAGGGGGGCGAGCAACCTACGCTGATGTATAAATACCCACGATGCCGCTGGTGGAGCAGGGAGAAGGGTCAGAGTGAGTCAGCACACCCATATCACTCCTCCTCTCGCTCCCATCAGTCCATCCTCTCCTCTCCTCCACATCCATCGCTCCTCACAAACACACAGTGGAGCTCCAGCAGCGGCATGAACAAAACCAATTCATCAATCACACTTTCACAGAAGAAGAAGAAGAGATCAAACAGAGCTGTGTTTAAGCATCACACACACACACGTCAGGACTCATCTTAAACACCCTGGTTTCATGTGACTCTCCACAGAGGCTCAGGAAGTATCTGAGAACACACACACCAGAAGAAGAAGAGGAGGAGTTTCTCCTTCCTCCTCACATGTAGCTTCGGCCTCTTCTGGAGGCTCCACAGTCTGTCTGGCGTTACACTTCCTGTTTCAGCTCTGTGCCAGCGCTCAGAAAGTTCTGGCACAGACAGATCCTCCGTGGTCCAGCTCACACCTCCACCCAAATCCTCTGAGTCTCATTCACTCTCTTCCATTCACTCCAAATCCTCCCGGCTCCGTCAGAGTCTCTCTGTCCTCGGTCTCATTCTTTTACTCCACATCACATCCTTCTCTGCTCCAAACAGACTGTAATCAATCATCTTTTTCTGGAGCCTTATCAGATTTATTAAAGCCACACAGCTGAAGGTTCATCGCCCCCTGCTGGCAGTGAAAGTCATTACACACACAGCAGGACTGTCACTAAGCTAAGGGTAGGTGATCCATCCTCTGAACATGTGACTCAGCATACCACAGGCTGATGGAGCGAACTCTGCCTGCGTGTCTACAGAGGGCTTCTCGTCACATCCTGCCTGTGTCTGTCTAAACACACATCCTTACCTACAGGCCACTGAAACAGCCCGTGGTGGACATCACCCACCTGACAGGAAGTAAAGTTAATAAAATAACAAGAAGCAAGAAAGCAGCCGTCCAGCAGGGTGCTCGAACAGACAGGTGGAGCTCTGCAGCCTTCAAACACGTCAGTCACATGGCCGATTGCATCAGGATGGATGTGTGTGTGTGTGTGTGTGTGTGTGTGTGTGCGCAAGGAGCAGCACTAAATGTAAAACGTCGCACTCTGCACCAGCATTGAGCTGTCTCTTCTCTGTTTGTGTGTAAAGAACTCTTCATGTCCTCTTATAGCAGAAGTACATCTGCCTCCGCAACTGCAGAACACACACGCGCGCACACACACACACACACACACACACAAATAACCCTGTAATCTCCTGTACTGTACATCTCCCTCCCGCGCAAACTCTGCCTGCTGTTTTGGTCCAGACAGAAAGAAAATAACAGCGAAGGACGCTGAAGGAAGACGAGTCCTGAGTCTGTACAACACGAGCCTGAAAGAACGCCACTGCTTCATTATCTCATCTGCTGATTTACTCATTAACTCAGAGAGAGAGAGGGAGGTGGGTGAAGAGGACGAGGGGGAGGGAGGACACACAGGTGAAGCTGGAGAGCTGCAGAGAGCCCGACAATAATCAACACTGTAAAAACACCAACAACGGACTTCACAGCAGCGTGCACTCCAAACAAACACAGTCAGACCAACATTTAAGGAATATAGGCCTATTTCTAAAAAAAAAAAAACAATGGAGAGAAATATATATGAGAAAACTCACATATATGAGGAAAAAGTACATGGAATGTGCACGTCTGCAGAGGAGTATTTGTGGCGTGACCTGCAGCTCTGGAGCCCACCTGTGAGGGCTGTGTGGGGTGTGTGGGGTGTGTGGGGTGTGGGGTGTGTGGGGTGTGTGGGGTGTGGGGTGTGTGGGGTGTGTGGGGTGTGAGGGGTGTGGGGTGTGTGGGGTGTGAGGGGTGTGAGGCTGCAGGGAGGAGGCACTCTGTTCATTTACGCACTAATCACACAGAGCAGAGACTCTCTGCTTCACAGGAAATCCTCCGTCATGGTCACAGCCTGTTTACATCTGAACACAGAGTGCAGGAACACAGAGCTCATGTTTGAAAGCCACAAACTCAGATGGTCCGGAAACAATAAAAGGAAATTAATGAGGAAAAAGAGTGAGAGAGAGAAAGAGAGAGAGAGAGAGAGGATGAGAGACAGCCGGAGTTATAGAGGAGGAGGAGGAGGAGGAGGAGGAGGAAGGTCAGGCGACAAATGTGAAAGTCAAATAAAGAGAAATAAAGAGGCAGACAGAGAAAGAGGTCTGGGCTCTCCTGCTGGCTCCTGCCCTTGTTGCTAGGTTACCATCTATAGATGAATGGGTTAAAGAATCTCAGGAGCAACAGTGACACAGTTAGCCCATCTCTCACACACACACACACAGACATGTTTTAAGGTTCGGATTTTAGAGCTGAAGACTCTCACAGACTGTGGGATAAATTTAGTTCGGCCTTCTCGTCGTGAACTTCACTGAAGTATTGTGCCAAGTCTGGAAACACACACACACACTCACACTGCCAGAGAGGTTTGGAGGTAGATAACACACAGTAACACACAGTAACACACAGTAACACACAGTAACACACAGTAACTGGCTGGAAACAGGTGTTAAACCAACACTTCTGAACGTGCTGAGAGCAAAACGACCTCCTATCTAGAAATGAGATCACATTGTGTTTGAAACCCACAGCGGGTAGTAATCCAGGTGGGTCCTGACACACACATACACACACACACAGACACACACAGACACACACACAGAGCTCATCAGCAACAGTTCCAACTGCACAGGTTCAAACCACAGAACACCTACACTGCAGAGAGCACTGCCATCATTCAGAGGTCAGGATCTGAGCGATGCACAGAGATCCAAACAACACACACACTCAACACACACATTCGACACACACACTGACAGCTCAGGAAAATGAGCCGCCGTGCTCTGATTGACAGCTGGATAAGGAGCCAGGTACGGCGGCGCTCTGACACTGGAAGATGCCATGGCGGTGTGTTCACCTGTTGTGCAGTTGCTAATTCAGCCACACTCTGACTGTTCATGTTGTTTTTTATGTGATTGTGTGGATGGTGTCAGGCTGCCCGGCTCTCTGCGGGGTTAACTGGTTGTTAGGCATGTTGTAAACGTGTAAGCTTCACTTCTGTTATCTGCTGTTCAAGTGACGCAGCTGTGAAAACATTTTCTGTCAATCTGAGAGGACACATCCAAATTTAACCGCTGCTTTATAGTCCTATTCTGTGTGTGTGTGTGTGTAGGACCTCGACCCACATTGGCTGTCTGATCCATCCCAAAATGTCTCCAAGGTGTCACCGTGGCAACGGGTGTACTATTGCCACAAATGTCAGCAACAAGGACAACCAAGAGAGCCCTGAAGGAGGCCGTCACACACACACAGAGTGATCAGTGTGTAAAAGTAGAACAAGCTGGTCCTCAGTGACAAGTAATATTAGACACAGACACACACCTGTGGAACTACAAACACACATCAGAGCCTTGATGCAAACTAAGAAAATGTCTCACACACACTCCAACACTAGACCGAGAAGCAGGCAGCTCTGGGTGTCAAACACTGTAACACACTGGTTAACTGCAAGTGTGTGTGTGTGTGTGTGTGTGTGTGCGTTCTGCAGCTTTGTTTTGTTACTTCCTGAATTCAGCTTTCAGTAACTGAACACACACACTGTGCTGTGATATCTGATTCATTAGGATGCAGGTTTGTTGTGTCTGAAAAGCTCTACAGGAACGATCAATACACTATAATGCTGCAATATTTTTGGCCCTATCAATAAACTGGCTGAGGCTCAACACACACACACACACAGCTGTGTTATATAAACTATGAATACAAAGTCCTTGAAAAGCTGTTGGGACGAGGTTAGCAGCTTGCTAATGCTCGTCAGGGGGCCAACACACACACACAGGTTTAGATGTATTTAACAGGACTGATCTCTGTTTTTATTGATTAATAATCAAAGTATTCAGTGTCCTATGATCCTCACAGGTGCAGTTCAGCAGGATCACCTTCACTAATGAACACCACTTTATGATGTTTGAAGCCTAAATATGATCACCAGAAGCTAAAAGCTAATGCTAAGCTATAAAGCAGCTACAGCACGGTCACATGACTACAACATCAGCCACATGCTGAAATGCTAACATTCAACACACACACACTGAGGGGATAGGAAGCGCTAACATGCTAACATGTGTCTGGACTCATTCCTGCAGCTCTGTGTGTAGCTTGGTTAATATAAATCTTTATTATATTTATATATAGTCTTTATGTTCTCGGCAAAAAAAGGAAATAATGTCATGTTATGTATGTTAACGTATAATCAGACAGCCAAAGTATCTTTGTCAAACAGTAGATCATCAAAGTTTAATTTTCAATTATTTCGATGGTGGAACAGACTGTGGTGAACAGACTGTTCTCTCTGCTGCTTTATTCATCGATTCCTCCTGTAATCTCACTGAGCACCTCTGTACGCCTCATTTTAATCCTTTTTTCTAGAGATTTCCAACATGCTGCCTTCACACCTAAACACTCAGCCCTCCCTCTCCACTCCCCCACCCACCCACTCATCCATCCATCCATGCATCCATCCATCCCATTTGGTGGTGCTCTCAGTGGAACACTTTAGCTATTTATAAAAGCATCAAAGCCCACAGCTTCCAGCACACAGCCACTTGAGAGAAAGAGGAGGGGATGGAGAGAGGGGTGGAGGGAGAAGGCTGGAGAGAAGAGACATGGGGGGGGAGAAGGATGGATGAAAGGAAGCAGAGGAGGACAAAGTAGACAGGAGAGAGGAAACAAAGAGGGGGAGGACATTACAGAGCTCATGTTTTTAACTATTATCCTTTGCTCCATGATCCAGTGATACACCTCAACATCAGCCCTGAGTGTGTGTGTGTGTGTGTGGGAGGTAGGTTTTGGATCCTGAGACCTCCCGCCCACACAGGTTGGAGCTGCAGCAGCACCTGAGCTGTGATGGGTTCCGCTAACAGACGCCAGTGTTTGCAAATATTCACTCAGTCATTTGAACCCGAACAGACTCATGAAAAGGCAGAAATCCTATCATGTGGATCCAGAGCAGCAGCGGGCGCCGAGCCCGGCAGAGAGGCCCGGAGAAGCCCGAGCACAAAACACGCCGTCAGTCAGAGCAGCCTCTCAAAGCTGCTTTTTATACACATATGCATTTTTCCCTTTGAGGAGCGCTAACAGCCGCAGAAAACAACACATTTATGAGCTCCTACAGTCTGTGCCCACGACATCTGATCCTCCTCTCTGCTCCAGAGTCACATCTCCACGTCTGCATCCTGTCGCCTTCACAGCAGATTTAACAGAAACACACTGATGTAGAGACAAAACATCCAATCAGCAAACTACAGGTGTGTATCACATGCAGTCCACTGTACACTGAGCTGAGGCTTCACTCAACACACTGCACACGGGTCACAGTATTTATTCTGAAGTTAGCGAGCTGATGTTAGCTGCTGCACCACAGGGTGACACTGAGGAGTGAAGCGTGGAGCATCCTCTGATTAAATAACTTCACAGAGTCTCTTTTTTAAAATGTAAAATCTGTTCTTATGTGGCATTAAACTATGAATTCTGAGCTTCTATTTCTGTCCTGATGCTTCCTCAATCTTGATAAATTCCTCTTTCTGTTCAAACATTTCTTCCCTGTATTCTGTCCATAGCGCTGCAGCCTGTTCTCTAACTGTTCATACCACCACAAAAACTGCCCTTTATTTACTGTATTGTTCATGTTCTTACAACATGTAACATGTCTTTCATACTTCTGTTTTTATACACTCGGCGCCCCGCACCCCCCGCCTCCGCCTCTCCCCAAATGACTCCCACCCCCACCTCTCATCAGTATCATCCCTCCTTATAGATTTAAAATACTTCACACCGGCTGCCACTCAGCGTCCCCTCCATCACTGTGAGGGGATCATCTGTGCATTCAGTCAGTGGAGGACACTCGACAGCCCGTTACACACACACCAAACTCATTATGAACACACTCATTTAGGAACACACACACACAGAGAACTCATCACATGGAAGCATTACACAGATTTGCACAAGCAGCCATTAAGGAAATAAGAGTCCACCAGCTCGTTAAATGGAACATGAAGCACGTGCACACACACACACACACTGCTGCAAACATACACACTTCTCACAAACACCACATTACATAACACACAGTCCCACACTCTTATGGAAAAACCAAACAGCAGAATCCCGCTGAGGCCTCACACTTGACTGTTTACAGCAACAACAGCAGCAGCAGAGCCGGAGCAGTGAGAACCACACAGACTGAGCCAGGACTCACTGCAGAGACCGGCAACATGCTAACCGCTCGCTCTGCAGGCCATTCAAATCTGCAGGCTCTATCAAGGTCATCATAATAACACCATTCATCACAACCAGACACCGTACAGCAACTTCAACTTTCTGACAGCCCCTGAACGTCTCATACATGAAACTTGAAGCTTTAGATATTCCCTTAAAACACATCGTTCTGCACTCCTCAGCTTACTCCTCTGACCCCCAATCTGACCAGTTCAAGGCTACAGGTGAGGTCAGCCCTAATAGAATTAAATATATCAATAATGTTGATCAATACAAAGGAATTTTGAGTTAACATTTGACTGATTAAGAGACAGAATAATCCATAATGAAAGCAATCAGTGGCAGCACGCAGGACCGGAGCCCTGCTGATCGGCAGCATGTTCTGTTGAGGCTTTAAGGAAGCTCACACACAGGTTTAAATAAAACCTTTAAACATGTATAACATGCACCACATGACCCGACTGTCAGCAGATCTGAAAAAGGCACACATCACCACATCCTTCCTACTGACTCAAACCACCACAAGCTGCTGCTGCTACACACACAGTTTGTGTCTAATTTCAATCTGAGAGTTACGAAATAAAAACTCATCAAATGTACGCATCGACGGGGACGACTGCTGTCGGACTATAAGATATATATTTTATGCTTGTAGCAGAAGCCACGCAGAATACCTTTTCAAGATGTGACACCACAGATAAAATGTGTCAGTGTCAAACACTCTGAACCTCGTCTGCTTCTTGTTAGGAACCATCTGCAGTGTTTCACACAGAGCAGTTGGTCCAATTTGTGGTGGCATCTCGGCGCCGGCGTCACGTCGGTCGGCGAATCGGTCATCTGAGTTTATACAGGTTAAATATACACCTGTATGCTTATCTAATGCTACAAGAAGCATTTTGAATGTATTCATGTAAATCTTAATTCTCTAAGTTAGTTCTGAGTGATAAGACAAATTTAGAATTAATTACAAAAATAGAATTTGTGCTTATAGTTCTAATCTTTAGATTGTGTGTCATTGAAGGAATGGATTACAAACAGCTGAAGCTGAAGGTTTTTATTTCACTATATGAACTCAACACTGACCTCATATGTCAGCCTGTTCTTGTGTTGTAAAACAACATTGTAAAATAAACATATCATATAACCACATAAATACACGAATAACATAAATAATATAATTAGATATATGGAACTACTAATGGCAACAAGGCAACTAACTCATAAACAGCTTTTGGTGGTATTATTCTTCATCTGACTATGGGCATGTAACGTAGTTTATCTCAACCGTGAATTAGGCTGCTGATCAATAGCGCTGATCGTCTTCTCTGTGCAAATGTCTGCAGTTTCGGGTTTTCCTTCAACAGTCTATAGGCTCAGGCTCATTACGCATGAAGAGGAGGAGCGGGCGGATCAGCGGCTGTCGGTGTGTGCGCTGCATGTGCGCTTATGTGTGTACACGTGTGTGCGAACGAGAACGGGAGAGAGAGAGAGAGTTGCGCAGAGTTGAATGAACGGAAGATTAGCTATATTTCATGTTGGCAAAAAAAAAACACGGAATCCATTTGTGGTGTTCGTTATGTGGCGGCCCGCCACGAATTGGTCTATGTGTGGGAAACCCTGATCTGGTCGGGCTAAGCTCAGCTCATGTGAAGGCAGAAAAATCACAGCGTGACGCCAGCACGACTACAGCAACAACACCTGAAGAGGTCAAAGGTCACCGCTCTACCAGTGCTAAGCTGCGTTAGCCTGCAAGCTAACACTTAGAAGTCCACAAACACGGAGGACTGAGCTGTTAGCTTAGCTCTTAGCGTAGTCAATGATAGCCCTGCTGTGAAATTAAAATCTGTGACCTGCAATTCCTCTCACTGCCAGCAGGGGGAGACAAACGTTCTACACTGTGGCTTTAACCACCATAAATACATGAAATCATCCACAAACACCTTCAGAGAGGAGAACACACACACACACCTCTCACTTCTCAGTGTGTGTGTGTGTGTGTGTGTGTGTGACCTTGCAGAGGAATTCCCTTTCTCCCTGAGCTCTGGGGAAGCGATACCCTGCTCCAGACGGACAAATGGGTCGGAGAGCAACTCAGGACACACACACACACTTAACTGCTAAAGCATTTCATCCAGTCCTGTCAGACAGACACACACACCTGCGGCTCCACACACACACACACACACTCCTCCCTCCCTGCAGTGTAATGGAGGCTTTCCCCTAAAGGACACTATTGACCCACTACACACACACACACGGACCAGTTGCAGGCTAACACACTGCTGTGCTGCACCTTCTCCATCCTGCAGCCTATAGAGGGCTGCGTCTCAATGTTTCCTTGTTGCTAGGAGACGTGAAAATCCTTGAACATCCAGTTCATAGAGTGAGGAGAAAAAAAACAAGAACACAAATGGCACATCTTTGTTTCTTGTGGTGGTTTCCTGCGGCGTGGCCTGAATCAGTCAGCGCGGAGGTGAAAGTCTTTCTGATCATTCATGATGTTTCAGTGTGACATTAAACCTGCAGCTCTGGAGAGTTACATGGATGATAACAGCCACAGAATCTGATTCTGAAGCAGCTGCTTCACCTCGTCCTCCATTATTTCTGAGCCTCATCTTCCTCACACATCAGATCCTCTTAGTGGCTGGTGTTCTCTGTGACATCTGTATACAGCAGGAGCGTTTCTGCTGTCTGAAGGTGCAGCTGTGAGTCTTCCTACACCTACACAATCCGTCACCATGAAGTCATCACACACGTCCTGCCCACACCTCCAGACTCTGTAGTGATTCTCAAACATCCCCACTGGTCCCTGAAGACGAGCTCAAACATGGGACAATGAAGTCCCGCCCACACTAAAGTAATTCACCGCTCTGCTCTGAACTCTATGAAGGTCCCTGCTAGCAATCAGCTAAAGAGAAGACTGAAGACCTGTTGTCATGAGCTGCAGCCTCCACAGCTGCCCACGCAAAAGTCTCAAAAACTGCAGTTCCATCTACAGCCTCTGGGAGCAGTCACCCCACATAGACATCCAACGTCCTTTACAGCTCAAAGACAGCTCTGGTCTGAAAGGGTCCCTGAACTGAACTAAACGTGTTTAGAACAACATTTGAATAAATAGATAAATGATCCCTCTGAAATACAGCAACAGATTTTAAATGATTGTATTTACATGTTTCCCAGCATGCACCGCTTTGACAGTAATGTCACTGGTTGGTGTGGACAGTGACTACCAAGCTAACAGAGAGACAGGAACACTAGCTACTGTCCACACCAACCAACCCAGTGACATCATCGTCTCCTAGGACAAAATGGAGCTATGCATGCTGGGAAACGTGTAAATACAATCATTTAAATGCTGCTTCACTGACAGTGTTCAATCACCTTTATTGATCTTTTATTTAGAATATGACCATCTGAATTTGAATGAATTACAGCACAGAGGTGGACTGAGCCGTCACTTAAATCATGCTCAAGAATTAAATACTTATAATAATACACCACCAAGTCCACACTGAAGAGAACAAGAGCAACCAAACAAACAGTGTGTGTGTGTGTGTGTGTCATTTACCTACCTTGACACTGGAAACCCTGCTTGCCAAAACCCCTGCGGAGAAAACACACAAAGAAGAAGTCAAATTAATGTACACACACACACACACACACACACACACAGTGGGTTGCTCCAGGCCACAGTGGACCACACCTTCTCAGTGGTTTGAGGAATGCAGGTGTGTGTGTGTGTGTCAGTAATGAAATGGTGTGAGTCCAGTGTTCTTTGTCAGGATGCTTATTGACCCAGATACACAGACACATCATCTAAACAGGTCAAATAATGACGGCGGTGCACAGTGTTCCTCTCTGTGGGATATTTACAACCACTGAGAGCCCTCAGCCTCATCAGCACCGTCTTCTGGGTCAAATCATTCACAAATTAAAAAGCCTGCAGGACTTAAATACCGGCCGTGTGGGGACAGGAGCGCCGAGCAGAGAATAATGAAACGGCACAAATTAGGACAAAATGGAGCCGCGGAGTCACGTAATGAGGCGCGCGGCGGGCTGTGGGGTGAGGGCCGGGGGGTGAGGCCGGGGGCTGCAGGACCTGTCTGCACAGGTGAGACAGGGGAGGAGGTGTCAGGGCTCCTCCTGCAGCCTCCTCCTCTGTGAAGCGGCCCACACGCTGTCAGCGCTCCTGCTGCGATCAACAAGTCCAGACCGCAGCACACAACTCATAGCGGGTCCTCCGACCTGTCCCCGCGGGGCTCCGTGACGGAGGCTGCGCCGCCTGGCCCCCATCCACCCACCCCCAATGACTGACCCGTGTTGCTCCGCTCACCAGATGAAGTCGGTGCAGTGGCTGCAGAACGTGGGCTGCTTGAAGAAGCGCGCGATGAATTTGTGGTCCTTCACCTCGTGCACGTTCTTTTGCCGGAGCGCTCCCTGGCGCGCGAAGCCCCGCATGGGCTCGCGGGGTCCGTCCTCCCCGTCACTGTTGGCCGCCGCCGAGTCTGCCATTCTCCCGGTGTGTGTGTGAGCAGGAGTGTGAGGAAAAGTTCTCCACAAAATGAACGAAAAGAATTTAAAAAATGGAGCGAACACAGCTGGTGTCTCGTGCGTCGTTCCGGGAAGAGGAGTTTAAGCGCGCGCGAAGTTTTTGGACGTAGTTTGTCTTCATCAGCTGGACCGACTGATGCTGCAGGCGCGAGCTTCCTCCTTTAATTCACAGAGAGAGCGAGAGAGGCAGAGGGGGGAGGCAGAGAGAGAGAGAGAGAGAGAGGGGGGAGGCAGAGAGAGAGAGAGGGGGGAGGCAGAGAGAGAGAGAGAGAGGGGGGAGGCAGAGAGAGAGAGAGAGAGGGGGGGGAGGCAGAGAGAGAGAGAGAGGGGGGAGGCAGAGAGAGAGAGAGAGAGAGAGGGGGGGGGAGGCAGAGAGAGAGAGAGAGGGGGGGGCAGGCAGAGAGAGAGAGAGAGAGAGAGAGAGGCAGAGGGGGGAGGCAGAGAGAGAGAGAGAGAGGGGGGGGAGGCAGAGAGAGAGAGAGGGGGGGGGCAGAGAGAGAGAGAGAGAGGGGGGGGGAGGCAGAGAGAGAGAGAGAGAGGGGGGGGGGAGGCAGAGAGAGAGAGAGAGAGAGAGAAGCCAGAGAGAAAGAGAGGGGAGGCAGAGGGGGGAGAGGAGGAAGAGAGAAAGGGGAGGCAGGCAGAGAGAGAGGCTGAGGGAGAGAGAAGGCAGAGAGAGAGGGGGGGCAGCTGTGTCCTGACAGTAAATAAACTACTGTAACAGCCTTTTTATGATAAACAGCACAAATTCCATAAAAACAATCACCAGCGCTTCACTGGTCTACAAACAAACTACAGCAGCTTACAGAGACCACTGCACGCACACACACACACACACACACACACACACTCAATAACACACCCAACTGTGAACAGGAAGCTTCAGTGAAAACCAACAACCAGCAGACTGACAAACAAGGAGTTAAACTGAGACATGAAATATGATGTTAAAATAAAATCATGATTTAAACTGCAGCACGTGGCAGGAACCTGTTTGTGACACACTTCCTGTGTGTGTGTGTGTGTGTGTGTGTGTGTGTGTGTGTGCGTGTGTGTGTGTGTGTGTGTGTGTGAGCCGTCAGTGAACCTGAACGAGGCTCCACCTCTGTAACGCATCAGGGGCCAAACAATCACACAACTTCTCTTAAATATGCATAAAAGGCTGAATGTCGGAGAAATGGACAAACATCTACACAACATCTACACAACTCCAAAGTTATACAAACAGCAGACCAACACCGGGTTTGAACAGACAAACCGGGGTCAGAGTTTAAAGCAGAGACATGACCTGAGGCCTTAACAGGAGGAGCAGGGCGGCGCAGGCTGGTCCTGGTCCAGGCACGGAGCAGCGAAGACCAGCAGGAGCTACACCACGTCAACACATCTGTGTGTGTAGCAGTTAGCATTAGCTCTGTGTGAAGCCGCAATAAGTGTAGCACAAAACACACTGACGCAAACTGTCAGCAGTTAGCTGGAAGTTAAGATGCTAAAAGCTAACAGAAGCTAACAGGACGAAAACCGTAAGACTGACACACACCTCTCAGCTCAACAAAACACACACACACACACACACACACACACACACACAGAGGGATAAATGTGTGCAAATGACTTAAAGTGTGACTCTTACATGAAGGAAGAAGCTTGGGGGGAAGGTTAGCATCCTGTGCAGCCTGCAAACACATGCTAGCAGCTAGCCTCTTCACTCCACTCAGAGCTCCAGCTGATGTCCGTGGTAACATTAAAAGGCTTCATCTGCAGTTAATCAGTGCTTGTGAGAACATGCTAACATGCTAATGGTTTAGTGGTGTGTCTGAGGGCCTGCTCGGCTTCGAGCTGGCTGCACAGAGGTGAAGGGAGGGCAGCGAGGAGGACCAGCAACACACCCGAATCCAGAACAACCCACAGGAGGAGCACACAGCCGCGCTGCCCAGGAGGACCGCTATAAATACACCTGAGCTAATTAGGAAAGGACACACAGGTGGAGCTGATGGGGGCGGAGCCTAAAAGCGCACAGGCAGGAAGGGGCAGAGGGAAGTCATGGCTTCAAAATAAAACAGGAAAACATGGAGTGTGTGTCTGTAAACACAGCAGATCCAGCAGGACGGCTGTCAATGTTTGAAACTCGAGTGTATCAACACTGCGCCTGCTGCCGCTGAGAGCGGCACAGCTGAGCCCTGGCTCATCTTAAGACCTTTACTTTGAAAGGACTCAAAGGATTCACAGCATCATGGTTTGTTCTGCAGATATTTCAGGAGTGAAACCGTCAGTTCGGTGAGCGTGATGCTCCACAGCAGCAGGACGGAGCCATCACAGCACAGAGCACAGTCAGAGCATGATACTGTAATAATCCTCCACCTGTTTTAAGGCCACAGAATCTCATTTCAGGACACCCATCATCCCAACTGGTCCACACACACACACACACACACACACACACACAGTGAGTGACCTAGATGAGATTGATTTAGCTGCAGGACAGATGACAGCGTGCACAGTTCAGCCTGCACTCATCAATACAAGGTTTACTGATGACTTAGCCACCAGCTCACAGCTCTCTCCCCCTGTCCACCCTCTCTCCCCCTGTCCCTCTCTCTGTCTTTGTCTCCCCCACTCTCTGTCCCCCTCTGTCTCTCTCTCCCTCTGTCCTCCTCTGTCTCTGTCCCTCTCTTTGTCCCTCTCTCTCTCTCAGTCTTTGCCCTCTCTCTCCCCCTCTGTCCCTCTCTCTTTCTCCCTTTTTCTCCCTCTGTCCCCTTCCCCCTGTTCCTTCTGACATGAGACACGCCTGTCTCCATCTTTACATAATTCTCTGAGCAGGCTGCTGTCAGACTGTAAAATTATAAGGACGGTTTAATTAGCAACGGTGACAGGCGTCCAGAGACCAACAGAAACACAACCTGCTGCCACCTGGATCAGCCTGAGTGTGTGTGTGTGTGTGTGTGTGTGTGTGTAGACTGTGACAGTCACTCATCTGATCTGGTTCTGTCTTATCAATACATCTGATCCATATCTCAAGACCAGTGAGAGAGTACGTAGCCTGGATGTTGGGTTATAAATATTGTGTATATAGTTTTGAGCTAACCTGCACCCAAACACACTATGCTAACTTTCTCTGAGGCAGCTGTGCTTCGAGCTAAAGGCTAACACGTCACAATGCTCATAGCAACAATGCTAACATGCTAAAGTTTAGCAGCATGCTAACTCAATTTACATCCATTCAAATCTTCAAGTCATCAGGAGCTCAGAGCGGTGAACCTGGTGGTGGTGCTGATGGTGTAGTCATGTGACCGTGCTGTAATGTAGCATTAGCTTTTAGCTTCTGGTGATCATATTTAGGCTTCAAACATCATAAAGTGGTGTTCATTAGTGAAGATGATCCTGCTGAACTGCACCTGTGAGGATCAATACCTTTATTGATTTCATGTGATAATCCAGAAAACATGTTCGTCTCCGTCTGGTTTGCCTCTCGTCTCTCTGAGCATCCTCCTGAAAGGGAGGAAGACGTTACATAAACCTGTTGTTTCCTTCGTCATCTACAGCTCAGAACACACACACACTGACACACACACACACACTGACACACAGGTATGTGCAGCCAAAGGTGCACACTTGCAGGTATAATTACCCCAGTTATGTAACTTCTGTGTGTGTCTGTTAACTCTTCTCACTCTGCCTCCGTCTCTGATGTGTTTTCTCTGTCACTGCTTTTATTGTAAGTGATGCTAAATGTGGCTCAGACCACAGCCAGCTCACTTCTGCATCTCTGTGCTCTCTCTCGCTCTCTCTCTCTCACCCCCCCCCTCTCTATTGACCGTGTGCAGGAATGTGTGTGTGTGTTTGCATGTTGTGTTGCTGTTTGACACCTCCAGCAGCACAGGCAGCACTGAGGCGGTGTGTGTGTGTGTTTATGCAGTGTACTGGACGTTTACAGTGTGTTTAATACAATAGTTATATAATGATAATGTTTATGCAAATGTAGATTTTGGAGACCAATCAATGCTCTTGTGATTGACTCACTGTTATTTAAACCTAACAGAGCGCTGCATGGACAGAGGACGCTTCCTGTCCTCATGATCAGCTGAGTTCTTCACCTGCAGGCTGAGAGCTGCCACATTCCTCCTGCCAGGATGTGCAGTAATGATGTGAGTGTGTGTCTGTGTGCACCTGTGTGTTGGCGAAGCGCATGTCAGTGTTTAGCTGCAGGACATCTCACACAGTTGTGTTTTTCCCCCTCACATCGCTGCTGACGCCCACTGCTGGCCTGCGGAGGGAGTAAACAACATCTCTGATTCACCTGTGGGAGAGAGAAGGCGCACACACACACACACACACATGCACACACACACACACACACACACAGGAGCGATGGAAAGTTTCAGGCAGATTTTATACTGACATTTTGTGGAATACACATCAGTCACTGAATGAATCTTTGATCAGATGAGAGACAAGAGAAAGCTGCTGCTGATCTCATCTGGAAGAACACACCCACACACACAGCCCCTACAACCACCCAGCTCTCTGCAACACTACAACATGCTGCCCTCTAGTGGTCAAAGACCGCAGCTTCAGCTTACGCCTGTCCACCAGTGTAGTGAAGCTGGCTGCAGTCCACCTGATGGTGCTGCACTCCTGAGGGATCTCCTCCCAGACCTGGATTAAAGCATCAGTCAACTCCTGGACAGTCTGTGGTGCAACGTGGGGTTGGTGGATGGAACGAGACATGATGTTCCAGATGTGCTGGATTGGATTCAGGTCTGGGGAACGGGCAGGCCAGTCCATAGCATCAACGCCTTCATCATGCAGGACCTGCTGACACACTTCAGCCACATGAGGCCTAGCATTGTCATCATCAGAAGGAACCCAGGGTCCACTGCACCAGCACATGGTCTCACAATGGGTCTGAGGATCTCCTCCTGGTACCTAATGGCAGTCAGGGTACCTCTAGCTAGCACATGGAGGAGAAATGTGCTGGAGGATGTTACAGGCAGCAGAACATTCTCCAGTGTCTCGTGACTCTCCTGACAGATACGTTTGGTAAAATGTGACCAATATGCATACTTTAATTTATAAAGTAATGAATAGTTTTTGTTTAGTTCCCAAACAGAGTACATGAAGATGCTGTTACCTGCCACTAGAGGGAGCTATTCATGCTGACTTGGACACAGAGGCTAAGTCAAAATGCTGTTTTCTCCCTCTCTCTCTCTCTCTCTCTCTCTCTGTGTGTGTGTGTGTGAACTGACGTAGGATCCCTGAAAGGATCCTTCCTTGTCTTTTTCCTTGACTCCTGTGTGTGTCTCATTGAGATGACAAACCAGCTGCAGATTGAACAGTCTCCTGTGTTCTTATCATTACATTAAACATATTTTATGTGTGCATTTTTAGGCTTCATTCGATGGCATTAGGAGTGGCTGACATCCATTTTTCCTTTGTGCTCTGCGGGGGTGTCATATTCCTGTGCGGCTCCACCCAGACCGCTGGGACTATAGCTGCATGTTAAAGAACTCATCCTTACTCACACTGAGGAGACTCCAGCCCTGATCAGCCTGGTGCAGGGACACACAGCAGGGTCACATGACCACGCTCAGCTCAGTGATCACTGACCTCAGGCCACAGATGGCACAGGTCTGATGTCCAGCAGGACAGCAGTTTATATCAGAGACACCAGACTCCATGGACAAAACCACAGAGCACAGAGTCAGTGGTAATATGTTAACACGCCACAGACCAACAACTGACCAGAACCTGCTGTGTGCTAGCTCCTACAATGGATGTTATCAGCTAGCATGTAGCAGTTAGCATGTGTGCAGAGGACTGTTGTGTCTCTGTGAGGACAATATGAGCATAAAGTCACTTTGACTGAAAACAACTGTTATCAAAGCAAAGTCTTCATGAAGCAACAGACACAGACAGAACTGACAGCACTTCCTGGCTGGACTCTGATTGGTCAGAACTGACAGCACTTCCTGACTGGACTCTGATTGGTCAGAACCGAACCTGGTTCAACCCCAGCTCAGAGCCTGGAGCTTGGAGATAAAGTGTCCTTTGAAGACGTCCTCGTCCTCGTCTGATGGATGTGTTTCCTGTGTAACCTGTTTCAGCAGAGGATAAATAAACTGTCCTTTTGTTATTGTCTTCGTCATCTTTTTGTGATGAGTAGTCGAGCTGATTCTTCAGGATCAGCAAAACCAGACTATTCAAACACCAGATCCCAAAGATCCTTAACGTTTCTGTCATCACACTGACTGTTTTCACAGATCTGACAGAGATTGATCACCTGGCTGTGTGTGTGTGTGTTGTCATAGGTCAGATGTGTCTCAGCTAATGAAAACATAGAACTCGGACGCTCCAGCAATGACAGCTGGGTCATCTGATAATTCATGTGGAGACGTGCATCATACAAACATACACCAATGCTAACCAGTGTTAGCCAGCTGGTTAGCATTGTTTTGTGTCCAGCAGTACCCCTGTAGTGTGGACTGGTTTATGTTAGCTTAGCTGTTAGCTTAGCCACAGACTGCAGTCCTTCAGTTTGGTTGGGTTTCTCTTTCAGGTGGTTTTATTACAATAAGGGCTTATTTATAAGAAGCTGAGTGACTCACCATTGATGAACCACTGAACTCTTCCTGGTGCTCATTATGTGGAGACATTTGACCAAAGTGATCAACACATGAAACATTTCCTGCTTCTTTTGAAATGATAAATTATTACAGAGAAGTGCCATTTCCTTCTTTTCCTGGCTTTGGACACACACACACAGTGTGTGTGTGTGTGTGCAGTAAACATGGCCAGCTTCTGTTTTTCACGCAGTGATTTCATTTCATCATTTCATTTCTGTGAAAGTGAAAGGCGACCTCTGTTTTTAGCACAATGAGGTCAACATGCTAACGAGGTGTCTGACAGCATGATTACAAAGAGTCCCACTCACTGTCAGAACTGATCCATGATCCATCACACGCAGCAGCACAGTTCTACCACACGACGACCTCACAGTTAACCTAAAACTGTCCGGGCGCTCTCAGTCCTGGAAAACAGTCCAGAGAGGAAAGGGTTACAGTCTGAACTATAGTGTTAGCAGTGTTAGTGTCTCAGGTAGAGTTAATGTGACAGACCACACAGCCTGCTCCTCATGTTCTACAGAGGTGTCTGCACTCAGTCAGGAAAACATATAAACCATGCAGTCTGTATGTTTGTGTTATTTTAAATACATGTTTTAACGTCACAGGACGTCCTCATGAACATACGTTCAAACAAACACTGAATCAGACATGCAACAAGTAAACAGCTTTTCAACCTCAGTCTTACTCAACACTGCTATTTAAAGGTTGAAGAGCAGCGTGTGTGTGTGTGTGTGTGTGCGTGTGTGTGTGTGTAAATGTTGCCTGCTGCACTCTTTGCAGAACAACCATACAAATCAGTTTTAAGACAGTTTGAACACCCTGAATGATGAAAAACCTTTTCCCACAGAAAATCCCAGCAGGGAGGAAAAGTGTCTTTAAAGCAGCGCTGTAACACAACGAGGTGACGAACGGCTCATCACACACCCGACAACGCAACGCAACCTGACACCGCGGCTCCTACAAAACACCAAATCCTAAAAACAAAGCTTTCTAAAAGCTCTTCAGCAGCTACACGCTCTGTGGCAGCGCACACAAAAAGAACCAATCAGAAATTTTAAAGGCTGCATGACATCATCAGTCGCTATGTGCTGCAGCAGATCAGGTTCGCTTACTTTCACTTTTATGTTCCCAGAAACACAACCTTGTTATCACAGAGTTTAAAATAAACACAGGACAAAGTGCACACACACACACACACACCTATAGGTAGTCTACAAGCGCTTCAAATATAGCATGTGATATGTGCGTGTGTGCGTGCACGTGTGTGTGTGCACTGCAGCTCTCTAGGTGTGTCTCTGATAAGCATCTGCATGAGTCAAATTTACAGTTATTTGTATTATACAAATGAAATAATGACAGACAACAGCAATAAGCTGTTCCTCTTCCTCCTCCTCCTCCTCCTCCTGCTGTTGCCTCTTTTCCCAGAAAGCTGAGGAGCACCAGGAAACCGACCGGCCGCCTCCTGTTTCCCAGCAACCCTTTGCACTTTATGAACAGTCCAGCTCTGCAGATTTCAGTTTCGTGCTGACGTGCAGTCGTCGCTCTGGGTTCATCTAAATGTTTATGTTTTGTGTTTTATACATGCACAGCTAAGGTCAAAGTCCAAACATGGCCGTCGCAGCAGGGGACATGAGGAGGTGATCATGACTTTTGAAGGCCTACTGAGAAGTTAGCGTCACTCTGACTCACCGGATTTTCCATAGAAATCCAGAGGAAGTGGCCGTTTTGTGTCTCAGTGTGCAACACTGGCTAACATTAGCTTGCTAGCTACCTCATCTTAACTGGACCTGCACAGGTCAGACCTTCCTCAGGCTCAACAGCTCCATGGATGCTGGAGCAGATCAGAGCGCTCTGCAGAAGCCTCATCACACCGATCAGCTGTCAGGCTGGTTTCTCAGAGCCGACTTCTGTTTCACTTGCTGAATGTTTGCTTCCTGAAAGACCTTTGATCAGGACTTTAGGTGAAGTTCAGGAATAAGCTTGGAGTGGTTTCCCTGAAGTCCTGCTGCTGAAAGCAAAAGTCCCAAAGAGGCGTCACTCACTCAGACAAACTACAGCTGGAAAGTCCAGTGAAAACATCTGCAGGATCTTCAGCTTAAAGGCAGCAGGCGGGTTTTAGTTGCATTTTAGTGGCCTGATGACACAAAGCAGGAGTTTTTACTGGCTCACAGAAACAGAGACAGAATCCATGGAAGAGCGCTCACTGTTCCTTTCTGCTTCTGATAGGCAGCAGAGATTCACTGAAACACAGCTTCTTCTTTCAGCACACTTCCACTTCCATCCAGAGTGTGACGGATTCTGATCCAGGAAGTGAAGTGAAGTGAAGACCTGGTCACTCAGCTGCTGCAGCCAAGACCACCATGAGGCTGTCATGGTGCCCATAACATAAAAGCCTGCTCTCCTCCGAAAAAACCTGAAGAAAGAACACTTCCCGATGAGGTCACATGATGCTTCATGTCCCACACACCTGTGTTTAATGTTGTTTAATCTCCCGCCTTTACTTTGAAAATCAGCTCATAAACCATGGCTGACTTTGAGCAGCCTCCACTGTGTGCAGCTAATGCTAGTTAGCTAGGATTAGCTTGCTCATTAGTATTATCCCTTAGCAGTGCATGAGTGCATATGAGAGCTAGCTATGATGCATTTATTTTAACACACACACACACAGCAGGCAGTAAAAGCACCGCCCATGGGACGCCAGGTTTATGGCAGCTCTGTGTACTTCGTAATATTTACTATAAGCTCACACAGAACACACAGAAATGAAAGTGCAGCAGAGATCTGAGGACATAATAAGAAGAGACCGCGATCACACATCATCCTCTTCATCCTGAAAGTACATTCTGACATGAAGCAAGGCCTGATGGGAAGTGGCCAGGTTACAGGAAGACCAGTGACAATGTCTGGATGAGGAAATAACCGTGCACACACACACTATACTATAGGCTTTGTGTACAAACAGGGAAGTGCAGATTTTCTCAGAGATCATGCTGACTAGAACACTGCACACACACACACACACACACACACACACACACACACACACACACACACACACACACACACACACACACACACACACACACACACACACACACACACACACAGATCTGGATCACATTACCCAACTCAAACAAACTGACAAACCACCAGAGGTGATGAGGTGTGGGTCAGCTCCTGTTACACCTGATGGTGTTTGATCAGACATGACGGAGCTGCTCCTTCAGCACCGTCAGCTTCTGATCAGACAGACTGATCAGCTCCTTCCAGACCACGGACTTATCAATCAGCTCCACACAGTCAGCCAGAAGCAATAAAAGCAGGCTGCATTCCTCCGCCATGTGCTCACCCTCCTCCTCCTCGTCTGCATGCTCTGCACCAACAAAGACAGCAAGAGGCTCCAGTTACACGACAACATTAGTAAATAACACCGATTACACACACTCACACACACACACACAGACACTCACACACGCACTCACACACACACACTGTGTTTCACTCTCAGGAGGCTCTTTCGCAGAAATGAAACTTCTTGGAACATACTAACAACACTGATTATACAACAACCATACATGTTACATGGATACATGTTCACACTGCACACACACTGTAACACAACTCTACACACACACTGTAACACAGTTCAAACTGGTGAAGTGTGTGCAGGAATGCAGCAGAAACAGCAGCATGAAGCTGCTGCAGCTGACAGGACCTCTGCAGAACCCAGTGACCCTGCACGCAGAACCAAACCTGCCAAAACCCGAGCACACACACACACCAGAGCCCGTCCTGCTCCGGCTGCACGTTAACCATGTCAGAGCCAGCCGAGGGCAGAGGCCCTACAGAGGCCTGGAAGGGCCAAAAATGTCTTTATCTATGCAGCATATGAACTTCAGAAATGTCTTTTTAAACTCAAACGTATTGATGCCATGTGTCTGCTGTTGGTGCGTGACTTTATTTAGCTGCATGTCACATTGTGCAGTTGTTGTGTGGTTGTAGCAGCGCTGTGTTCTTGCGGCTGCAGTGACAACAGCAGCTTGATGATGCTAATCAGGCTCAGGACAAAGTGAAACTGACTCTGCTGGTCTTTCCTTAACTTTCAGTTCGTCTGACCTCGGATGCAGTCTGACCCCCTGAGCCGCTCTTCTTCTTCTTCTACTCTCTGTTTTTCAGTTTATGTGAAATCAGACCCCAGCTGCACACTTTCATTTCTCTCTGCTCAGCTCATCCGTCACCAGGCTGCAGATGTTAGCACCAGGCTGCAGATGTTAGCACCAGGCTGCAGATGTTAGCACCAGGCTGCAGATGTTAGCATCAGTCTCCAGATGTTAGCACCAGGCCATCAGGCTGCATGAGCCCTGGAGCCTGCTCTGCAGCGGACCTGTGGACATCAGGCAGAAATTACACGTTTTTGGAGGTGTGTGTGCGTGTGTGTCAGTGTTTGTGTTGACAGACTCACAAACAAAACCCACTGATAAAAAGATGTCAGAACAGCAAAAAATGCAAAAAAGTGAAGGCCAACAACAGAGCGGTCACGTGATCATCTGTGATTAAAAGGTGTTTTTCTGGATACACCCCTGCATAAAGACATGAGGTCATGAACATGATACCATCAGAGCCTCTCCTGGTGTGTGGACCCGTCAGTAAAACGTCCCCCTGTCACGTGGTCTCTGTGGTTTTCTTGAATTGTCTGACTTCAAATGAACTGAAACTTTAGTTTCACTTTCGTCCGTGTTTCACTGGAAACGTTCCGGCTGCCGAGCAGCGCGGGGCGGAGCTGCAGGCAGGCGGCGCCTATAAAGTCCTCACACACACACACAGCAGCTCACAAACACAGAGAGCGTGAGCCGCGCGGGTGGACTCTGCGAGCGCCGCGTCACGTCACGGACTAAACCCCGCGGGACACCCGAGTGGATTTTACGCACGATCCTCAGAGCGCCGCGGTCCTCAGTGCACAACGGTGAGACGGACTGCTGCTCTGTGAGCGCGCGTGAGCGTGTGTGTGTGTGTGAGAGAGAGAGAGAGAGAGAGAGAGAGAGAGAGAGAGAGAGAGAGAGAGAGAGAGAGAGGGGTTTGTGTGCAGAGCGGAGGGGGCTGTAGCGGAGCTGGAAAAAAACAAAATGGTTCCACCTGAGTGAAAGTTTGAGTTCCCTCTGAGGAGAAGATCCTTACATCTCTCCTGGAATCAAACTTTTTAAATGATGAAGTAAAAACATAAATTAGTCTCAGAGTGTGTGACTGCAGGGTGAGGGTCAGTCTGCTCACACACACACACACACACACACACTTTACATCCACGCACCAACAGAGTGTTTTTGTTCTGAACTCGCAGAACTTGTTGCACACCTGCAGACACTTTGACCTACTTCACTCAAAAAAGAAGGAAAGATGAGTGTAAACGTGTGTGTGTGTGTGTGTGTGTGTGTGTGTGTGTACAGTTATCTGGCCGACATCAGCACTGATACTGTACACGAGCCAAAGCACACATTCCTGTCATGTTAAATGCTCATTGAAATCTACACACACACACACACACACACACACACACACACACTGCCCTCTGTTGTTGTATTAGTGAGTGATGAAGATTGTAACTCCTCCTCCTCTTCCTCCTCAGGATGTCAGTGTGCTGGTCAGAGATGGGAGAGGGTTTGGGGCCTCTCTCCCCTGTAGGATGGTAGCCGAGGAAGGCCGAGACAAGACACACTTGTCAAGCTCATCTTCATCATCATCACCATCACCATCATCTTCTTCATCATCTTCACCTCGCACAGAGCAGCCTCTGGATCCACAGCTGAGGTCTGCGCCTGTGCGCTCCCGGTACCTGACCCACTTCCCGACCTTCTCCAGTAAGGAGGACTGTAAGATCATCACTGACACTGCCGCCAAGCTCGAGCGCAGCGGGTTCTACTGGGGCCCCCTGGGGGTGGAGGACGCCCACCGCATGCTGCAGGACGCCCCGCTGGGCAGCTTCCTCATCCGAGACAGCCGGCAGAAGGACGTCTTCTTCACGCTGTCCTACCACGGCAGGAGCGGCCCGGTCAGCGTGCGCATCGAGTACAAGCGGCAGAAGTTCTCGCTGGCGGGGAACGAGCGCTGCTTCTCCACGCTCTTCGCCCTGCTGGAGTACTACATCAGCTCGCCCAAGAAGAACCTCAGCGCCCCCTATAGGAAATGGCAGCCCACGCTGCAGGAACTGTGCAGGAAGCGCGTCGTGGAGCTGTGCGGCGGCGCCAGCCGGGTGGCGGAGCTGCCGGTCACACATGTGGTCCAGGACTTCCTGCTGGAGTTCCCTCACAGACTGTGAGCCGCTGGCCGCTGCTGGTGGCTTTATTTATTTCAAGATGGCAGCTATTACCAAGTGACGCAGTGCATCATGGGACTGCGTCTCCATGGTCACACACAGAGGTCAGGAGCGTGCAGGAGGTTTGCAGCTGCCTGAGGCCGAGGACGGCGTTTGCATTAAGACAGGAGCGCACACACACAGACACACACTCAGAGGAGGTGTCTGGGACGTTTAAGCGGGACCATGCGGCGTCCACCGTCGCCCTGAAACGAAGGCTGTTGGACGGTGTGTGGACATGCGCGCAGGCGTGGTGGGCGGTCCGCTGGAAAGACATTTGTTCCTTCTGCAGCTTTAAAACTCTAACGCTGAATGTTTACACACACAGAGCCGCCCCACACTCAGCCGGGGGCGGAGCTCTGACTGCACCTGTACTGTACCTGAGGCCTGACGCCTCGTCTTACTCTTCTCTGCTGCGCAGACCGGCCCTCACTATGTGGGTCCTATAATATATGAAAAATAAAATGTATTTAAATTGTCTTCCTGTTCCTCAGTCCATGTTTGCACACACACACACACACACAGTGTACAGTATCGTCACCACAGTGATTCATCTCTGTATGCTGAAGTGACTGGTGGGCGGAGCCTCTTTGATTGTAAATGCACTGTTACAACCAGACACACTTACCAGAAACAGGGGCAGAGGTGACACATACTGTAATAAATGCCTGGGTGTGTGTGTGTGTGTGTGTGTGTGTGTGTGTGAGAGGAAGTGGGAAATTTTCTGTCAAATGAAGGTCAGTATTTAATTTTAGAGGTGAGTAAGAAAAGCTTAGTGACAACGATACCTAAATCAGAATTAAACATGAGAGGAAGACCTGTGTGTGTGTGTGTGTGTAAGGGACATACAGTGCAGTGTCCTTGAACAATGGACATCCTGAGCAGGGACACAGGATCCTTCAGGTCAAAGGTCAGATCAGGCAGCAAGACGCAGAATCTGCTGGGAGGAGGTCTGAAGGTCCTCCACAAGGAGGGTGGAGGGAGCGCCGCCAGGAAGAGGCCGGGGCTCCGAAGCCTGCCGACTGTCAGAGGAGAAGGGAATATCAGTGTGTGTGTGTGTGTGTGTGTGTGTGTGTGACTCCTGAACCCAACCTCATAACAAACCAGCCTCCAACACCAAAAACCAAACCTTACCATGAGGTGTGTGTGTGCTCTGCGGGGATTTTTTAAAACACTCCCAGGTCTAGACACCACACACACACACACACACACAATACACAGTATGGTGAGTCATCCTGAGTAGAATACTATTTGATTCAGGTAAAGCCAGAAAGAGGGTGGAACACACACACACACACACACACAAGGAAGGCGAGACAGTCGTAACGACACTATGACTGTAATACTCTAAATTAAAAAGGTGCCATCAGTTGTCACCTGAGGTGTGTGTGTGTGTGAATCATACACAGAAGTTTCACTCACAGCTTCTTGGTTTTCCCGACCATTTGGAGAAGTGAAAGGTGAGCTGAGGTGTTCTGTGACTTGTCAGCTGATTTCTGAGGGTTTTCAGTCCTTTAATCACACACACACACACACACACACTTCTACAGAAATGGAATACTAAGAGATGGACGCTCTGATAGAGTTTCCTTTCTGCTCTCATGTGATGCTGCGGTTCCTCCTGTTCCTCAGAAACTTGGTGGAAACGTCTCTCATCTGATATGAATGAACCAGAAGAAGGGGAGTCATGGTGGTGATGGACACTGAACTACTGAAGGCCTTACTGTAACAGCAGCCCGCTGTGTGAAAACATCACACACACACACACACACACAGTGTGTTTGCTGCTGATCCTGAGCAGCCGTCTCTGCTGCTTCGAACTGTGGCCTGAACGTTTCGGTTCCAGAACATCATCAGACTTCAAATCTCTTCTGAGATCTGTACAGTCAAAATATTCACTGTGGTTTGGTGTGCGCGCGCACACACACACACACACACACAGAGTTGGTGCTGCAGTACCAGGAACCACTTCACGTTTACGCACACACTACCAGACTTCCCTGAAGAGAGGAACCGCGATAAAGGTGACATGAACAGACCGCAGATACACTGAGGGCTCCTGCAGCAGCCACACTGCCAGAGGTAGAAAGTGTTAAAGGTAACGTCATCACACACACACACACACACACACACACACACACACACAGAGCAGAAAAGCTCAGCTCTGCTCTGAAACACCTCTCTGAAGAAAACTCAGGCCTGTTTTCTCGTACAGAACCACCGGTCTGAGCAGGACGGCAGCTGATTGGAGGAACAATGTCCACCACCTGTCCGTCATCAGGACCAGTTTAAAGAGGAAACTCAAGTCTCTGATGAGCTAGCTATTAGCTGTTAGCATGTCTGTGGAGGATTGTTGTCTTGATGAGGAAGAGCTGCCTGGATTGAAACACGTGATGTCAATGTAAAGGATCATTTAAACACAGTCACAGTTTGCTGTGAACTCACTAACTAATGCCATCGACACACTTTCCTGTACAGACATGCTAAAGGCTACGTGCTAGCTTCCACAGACTGTCAAAACAAACAGGCTGCAGCCTCACTGTTGTTAATAGAATAATTTATTGCAGTTTTTATTCTGTTCCCGATCATTAACAATAATTACAAGTTTAAAAGCTCAGAGCATTTACAGAGCGTACAAACGTCTCTCTCTCTCTCTCACACACACACACACTACAATCACAGGCTCAGTGATGGACGCCTCGTCTGCTGATATTTACAGAAGCTCGGTGGAAACGCGACACTGTATTGCTCCGAAATTCTCATTTATAAAGGCGCCGGCTGTACAGAGTTACAAAATGAGAAGCGTTAAGACTTCAGCTGTGAGGATGATGAAAACAGGAGTCAGACCGTGTGCTTTGTTCCTAAGATGTACACATCAGGTGAGGGAGTCAGGTGGAGAGAGTCATCCGGTACATTCATCTCTCCTCTCATTGGTTAGCTCTTAGATTATTGCAGTAGTAAAGCTTCATTCGTCAGATTAAAGGGGAAAACAGGACCTCCTCACAGCAGCTGCTTCCCACTGCAGGAACTAACAGGCAGGTGTAAAACCGATGTGTCAGGGGCGGGGCTTGAGGCTGACTAGTTTAACTTGACATCATCGTTCCCTCCCAGGTTAATGAGGAGGGGCGGGCTTTGTTGGATAATTACTCTGTGGAGGAGGAGAGCCTGGATGTGCAGTGGAAACAGTGTGACGGGGCTGGTTATAGGCTGGGTTCCTGCCCCCAGCTTCTGCAGTGGAGAAGCACTCTGAGCATCAGACAGACCTCAGGGTTTTTCCTGGTGAATCTGAACTTTGATTTTTCAGTACCTGCTTCATGTTTATTGTGTTGGTGCATTTATCTAATTAAAGATGGACGTCATAAAACTTAGGCCTGTCACTCAAATCAGTCACATCTGCAACTCTGAAACTGTCTGTAGCAGGTTCAGGTTCATTCCTGCTGTGGAGGTGACATTTTAACATGGAGGTCTGCGGGGATGAACTCACATTTGGAGCCAGCCTCTAGTGGACATTGCAGGAACTGCAACCATACAGGCTTCACTTGTCAAACTCTTTATGTGAATATTAACAGCGAGCTCGAGGAAACCAGCGGATACATTCAACCCGAGTGTTGTTGTTGTGACGACGTGCAGACAAACACACTAAAGTCATTCACAAATATGCTTTTATCCATTTCTCTAAAGACATCGAACTCTTACTGAATGATGACGTCAGCAGCAGCTGAGCTCCACTCAGATCTTTCCCATCATCCCCTCTGTCATCCAGACTCACCACACCGTCATCAGCCAACAGCAGCTCATGTTGCATATTTGAGAATGTTTTCTTACAAATGAATGAATCTAAGCAGGACACACACACACACACACCCAACCAATGGCTTCTAACTGATCAGACATGCAGTGGTTAAGAAGGCGAATGCAGCTGTGTGTGTCAGTCACTGCAAAGTGTGAACATGAGAGGCCTTTGTGAAATGGAAACCACTAACTGCAGGAGTGTGTGTGTGTGTGTGTGTGAGGCTAAAAAAGTTGCTGGTTGTGTGTGTTAAAAACACTCTGGTCTCGCCCTCTTCATCATGTGCTACAGTCTCTCACACCTCCCACATAGATATACACTGTGTGTGTGTGTTAGTCCAGCTCAGGTGAGTCTATTGTATCAGTGTGCGTGTCGTCGTCTCTCTCCTGCAGCGGGTCTGTTGGTGTGTCCTCTGTGGTGTCATCAGTGGGCGTGGCCAGCTCTGTCGTCTCAGTGGTTTCCTCTCTCACTGTTGCATCCGTCTCATCCGTCGGGGACTCTTCCTCCCTCTTCTCCTCCTCCTCCTCCTCCTCTGCGATGGAGGCGTCAGGTCTCTGGAGGGATTGAGCGACGGCGGTGTGGCTGGCACACGGGTGCAGGTGCGCCGAGTCGGCGGGCGGCAGCAGCGTCAGAGACTCGACACTCAAGCTGTCGGCGTTGTTGTCGGTGAGGAGAGAGATGGTGGGCTGGGAGGCTGGGGTGAGGCTCGGGGCGAGGGCTGGGGTGGAGGGAGCGGAGGAGACCGGAGTTACTTCTCCACCTCCTCCATCACCTTCGCCACCCGAGGAGGAGGGCGGGGTGTGCTCTAGAAAAGCACCATCATCTGAAGGAGAGGACAGAGGCAGGAAGTCACGTGACCAAGTTACAACAATGAAGAGAAACAACATTTTCAGCTGCAGCTCTGTCCACATTCATCTTCATGTTTACAGATGCAGATCAGACAGAGACTCCCTGAATGTTGGTCATGTGACCGCTGCTCACATGTGACTCCATCATGGCTTCAGATGGCGTTACAGATGAAGCTTTGGATTGGACTAAACCATGACACACACACACACACTTGACAGACACACAAAGACAGACATACAGACAGACACACAGACACACAGACACACACACACACAGGTCCTTGTGATGAGGGCTTCTGAGTTATTGGAGCAGAAAGGAGGTGAAACACTGCAGCTAACACCAGCATCAGCACTAACACTAATTAACAGAAATATGTCCCACCATCATGTACTGACAGTGTGTCAGGGAAACACAAAATAAACTGTTTATAATAAGATGAAAGACCAGAGCACAAAGATGGATCCAAACTTAAAAACAAATGAGTTTTCACTTTCATTGAAAAGTGTCTGTCTTTTGTATTGTGTGGTTCACAGACAGGTGTGTAATTAAAGACCCAGCTGCCAGTTATTTAAAGAGCAGGCAGCAGTGACCTCAGCTCTGAGGTCCCACCTCACACAAACAGCAGCAGGACAAACAGACACACCTTGTGATGGTTCTGGTTTGGTTACATTTTCATGTTGAAATTTCAGCTTGGCAGTGAGAAAAAAAAACAGTGACTGAACCAGAGCTCCCATCAGGGACAGAGAGAGTCCTGCACAGTCCACAGGCCTCCTGTCAGGGGGACACGAGCGCTGCAGGCCTCACCTGAGCGGGAGCTGCTGCAGATAGAGAGCTCGTCGCACCACAATCAGCTGTGCCAGGTTCTGCGTCACAGTCACACAAACAGCAGTTTGGTTCTGTGACTTTTTTCTGCTTGTGTCGCACAGCGCTGTGTAGGACTGAGGTTGTGTTATGTGTGTGTTTGTTTAGGTTCTCACACAGACCACATATAGACTCCATCATCCACCATGGCACATGCTGTGGTTTAGGAGGTGGTTTGTATATGAAGCTGTATCATCATTACACACAAAACTCCACAGTGAATGTGTGTGTGTGTGTGTGTGTGCCTGTACCTGTGGGGCTCTGAGCTGATATAGTGCTCGCAGTAACAGAGTCACATCGTCCTGTACTCCCGCTCCCACTGGAGGGAGGTGAGGGGGAGGAGAGGGGGGAGGGACTGTGCTGAGACACACAGTGAGCCACCGCAAAACCTGGGGCAACACAGACACACACACACAGACAGACACACACAATGGTGGTGTTAGACTGTTAGCGTGCTGCAGAGTTTTGTGGTGATTTCTCTGACACGTGATCTTTGTGACATTGTGTAAACAAACACACACCTGTGTGAGGCGCAGCTGCTGTGTGTGTGTGTGTGTGTGTAAATGTATCACATCCTGACAGAGTTTAGTTGAATAAACATAACAGGATAAAGGCACAGAGACAGAGCTGTATTCAGGGTGTGTAGGTTGTAGGTGAGTTCTCAGCTTTAATCTGAGGAGTTGTAATTTTAAACAGATCCTCTAATCCCTGCAGATTCCTCCCTCACTCCAAAGCTGTCAGATTAAATCACACACTGCTCCGATTCAGCTGCTGCTTTGAAGGTCAGGACGACTCAGCCAGTCTCAGTGTTCACTGTTCTTTAGTAAAGTTTGGTGTGTGTGTGTGAAGCGGGGACATGGTGTCTGCATTAATGTGTGTGTCTCTTTGTGTCACCTGGTACTTTATCGACGGAGGCGAAGACGGATCTGTTGGCCGTGGGGTCGTTGGGCGCCCGCCGTGACTGCTCATAGAAGCGGAAGGGGAGGCCACTCGGGGAGGCGTTGGCCGTTTGACCGAAACCCAACACCTCTGTGGCACTAGGCTGCACCGGCAGGTCCAACAGGGCTGAACACACACAGACACACACAGAGGAACATCATGTTACAGAGGAAAGGCTGGGTTTAATGTAAGTGAGAAGTGTTTCTGTTTGCCAAACAATCAGAGAATGTGAAACTGTTTTGTTTCTACTGTGGTTATTTTGGAAAACATTCACATCCTTGTCGACTGTGCTGCCTGGAAAGAAGTTTAGTTTTCTTAGTTCAGTGTGTAATTCTCAAGAATGAGACCTCTGGGAGGGGAAGTCCAATCGACTGACGGGCAAATCCAGCGGAGCGTCCAGCACTCAGGTATTCACACACACACAGGAACCGTATGTCACATGTGGTGCCTTCAGGACCATCAGGAAGTCTGAATGTTTTTGTAGTTTCTGGCTGTGATGATGAGTTTTGTAGTTCAGCTTTCACTAAAAACTTTTACAGCAGCTCAGAACATTAGTTAGTTAGTTATCGGCTGATGGGGATGCTGCAAGAAAAAAACAGATAAAGCTGATGACTAAATAAAATAGAGGAAGTCGTGTTTTTTCAGAAGAAAGGAGGGAGATAATTCAGGGAAATGACGGAGCACGAGGCTCCTAATGAAAAGATTAGATTTCCCTTCTGTTGGACAGCAGCTCCAGCTGTCTCCTGCTATAAACAGTCATGATTTTTAACATTTTCTCTGCTGCTGTTCCTCCTGGACGCTCCCTCACCTGCGATCCTCTGCATCTTCATGCGCCGGGCCTGGATGCGGCCTTTGGCGAGCCTCTGCTTGGCGATGATGCAGCGGATGTGGTCAGCGAAGATGAAGTTGGCCTGCAGGATAGGCAGCGGCTTGGCGTGTGGGTTGGAGCTCGGTTTGTGGATGACGATGTTTAACGCTCGGCTATCGTCTTCCACGCCGGACACCTGCATGTCCTGTTAAAACGTCAACAGAAGGACAAAATGATGAACATTCATTGTACTGTAACCGTACAGAGCATGAGCCAGCACGCTTCACGCTTCAGTTCAAAACATCTCACAACACAAAAAGTAAAAACAAACATCAACAACAAGAGAAACCACGCCACACTTACCTGCAAGAGGCCGGCAAATTTAACCACGCCCCAGCCCAGGCGCTTGGTCTCTGGTTCCACTAGACTCATCTGGTACACGTCGACCGCCAGGAACCTCTGGGCTTGGCCGCCATCTTTGCTTACCACCATGCAGGCTATGAGGTCACTGTTATCTGAAGCAAAGAGCACAAACAAGGTGGTTTTCTTGTTTCAAAGAATCTGACCGCGGACTGAAGTGAGTCTGTTGTCGTGTTTGAGGAACAGCTTTTAGTTGGCTTGTCTCTCACTCTCAGTGGAGGTGTAATGTCAGACACACACACACACACACACACACTTAGGAGCAGACAGAAAGCCGACACTGCAGCTTTAAGAGTCTACTTCTGTTTTAAAGGAATTCTCAGCACACAGTGTGTCAGCTTCTTCAGAAGAACTTGGTGATAATAATATCTGCTGCTTCTGCATTAAACGTACAGTAACTTCAGCACTGTGAGCCCCCCCCCCACACACACACACACACACACAGACAGACACACAGACAGACACACAGACAGACACACACACACAGACACACAGACAGACACACACACCCAGACACACACACACACACACACAGACACACACACACAGACACACAGACAGACAGACACACACAGACACACACCCAGACACACACACACTGCTACACATGCTAAAAGGAATAGACAAGGTGCTGTGCTCCCACTCGTCTGGAGCATGCTGAAGCAGAGATAAGACCACAGACAGCGCTGAAGAGCAGAGTGACGATGACCTCATTTGACTCCCCTGGTTTTGGTTTAAATATCAGACATGTAATAATGTAACCAGAAACATCACACTGACGCATAACGTGTGTTTCTTCCTCTTTATAATAAAGTTCTTGGTTCCTTTATTTCTATTCTGAACTCGTCTTTTTGAGGCTTTATAAACGACTTGTGACTCATGCTGTATTTAAAGCTGAACCGAGCTGCACCTCCATGAACAGCGAGCTGTCAAAAGCACCTGCAGCTGGAGAGGGAGTCCCTCATGTTCTCTGGAAGTACGGAATACAACATGGTCAAAAAAACATCAGGGGAAGTTCTGAGACTGAATCCCCAGAGAAGACAGGAAAAAAAACCCTCACACCCCCCACAACTACTTCATTACTACAGAAGCCGGTCAGCCCGACTGGAAACTACAGTCACTGCGTGGTTTGAGATTTGATCTCATCAAACACTGGTGTGAAGATTTATGACAGTTTGTGTTGGACATCCTGAAACACACAGAAATGTGTGTCCACATGAACATGACGGGGCTTCACACAGACCAGCTTCTCCCAGGATTCATTCAACTGTCTGAGGACCACATGCAGCGCCAACCGGTCCCCCGGGGCCCACACAGGAAAAACGGCCCCCTTCCAAGACAACCAGGGGTTAACACCTGTGGTGTTAACATCCACATCCAGGTCCGATTAGAACATGTGGCCTCACATATCACAGGTGACTTGACTGACATATGGTAATAACACACCACATGATATTTGATTGATGGGCCTCATTCAGGGATCAGGGGGTGAAACAGTCCATGTTATATGATAGAGGGGACCTATCAAGGTGTATCATGTAACCCATGGGCAACTGTATATGGATGAAATTGGAAAGCCAGTAGGAAAAATATCAATAACATGGTAGTGAACAGACTTCCGCTTCAGGGCCCCTGAGCTCGAGTTGCGCTGAGTTTATCGTTGTGAACACATTCTGTGGAGGTGTTTCTAAGTTACCGAAGGACGGGAGAGATGAGAGCACAGACACAGAAGGAGGTCTGAGCTCTGTCAGGATTATAGAAAGAGAAACTTGACTGCTGAAGTTCTGAAACAGAAAACTTTCAGGGAAACACCTGTCTTTAGAGAGAAGTGGCTTTTATGAGGAACGCTATATGAATTCAGCAATACATCAATATATAGGTCACACATGCAGCAGACTCCTCACAAGAACCTGAGACAGAGAGCACGTCAGTCTGATCCACCTCCCTGCTCTGGTTCTACAATAAATGTTCTGATTTAATTCATAAAACGCGCTGTGCTGTTTCTGTTACTCCTGACTCTTTGGAACAAGCTCGCTTTGGTCATTTTATTTTTTGTAAAGTACAATGAATGCTTATCATTTATCTTTCAGTTCTTCCAAAGTTCGATTTGCCTTCAGTTGTGTAGTAACACCGCACAGAGTGTGTGGAAGTGCTCCAACTCTCCCTGTTTGCAAGTACTCTCTTGTTGTGCTGCACAAACATTACAGAAGGGAAAATTCTCTGTTTACTTTAGAACACAGATCCAACCTGCAGCAAAGTGCAGATTAAGCTGCATATTTCACAGAATGGTCTGTTAAACATGTCCTCCTGCTGCTGGCCGCTCCTCACAGGTCAACACTCACATTAGGAGGAATGCAGCAGGACATGTTTCTGCTCAGCGGTGTGGTGAAAGGGAGGCCGATGGTCAGATAAGGAAGCTTGTGGGTAGAAGATTTAAATCCCCTTAAAACCCACGAGGAAAAACCCTCCACCCCCCCACCATCCCTCTGAGACAGAGCGTTCTGAGTCAGCAAAGACAGGTTTCAACACTTTAAAATTGTCTTTTCAAGGAAGTGATGTCACATCTGATGTGCTCTGACCACAGGCTGGCGTTTGGAATAATCAACAGTCACAGTTTCACCCACTGAATTAAACCTGAAAGTGAAGCCGCGGGAGCTTCTGGTTTCACTCGGTATGTTCCATCACTCACAACAGGGACATTAAAGGAAACCAGAAATTCAACAATTTCACATTTTCATTTCTGTCTGAAGATATAAATGACGGTGCAGTTAGCCACATGCTAACAGAGACAGTCCGCTCTGTGACTTTACATCACTAATCGGCCATCAATGCATTTCCAAAAATGCACAGGAAGTGCAGCTGACTCAACACTGATGAGTCGATAGAGGCCATCGACAGTCAACACTACTAAGTAAACAACCCCGCTGGAATCAACTCTGCTGTCAGTGTACAGTTCTAAGAAACAGTTTGATATTTGAAATGATGATTAAATACAGTGAGTCCGCCCCCTGCTCGTGTCATCTTACAATAACTGTCTAATTTCTGAGGTGAAGTGTGGGCGGTGAAGGCTGTTCCACAGAACCTTCACAGAGATAATCCACCTTCTAAGAGACAGGATGAACACCACCTACCACTCACCGAGCTCACTTCAGCCAATCAGAGAGGAAACAAGCTGCTGAAGCTTTCTGACAGCTAGCATGTAGCAGTTAGCATGTGTGTAGAGGACTGTTGTGTCTCTGTGAGGACAATATGAGCATAAAGTCACTTTGACTGAAACCAACTGTTATCAAAGCAGAAAAGTCTTCATGAAGCAACAGACACAGACCGAACTGACAGCACGTCCTCACAGGGGTTTGGGATCAATGACCTCTGTGTGTGTGTGTGTGTGTGTGTCGTACTGAGATCTAAGACGTCGTCTGTCTTGATGAGGTCTTCAGGCCTGGTTAGAGGGAGCTGAGTCTCAGGTTCACTCTGCAGCTGAAGTGATAACGATCGCAGCATGAAGAACACTCGAATCGCCTGAGAACACACACACACACAGGACAGGTTAAACCTACATCATTACCTGTTACACACCTATGAACTACTCTGACATCTGCGATTCAGGATTTAATCAATCTGCTGTTTGTTTTTTTTGTTGTTGTTGTTGGCAGAACACAAAACCAAAAATATGTGATGTGAGTGCAGCCAGCTGTGACTGTTACACTGTCACCATACCAGCTATTATCAACCACAAATATCTCAGCTGAGCTGCAAAGCTTTAAAAAGACGCAATGAAAGGACAGCTTACCCAGGAATGACATAACGTGTGTGTGTGTGTGTGTGTGTGTGTGTGTGTGTGTAGGCACCCTGCGTGTCTTCTCTACGTCTCCACAGGGCAACCTCTTGACAAAATCGATGCCAGTCAGCGGGGTGCCGGTGGGGGGCAGCAGTATGGAGGCGTCCATCATCAGATACTCCACGTTGAGCGGTTTACTCTGTGACATACATGAACACACACACACACACACACACATTAGCAGCAGTAACACAGTGCTGGTGAGTTCTGGTTGATGATGAAATGAAGAGTGACCCACCGTCATGCTTCTGTATTCATCTTCAAACATGTCCAGAAAGATCTCCTCACCCTGAGACAAGACAAATAAGAAGATAAGATGATAAATTACACACAGGACTTCAGTTTCCTGATGGTTCTTGAATGCATCATGTGTGACATTCAGTTCAGCCTGCAAATGTTCCCAAATTATTCTACATGTGAGTTAAACAGTCCACAGTCACTGATTCAATCAATACAACAATGACTGAACGTAATCAATTCACTCTGATGATAATATTAGACCTGAAATCTCCAATGAGCGTCTCAACCAGAGGAAATGGAGGCTCGTGGAATGAGTCAGAGCTCAGATTAGTCATGGAGGGAAACACTTGTGACTGATGAAAGTTTACTGGAACAACCACCAAAAACTTTAAATTAACAGCGCATAAAAAAACTAAAACTACAGAAGGGCTGGGAGAAACATTCAAGAAAAAAAGCGAGGCACACGAACAAAAACATCAGCGAAATCCAATATTCAGTTTTCCTTTTGTGAGCCGACATTGTTTCTGCTGCTGGAATGTTTTCCAAAGAAAACACGTGGAGTGTGAAGAAAACACCAGAAACTGATCAATCAAAGTGAAACAGAAAGCAGCGATCTAAATTCAAGATGAAAATTATGACATTATCATGGAACACTTTCAGTTTTGTCTGTTGCACCTTCACAGAAATGGCCTCATTTATAGGCAGCCGATTAGGTGACTGACACACACACACACACACACACACACACACAGACACACACCTGACCACGTCCCGTATGCTTTGTACAACTCAGAATGCACTCGTAGCCACAACAGTGCCACAGTTTCCACTGTGTGTGTGTTCCTTCACTGTGGAGTACAATTTGTATAGTGCAGGTAGGTGTGAGGTGTGATAGTGTGTGTGTCCATTAAAGTATTAGTATTAAAGTGTGTGTTTTGTGCACACTCACCTTGTAGAATCTGCGCAGTAAGTGCAGACTTTCCTCTCTGGCACCCTGAAGACAGAACACACACACACACCTCCATTAATGACCACACAGGGTCTGCAGGAGCTGCAGCTGAGGAGCTCTAGTGGTTCATGTCTGAGCGTGCTCAGTGAGCACAGTTCATGTTTATTATATAAGCAGCTACATACGCTCCTGTTAGTGGTCCTAACATGTGATGATATAATGTTCGTCCTGCTTCATCCTGTCACATGCAGGCAGAGTTCTTCCTGTAATATGACAGGCTTCAGCGCTGAGCTGAGCTGTGTGATTAACGCTGAACTGGAAATGCTGTGTGTTGTTTTTACCAACAGCCACAGATTAATCACAGTCAGCAGGATGAAGAAAAACCTGCTCGCTGACTGTGAAATGTTTAGACAAAAACTGAACTACATCAGCTGAAGCAGGAAGCGCTCTGTGTGTGTGTGTTTCCCAGAAGCATGAGGAGAATGAGGAGGAGAGGAAGAGGAGTCAGAGGAAGTGGATGAGTAGATGTGAAGAAGTATAAGAGGAAAAATATGTTGATGAGCGCTCGCAGATTAAACCCTGCAGCCACAGGTTCAGCTCCCATTTTCTCTCAGTTTATGTCTGTACTGGCCAGAAAAGACATAAAACTCATGTCCATGGAGGCCAGCCTTGTGCAGTGTCTGCTGGAGATGTATATACCAGCATCTGTAAAGGTACTAATACCCCTGGTGGTGGTCCTTGATTTTTATTAGCCAGCAATTCTCTTGGCAGTGCAGGGGTCACTTCTGGCCTTCTTCCACCGCCTTTATGATTCTATACAGTGTGAAAGCTTCTGAACTTTCTGATAATGTTTTTCATGGCAGCTACTGGCACTTAAAAACCTTGGAAACACCTTTATCACCTTTCCCTTCTTGTGAGCATTAACAATATGAAGCCAGTTCTGTGGTCTTAGCCCTCACTGACTGACTACGTTGTCCCCACCAAATTTGTCCAGAGTATGAATAATTTCGGGCTTAACTGTATGACCTGTGTGTGTGTGTGTGTGTGTGTGTGTGTGTGTGTGTGTGTTTGTACCTCCAAACAGGCCAGGTGTACGTCTTTGATTATACACTGGTTTCCAGACAGCACAGACTGCTTTAACAGGAGGCAGCTCAGCTCCAGAGTCGCCAGACGCACTTTACCATCTGCACACATGTAACACATGAGACACATGATGGAGCAAGGACATGTCAAATCTGTCTGTGTGTGTCTGTGTTACCTGGCTGTGCGGCCTGGTTCATCACTCTGATGAGTCGCTCCACGAGCACCTGGCTGTACGAGCTCCTCTCCTGCTCTGGAACAGGAAGCTGCAGCCGCTCCAACAGATCTCGGTTTATACCTGCAGAGAGATGATTTAAAACCAATGCAAGTCAGAAGAGAGGAGCTGAGAGAGATATGTGAAATTAATTCTACATTCTAGAATAAGTCTCCACAGCAGCCTAAAACATTTGGTTTGACTTCACCTCACAGTGTATTGGATGTTTCTTCTCACGCTGGTTTACCATATTTGGTTATCTGTGAAGCTGAATGAGCCAGTGCTGTGTTTCTCTCAGATGTCCTGATGTGTGTGTTCAGCTGCATGCCAAGCTTCTTGGCTCACTGTCCTCACATCACTCTCACTTCTGGCTGTGCAGAAAATACTTTCCATTCTGTGCCTGAAAAACTGCTTTTGTAAGTTTACTGCAGTCGTAAAGTCTCCGACTGTCTAGGTCAGGCGTCGTCATCAGAAACTGATGAAACTCATCAGCTCTCTTCAAACCTCAAGAGGGAACATGAAGGCTGCTCTGAGGATCTGAGAATGACTGACGCCTACACAGTGGAGAAAGCTATAAAAAGACAAACAGTTTCCAGTTCTTCCACAGAATGAAATTTAAAAGTGGAGTTCGGTTGAACTGTGAAGTCAAACATGCTGCTGAGCTGCAGGCGACGGCGTGAAGTGAAGCATCAGAGTTTAACCTTTGCTGTGTGAGACGGCGTACAGCAGGCAGAGCACGAACAGGGCGTGGTAGTCGTCATCGGTGCAGTCCAGGGCGCTGTACACCATGTCTAAGAACGGTCTGCAGGGGCGGACAGGAAGTCATCAGACACACATACTGCCGTCACTACAGCAAGGCTACATGTGTGTGTGTTTGTGTGTGTGTATACCTGCTCTTTTGTGTGTGTGTGCGGGTGGCTGCAGCAGTCTTTTCCTCATCGGTGATGTTCTGCTCCGTCAGCTCAGACACCTTACACTTCTCCATCACCACCATCTCTATCTCTGTGCACACAAACATCACACCTTCAACACGGCCACACACACACAACACAAACAGCTGTGTGTTTCCTTCCTAACCATCAGACACTCTGGTTCAACCTGCGATGTGCAGAGTAACTAACTAACTAGGTTTATCACATCTCTGATCAGTCCGTTAAATTTGGAAGTTTTTCCTCCACAAATAGAGCACGTCTCATTGTGAAAGTCGTTCTCGGCAGCCCACGATGCCGTCTGACTTTAAATCCACACTGTGGATCTGTGCAGCCCTGTAAGTTGAAAGGTTTTTTTAATCTCATAAATTTGATGCAAATTTTCCAATTTTATTTTTTTCCCTCAATAATATGTTTTTTTTCTTTTACAAATATAAAAAATATTTGGCCGTATTTTTAACAACCTTTCTGTCTTGTAGAGTCACTTGAATTTCTAGCACACTTCTTTTTTTCATAAATCTTACAACATAAATGTCAGAACGCCTCCAGTTTTTCGATATCTCAAATGTTTTTTTTTTACTGTAAGTTTCACGACGTCAACATCAGAGAACATCTTAAGTTTCTTTCTCCAAATTGGTGAGTGTTTTATCTCAGAGTATTACACCCATACACTGTATATTTATTTGTTTACTTTATATTTGACTCAAAGGAGCCATTATTACGTCTGGAAAGTGAAGAAGGAAACACTTCAGAAAAATGAAATGGCCACATTTTAACACACACACACACACAGACAGGAGTGAGAGACAGGCGGAGAGGTGAGGAGCACAGGATGGATGGTGTGTCACCATGGAAATGGACAGCTGGCTGCCATGGACACTGTGCTGAAGTTGTGATCAGTGGTAGCCATGGTAACCATGAGGAAATCAAAAGGTTGGGATGCAGCAGAGAGTGAGGCCTCGTCCAAAACACAGAGACGGTTTTACTTTTAGTCTCGTTCATGTCCTAATCGGTCCCACTGCTGATGACTGTAGCTGAAGCAGCGTGGACATGGCGGTCAGCGTTTAAAGCAGCGAAGCACTGACAGGTAATCATGTTAATAGCTGGTCTCATCTTTTTAGACGAGGCTGCTGCTGCAGTGGCTGCTGGGTAATCAGGGTGCATGAGTCTGATCGATGGGAGTAAAGAAACACAAACACAGTCCTGTACTGCTGCGTCCAAAGAGACACACACTCACCTTCCGCTGTCTCACCACTCGCTCTGCTTCCCTTAGAACTCCCACCTGCTCCTCCTATTCCCTCTGTACCTTTTCCCTTCTCCCTCTCCCTGCAGCTGTCATCATCCCAGCCCTCCTCTAGTCCTCCACCGCTGCCGCCGCTGCCTCCCACGGCCCTCTCATCATCCTCATCCTCGCCCAGGTTCTTGTAGTTGGGCCTCTTCTGCGTTCTCTTGCGGCCGCGGTGGCGGGACAGCTCCAGGGAGCGCTCCAGAGACTCCGGGGGTTTGACGAACCGACGCACACCTCCTGCACTGGGCTGCTGGGTCAGAGGAGTCAGAGAGAAGGCAGTTAGAAGAAGAGACGTGTTTTCTCATAAATCTGCAACTTTGTTAACAGAAGACAGATTAGATGACAGAACAGGTTGTCAATGAGTTTAACTATCGATTATTTAGAGGTCATCTGGTGGCTTTTTCACACTCAGCGTTGCTTTCTAGAAGTGATGATGGAAGGAGTGAACCATCTCACTTCATTACTATCTCTGACAGTCACACGTGTGCAGAGTGACAGGGGTAAGAAAGGGGCTTTTGTAAGACAGAGCTCGCTCTGGGTGGGGGCGCAGCAGTTATGCTTGAACATTTGGAGACTGATGGGTGATGCAGAGTCTGGCTCGTCTTGGTTAGCTTGATATGAACAGGAGTAAAGTTCCACTGATGTCTCAGAAGAAGCAGACCAATCCAACCAATAATTTCAATATTTTATATTAACAGCGAAAATATCAAAATATCATTGGTTTGTTGTCTTTGTGACATTTTGACTCTTTATTTCTACACTGCTGTCATGGCAGTAACACACATGATGACACAACAAGTATATAGGAGTGTATTCTGATGATTCCAGAAAGGTTTACGGGTAAGTGTGCATGCAAAACATGCATGCATGAGCACACATGAGAACACACACACACACACACACACAATGCTTATATATGCTATATATTCCCTCCACCTTACAGTAAATGCTTCTTGCACTTATCAGCATTGTATCATTCACACACAGAAGCCACTTCCTCCTTGATAAACTTTTCTGTAGTAAATGACCAGCTGACACACACACAGACTTTGATGGCATAAGAAACACACTCTTCATAAACTGCCCTGACACATCCACACTAACACAACTCAAAAAAGAAGCAGCTTGCTGAGTCATCATGGCACTGCTGCTGCTAGCTAATAATAAACTGTTTATTTAGACGGAAACAATCAAACTGATTCTGTCAGTGTCGTTAATTAAACAGAAATGGCGCCGCCAGCAGAAGCCTTTTTTTAATGTATTCACAGTAAAACAAACGGTATAATTTATTTTAACTTATAACTTTTATTATTATATCTTACCCTGTTTTTATTTACTTTATTTTAAAAACGGCTTTGTTTGAGACACTGAGGAAGAGGACAGAGAAACTAGGTGGCCTTATTTCACTTAACACAAACCACACACACGTGACCACCACCACCACATAGAGAGAGTCAGGCCTCCGTATTCAAATATGTGCCCGGAACAGGCAGAGTTTCTCTGCATGATGGCAGGATGCTAAGAATCAGAGCTGGTGTTAAATCCCTGGCAGCCTCCTGCCGACCTCCATCACACTCATGAGCTCACAGAACAGACGTTCACACAGCCTCACTCTAAAAACACTTATCCATCATGTGCGTCTGTGTGTGTACCTGAGAAGGCTTGAACTATAGCTGCTGCTGCAAACACACCGAGTGTGTGTCTGTATGCTGTCAGACCAAAACCACAAACGCGCATCTGTGTGTGTCACACCTGTGCGCTGATGATGTTCTGGTAAACCACTCACAGTCTCAGCCTATGCTGAGAAATTAATGGAGGCCAGGGAGCAAGAGCCACACACACAAACACACACACTCACTCACACACACACACGCTCACTCACACACACACACTCACACACTCACACACACACTCACACACACACTCACACACACACACTCACACACTCACACACACACACACACACACACACACTCACACACACTCGCTCGCTCACTCACACACACACTTACATGTTCACGCACACACACACACACACACACACACACCTCTGCACCCACACACAGTGCTTCAAAGCAGGGCACCATTTGCAGGTCAAAGATATAAATGCACATTAAAACAGCTGCATAAGCTGCATGGAAAAAAGACAACAGCGGCACACACACAGACAAACACACACACAGCAGCGAACTGGTGCAAACACAGCTACAAAAACAGTGCATGTGTGAGTGAGAGAAAGAGAAAACACACTTCTTCCAGGAAAGAGATCTGGGTTAGGTGAGCCTGCTCTTTCAGTGCTCCATCATGTGACCTCATTTCCTGCCACATCACAGACAAACAGGAAGTGCCATCTGACCACCTGTGCAGCAACAGAGCCCCGGCTTATCCGCCTGCCTTTCATCTTCATCAAATCAAACAATAACACACCTGAGGAATCCATATCTACAACATGTACCGGAATAAGGACTAATAAATAATATTGATGAAGGCATTTATAGGAACTGTCCCTTGATAAACCTGTGTGAGTGTTTATAAGAAGTGAAGTAAAGGTACACCGCAGTTTGAAGGTAAGTACCGTCAGTAACCAGTCAGCTCCAAACACTGACCTTTACACTCATTTTTAATGACACTGAAAATGATGCTATTTAAGTCTAATTGAGTCATTCAGTGCAAATGTTTGTTTGTAGGAGAGAGGAGAGGAGGAAGAAGGGAAAAGGAGGTACACACTAGAAAAAGTCAGACTCTTCTAAATATTAAATCCACAGATTCAGAAAGCAGCCGTGCTGAAAGGACAGCTGGCAGCCTCCTGTTGTGGTGCACCAAAACCGTTCAGACATCACACCTCAAAGCACATTCACTGAAAAGGTAGGCTGCTTCTTACAACAGCCACACACACACAGCTCAGAGAATAACCACAAGAGTTCTCAGAAACGCTCACAACCCAATCACACCCACCTGGCTTCACACACAGATGGTCAAAACATACAGAGAAAGGAGGAGGAGGAGGAGGATCAGAGGGGGAGACGAAAGAACAGACAGGAGTCAAAGGAAATGTCAGGAGAGGTCTGAGTCCTCGACAGGAGAGAAGCAGAGTTTAAAAAGTGGAAGAAGAAAAAACGATGTGAAGTAATTTGCATTGATGTGGGTGAATGATGGAGAGAACCATGACCCCACCAGCTTATAACCACCTACACACACTCCTGGACCTTCACTCACTGTGTGTGTGTGTGTGTGTTCATGTGGTTGTCTGCGGGGGTGTGCTTGTGTGCATTTCTTGTTTGTGTGCATGTGTGTGTGTCTTTGAGAGAGCAGTTCTGTGTGTCTGTGTGTGAGCTCTGTGTTTCTCTGACTGTATTCATACATACTGTGTGTGTGTGTGTGTGTGTGTGTTACCATGTTCTTGTGTACGTCGGTCTGGGGGGTGAAGACAGACAGATCTCCATTCAGGATAACATCTGCCAGCTGGTTGACCAGCGGCTGATAGTGGATGATCAGAAACACCTGGAACACAACACGCATTAGTCTCTGTAAAAACATCACAAAATACCCTCCCAGACGACAACGCCTCTGTCTCCCCCTGCTGCCACTGAGAGGAACTACACATGATTCCAATATATGGTCTGAAAGTGGGCCCACAGAAACATGGAGATAATTTCCACTCTGTGAACCTCCCTGTCCCATAGGTATTACTGCAGACAGTCCAGAATGAATGTAGCACAATAAGTAACAGCTCAGTTTCATCATGTTCATGTGTGGGTGTTATGTCCACTGGGGTTGATCCTGAAGGCTATAAGGAGCTTCCTCCCCTGCCCACTCTCTCTCTCAGCCAGTGTCAACAGAGTGTCTGTGGTTAAGCTAAGGGCTAGGCTAACCCATTCTGGACCCCTCTGATTGTGAACCAGCCCACATCCCAGGGTTGCTGATGGAGTTTCTGAATTCCATATTTCAGCTAGCAGGCTAACACAGATTATCACAGGTGTGCGTTTTCCTGACTGAGGGATAATGGATTATTATTACAACACAGTTAACATCCACTCATCCTTCTGTAAAAGCAGACACTGTGTGTGGAACTTACTTGAGACAGCAGGTAGAGGGACACCTGAGGGTTGATCCTCCGCTCTTCAGACTACATAAATAGAAAACAGTGAGTGTCAGATGTGTTAAATAAAAAAAGGAAGTTTGATAATCATTTGAATCATGGCGCAGATCACTCCAAAATTCTACTGTGAAGTAACTTAAATAAAAATGTGGGTTTCATTATGAGGTGTTGGCCATGTTGAGGAAGTACCTTTTGATTCTTGCTGAAATTGAGTGAAATCAGAGCATTATTACATAAACTGGGAAAATGTCTGATGGTGGAAACCCACCAGTACATCGGCTCACTAATCAAACACAGAAGGCAAACAGTCACAGTTTCTGTTTGACTGTTGCTCCTGAAAATATACACCACGGGTCAGACAGCAAACACTGACTGTTCTTTCAGTATTATTATTATTAATGAACAGCTTTTACACACTGGCTATGATCAAACTACAATTCAGACTATTACCCTGACTGTTGTAGTTTTACTTTATCTGCAGCTACTTTTTGAGCATGTCCATCAAATAACATGTATTATTTAAGAGGAATGTGCAGTTTTTAATTCACGCTCCATTATGTGAGTGACCTCATTATCTTAGAGCGCTCAGGTTCAGGTAGAAAGGCCTACAGGGCAGCTGAGGATATGACATCAGTGTCATGTGAAGAGGATGCAGGAGAAAAGAGGAGGAGCACATAAGAGAGAGGTGAGAGAGATTTGGAGCTGGGCGCCATCTTTCACGCGAGGTAGTGAGGAGATGAGGGGCATTTAGTCATTGAGGATGAACACTCTGAAATAAAAACATACCGTCTCTGGACTAACCAAGGAGTAGACGTAGAGCGGCAGGAACAGCCGGTTCAGCAGGTGGTCAGTTAGAACGTCGTTCAGGAACTCACAGTTGATGATGAGGATGTCGTTCAGGTAGTGCAGATGGTCCAGGTGCTCTGCTACCAGGCCGCTCAGTTTCCCTCTGTTCTTATGTCTGAGACACAACAATGACAGACATTAAAGGCGCACAAATCCAACGTAACAAACCAGAGGCTGCTCTGACACCTGGAGGCCAAAGTGAAAAGTACACAAGCAGCGAAGGCACTTACTCTTCATCAGTCTGCACACACTTGTCCAGTTCAATGACATGGCTGCCGATAAACCAGACCAAGTTACTGAAATATGGGACGGCCGTCTTATCTCGGATGTAATGCAGCATGTGCTGGTTGTCCACTGCAGAGAGCAGGGTGAGGAGGAGGAGGAGGAGGAGGAGAGTTACTGAGGCACACACACTCTCATGCATACACATCTGGAGAATTACCATTATGTGACAGTTAAACAAGGTTTAAAATACATGCATTAAACAAAAAAAATCATATAAATTAATAAATAGATTAAGCAGAACAAACTGTCAGAGTGTGAACAGTGATAGAGTTTAAATTATATAAGACTTTATTCTGTATAAGCTAAAAATAAAGAGTTCACTCCAACAAGATTCAGTAAAATCTAAAAGTTCTGTCCTCCTCAGCAACAAGCAGGAAGCCATGATAGACACATGTGAGCAGCGGTCACATGACCAACATTCAGAGAGTCTGTGTCTGATCTGCAGCTGATTTCTGTCTGAATAACTGAGTTATTCTGCACACACACACGTCTGACTGCTCTGCAGACATGATGGTGTGTGTGTGTGTGTGTGTGCACCTGACCCCTGCACTGCCACCCTTCTAATTCAATCACTTTTTATTTTTGGAGTGAAGTCCGACTTTCAGTCCCTGCTGTACTAACACTCCCTTATGAGTTAGTCAACAAGTGAATAAAAGCAGATGGTAGTTTAATGTTGCCAGTTCACACCACACTGAGACAACATGGGCGGCCAAATTAAAGAATTTGGAGGAGACACTGCTTGAATAACCACAGTGACCAGAACCATCAAAACCCTTCACCAAAATGACAACTGACATGTGCAGCTGAAATGAACCCAACAATTAACCCAAGAAAAATAAAGCCAGAGTGCATGCAGGTTATTTTTCTGCATGTGTGGGTGATTCAGAATGATTTACAACAACAAGAACTGGAAGGATACTCAAACATCTACAACAAACACAGCATTAGGAACAAGCAGGGCTGGGTAACAACATGTCTACAGACACCAGGTATCAAATTAGAGGGGTCACACTGCCTGTATGAACAGCTGCTAACAGCATCCAGTAAACATGTTGCTAGGATACCCAGCCCTGAGTAAAAGACTGAATGAATGGAACCAACTTACATGAAACTGGAGTTAGGCAGATGGGGCGCGCAGAGGGAGGAGGGAGAGGAGAGAGACAAGGAGGAGGAGGAGGAGTGGTGGTTGAAGAGGAAGAGGAGGGGGAGGGGGGAGGGAGAACAAACAGGGTTAATGTGAGTAAAGGGGCAGCAGTGGAGGGGTGGAGGTTGGAGCGGACCCCGCAGGTTTCAAACAAACTGCAAACAAATGCACATGTGAACAAGAAGTCTCTACTCAGAGGCATCTTACGCCTCTGCACAGACACAAGCCTCTGCACCTTCAGACACACGGAGTGTCATTTGTTGCAGTGCACGCCTCTAAAGTCTGTGTAACACTTCACGGTTCTTTGTTCGAACCATCAGACAGAATCAAATGAAAGTCCCGCTGTATTAACACACTGTCATCACGTAAAATAAACACACCATCATTTCTATTACTGCTGTCACAGTCATCACAGTTCTGTTTCATTCATGTTTTGGCTGCTTCAAAGTGTTGTGGTGCATGGAGTGTATTGAAAAATCATATTCATATTCAAAGCAATAAATAAAACAGGAACAACGAATCATTAAATAACAGAATGATTTCTTTGTGAATGTAATAAAAAGGTACATGTGGCTGATTTGTGAGGAGGTGCAGAGTCAGGATGTTATTTGATCAGTCTGATGGTTAGAGAACTGAACAAAGAGCAGCAGAGTTACAGCGAGGAATCGGACAGAAGCATCGCTTTATGGCATAAAGTCATTATCATTCATAGTGGGCACAGGATACGGTTGCCATGACGATTTTCAGATGCTGGAGGAAACAATCGGAGTTGATGCATTGAACTGATGCTTTTTTTTGTTAAACAGATTCCTTCATACAGATCAGTCTGCAGCAGAGCAGTGATGGAGTGTTCCCCCAAATTACTGAGGTTCTGCTGGGTCACAGCATGCTGGGTCTAACTGAGCTACAGGATTACAGTGTCATGGACGGTGCAGAGGGTTACAGTACATGCAGGACAAGACAAACAGGAAGTCCTCTGTGGGTTTCTGCAGAAACTTCATACTGAGAGAAGCCAAACACACACGGAGCAGGAAGGAGGAGCCGATGAAGCATAACACAGCCACACACTCTGAGCATCACTGCAACACTGCTGAACTGCAGGTTTATTTTATTTAAAAACAGCACTGATAAAACAGGTGAGGGGATTCCAACCACAGCTCTGCATGCTGGTTAGTGTGGACTCACGGAAGCTTAGTTATAGTCAGTACATATGAGCATGTGAGTGAAGCAGTGATGCTGAACACAGAGAGTTCAGGCTGAACTTTAACCCTGCAAGCTGCAGCTGCTGCAAACAAATGTTCAATAGCAAACGGTGGAAGTTAAATATAAACATAGGCCTTTAAAGGCACTGCAGGTTGTGAGTGAACTACTTATTTTTACTGTAATGGAGGCTCTGTGCTGTGTCTGTCTGACTTTCAGTGTTTCACTGTGTTCTGAGGCTGAAATCCTTCATCCTGTCCCCGGTTTCTGTGAGTGACTGCTGTAGTTTAAGCACTGTTGAGGAGGGGAGTCACTAAACACTAAAATACAGCGTGTGTATTTGCACATTTACCAGAGTCCATAAAAAGCCAGAAACTCAGCAGACTGTGTGTGTGTGTGTGTGAAAGCGTTACCTGTTAGTCATGCTCATGCATCAGAAGCAGCAGCAAGAAGAAGGAGCACAGAGAAAGGCGGCAGTCCCAGCATCCCGAGTGTAAGAGAGGCCGAGTGTGTGTGTGTGTGTGTGTGTTTGCACATGCATGCTCCTGACACTCACCTTTGTAGACGTTGAGTGTGATGGTGCGGACTGCGATGCGGACCATGCTTTCAGGGTGGTTGAAAAACTTAATGGCCTCGGTGTACAGGGCAAAGTCATTAGTGTGCTGTGTGTGGGAGACAGAGAGGGGGCGCCGGTGAGCAAGGTGAGGCACTGCACCGCTGCGCTCAGGTCATCAGTGACCACAGAGAGCAGCCAAGAGAGACAGAAATGATGGCAGGCGTCGCACTTTTATACAAACAAAAAGGACAAAATCTGTTTTAAAGAAGTCACAGAGACTGAAAGTAAAGAGTGAAACAAATATTCCTGCAGTTATTCTAAGAACAAGCTGAACCACTGGGACATCTAACGCTGTTTTATATATTTAACATGGCTGCCATGAAAACCTGCACATGGCTAACTCGGCAGCTCTTATAGCATCTCTCTCTCTGTGCCAGTGCCTGATCCTCCACCCGGCCCTTCCTCAGTCGCTGTGACCTCTATCCAATCACAGCTGAGCATCAGAGCTTTAAAAAAAACCCAGAAGTCACAGCAAATGAAGAACCGTGACACCCTGACTCCAAACCCAAACCTGGAGTTTCAAAGCTGTGTAGATCTGACAGCATAAATTCAGCACCGAGTGGATGGTGCCCTCTGCTGGAGGGTTTTCACATCCCATCTGACTGTCAGCCTGCTCTGGTTGGTTACTCCTCATTCATCATGAATGCTGCCAAATCCACACAGTGGGTCTGGTTTTGGCTTCAGGGGGTGAAGCTACCATCGACAGTACACCAATAACTTTCCCCCGCACACAGAGGCCAATGAAAAGACTACAGATACTGCTGGGAGGGTAACAACATCACAAGATATTCAACTGGTCAGAAGGATCTCGCACAAATATAATTTAAATAAAAGAAACTCCTCTGAAATATGATCTTGTTTTTTTGCATGACTGATTTCTGATTTCTGAGTGTAAGACTGACACTAGTGAGTGATACAAACAGAAACACAAAATGATTAATTATTGATTACTAATGATATTAATGATTATTTTTGAACAGATAAAAGCAGCCTGGTGAGGTAAACTGGAACAGAAATGAAACACCTCTCACATCTCCTCCTCGTCTGTCACACACTGAAAGAAAGACCCTCCACCCTCTCCTCCCTCAGACACACACCCTCCCCTCTGCAGCCTCACCTCGTTGTAGAAAAAGTGCACAGTGTGGTTGTTGAGTTTCAGAGACAGAGTCTTCAGGAAGGAGATGTAGTAAGCCATGATCTCCTCATCTGAGAAGTCAAACTTGTGGACGATGATGGAGTTCACGTGGTTGTTTGACAGGAGATAATCTGAGAGGAGATAAACGTCATCAGACACATATTCTGCAGATATTTGCAAACACTGAATTTACCAAAAACCAGGTAAACTGTTTCAGTTGTTGTGAAACGCTTTGGGATCCAGGAAGTCTTCTAACAGACCTGCAGCTGATGATTGATTGTCCATGATTAATCAATCCGTATTCTGATATTTGATGGACAAACGTTCCTGTTTCAGACTAACAGTTCACGCCTCCATCCATTGATCATTGTTGCAGCTTTAGAGCAGATCATGAGAATTAAGATGATGATGATGTGTTTGTCTGCACAAAAAAACTCATCTGTCCTGACCTCAAGGCCACCTGACACGTGACCTCATCACCCTTCATCAGACTGGACAGGTGCCAGAAACATGGGAGGCCGGCATAGCAACATAGGGAGGGTGTCTGGCTATTCCACATACTTTTGGAATTGTAGTATATTTAAATCAGCATATCGCTGATATTACCACCATCTGCCGATGTTTTGGTTGCCTAGCAACAGGCATCTATGCATCATATATTGCAGCAAATAATGGAGGTGAATCTTACAAAATAATATAATTGACATGCTGTTCATTTAAGTACAATCCAAATCAACACTGACTAATAACAAAACTGGTAATTAGAGTCACAGACTGCATCACATTGTAACATGTTTATAATGCACCACTATACAACACCACAGCCTTCAAAACAAAGCTGAATAGACATTAAAACAAATGTCTACGTTTAAATGAAATCAGTGCTCTACAGCTGGTGACACCTGTGATTTTAATCAAAGCCAAACATGTGGTCAAAGCAGCCATCAGAGATGATACAAGCAGTTTTCAGTGAATGTAAATGCAAACACTTACAGAGGGAAGTCTCATGACTGATGTTTTCAAACAGTATGTTGAGGGTCTGGAGGAGCTGCACACACACGTAGCGTCCAGACTTCTGACGCAGGATGTTCAGGAAGAAGGCAAACATGTTCTTCTCCAGGAAGAAGCTGATTACATACAGACAAGACAGTGTGAGTGTTAGAGTCGGACAGAGAGCACAGCAGAGGCGCCTGACGGTCGGCGGGACCTACTCGAACACAGAGCTGTCATTCTGATCCCCCCAGATGAGGATCTCTGTGATGGAGCGGATGGTCTCCACTAAAAGGTTTCGGTTGTGGTCTGTGACTGTGGTGTTCTTGGTCAGAACGTGGTACATGTACCTGACACAGAGAGGGGGAGAAATGATGGAATCAGAACCAGAAGCTTTAAATGGACAAATATGCACACACATACAAGGAATCTGTGCCATGCTGCCTCAAAGGGATATTTATAAAACCAAACAACAAAAATCACACAAACACACACACACACACACACACAAACACCTGCGTAGGTTAATAAACTGTTTGTGATTTTATCCATGTCAGCTCAAAATGCAGCGTTCAAGCTAGCAGCACTTGGAAGACCCACACAAAAATAACACAAAGTACACAGCTACATTAGCTAACAAAACATCTGGACACCAATCACAGGCTAACTTTTCTAAACGAATATCTTCGCTAATGTTAACGCTGACAGCCGTTTTCAACTGGTGATTATTTAGAGGCCAACGTTAGCATGTTTGATGCTAAGTACTCACTTCAAATGGTCCAGGGAGTGGATGTTTTTCGCTTTCCCTTGCCCTCCTACCCAGCTCCGGGACCGGCCAAACATGGTTGCGGTGTTAATGTGACTGCGGCTTCGCCAGGGGAGTTGTTTTGCTCAGGTTAGTGTCCGTATCCGTCCATGACACCCACTTTCCCCGCACAGCTAGCTGCTCAGCAAACCGAGGGTGATGGGGCGGCGATGGTAGCGGTGGGGGGTCGTTACGTAACAGCATCATTGGGTGGTGGCTGCTGGGAGTTGTTGTTCTTTCTTCGTTAGAAACATTAATGGATGACTGGAGAAAAAACTACAACTTCCCGGGTTAGTAGTGACGATTAAATCCGTCGACGAGGCAGAGACGCAACCGAGTGACATCTCAGCAGCCAATCAGAGTAGAGCCTGCCTGCGCGTTAGCCAATCACGTTCCGAGGCTTCAGGTGTCGCTCCGCCGTCGGGACTGTTTTGATGCAGAAAATGTTAGACGGGACGTTTAGCAGTAAAAGCCTGCTGTATTGGTGAAAACCGTGCGTGTGGAAATATTTACGTGTGTTTAAGCTAGCACTGCGTGCTGCTGTTTTTAGCCTTATACCGCTAGCATGGCGTGAAATCCGCAAAGCCACGGAACCAATGTCAAGAATGCGTCGAGCTAGCTAACGTGACATGATACTGTCCGGTTATTATTAGCGATGAGCGTCAGTCTACCTGCCTGTCCGTGGTTTTCTTCTGGACCGGACAGATAAAGCTTCCTGCGGACATGGACTCCCCCGTCCCATCAGCGCCGCAGACAGATTTCTAACTGCGGACATCCAGGCCTCTGCACGAACACACGAACCATAACTTTCCTTCTTTTCTATGACACACCCAATTTATGCCCAGCTAGATTCGGTGGAATCGCTCTTGGAAGAACTCCCATATATGTTTTATCTGGGCCTGTTCTTTGTGAACGTCCTGATCCTCTACTATGCCTTTCTGATGGAGTACATCGTCCTGAATGTGGGGATAGTGTTTCTGCCTGAGGACATGGACCAGGCGCTGGTGGACCTCGGCGTGCTGTCTGACCCGGCCTCCGTCCCCTACGACACGGACACAGAGCTGGATGTGTTTGAGGGATACCTGGAGTGACGATGATGATGGTGCAGAGATCCGGGGCAGGCTGGGTCAGTGTGGACGCTCCCCGGGCAGCAGAATGGATGTTGCTGCAGCCTTTTCCTCTCAGAGACATTTCAGTGAAAAAGTGAGCATGAGAACATTTGGCCACAAAACTACCCCCTTTGTGGGACACGTCCTCACACACATGTCCTTGTCTTTAGGTTGTAGCCTGAGGACAGAGACTGTCCCCTGGTTGGACAGCGGGATGTGCTGCTCCCTGTGGAAGAAAACTGAATGTCCTCAGAGACGTGGAGAGCGTCTTCAGTTGTCCAGGCTCTGCAGGACTCGGTCACAGGGTGATGGAACAACCAGTCCACTGTAGGGATGCTGCATCCTTCATCTCACACAGAACCACCTGCTTAAAGACTTTACACAATCCATCACTGCTCCGCGGGCTTTAGACTGAGTGTCTGCATCAGGGATGAACACACTCAGGAGTATACACACACACACACACACACACACACACACCTGTAATGCAGAAAGTGTTCAAGGATCCAGGAGGAGTTCTTTCTTTTAGGGATGCACACTATTGTTAACAAGATGGTGGTATCAGCAGCCTCAGAAACCTGTTAGCATGTTAGCTTCCTGTCCCCTCAGTGTGTGAAATAAGGTCTGTGGTTAACAGGAGCTCAGCAGGTTTTTATTCTACCACACAAACACACAGTAAATCCCCACTGATGATTGTTTACTGTCTGAAAAAAGGCTACATGCTAACAAGTGGCTAAATGGGACTACAAATGATGTCATTAAAGGTGTTTGTACAATAGCAGCCAACAAGATAGAGCTTGAATGATCTAACATTCAGTAACTCTACTACAGCTGCTGTGTGTCTGTGATGGCTCAGCAGCAGCATTCCTTCAAGTTTAATAACTTCACTGCAGGGAAAAGCTTCATGTGGAATATTTGATATCAAAAAATAAATTCAATATTGTGCATCCCTAATGGCTGCGCTACAGAATGTTTAGAGAACGAGGAGATGTTCCTCAGAAGAAGTCGGCCGATACAGATGAATGACAAATGTGTGAAAGTGTTCCAGATATTTTGTCCTTTTGTGTTTTTGCATGTTTTTAAAAGGTTTAGCCGTCATCATTTTATTCTGTGGTTACAGATTACGAATTGCTTTGATGGACTGTGTGTTCTCGACAGCAATAATAAACTGGATTTAAGCAAATAGATGTAGAGACCAGAGACAGAGGCCGCCATCTGCCCGGTCTGATCAGGGAAGGTGATTCTCCCGCCACACACAGCAGCTGCTGCCAGCATGATTCAGACTGAAGCGGTTCAGGATGCACGTCTCCCTCTCCGGACAGGCTTCAGTCCACCGTCGCCTCCCACCTCACCGCCCCGTGCAGCCGAGTCAGCACTAAATACAACAAGAATACTGATCCACTGACACAAGTGATGGATTCAGACCCTCCTTCAGGCAATCAGCATCACTGAGAACTGACGCCAGTCTCTGCCCTCTGTTCAGCAATATTTTCAGCTATATGACATCAAATGCTCATTAAAAAGAATTCATAAAGTACCAGGATCAATACTAAAGTAAGGGCTTACTGTATGAGAATAAGGTAATCAATCAAACTATTTGAATCTATTTTTTGAACGTCCGTTTGGCATCTCAGACCTAAAATGTCCTGCCCACATTCTTAAATCTGTCGTCCACATCTGCCTCACTGCAGGCGCGCTCTGATAAGCTGCAGACCTTTACTCTCATCATGTATTTAATAAACTGAGTGAACCAGCTTCATGCCTCCAGACCTTTTCATATTCTTTTCAGATCACAGTGAAGCTTGATGCTGCATTTTGCCCACCAGAGACTCAGCAGCAATGGTCACACTTATTAGAACCTGCAAGGCGTGCTGGGAAAAGCAGCACCGTGTCTCACACACAGTGCAGAAAATCAATCAACATTTGAATGTTTTGTTAAATTACGTTTATTAGTACTGTACTGTAATTGATGTCCTCCTTTGTTTTTGTCATGCTGTGTTTTGACCACCAGAGGGAGTCAGAGCAGCAGAGAGAAAAGTGTTTCAAAGCATGCTGGGAGTATTGCTAATAATGTGATACAGTATCTAGCTCTCTGATGGAAGAAACACATCATTTACTTTTTGTTCGTGGAGATTCAGCATTTAAAAAGTCTATAGACATTTATAAATGTGTAAGCGTCTGTGTAACAGTAACAGTAATCATCAAAGGTCAGTGTGCACCAAATGGGGAACAGAAAACTGGGGAAGGAAGTGAAAAGGAGCTTTTAACAACCTGATGAATTCAAAGAACACAGAATACAGTCTGTGACAAGAAGAAGACGTGAGAACGTTTCATCCATCAGACACGAGGAACCTGCACCCAGTACGAAACAACAACAATAAAAGTGCAAATGTGCTTCTTTGTTTGGTACAGAGTTTGACTGAATGTCATGCAGATGGTTACTGTGACGACCGACATGGAAGCAGAGGAGAGTGCTTGTTGTAGTGCAGTCCTGCTGTAGTGCAAACGTGAGAATTTTAATGCCAGAGGATGCGGCCGTCCTGCTGTTGCAGTCGCTCGAACACTCCGTACGGCATACACTGGTTCCACATCCTGTGACCAGACAGCACCCAGTGAGCAGGGACACCACACAACATGGAACATTATCAAGCCAGGCGACACGCTGCTCACCTCAGAGTCTTCATCTTCTTACAGCTCCTCAGGCTGGAAGCCAAACTCTGAGCCCCCACGTCTGTGAGCTTGTTGTACTTTACGCTGCCAGACAGAAACAAACGATCACAGAGCAGTGAGTCCACCATACACATTAGACCTAATCACAGGGGAGGACTGGCTCGTTTGTGGCAGCAGGCGGACGGAGAGAAATCTGAATATTTTTACATCAACGTGATAAATTTAAAAACTAAAAATGTGTTTTTTCTTCACGTTGAAGTCGTACATTTCCAAAATGTGGATTCTTTTGACAATACAAACAATAACATCCTTTATTGTCCTCTTTGTGGAGGAAGTGACCTGCTGCAGTCCACAAACATACGACAAACAGAACTAAACACACAGTGATCGTGCAGTAAAGTTTTTTAGAGTTTTCTTACTCGAGGTCAGTTAGAGCGGCCATGTGTGGGAGAACGGCGGCTAAACTCTCTGCACCTTCATCAGAAATCACATTACTGTAAAGGCTGGAAACAAAGACAGGGGGAAGTGAGCCGGCAGTGAGTGTGTGTGTTGTTGTTGTTGTGCATGTGTTCTGTAAGCGTGTGTGTACAGTTTATACCTTAAGCAGTGCAGTCTGGGCAGATCCTTCAGCGTGGTCACCAGTTTCTGTACGCCGCAGTCTCCGATACAATTCTGTGACAGACTGGAAAGAAGAAGGAGGAAAAGTTCAGACCAGGAGCAGAAAGATCTGCAGTTCAGATGTGGAGAGAAGTCAGCAGGACTCACTTCAAGACCTCCAGCAGACAGAGCGAGACCAGAGCCGCCGCCAGCTTCTCGGCTCCTGTGTCGCCTATCTTACTGTTCTCTAAACTGAAGGAGAAGGCCGTCAGACACTACAAAACACATCTCTCTCTCTGACACACACACAGGGCAAAGTGTGGATTCTTACTCCACGTGCTGCAGGTTCTGCAGGCCTGGCAGGAGATCCCACAGCTGAGGAAGAGCCAGAGGACCCCTGTCTGGACCCAGCCTGGAAGGGAGGCATCATCATCATCATCATCATCATCATCATCATCATCATCATCATCATCATCATCATCATCATCATCATCACCATCTTGTGTCAAGTCACTCACTCAAACTCCAGCTTGTGCAGCTCGTGTACAGCTGGTACTCCCTCTGCCAGGATGGACTCACTGGAACTACAATTACACACACATTTCAGCTAGGACACCATTTACCTGAGTGTGTGTGTGTGTGTGTGTGTTACCTGTCTGTTATCCTCTTGTGCACATGCATGCTGACCAGCTTCTGCAGGTGCTGCACATGAAACACCTGTGTGGCTTTCAGAGGGTGGATCTTGAACTTGGACACTGCCCCCTGCAGGAGCTCTTCCTCAGCGCTCTGCTCCAACTGCTCCCAGAGGGTGATGACATCAGCGATGCACGCCCTGAGGACCGGGGACAAGAGGGACGAGCAATTTAAGGGTGGATTCATGTGAAAATACAAACACACACTTCGCAGAGGAAACAGTGCGATAACGTGTTCACTGCATGCAGCAACCTGCAGTACATAAAAACCTGCAGTTCCCATCATGGCCACTTGAGGCTGACACAAAAACATCTTTGATTCCAACATAAGAGAAATAGCTGCTAACATCGGCCAAAGACGGTTCAGAAACCAGACAGCCACTGTATCTGTCACATGGTCTCCTCCTCCTCATCTTTAGCAGGCAAGCAGTGGGTCTGTTTATATTACCCAATCAGAGACGTGAACCTGATCTCTTAGCAATTCTGTCACCATAACAAATATTGCAGCCCTTTGTAACATGACACACATCCCGAAGCATTCTAAATTACGAAGCACTGAAAATGAAAATGTTTGTTCACATGTAAGCTAACTAGCTGGACAAGCTAATGACTTCAATTTATGCTAAAACAGATAAAAACTGTTCTTTTGACTGTTTATGTTCTGCAGCTACAATTCACTGATTTTCCCTGAACGTCTCACATGCAGGCATGAAGCAAACTTGAAGGTGCAGCTGGGTGCAGCAGAGCTCCCTGCACAGGTGTGCTCTGTACCTGTAGGTGTTGATGTTGCTGAGGCCCACCAGAGCTCTGAGTCCACAGATCTGTATCCCCGAGTCCTCCAGGTCCAAACAGAAACTCCTGCCTTCTGCCCCTCCCCGCTCAAGAGCCTTCTGCACGGTGAACACGTCCGGCGGGCTGAGAGGAACTCCACGCAACGTCAGGAATTCTGGGAGATTTTCAGCCAGGTGAGTCATCAGGTGCACGGCGTCTCTGCTGCTCTGGTTCTGAGTGAAGCCTGCCTCATAAACATAGTGACAGGCCTCCAGCAGCTGGGAGGGGCTCAGCTCAGCGTAGCAGAGACCTTCCAGGTGTTTGGTGACTAACGCCTGCTTGCTGCTCAGCATGTCTCTGAAGACGACGTCCGTGTATGAGTGAAGACTCTGCAGCTCTGTCCGGCTGTGGAACAGCAGGCCGATGGCAAGCCGCTGCGTGAGCTCCAGCTCCTCCCTCTGAGGCCGCCGGCGGCCCTTGGCTCCCGACTGGAAGGGGAGCGTCAGCAGAAAGGCTCGGTCCGAAAGGCTTCTGAGGAAACAGGAAGTGAGAGAGGTCAGCGTGTGAAGGTGAGACGCTCCAGCTGAAGAGGTCTGTGTGTTTTTACCTGGATAAAGACAGATGGAGCGCCGCCATGTAGCTCTGAAGAAAAGGGCTGGCCCACAGCAGGATGCTTTCGTCTTCACTGCGGTGTGTCCTCTCTCCTCCCTCCTCCTCACCCTCAGAGACAAGAATCCTTGTCCTCAGATGGTGAGACAACAGGAGCCCCGTCCTGAGGCCGAACGCCTGGAGTCGGGCAGATGCGGCCCGTCCTGTGGGGAGGACGGAGGTGTTGGCTTTGACCCCCTCCCAGGCCAACGCACTTAGCTGGGACAGCAGCTGTCTGTCCACTGTGCTCTCTGTGTCCCCCCCCACACTTTTCATATCCTCGTCTACTTTGTCCACCTGTCTCTCCCGGTTCCGTGTCCTTCTCACTCTCTGGGTGGGGGCAGAGCTGTGGACCTGTGATCTCGACCTATTTCTGTGACCTCTCTTCACCTGAGAACTGTCTGAGGCCACTATGACACCCGTCTCTGTGTCCGAGTGTGTCCTCCTGCTGTCGGTTTCCACTATCAGACTCAGCACCTGGTGACAGAGTCCAGTCAAACTTCCTGGTAACTCGGATTGTTTGTGGTGTTCTAACAGAAGGCAGATCAGCCGGCAGAGGCCGGGGTTCCAGCACAGGAGATGCAGGTAGCTGCTGCGATGCAGGCGGTCCTGAGCTGCCGAGCTGAGGGCAGGATCAGAGAAGAACTGTGACACATATGTCTCTATGTTCTTTGGCGTGAAGCCACACACCTCCAGAAAGCAGTCTGCACGGCGAAGAAGCTGGGTGGCGGTGCCTCTGGGCCGGGTGGAGAGAAGAAGAGTGCAGCCTGAAAGCAGGACCCTCTGGAGGACGGCGGAGTATAACTGCCTGACGGTGAAGCTCTGCGCTTTACTGTCCCTCTGCAGAGACGAGACCAGGTCTTTGTCCTGAGCCTGGAGCAGAGTCTCGTAATCCCGCAGCTCACTGAACCCATCGAAGATGATCAGCGTGCGTTTAGGATCAGCGAGGATCTGAGCGTACACCACCTCCGGGTCCACACAGGGTGGTGCAATGGAGGAGAGCTGGAGGAGGAGCGTCTGCAGGCTGTACGCCGGCTCCGTGACACTCAGCTTCTTACCATCTAACAGGAAGACAAAGTCAAACTGGGGGACGTGGTCTCTTGACCAGTCCAGGCACAGCTTCTTGATGAGAGAGGTTTTCCCCATCCCGGCGTTCCCGAGCAGCAGAATGTAGCGCTTGGATTTCTCTCCACTGGAGCCTTCAAAGACCTGCGAGGACACAGTGGTCAGTGGTTTTGTACATGAGACCTGGCTGTCCGATAAAAGCCACGCTCCTACCTGAGCATGTCCCAGCATGCTGCTCTGTCGGTCTGTGTCTCCCATGATGACCAGCTCCTTGTCCAGGCACTTGTTTGTGTTTTTACCCGAGCACAGAATTTCCCTTGGACTCAGTCTCACATCCACGTAATGAGCGTCCAGGCTGAGGCCGGGCTCCATGTACTGACAGGTCTGACTGACGTGGGCTTTGGCCTCCTGAATGTAGTCCTTTACGGCCTCTGAAGAACAAACACGGCTGAAAGCTGGCAGGAAGTTTGACATCAAAGAGTAAGAGAGCCTCAAATACATGCAGGACTTACGTGGATGGTCAGCCGGAGACTGAGGAGGAGGAGGAGACTCCTTACAGGGAGACGTCTCTGAAGAGAAACAATGATATTTATCAGTAAATCCAATCACTGGGAGGAGGAATGAGATGGATACTGATGCTCACCAGTGCTGGGGGAGAGAGGGGAGGCGCAGGGTGGAGACATGGCTTTGCTGGCCGTGTCTGACAGAGAACCAGGTGGGGATGAGCTCATCTGGACTGGAGCTACTGCACCATCCACTAAAACCACAAGAGAAATCACTTCAGTGATGCTAACTGTAGCATGAGGTGCAGTTCGTCCAGCGTCCACTAGAGGCTGACTCTAAACGTGAGTCACTCTCACAGACCTTCATCTTTAAATGTCTAAGAGAACTGAATGTGTTTACAGTGCGGTACAAACCTCCTGACCTACATGCTGCCGTACACAGACGTCTGTGCAGAGAGTTTGTTATTTTAAAGGCAGAACTAAAACTTCAATTGTGGAACTAAGAAAACACACACACTCACACTCACACACACACACACACTGTTCTTACTGACCTGGTGACAGAGGTGGCATTTGGAGTCTACGTGGAGGTGGTGCAGCAGGAACTGTGTTAGACACAAGTGTTAGAGGATGCACTGCTGCTACAGTAACACAACACTGACACATGATAGTAACACAACACAAACAGAAAGGAACATCAAGACCAGCTCAACAAACGTCTGTGTCCTTGGTTACCCAGAAAAAACATTGTGCCCAGAAAGGCACCTTGGCATAAAATGTATTATTATTATTATTTATTGTGTGTGTTTCAAAGAAAGTCAGCTCGCTGCAAAAATAAACAAATGACCCTGACCCTGTCCCCGTCCCTGTCCTTGTCCTTGTCCTTGTCCTTGTCCTTGTCCTTGTCCTTGTCCCTGAACCTGAACCTGAACCTGACTCTGACTCTGACTCTGACTCTGACTCTGACTCTGACCCTGTCCTTGTCCTTGTCCTTGTCCTTGTCCTTGTCCCTGAACCTGACTCTGACTCTGACTCTGACTCTGACTCTGACTCTGACTCTGACCCTGTCCTTGTCCCTGACCCTGTCCCTGTGGGTCTCGTCATGTCGTGTTCCATCGTGGTCATTTCTGCTCCCAGTTCTATGTAACCAATATAACACGAGGCTCCAGCAGGACTCAAACTGTGCCTGGGAATCTGCTCTGTTTGGAATGAAGCTTACCAATGATATACGTGGGTGGAGTGGCTGTGTGGGGGAGTGGGAGCCTGAAAACAGGAGGAGCAGCTGTAGCAGGTGGCGACAGCTGGACCACCTGATACGTTGGAGTGTCTGGGAGAGTGATCAACCGATAGAGGATTCCTGGGGGAGAGGTGGAGATCTCTCTCACAGCCTTGGCTGGAATCGGCTCAGCGTGAGAGTCTGAAAAACACCCAAACAACCTATTCACAAACATGCTGCACAAAATGCACGAGGAAGTAAATCTGATATCTAAAAAGCACCATGTGGTCTAAGGAAGTGGAGAGGTGAGGTGAGAGTTCTTCTTTTGACTCTGACACCATCAGACTTCCTGTTTCTGTGTCTGTATTTTAACCCACAAACGGAGGTCAGGCTGATCCACCAAGCACAGCTTTCACTGATCTCATGTGATCTCACTGGTCATTCTCATCATGGAAACCTACCTGGAGCGGCCTCCGGCTCAGCCTGTGACTTTTTGGTTTTTGGTCGAGCTGCAGCTAAAAAAAAACAAACACAGTTACAACATGCAGACACCACAGAAGAAGAACCAGAACAGAACATTAGGCCGGCCCTTTAAGTCAGCCTGCAGGTGGGGATATTTGCAGTGAACACCCAAGACCAGGGACCAGTGTGATCCACACATCTGATTTTAACCAATGATTGGTCCTTGGCTGATTCACACTGAAGACAGGTGTGGACTCACCTGGAGCTCGCTGCCTCTTGGCCGTGGTGTTCAGCTGCGACTGTGGAGCTGCAACGGAAACAGGTCAAACGTCACCGAGCTGCCCAGAAACACACACAGGCGCTGGATAAAACTCAACCTTTCCCACCTCTCTGCCTTTTCCTCCTGCTCTTTGTTTTTTCTGTTGGTGCGCTCTGGTGTTGGGGGTCGTTGTTGGCGGGGTTGGACACATCTGTTGCCACGGTAACATCATCTGAAGAGGAAGTAAAAGAGAAGCGGCTATAAGTCGTTGTTGCTGTGTATGTCAGTGCTGATTTAGTTTAGTACTCAAGTACTTAAAGGAGGAAGTGAAACATCACTAAATACAAAAATACTCACTGTGCTGTGTTTTGTTGAAAATGGCCTCTAATAAAAAATAAATCTCCAATTGAGTTCTCAGAATTGTAAGAAAAACAAAAATTCAGAAAGACTAAGAGACTAACAATAGGAAAGAAAGTTCAAAATAACGAAACAACATATCCGCAAAATAAATAACAGAATAAAACAATAAAAAACAAAACAACAAAACTAAACAATAAAAAACAACAAAAAACAAAATAAAACAAAATAAAAAACTAAAACAACAAAATAAAACAATAAAAACAAAATAACAAAACTAAACAATAAAAAAACAACAAAAAAACAAAATAAAAAACTAAATAAAACAACAAAATAAAACAATAAAAATTAAAATAAAACAACAAAATTAAACAATAAAAACAAAATAAAACAACAAAAAAACAAAATAAAACAAAACAACTAAATAAAAAACTAAATTAAAAGTCAAAATACTGAGTAAAAATTGATTTAACTATTAGAGTATGAAGTGTGGACACTTCTCTTCGCCACAGACTGGGCTTCAGATCAAAATGATTGCAGTAAATGTTGATGAAGATTCAGAGTCATCTAGGTCATAATACGTAGAGAAGATTGAAGCAAGAAAACTTCAAGAAAACTCTACACGTCCAGACGCCTTGCTTCAATCTTTTGCAGTAAATATTAAACATATTTGATCAAACTGACTGTAACAGATCACAAAGAACTAACTCACTGTAGTAGTCGAGTTCATCCACGCTGTTAAACCAGGGATCCCCGAGCAGCACGTCTGTGTCTGTAGGTGGAAATCATACATCATCATCATCATCATCATCATCATCATCATCACATGTGATGATGTCAGCAGAGATTTGGTGGGACCTACCCAGATTATCTTCATTCAGGTATTCAGATAAATCATCTGAAACACAAAAAGCAGAGTTTGAGTTTCTAAATATCTTCAGATGACCTGACCATCGAGCCGGTGGTCAGATCATGGCGGTGGTCAGGGTCTCCTCATAGCCCGATCAGAGCTGCTAGCACTGTTAGCTTCATCACATGTTTGTCCTCTTCATCTGTCTGAAAGGTCTGAGTGAAAAGATGCACGAACCTGGTAACTCTCCAAAGAGGAGACAGGAGTCAAGGAAATCCTGATCCAGGTCCTGCATCATCATGGCATCTAAAACACACACACACACAGCCTGTTAGATCATGTTTATTGATCATGCTTGTGTTTTGCTTTGTGTTTTGAGTCAGGGCCATGTTGACTTTCATAAAGATGGCAGCGGGTCACAGATTTGTTTTTATTGTTTGAAATATTACAGTGAACTGTCTGCTACTCACACTAGGAACAGTGTTTCTACGTTTATTATCAGACTTGTTTCATTGTCATGATTGTGAGGCTCTTTGTCGTCATTGACTGTTTCCTCCTCTGTCCTCTGCTCCTCCATGTCCACCTCGGGTGTGTCTACCTCAGAAACGTTGTCTTAAGAGCACCCGGCGAGCATGCCATCACACCGGCAGCACTGAGGGTTAGTCTGAGAGATTAAAGTATCACATCAAAGACTTTTAAATATGCAAAATCACAGACAGGACCGCTTTGACTGACAGACTGGGGCAGGGACAGCTTCCTGCTTACACCTCTGCTCCACTCATGCTCCGCCTCTTTGCCTGTGTTTGGATCTTCGAGCGTAAGTGGACTCTGCCGACATGGCTGCAGCTGGAAGCTCCCACACAGACTCAGAATGATGCTGTAGAAACCTGTGAGTGACATCATGGAAGCGGCGTCCATGCTTATTTACGGTCTGTGCTCACATGTTGGCAGCACTGGCCAGCTGCTGCACCCACACACTGTTCAACACCCCACCGGTCCTTCCTCAGACCCCACAACACAACCCACTCTCTCACACACACACTGTGCCACATACAGTAAATGTCACTCAGAGAGCTCAGCAGCCATGGCAGTTTGAGGAAGTGGTCACAGGATGGAGAAAAGAGAGCGGCTCAGAGAAGCTTGAAGGGTTTATTTTAATCTTTCAAAACTTTTTACATGCTCACACATTTTTCAGCCACGGTCCACTTTCAAAAATACTTCAATTAAAATCAGAAGTCAAAGTTTTGTCTGAGCCTAAAATCATTTTAATTCTTGATGCTTCAGGAATGCTGTCCTGCTGGCAGCCATTTCCTTTAGAGAGCGCACACACACACACGCGCGTGCGCGTGGGCCGAATAATTTCATAAAATAACAAAGGTGAGATTTTAGAGGGCGGCACTGAAGGTGGGAAAGAATGAAGGAAGTCAGAGAGGAAAAACAAACAGAATGAGGTGCAGCGTTGGTACCATGCTGATATCATTCCAGAAAATGCAGGGTTAAAGTCTAAAGTCATCCACACAGTTCCAAGGAGGACCAGCCATGACCTCATACCTCTGTTTACAGCTAGCATGCTAACCAGCCTCTCACCATAATCTCATGCAAAACCACTTGAACCAGTCTGCCGTCAGTCCACCTACACTGGATGAGATCCTCCAACAACAACATGTGTTCTTAAAGCTAACATGCTAGGCAGCTAGCAATGGACTCTACCCTCATTTAACACTGCTTTAGACCAGGGCTGTGTCTGAAGTCACTCCCTAATCACTACATATGGCCCTATATAGAGCCTCTGCCATTTTGTAGTGCTGTCCGAATTCTTAGTAAGAAATTCTAGACCCCATATAGGGTATCCCACAATGCATCTTGAAAAGTAGTGTCCATCCGATGGTCACTACTTTAGTGATATGTACTATCATGCGTTGCGCAGACCAGCAAGAAGAACGGGAACAGAAGTTACTCCCTATATGGGGAGTAGGAAGAGTTTTTGAACACAGCCACAGCGGTCAAGCTTCAACCATGTTGTTGTTTACTATGAACATCATCCACTAACCAACCTGCGTGCTAAACACGACTGCAGGGCTAACACAGAGACAAACCACCACCTATGACTAGTTCAGAATCTGGTTAACCTGTGTTTGGAATGTGAGGGGAGAACCCAGAGAAAACCCACAGAAAGACCCCCCCCTCCAACAGAAAGACCTGCCCCACTGCACCACGAGCCGCCCTCATCAATCATCCAATATGCAAAAATGACATTTGAGCTGCATCCCCCCTTTATGTGCTGTAGATCTGTAGAGTAGTAAGTCATGAAATCCGTCATATTTACAGTCAACACCAGGGGCCCTGCACACTCTGGGGCCTTGTTGTCAGCGCTGCTGCTGTCAGGATGACTGAAGTACACGTTTCTTTCCCAAAGTGTAACAAAGATTACAACAATCACACACTCAAAGAGTATCGGTCTGACTCCGTGTCATTGATGCTTTTCTAAGAATAGGGGAGTCTCACACCGTGAACGTGCTTCCTGTTTGTTGCGCTGCGCCTCCTGATGCGCAGGTTAAAAGTGAAATTATGTGCACAGCTGTGCGCAGCTTTTCGATTTTCTTTCTTTAAAGAAGTGGCACTATGACGCTAACAAAATTATTACAAACTAAAACACACACAGTGACTGGCCCTGAGGAGTGCGCACTGACTGCGCGCGGCCACGCTGGTCACCAAAACAATGGAAGTGGCAGGAGGACACAAAAGGCGCGCGGAGGGATCCGATTTTTTTTGGAGTAAAACTATGATAAAACGTCACAATTCAAACAAACTTCGACACCTGACACGCGAACACAAACTCCAATAACTACACACGTTTTATTAGAATAAAACAAACTGCGCGCGCCTTCATAAACTTCGTGTTTTTACGCATCACATCCTGAAAACGTTCATTCTTTAAATACCGACAGATTAACTCACATTTATCACATTAAAGCGGATCTATAAAGGGGAGACCCCCGACATTTTATGATACCAGTGCCTGCGTACCGTGGATGGGTGCGCACCCAGCTCCCCCTCCCTCTCCTTCCCAGCGGTGCGCAGAGGATCCTTTTTGTTCTCTTCTTACCTGCGGGGTGTGATGCTCAGTGTGCGTGATGCTCAGTGTGCGTGATGCTCAGGTCCGCTGGACTAGCCGCAGTGTGAACTACAAACTTCCATACATCCACCAGAGCGCGTCCTCATGCGACCTATGCCGCTTCACGCTGTAAACAGCAATGCGCAGGGCCAACTTTTACTTTCACTTTGCGCATCCACGCACGCCCGTCTGAGCGGGGTCTGGCACCAGCCTCTGCTCAGGGCCCGGTGCCAAAGCAGCAGATCAACCAAACCAAACCAACCAAACCAAAGACGTGTCCCTGCACGCAGGGGCGCGGAGTCAGCGCGCAACGCGTTAACCTGTCTTCTGAAAGATGCCGCTCATCATGGACCACTGACTGCTGATGACGTCACCAGACTAAAACCCAAACACACAGATCTGAACTTACATCAGGCCTCAATCATGTCCCATATTCTGAATATTTTTATTTCTAGTCATCTGTTTCATGTATGATCGTTCCACTTTAAAACACCCCTCTCTCTCTCTCTCTCTCTCTCTCTCTCTCACACACACACACACACACACACACACACACACACACTTGCATGATTAAATACTCAAACAATGAAGGGGGGTGGCAACATAGTGGAAAGTACCTGCTTTACCTGCCACCAATGTGATAGCCCTGTGTGGCACAAAGAGTGTACCGTGCCAAACACACACACACACACAGTACATACAAGGAAATCAGTTCCTCCATGTCAGGACGACAAACAACAGCACAGAGAACTGTCATGTGACCTCCTCAGGTGTGTTCTTCACCTGAGTGTCGGGCTTCATTAAACTAAACTTCTCTCTGGTCTGAAACTTTGCAGCTGGAGGTGTGTGAGCCTTCAGGTTTCCTCTGTGTGATGCTGAACATGCAGGACAGGTCAGTCATCACAGTGAGTGCTCACCACATTGATCTGATGTATGATGGACGTCACCACCAGAGCTGGCGGTGCTGTGTTGGTGTCTGAGGTTCAGCAGCTGTGCTGGTTATAATCTCAGGAGCAGCACATCAAACAATGATTTATGTAAATTGACTGATGAGTCTCAGTGTGAACGGGGCCACTGTGTGAATGTGGCTTAAGCAGGATTTGGCCGCATCCAGATCAATCCAGATGTGTTTTTTTCCAAGTGTGAACACCTCCAATCCGGCTGAATCCAGTTTGATTTCAAGCCGGCTAGATCCACCCTCGAGAGGTGGATCTAGCCGGATTGGCTCAAACGTGGCTCAGGTGTGAACGCAAATGTGGCTAGCCAGATTTGAAAATAGGTCTGAACGCACCCAGCTTAGGCCCTGTTCACACTGGAGAAAGTCATTCCAGCTAGAGTAGGATTGAGCCCAGACAGCCTTTAAGCTGGATGCGTTCAGACCTATTTTCAAATCTGGCTAGCCACATTTGCGTTCACACCTGAGCCACATTTGAGCCAAGCTAGCACACAGTTGTGTCCGCACTCAATCCGGCTTCATCCAGCGCGTTTGCTGTTCTCCAAACCACTAGGTGGCGCCTCGTAATATGGCTAATAATGTGGCTAGCCGGATTCGCTAGCCACATTTGCGTTCACACCTGAGCCACATTTGAGCCAATCCTGCTAGATCCACCTCTCGAGGGTGGATCTAGCCGGCTTGAAATCAAACTGGATTCAGCCGGATTGGAGGTGTTCACACTCGGAAAAAAACACATCTGGATTGATCTGGATGCGGCCAAATCCTGCTTAAGCCACATTTTTTCCCCAGTGTGAACGGGGCCTTAAAGGCTGTCTGGGCTCAATCCTACTCTAGCTGGAATGACTTTCTCCAGTGTGAACGGGACCAGGCTGAACATAAGGACCACTGAATCACACTGACCATCTATCACCAGGCCAGTGGGGTATATTAGGCAGAAAGTGAATAAAGTCGATGTGTTAGCTGCAGGAAAAATGGGTAAATAGGAAGGATTTGATAGAAAACCACACTGTAATGGCTTGACCATTGGATCCGAGGATCTCCAAAACTGCAGCTATCTGTTGGATGTACTGGAACAAACACGTCCAACCCGTGGAGGCCCCCACTGCACATCTTACAGGAGCTAAAAGACCTGCTGCTAACATCATGTTCCAGATGGCACCGGACACCTTCAGAGGTCTAGAGGGGCATTTAAAGAGTTTTTAAAGACTTTTCTCTGTGATGAGATAATATTTAGAGAATCTGTTTCTGTGCATTTAAGAGGCAAAGACGGGCGTCCAGAGGAGACCATCCAAATTGTAAAAGGTGAAGAGAGTTATGAGAGCATTGGTTACCCTAAAGAAACAATGTTGGGGAAATTACCAGAAAGTTTCCTCCAACTTAGGAAACTGAAAGGAGGAGGTCTGCCAGACCCCCACCTCCTCTGCATCTCAACACTGAAAGTGAAAGTGACTCAGAGAGGTGGGTACGCTGCAGCCTGAGGGCTACATGGAAAGTACCCAAAACAAAATTCCTGATTCATGAGCTAAAGGAAGCTGAGAGTTAAAGACAGCAGACTCACCCCAGTGTCCGTCCACCAAGAGCCCGTCTGAGCTGCAGGAGGTCAGAGCTGAGAAACAGGATTCAGGCAGCAGCATGGCCTCCTCTGTGAGTCCAGCATCAGTCCCAGTCAGACCCAGCAGGGTCTGTGCTGGCCTGTCAGGTGCCTGAGGCTCCTGCCTCACCTGACAGACCCCGTCTGTGTCTCTGTCCTCAGAGGGCAGCAGGGACAGAAGCATCCTGTGTCCTCGCTCCCACTGCTGCCACAGAGGCACTGCTATCCTGCGAGCTACCTCCTCCACCTGGTCGACCCACTCCTCCCCCAGGCTCCCCCTGCTCACACTTTCACTATCACTCTGAGGCTTCGGTGCTCCATCATCCAGCCTGCAGCAGCAGTCCTGCAGCATTTGGTATCTGTCCACCTCTGTCCTCAGACGCTCACTCGTTGGTGTCCCGGCTGATCCCTCCACCGACTCCACCACTCGGCTGAAGTGTCCGTCTGGCGCAGGATCAGGTGAGCTGCTGTCAATAGGTGGATGCAGACCCAGGGTCCGGCAGTAGGCCTCTGAGATGATCTGTTCCCCCACCAAACCCTGCAGCAGAGCTCGGACCTCAGCCTGAGACCCACAGGTCAGGACCAGCCGCACCTCCTCCAGAACCTCCTGGAACTGAGCCATGCCGCTCTGGAGGCATCGAGGTCTGCCGACAGAGAGAAGAGTTATTATTTAATTACAGACGGTGTATTTGTTCAGGAGGCGTTCTCACTCACAGGGAGGTGTGTGGGGCGGTGATGTCACTCGGATTATCAGGAAGTGAAGTTAGGACATGAAGTGCTTCACTTTCATCTTCAAACAGCACTGCAGCTCCTCTTATTAAAAAGCTTTGATTCTACTCATCTAATGACCACACTGAATCAGGTCACAGTGCTGTCAGGAGCGGGACCTCTGACAAAGAAGCTGTAAATGTACAAAATCCTAAATAATTTAATAAGAATTAAATAAGGAAAAAAGCAAAAATTAAGAAGAAAAACTCACAAATGTATTAAAACATAAAGACGTAGTAGCCAAGCTCACTAAACATTTTGAAGCTGCAGAAACAAACCGACCATGTGTAAATAAATCAGATAAAATTCTTACTGCTACTGAACATGGTTAAAAATCTCCGGCATGATGCCACATCAGGGCCGAAAGATGAAAGCTGCTGATTTACAGGAACACACTGAATAATGTCTGATTAAAGTCAGAAACATGCAGAAATGGTCTTTATGTGAGAGCGACAGAATATTCTTCACCATCTGAAACATTTCAGTGTTTTCCAGTCAATGCCATCAGAAACCAGTTTACTGCCAGAGGCGTGCCGCTCCGCCATGAATAATAGAAGGCATGGCATTGTGGCGCTCATTGTTCCACCAAACCAGTTCCAAACCAGAAACTGGCGACAATCACGCAGTGAGCACGCTCAGTAACCAGCGCCAGGCGTGCAACAAGGTTTTATTTCCTCAAAATGACAAGATGTCTGTCAGGTGCTGCAAACACAATGGAGGAGATAATAGACAACATGAGGGGTGACTGGAACAACAGTGTGTGTGTGTGTGTGTGTGTGTGTAGAGACACACATCAGTTTCCTCAGTTTCACATGTGTTTTCCAGTGAACCCTGGAGGAACTAACACAACATACAGCAGGGTACACACACACACGTTCACCAGGCCTGATGTGTGTGTGTGTGTGTGGTATTTAAACATCTGATACCAGCTGCAGCATTTTGTAAAATATACAGAAACAATCCAAAAACATTCAGTGAAAATCGCTGAGGAACGAGCGGCCCTCGTCACAGCTCTGTGCCATCCGTGGGTTTAGAAGAACTTTCCCTAACAGCGGCAGATTCAGGTCTGTGCACATCTGCTGAGCGCCCCCGCTGGTGGGAGGGAAGCTCTGCGATGAGTTCTACAACAGAGGAGTCCACTTTACTTTTTATAATCCCATGACCTCACCAGCCCCAGCTGACCTCACTGCTTCAGCCCACAAACCACAAACATTCAGTAAATGATATTTATTTTATTTTATCAAGAACAAAAAATGTGTCACACTGATTTCTTTACAAAATGAATAACAAAATACCAGAAAGAAGACTGTTTTCTGATCAATCCAGGAGAAGCTTGTGTTTAAACTGTTGTGAGCTGGTATGAAAATGAATCCTGACCATGCAAAAACATTTGCATTTCTGAGGCTGGTTCTCTGCATCGTCGGTGAATCCATCGTCACTCTGACTGTCTTCATGCTCTGCGTGCTTTCTCTGAGCACAAACTTCCTTCTGCTGCTCCTGAGTTAACCTGAGCCCGTTTAATCATTGCTCTGTGTTATTTCTGGAGTTAATGATCACTTCCTGTTTGGGTCGAGTAACACCTGGAGCGGTTTGAAATGGACAGCCCTCTTATCAGTCATTATGAATGTTAGAAGGACACAAACGCCCACAGAGGAGCAGACTCATTCAGGACTTCTGATATGATCAGTCCCCTCTGCTGCGCGGCTGCTTTCTTATTTCCTGCATTTTTCTGTCATTGCGTTACACAAGCAGGAGGCTCATGTTCCCACCTTAAACTATTAAAAGCCTTCTGATGGGAGAATATTAATGCAACAGACCACACACCCCGGCACGTTTCGTCTGATGCAGTTCACACCCATACACCTGTGGGAAATTGTCTTATTTTTGCTCCAGGTTAGATCACATTTTACGAGCGGTCGAGCAGTCTTACCAAGTTAAGAGAAAAACATCACAGTCCAGGAAGCGTCGGTTCAGCACGCAGAAACACATCGTGTAGATTCTTTTATGTTTTAGATGTGTTTATGTTTATGTTCTTAATCTATGATTGATTGTTAAACAATAACCAGTCACTATGTCATAGTTTATTATTTAGACAAACATCCTGATGTTCCTGACACATTTAATTTGTATTTATAAGGATGACACGTTTCCTTCGTTTGACTTTTGTATTTGAGTATATATGTATATATGAGTCTTAGATTTTCTCTATATAAAATATAAGAGAGTTTTAAGAGGACACTGTGAGTAAATCTGATCAAATCTTGATCAAAGGTTTTTTTTTTTAAGAGAATGATGAAGAGTTTGGTCACATGACACAGCAGCCATCACCTGGAGATCAATGTCAGCAGAACCACAGAGTCTAAGGACGCCTCCTGCAGTGACCCTCAAGTTCTGATCAGCCCCTCCTCCATCTTTAAGTGAAAGTTTGAGCACTTTGAGATCGGGCTAATTTGGATCAGAAGTTATAAGTCTTTATTCTAAATCTCTGCAGGTGTAATTAATCATATTATTCATAATATTTATTTACATGTTTGTTCTTCTCTGTGCACTCAGAGGAACCATTCAGAAATAACTCTGCATTATCACATAAATCACATGCTCATTCTGACCAGCTCACGTTCAGTGTGTGACCTGTCTCAACGCTCCAACATGGCCGCTGCCTGCAGGTGTCAGGTTGTGCTATTCTCCTCCGTCACCCGATTAGAACAGAAGTCTTGGATACCTGGAGGAGGAGAAGGAGGAGAACCATGAGGACATGGAGGAGATGCCCGTTTTGTCAGTGTGTGTGTGTGTGTGTTTTGATCCTAACAGTGAATTAAGTGAATCATCAAACCACATCTGCCTACACATTTTCACTCTCACACTGTTAGTGGAGTTCGATTCTGCTGCTCTTCTTCTCCTTTTGGCCGTCTGCTTCCCATTTATGAGGTGATCACTTCCTGTTTCTCTCAGTTTAATCAGGAATTGGGCGGTCAGATAAACGTCATGGTCATCAGAAATAAATAGAGGGGCTTCACTAGAAAGGACGAATGTCTGAGTCTGCATAATAAACTCCTAAATATGATGTGAGGGCTGGCAGACTATTCTGCTGCAGCCATTGACAGTAAAATCTATGGACAAAGCTTCCGTGACGTCACCCGTTTGTTTCTGAAGAGCCGTTTTGAGGCTCGGTGGGAGGTTCCGGGACGTTGATGACCGCCGCCATGTTGGCAGCGTCACGTCCGGCAAAACTCCAAATATGGACAAAGAGGGGGAGCACGAGCGGGGTTTAGGGGGGCGGGCGATCGTGGAAGCAGGAAACTCACGCTGTGATACGTCAACCGTCTGTCGCTCAAGCGGCAACGTCCATAATTATGCGTAATTTTAAGTCCGAATACAATTGAAACGATTGAGTTGTAAAAGAATTAACCCCGTACAATTGACACTAGAAGAGAACCTATCATCTGAGACCAGAGTGTTTTTTTGTACCAGGCTGTAAACATGGTTTTTTCTGCTGTGAAGTCGGCCATTTTAACATGGGAGTCTATGGGAAATTACTCGCCAGCCCCTAGCTGTTGCGGCGTGAATTACAAGTTTTGACACTTCCGCATGGGCTTCAACTTTGAGCCCCGAAGGTTGCCGCTTGGCTGCAGCAGAGCCATGTTTAAACCAACAACACAGAACACACAGCATGTTTACTGTGTGTGTGTGTGTGTGTGTGTGTGTGTGTGTGTGTGTGTGTGTGAACACACTCACTCTGCACAATTCTCAGGTAGACCTGAGCAGCTGGAGAGTCAGGGACATCGCTGAGGAAGGACCGGCCCTCGTCACAGCTCCGTGCGATCCGTGGGTCCAGAGGAACTTTCCCTAACAGCGGCAGATTTAGGTCTGTGCACATCTGCTGAGCGCCCCCGCTGGTGGGAGGGAAGATCTGCGATGTGTTCTACAACAGAAAGGAATCCACTTTAATTTATATCCCATGACTCCACCAGCCCAGGCTGACCTCACTTCTTCAGCCTGTTATCCTGGTCTGTGTGTCCCATTAAACAGTTTGTACATGTCAGCATCTTAAGAGGGGATGGTCTGTTAACATCAGTGTGTGTCTGTGTCAGTGTGTGTCTGTGAGTAGAAGCGGTGTGTGTGTGTGTGTGTGTAGGAGCTGTCTGTGTGTAGGAGCGGTGTGTGTCTGTGTGTTAGTGTGTGTCTTTGTGTGTCTGTATCAGTGTGTGTAGGAGCTGTCTGTGTGTGTGTGTGTGTGTGTGTCTGTGTCTGTGTGCAGGAGGGATGTGTGTTTGTGTGTGTTAGTGTGTGTCTGTATGTAGGAGCGGTGTGTCTGTGTCGGTGACCTTGCAGTTCGGACAGACGAAGCCGCTCATGTTCTCCACCACTCCGATGATTGGCAGCTTCACCTTCTGACAGAACCTGATCTCCTTCCTCACGTCCTGCAAAGACACTTCCTGAGGGCACATGAGAGGAGACAACAGGAACAACTAGTGTGAGGGTGTTTCCTTCCTTTGTCGTCTGCTCGACAAACAGAGCTGCTGTGAACGCATCAGAACAGTCTGATATCAGGCTGCTGGCGTTCTTTGTTTGGGTGTTGCCACATGGCTGTGCGGTTCGTTTTGGTTTGGTGATGCAGGAGGAATGAGGAAGTGATTCTGCTGCTTTCTGAGCTCACACACTTATTTAACAATAAGGAACCATGTGTCAGAATGTTTGGTTCTGTTCACAGTGCTGTCATGTTACTGTTTACAGTGTATTCTGTGCAGATAGCTAACAAACCTGCAGTGTTCATGGTGGTTTCATGGGCCGTGTTACATGTTTACTCAGACTTGTATGGTTAAAGAACATCATCTGTTGGCTGTCAGGTGGTAAAAGTGTCTGTAAAATCAAACCTTTGTTGACACAGCTCTGGGATGATGGCGGCACGACGACATGTTAAAGCAGCTTTGCTGCTACATCTGTCAGCTGCACCCTGTGGGTTAAAGATGTGGGTGGAACTGAAGTGAAGGCTGGCTGAACTGTCAGGGTTAACCGCTCCTCCTCTGTTGTGGTGTTCTTTGTTTCTTTATGAGTGTCTTCACTCTCTTTCAGAGTCTAAAATGTGAATGTATATGTGACAGAAATGTCTCAACTGACATCCAGACAGGACATCTGCATGCTGCAGTACCACTGCTGTGTTTTTAGTTCAGTGCTTTATCAGTGATGTGGAAGCAGACGGAAATCAGACTGGAAATTCCCCTCATGGTGGCTCTAACCATCAATCGCAAATTATTTGGACATTTTCTGTAGCGTCTCTGTCTGTGGTGAGTGCTGCGTGTCAAGGTGCAGAGCAGCTTTCAGCCCATAAAACAAATAATAATGATACGCTACGGCCACGAGCCAGAGAACCATTCTCCACTGGTTACACCTGCATGCCATTCGATGATGTCACTAACGAGTCATCGAATATAAATTAGTTGTCGATGCATTTTGCCCTCGAATAGTACTTGAGTACTCCAACAGTTATGACTGAACAGGTTTGTGTATTAAAGTTTTTGGTTTACTTTTATTTTCTCTTTTCTGACGCAGTTTTTTAAATAATAACATTAACACATATCAACAGATGCAGAAAGTTCAGATTGACACAGCTCTGTTTGTCCTCACAGCACGACCTTTGTTTATGTCCAAGGACAGACAGATGATGATGCAGATGATGAACTGAGTGAATTCTGGAACTATTTTTTGGTTTTGTTTTGAAATCTTGGCAGTCACATGCCAACACGAACAGAACACAAAGTTGTGTGTGTCTGTGTGTACCTGTGGCGTGGTGATGATGACGGCTCCGTCCACGTTGGTGGCGCTCAGGTACTGCACGATGGACAGGTGTTCGTCAGAGGTGCCAGGCGGCGTGTCCACGACGAGGTAATCCAGCTCCCCCCAGTCAACGTCTCTCAGAAACTGCTTGATCATCCCTGATTGATTGATTTATTGATTAGTGACCCACAGGTTGTGGTGGTCTGACAGTAAAATATTAAACATCATCACACACACACACACCGTTCTTCTTGGGCCCTCTCCAGATCACAGCATCGTCAGGGCTGCTGAGCAGGAAGCCGATGGACATGACCGCCAGGTTGTCATCCACGTACTGACACACACACACACACACAAAGATGGACGCCTTCATACAGGAAGTTCATTTACAGAAGTAACCATGTGACGACTGTCTGATGGGACTCACCACAGGAGACCAGCCCGAGCCACTCTGGTGAACCTGCACGAGACAACAGATTACACACCTGCCCAGTTTTCCTGGTCAGAGCTCTGCATGTTTCTCTGGTCACAACTTACTTGTTCTCCCTCTAAGCCCATGATTCTTGGAATGGATGGACCGCAGATATCCACATCCAGCAGGGCCACCTAGAGACAGATAAAAAGATTTTAAATGTTCCTGTGACCCTCGAATGCATCGCATGTGTGAGAGAGAGAGTGTGAGTGTGTGTGCAACGAAATCACTTCATTATCTAAAAATAAAGCATGATTCTGAAACAAAAAGACAACAAGGAAGCCATGACTGACACACAGCAGTCACATGACCAAAGTTCGCTGAGTGTTTGGCTGAATATTATTGGTTATTTTCCTGACCTCTGTCTTACTAACTTATACTGCACACAGACATGTCTGAGCTCTCTCTGCTTGTAGCCATGATGACTTTTCTGAACACACACTGACTGAAAACACAGTAGCTGCTTCTCAGTTAGTCTGTTAATGCCTGCAGTGACCTCTGGTGGTGTTTACAGGTCACTACATCATCTCTTAGGTGTAAATATAATTTTATTCCAGCAATAATACAATATGTATATTTTAGTAGCTGGCTGTGTGTGTTGTGTGATGGTTAAAGGGAAACGTTACCTCCTTCGTGCTGTCACTTGCCAGAGCGTGAGCCAGGTGTGCGCTGAAGGTGCTCTTCCCCACGCCTCCTTTTCCAGACAGCACCAGGATCTTGTGTTTGACCGTCGACAGCTTGGCTGCGATTTCTGCGATTGCTGAGATGAAGAGGAGATTTTCTGTTGAACTGTTGCAGCCCGACGTGTGAATAAAAACGCCACAGAGGCGTGCCGACTTACCGGGGTCAGGGGCCTTGGTGGCTCCTGAGGCGCACAATTTCTGGTTGGGGCAGCCCTCACATGACGCAGACTTTCCTGCCTGCTCGCTGGTCGTACCCGGACAGTCTGAAAGGAAGAAGCAGAGTCCATCCAGGTATCAGGATGTCTGAATCTAACCTGAACATGACAAACATGCAGGATGACGTGGAGGGTAGCATGTGTCATGAATGATGCAGCCTCTCCTTTCACGGTTTCAGATCAGAGCTTTGGTCAGGCTCACAAACACATTATTATCATTATTATCATTATCATTATCATTATTATTATTATTATTATTAGGGCCTGAGCACCGAGTGGTGCGAAGGCCCTAATGTAATAATAATAATCATCATTATCAACACTGATGCTGTCAGCATGACTCAGCAACTTTTCAGGGATCAGGGTGAGTTTTTTTTAAATCTTATTCTGTGTCAGTTTATGTGTTTTATTAGCTTTACTTGCTTTACTATTAGCTTACTAGTGAAAAGTGGAGACATTAATCTGCTGATGATGTCATGCAGATTAAGGAACTGCGTCATTCAACCTTAACAAACTTAACATGTTGTTTTTTTTTATTTAATGTTATTTAAATCATGTCAGCTTTAGTGCAGATGTATCTGACAAACATTATAAATAAAAAAATGCTTATAAACTATTACAAGTGCAGCGGAGTTATTTAACAGGCACACAATAAAACACGATGATACGGCGTTATTTGAAGACTCACAACAACGTAATAGCTAAGACAGTTTTTAAAACAAACAAGTACAGGTATACTTTTTATTATTTTAACATAAAAGGACGTTAATATCAAGGTTTAAACACTTACGCTGCGGCGCATTATCCGGCACGTCCGCCATTTTGGTCAAGTGTCCTTCTGTTAAAGTCTTCCCCTCCAAAGGTTCCGGATAAGCAAAACTTGAATATTCCTTTGAAATTCAGTAAGAGTTGGTTCGTCTGCTTTACCACTACAGAAACTTAAATAAAACATGTAAAATAAGACTGGACAAAATTAAGAGGAAAAAAAAGAAGTTCATAAACTGTCCTTTCTGGAAATAAGCCCGCCCACTCCACCTAAAGTCAGGTGACCATCACCTGTCTGACTGTGGGTCCTTCTCTGCAGCCATGTTGGACCAACATCACAGCGCAGCATATGCAGCGCATCTGTTTTAAATTATGGTCCTTTAAATTTGAATGTAGAGTGATGCTGATACCAATGTGTGCGCATGCGCGTTCATGTTCATGTTTCATGGTTTGAAAGTGAAGTGTGGGTGAGCAGTGCACACATTAATCAGCTGTGAGTGACTCATTGTAAACTTTAATGTGAGTTTATTTATGTCGCATATATAATTAAAATAATTACAATGTTTTGAATGTGGTGGATCGTTCATATATACATATATACACACACACACACACATATATATATATATATATATATATATATATATATATACACATATATATGTATATATATACACACATATATATATACACATATATACACATGTTGGGTGAGTCAGAGTTTTCTTTAAAAATAATTTACATTATAAATAGTTATTGATTATTAAATGCATGTATCTGTAACATCCACTGCTTTTTGGATCCTAAATAAATAAATAATCCCATGAATTCAACAGTTTTGTGGTGTGAACAAAGGTAGTTATGATATTGTGTGTATGGGGCTAGAACAGATGTAATAATTATCATCCTCATCACCATCACTGCTCAGGTTTACTGCAGGAAGCTGGTTCAAAGTTTAACGCTGTCAGTGGTTATAGGTGGTGTCCACCAGGGGGCAGTATTGCTTCGGGTTTTTGTTTTCATTGTGATTTTTATATGGAAACACACACATAATGAGGTTTTAAGTTGCTGCTTCTTTCTCTGAGCTTATTTAAACTCCAAAAACAAGCCATTTTATTGGCTGTTACAGTTTGGGTGAAGCTGATTGGTCAACTGTGTGTGTTCCCCTATCACATTACAGCACACATTACAGCACAGGCTGTAATGTGTTCTTTGTGTTGGTTCATTACCTGCCAGTGGTGTTGTGTTGTTTTTTTTTTTTTTTTTATTAGATACTGTATTAATCCCAGAGGGGCTCGTTACGGCCATACGATGTCATACAATGACTAGCAAGGCGCGCCACAGGCTAGGGTGAAGTGTCTTGCCCAAGAACACACAACAGTGACTAGGGAGGAGTTGGGATTGAACCACCAACCTTCCGGTTATTGGACAGCTATCCCACTGCGCCACTGTTGCCCCCAACAGTGTGCGCAAGAGTAAACAGATACAAATTAAAATAAACACAGTGTGTTCAGTTTGTTCAGTGTGTTTGTGGACATGATACGGTGAATCAGATTATGGATAAATAGAATAAACATGATAAATATCTCATGTTCCTGTGAGATGTGTCTGTCACGGCTGAGGAGAAAAACAGTTCAGCTGGACGTGGGTTGAATATCCTTCCTCTTTCCTTCCTGAGCGGCCGCACCACGCCCTTCAGTGGAAGAAGTCAGAATCATAAAGTAGTTCTTAAAAACACTAAAGCTGACACAACCCAGAGAACAACAACAAACCAAAAGTCACATGATGAGATTAAAAAAGACACATTAGGACAACTTAAAGCTACAGTGCAGAGTGTTTGTCTCCCCCTGATGGCAGTGAGAGGAAGTACATGTCAGCTCTAGTCTGATTGGTCACAGGATATGATGTAACAGCTGTGGCTAAGCTAGGAGCTAAATTTAGGCTGATTTGACTGTGACTTGCTGTTGTATTCAGCTAGCAGGCTAACAGATTAGCATTAGTGTGTTTTCTGCCTGTGTGTAGAATATGTGGAGCGGGCTGTGTGCTCTGTCGTGTTTATGTCTCCACAGACACCAGATCACACTGAGACATTCACCAGCTTCTTATTGGTTGAATTAACCCTTTGTGTTTGTAAATTCACATCTGCATGGATTACATGCACAAGTTCAGCTGACTGACCGGCACCTCATGATGTCAGACTCATTCTGTCAATTCAGCAACACACACACAGACACACACACACCCTGTAATGGACTCGGGTCAGATTGTGGTCAGAGTTATTCAGCATCAGGAAACAATGCCACACTGACACACCAGCAGTCTTAACATAACTCACACTACAGGGATTAGCAGAGGGAGGTGTGTGTGTGTGTTTGTGTGTGTGTGTGTGTGTTTGCCTTCAACGTTTTCCATGAGTGTTTCAACCACACAACACAAAATATTAACACAATCTCTTATTTGTCATGTCTGTCAGTCTCTGCTCCTCCCTCTGGTCTGAAATTCTCAGCTGCTTTGGTCGCCCCCTCTGAGACATTTTAATGGTTTTAACTGTTGACCTGTGTGTGTGTGTGTGTGTGTGTGTGTTAAATATAAACACATCTGAAGACAGACTCTGTTTGAATCAGGCTTTGATCAACGGAAATGCAAACTATCATGGAGCTGTATGTAAAGCAGCATCATCACTGTGTAGCTGCTGGATTCAGTCTGAATGAATGTGTTTATGAAACGAGGTCCCCGTGCTGCTGACTGTCCTCTGTAGTCCTCTGCTTCATGCAGCAGATCATCACAATCAGGCGTCCTGAGCGGCGGTGGCGGCAGCAGCATGCGTCTGCTGTTAAAAGGAGTTTCAGACGTTCAGCAGTCGTTCTGGTCAGACTGCAGCTGAAGGACAGACATCAGCTCAGTCTTCACGTCACACTCGGGTCAGGGTGCTGTCACGGTGTCTCGGGGAGCTCCGCTCTGTCCTCATGTCCTGTTCTATTTCTAAGCAGAGGACACTGTCAGGAGGACATTTGACTTATGACTAGCTACAGGGTTGAAGGGGAAACGCCAGGGGCTGCAGCCAGGGGCCGCAGCCAGGGGCCGGTCCCTCCCAGCTGTCCTGGCTGAATAACTATTGTTGTTTGCATTGTTGATGATAATGAAGATATCTTTGTGTGTGTCTGTCCATCCTCGTGTTTATCTGAAGGAAGGAAACATGCTGTTAGAGTCTCTCTCACTCTCACACACACACACACACACTGGCTGCTGATATGAAGGAAACACAGTTGATGGTTTTTAAAGTGAGCTTTGAATGTCTGTCCCATCAGAAACTGGTTGTGTGTCTGTTTAGTGACATCACGCTGCTGCCACCTTTTAAACTGAATAGTTTCCATATCTGGAATGTGTGCGACCGTTTTGTCTTTTCCTCCCAACACTCGACAGTCTGTTCAATAAATCACTGCACGGAGCTCCTTCCTGAACGGACTGGCCACATCTGTCTGTCTGTCTGTCTGTCTGTCTGTCTGCCTGTCTGTCTGTCTGCCTGTCTGTCTGTCTGTCTGTCTGTCTGTCTGTCTGTCTGTCTGTCTGTCTGTCTGCCTGTCTGTCTGTCTGTCCATCATGTGTGTCTTGTCTCTGTCGTTAGTGTGTGTCCTTTAAGTGCAGTTCTGAAATATAAGGCAGTGCAGACCAAATGGATCTAAACCAACCAAGAACAGGAAGTGATGTCACAGACTCCAGATTAAAAATACAGAAACCACATGGTTAATTTTGTTCTTAAAGGATAAGTCAAAAATATCTGATTTGTTTTTTTTTATATTTTTACTGAGTATTTGTGGTTGCTAATACACCCGTGATTGTGAGTCACTCGTGCACACACTTGTGGGTGTGTCCCTCATGTCATCGACTGATAAACTATGATTGCTGTGAATTACTGACTTTTAATGATGGCCTTCTTATCAGAGCTGAATGTTCTTACTGTGTGGCCCTGCCCTGTGTGTGTGTGTGTGTGTGTGTGTGTGTGTGACCATCAGCTCCTCCTCATGGTTCTGAGCAGGTGCAAATGCAAATGGATGAAAATGTGGGGATGCAAATGTGATGGAAAGCAGTGTGTGTGAGTACTTTTGTGTGGAAGAGCACTTTTAAAAATGTGTTGTCGATTTCTGTATCAGTGTGTGTGTGTGTTTCCCTGTTGAGGAGAGGAAGGGAGGAGAGAACACAGTCTGACTGCCAGCATTGTTCTGCAGCCGTCTCTGTGTAATCTGCATATTTGTAGCTCTGCAGTTGTGCTGCTTCTTTCTGGTATCTTTGTTTTTCCTGCAGTCTTCAGTCTGCCTCCTGCTGATTACTTAAAAAAGAGTAAACGCACTCTCTCTCTCTCACACACACACAGACACACACACTGAGAAACAGGAACAGGGGTGGTGGGGAGCTTCCTGTGGATCTGTGCGTGTTTGGTCTGTTTCCAGGCAGTAGAAGACCTGCAGAAGGAGCTCCTGCTGCTCCTGCTGCTGCCTTAAAGGTCCCGCTGCCACGTCGCTGTTGTCATAGTGACCGCTGAGCTCCTCCATCTTGTTGAGGTATCAGTCTGTAGATCAGGTGAACAGGATGTTGGTGGACTTGTCTCTTGCTGAGACCATCACCTTCATGCAGACCTCACTGATGTCAAAACTTTAAACATCTGTGTATTTTCTTGATTTTAAAAGATTTGATTTTTTGATTTAAAAAACTGTTTTCATAATCATCATCATCATAACTTTACAGCCTCAACAAAAATGATGCAAACGTAAGTTTTTCTTGTCTTTGTTGCAGAGAGCTGCATGGACTGATATGATACTGTACTTAGGTTTGATTGGAGGACTTCTGGTCCACAATAGACAGAAATGGATGTATGTGTGCAGGCAGCATGTACCTGCCCCGACCCCCCCCACACACACAGAGAGGGGGGGCAGGTACATGCTGCCTGCACACATACATCCATTTCTGTCTATTGTGGACCAGAAGTCCTCATTTGTTGCTGCAGCAGAGCCATGTTTAAACCATCAACACTGAAAACACAGCAGGGATATTACAGTGTTTACAAAACTGGACTCTGAAAGAAAACTGTGTGTGTGTCTTTGTGTGAGTGTGTCCTTGTGTGTGTGCGCTTGTTGTCTGCTCATATGGAATTCATTGTAATAAGTGTCACAACGTGGCACCATCAGCTGCACATACAGATTCCATCCATTCTTTAGCTGCCTACACATCATGTGTGCGTGTGTGAGTGTGTGTGTGTGAGTGTGTGTGTGTGTGAGTGTGTACTCCGCATGTTTACACACAGCGGCCTGAGCTCTGAGGAGTTCTGTCCAGGGTAACCTGCTCCTCACAGCAGCAGTCCCACCTCGTCCCCCTGTGTAAGGACACAAGATGTCTGACCATCTTTAATGTCAGCCCGTCCACATTCTTAGCGCGGCGGCCACCACGTGTTGCAGCTGCCAGCAGAGAATCACGGGCTGCACAATGAGCGCTGACAATGGCCTCTTCATCACCTCGTGCTGTCCTGACTAACCGTCTCCTTATGACCGCAGAGGACGACTCTGTCCAGGCACACACAGACCTCCAGCTCAGCCTGTTATGAAACTGAAGTGCTGGTTGGTTGAGTATGGCCTGTCTGCAGATGCTGATTCACCATCAGAGGGTGTGGTTCTGTATAAACAGACGTTTTACACCATCAGTGGAAAATGAATGCAAACAAAACGCAGAGAAGAGAAAACGTTAGCACCACTTACCTGCCCTTATTTTGGCGGGGTGATCACTTACAGCAGCAGATTTTTGTGTTGCTGGAAGAGGAAGTTGTTTCAATGACACTGTAACCACTAGTTAGCATAGCTTAGCATAAGGCCAGGAAAGAGCATTAGGGGTATAGTGTGAAGCAGGTTGGACAGGACAGGTTGTCTTTGAGTGAGCTGGAAGTGATGAAAAAAACGAGGTGGGGTCATTTCATAGAAGGATCGATTACCCGATGGCTGTTACTGAACCATCTGCAGGAGGCGCTCACAGAGAAAACAAGGATCCTTGAGCTGTCTCTGTCCAGGTCAGGCTCCTGGAGGTCCGGCTGATTGGCTGAGATGGTGATGAACTCTTAGCTGAGCCAGGTCTTCACAGTGTGTCCTCACAGTCTGTGGCCTTTCAGCGTCTCAGACAGCCAGCGCCTGTCACTCCAACTGTCTTATTATAATTACAGAGGCCGTGTTAAGTAAGAACTCTCTGCCCTGCAGTTGTCATGTAAACAGTGAGTGAAGCAGCACAGACCAGGTCAGGTTGTAAACATGTTTCTGCTGTGAAATTGGACAGGAAGTCTGCCCCCAGTGGACACTGGAGGAACTGCAGATTCCTTTGTTACTTCTAGGCCTGGCATCTTTCTTCAGCACACTGCACAGTGAGGCACAGCTGTTATTCACTGTGACTGTAGCTGCTGATCTAAACCCAAGGACGTCACTGCACAAACAGCAGACTATGGCCCCGTTCACACTGGAGAAAGTCATTCCAGCTAGAGTAGGATTGAGCCCAGACAGCCTTTAAGCTGGATGCGTTCAGACCTATTTTCAAATCTGGCTAGCACACACTTGTGTCCGCACTCAATCCGGCTTCATCCAGCATGTTTGCTGACCTCCAAACCACTAGGTGGCACCTCGTAATTTACCGTTCACGCCGCGGTAGGACTGCGTGTGCGCATGTGTCGTGCGGTTTTTTGTCCCGTGTCGCGCCCCGTGAACCGGAAGTAGCACATCGCTAACCGGAAGTAGCATGTCGCTAGCCGGATTCGCTCGCCACATTTGCATTCACACCTGAGCCACATTTGAGCCAATCCGGCTAGATCCACCCACGAGAGATTGAAATCAAACTGGATACAGCCGGAGGAAAAAAACACATCTGGATTGATCAGGATGCAGCCGAATCCTGCTTAAGCCACATTTTTTCCCCAGTGTGAACGGGGTATTTGATTCAGTCACTTAACACTCTAATACAGGAAGTATCAGGTGTTTAAATACCTGTAGCTGCAGACAGGAGAGTAATGAGCACACGGCCCTGAAGTATCCTCAGGTGAATAAAACACACACACTCCTCCAACATGAATACAAACTGCTGTCATTCTTCAGCCCTCCTCCACTTCCTCCTCTCTTCATCCTCCTTCATCTCTTTCATTTCCTGACCTCTGCTCTCTGTTTGCTTCTCACACAAACTTCACATAATTACTTTTTTCTTTTTTCTCCCCTCACTTCCCGCCCAGCACTGCATGCACACACACACAGAATCCAAAACCACACCCAGCTTCAGGTCTCCAGCCCTCCCACTCGCCCTGCCGGCCAGAGAGTTTCTGCCTCTCTCTCTCTCCCTCTCTCTCTCTCTCGGAGTGTTTGTTTCTGGGAGTGTAGCAGACATCTGCAGCTGCAGTTTGAACACATTTATCGCTCTATATTCACTTTGTCATCACAGAATCTGCACAGCTGGAAGGCTCTGTTTGATCTCTGATCTAACCCTGGTGAGTCGAGGTTCATTTTTATTTTTAGAGTTTAATTAAAACTTTTTCAGTTTTTAAAGTTTTAATTTTTTTTAAAAGTTCTTGTTGAAGTGTGTCGTTCTGTCTAAGAGGTTCATTGTAGAAAAAGACCACGTTGTTGGTGGACTGTTTTCCTCCTCCTCTGTATTTTTACCCAGATCGTAACTCAGACCTCTGAAAGGGGTGTTGTCAGTAACCACTGAGTGTGTGTTCTGAATGAGTGTGTAGTGCTGCAAAGAAAGTTTTTTTTCAGATGATGCAGGAAATGTGTGTGTGTGTGTGAGATCATTGGCGGGCTCTTGTTTGTATTAATTAAATGGCTGCTGTAATGTTCTGAATTTGTAATTAAGTACAATACAAACTAAACATTACATTACAGTTGTACTTTAATACTTAGCGCCCTCTTGTGGTGCACATTGAGATAAAAGCAGGTGAACCACACTAACACTGAGAGGTGGTCATGCTAATGGACAGAACATTTTCAACATGAGGTATTTACACAGCTAGCAGCTATATTTGACACCACTAAATTAAGAAACCTTTATTAGTCCCACAATGGGGAAATTGCTTAAGGCAGCCCGGCAAGGAGCGCCATACAGCAGTGAGTACACTGGAGGCTATGCGGGTAAAGTGTCTTGCCCAAGGACACACAACAGTGACTAGGGAGGAGTTGGGATTGAACCACCAACCTTCCGGTTATGGGACAACCCTGCAGCCAGTTAGCTGTAGCCTACAGTATGTGACATTAGGTCATAGCTAGCAGCTGTATCTGTAGTAACAGGTGAGTTAGCTGAGGCTGAGCTAGCAGCTACAAAAACAAGCTTGTGAGGATGTCAACCAACATGTTTACACAACAAGCAGCCATATTTAGTATGACAAAAACCACTTAGCGAGGGAGCTAATGTTAGCTGCTCCATCTGTTGGAGGCTGTTGGCTCTCAGCAGCACAGAGAGTCTCCTGATTGGTCAGAGGAGGGCTCACTTTAAAGCGTGATGCTTGTGTGGCCTTGCCGTGTGAAGCTGGGCCTGAACATGGCGGCCCCCCGCCCCACCGGATGCTGCGTGTTGATGCATGTCTGAAGATGAGCACAAATCAGCAGTCCTGCTGTCACGGCAGCGATGTCACCCAGTGAGGTTGTGTGTGTGGAAGTCATTACTCAGCACTGTCACAGCAGGAATGTGTGAGGGAAAAACATGAAGGACCCCTGTGTCAGCTCTGGTGTGTAGAAAGCTAGCTGTATATGATCCTCCAGGCTTCCATCTTAGAGCTCGTGTTGAACCACATGTTTGGACCAATCAGCATCCTGAGACCTCAGTTCTGTTTGTGTCAGTTGCTCTGCTGCCTCCCACAGACAGTCCTCTACAGACACGCTAACTGCCTCATGCTAGCTGTCAGAGATCCTCTGGCTGGCGGTTTCCCCTCTGATGACTCGGTGAAACCTGTATTCCTGGCTGTTTTTGGATGTTGACCCACTCTGATGTAGAATATTAGGTCTATCCTCTGGTCACACCTGCAGTTCAAACAGGAACATGTTTGTTCAGCTTGTAGTAACAAATGAGAAAGTTTCCTCAGTGTCTTATCAGCCACGTTTCTGTGTGCTCTCCTCATAAATTATACATTTATGAATAAATTACAACCCTGCGGGCTGTTCTCAGGCTGATCTTGGACAGTTCTCAGGCTGATCTCAGACTGTTCTCAGACTGATCTCAGGCTGATCTCAGGCTGTTCTCAGACTGATCTCAGGCTGTTGCTGTCCTCAGGCTGTTCTCAGGCTGTTCTTAGACTGTTCTCAGGCTGTTCTTAGACTGTTCTCAGGCTGTTCTTAGACTGTTCTCATCCGGTTGTCAGGCAGTTGCTGTTCTCAGGCTGATCTCAGGCTGTTCTCCGACTGTTCTCAGGCTGTTGCTGTTCTTAGACTGTTCTCAGGCTGTTCTTAGACTGTTCTCAGGCTGTTCTCATCCAGTTCTCAGGCTGTTGCTGTTCTTAGACTGTTCTCAGGCTGTTCTTAGACTGTTCTCAGGCTGTTCTCATCCAGTTGTCAGGCTGTTGCTGTTCTTAGACTGTTCTCAGGCTGTTCTCATCCGGTTGTCAGGCTGTTGCTGTCCTCAGGCTGTTCTCAGGCTGTTATCAGGTTGATCTTAGGCTGAAATTAAGCAATTTCCCTCTGGTATTAATAAAGTATTTCTGATTCTGATTCTGACTGTTCTCAGGCTGTTCTCAGGTTTGTACAACTGTCCATAAGAAGCTGCAACAGAGATTTCTTTTTTTTAGAGGAGACTGTTGGAAACATCAGAACATGATGGAGGGACGTTTAGGGACATTTGGACAAATATGAGACACACACACACACACACACACACACACACACACACACCTTAAGACAACAGTTACTTTTAATGTAATGCTGCAGATCTTTTTTAGTTTGGTTCAGGATGTTTGTTTGTAAGAGAAACTGATGCATTGAAAATCTTTCTTTCTATGAAGTAGTCACATGATTTGATGCAGCCAGCATGTGCCTGAAACAAGACATGACATTACATGACTGTTTGATGTAACAGGAGGCTGAATGAGCCTGAAACTGAAGCTCAGCAGGCTGCAGTGAAGGTGGATGAGGGGCCAGAGGGCTCCACAGGAAGCCTTTCACTTCCTCAATCACATGTTCCAAAGAGAGACACAGAGTGTGACAGAGAGAGACAGACAGAGACATACAGAGACAGACAGAGACACACAGGAAGAAACACAGGGGGAGTGAGACAGACAGGAAGAGTGAGACAGACAGGGGGAGAGTCAGAGGCCCAGTTAAGTCTGTGGCTTTGTGTTTTATGAAGAGTAAAAAAAAGGACATTAAAAGTCAGCATTTTCCACCAGGCAAAGGAATCAGTACACACACACACACACACACACACACACACACACACACACACACACACACACAGTGAGTCCCCCCAGTCTCCTATTATAAGGCTGAGTGGAGAGGAGGAATGGCCTGTTAGTCAGTGTGTGTGAGTGAGATGGTGAAGATGGCTGTGTGTGTGTGTGAGAGAGTGTGTGTCCAAAAGTTAAGCTCACAGTGTCACACTGTCAGAACAAACACAGTGCAGTTTTTCCATTTTCCAAATAAAAGCCGTCAGAGGAAGTTTAGCTCTTCTTCTGTGGTGCTCGTCTTCATCCTGATGAGTTCGTTGTGTGACTGTTGTGTTGTGCTGATTGACACACACAGCTGAGGGACATCCTCCTGTGTGTGTCTGTTATGAGAGATAAGGCATGATGATCTGTGAAATATCTGCTCTATGCATACCAGAGTAGCACGACTAATGTATACAACATGCTGACTGTGTGTGTGTAGCTGCTGAGATGTCAGTCGCTTTATAAGGTCCAAGCTGTAGACGGGCAGACAGGCAGACAGACAGACAAACACACAGACACACACACACACAGGCAGACAGGCAGACAAACACACAGACAGACAGACAGACAGACAGACAGACACACAGACACACACACACACAGACAGACAGGCAGACAGACAAACACACAGACACACACACAGACAGGCAGACAGACAGACACACACACACAGACAGGCAGACAGGCAGACAGACAGACAGACAAACAGTATACAGATCATTTATAGAACCTCATCAGCAGCTTTTATCTTTTCTGCCTACAGAGCTCAAATGAAGCTAAATCACTGGAAGTCTCTCATTTTTGTGAGTTACATAGCAGACTGTATTTTTGTGGTTTTGTGCGTGTGTGTGTGTGTTTACGCTCTTTTCTCTCCAATGGGGTTCCCTTCCTCCTCTCCTCCCTCTACCTCCTCCTCACTGAGATGAGAAGACAGCTGTGTGTGTGTGTTGTGAAGAATGTTCCTGCAGGTTAGTCTGGCTGAGAGGCTTAGCAGAGGATTTAGTGAATCAAATTGTTGGTTTTCTTTGTCTGCTCTGTTTTCCAGTCTCCTGCAGCAAACATGTGCATATGTGTTAGATATAGATTAGATTACAGGATTAGGACCACCATAAAACCCAAATATGTGGTTTAGACTTTTTGAAAGAATTCAGACAAGAAAAACTTTGAATCTTCAGAAAACAGTCCAAATTTCCCAGAAAGAACGTCAGGGAGAATCTGGATTCTGTGGCGCTCAGCATCCTGAGTTTAATCTCAGAAAAAGTCAGAATTGATAGATTATTTTTAGACATAAGGCGGAATTCTTCAGCCTGAGGTCTCTCCTGTCGTCACAGCTGTGAGGTCTAAATTCTCACACACACATTTCTGAGTGTTTGTGTGGGAACACTGTGCTGAAAAAAGACGACCTCTGACATGTTGCTGGTAATCCCAAAATAAGTGTGTGTCACATTTCCACCCAGTGTGACCTGCACGTTCACACTCATCCTTCACACAATAATCTGTGTCATAAAGCACGGAGGAGTCCTCACATCAGACTGGATGCTGAAAGATTAACCAAACACTGCAGCTCACTGATGTTACCCCAACACTACACTACACACACACACACTGGCGGCCTGCTTCCTGTTGGCAGAGGCTGTTTTTACTGTGACTCCATTTTGGCGGAGAAGACTAATTCCTCTGCTGTTTGCCTGTGTGTGGGTGTGTGTGTGTGTGTGTGTGTGTGCACTCTCACATGTGTTGCTCTGCCTTCACAGACCTGCTGGTAGAGGCAGAAATCAGAGTCATCTGTGTGTTGGGCAGAGTGCAGATGATGGATTAAAGGACCGTCTCTTCTCTGCTGCTGTCTTTCTTCTGAACTGAATCAAATCAGATTTTCTGGGTGTCTCTCTATTTGTTGTAAAACATAAACCAGAATAAAGCTGTCCATACAGTCATATCTAAATCCACATCTGTCTCACCTGTTGTGACTGTCAACATGTTATCTAAAGCCAGACTCCTCTGGACATTCACTTTAGGCTGCAGCTGGCAGCTCACACTGCACACTGAGGTAGTGTTATAGTGGCTGACCTTAGGCAGCAGTGGCTCAGTGGTATAGCAGGGTTGTCCAATAACTGGAAGGTTGGTGGTTTGATTCCAACTCCTTCCTAGTCACTGTTGTGTGTCCTTGGGCAAGGACCTTACCTGCAAGGCATTTTACCCGCATAGCCTCCAGTGTACTCGCTGGTGTATGGTGCTCTTTGCTGGGCTGCCTTAAGCAACTTCCCCATTGTGGGACTAACAAAGGTTTCTTTCTTTCTTTGACCTGTTCTCCATTATTTCTGCTCATGTTATAATGCTAAGCTAATATAGCATCCTTTATTGCCTGACTAAACAGACAGACGTGAACAGTCGACTCCTCGCTGCTCTCAGCATGTCTGGATTGAAGCCTGCACATTCTACAGGAATGAAGTGTGTGTGTGTGTGTGCGCAGACAGAAAACACAACATGCACATTTTGTGTAATTTGAAAGAAGCTGAGTGTTTCATTAACTCTGTTTGTTTGGAAATGCTGCATCTTTGGTAATTGGCTCCAGATGTAACAGCGGCTGCAGCACCACCCTGTGCACCTCCACCCTGTGCAGGTCTATGCTGTGCAGGTCTATGGGTGTTGTTGTTTTATGGTGTCATCATAGAGGGTTAATCTTTCTATGTGTTTGTGTGTTTTTGTTTCTCCTCACAGATTCCTTTTATGTGACACACACACACGCACACACACTGACAGACCGAGCTCCTCTGACAGCACACTGACGGGCGGCCATGTTGATCATCTTAGCCTTCATCATTCTCTTTCACCTGGCTGCAGCCATCCTGCTCTTTGTCGCCACCATTCACAATGTAAGTGCACGCGCGCACACACACACACACACACACACTCTCTCTCCCTGCAGTGTATGTTCTAACCGTGGCTCCCTGACAGGCATGGTGGTTGGTGTCGCCAGCCGGGCTTGATGTCATCTACACTGACCTGTGGTACTCCTGTAACTCCACCTGTTACCCTGTATGGAACAGCCACACCGCTGACGCAGGTACGACTCTGTGTGTGTATGTGTCCGTAGGTGTGTGTGTCCATAGGTGTGTGACACCTTGTTTTCGTCTCCTCAGCTTATCTGCAGGCTGTCCAGGCCACCATGATCCTGGCCACCATTTTGTGCTGCGTCAGCTTCTTTGTCTTCATCCTTCAGCTCTTTAGGATCAAACAGGGGGAGAGATTCATCTTCACCGCCATCATCCAGCTGCTAGCCTGTGAGGAACACACACACACACACACACACACTCCATGCATGAGTTAAATTTTACGTCTGCCTGACCTTCACTGTTCCTCCTCCTCCTCCTCCTCCTCCTCATCAGCTCTATGTGTGATGATCGCGGTGGCCATCTACACGGCTCAAAAAAACAGCTTCCATGTGAAGAGTCTCCAGGAAGGCTCGTACGGCTCCTCCTACATCCTGGCCTGGGTCAGCTTCCCTATGACCCTCATCGGCGGCATCATGTATCTGGTGCTCAGAAAACGTAAATAGATGCAGATAGAGAAACAGGAAGTAGGACACCCAACGTTTCATCCATTCTTCTTCTTGCTTTTAAATGTTTTTAGTGTGATTTCAGGAGCAGTCCTGACTGATATTAATGTGCTAACGTTGCCTGAGGAGTCTGTGATGGGTTGTTGCCCCAAGTGCCTCATTGCTGACATATCGAACATTTTAAAGGCTCTGGAGTCTGCAGCTCCTCATGAAATCATGTTATCATTAAAAACATTTAAAGGTGGAGGATGGTCAGAGTGGGACACAGCTCTACAGCTCCTGGACTCACCACAGGGTCCACACTGTTTGTGTGAAGCTATAGTCACATTTATTGTGTACATATTTGCAGTGTATGTATAGTTGAACTCATGACATTAAGTAGTTAAAATGTTAACCGTCGCATACAGGGAGTGTAGTGAAGTTATAATATCATGATGTAGGATTTTAACCGTTTGTATTCTGTGTATTCTCCTCTGTGATATTTGGGATTTAAATGACAAAACATGCAAACTTGAAATAAGAACAACAGAGTCTATTTATTGTTTGAAACCACTGCTTTTGGTGTTTTAGCGTCATGTGACTGAAGATGTTTGAAGTACCCCCCCCCCCATTTGTTCTGTTAGTGCAGCAGCTCTGTGCACACATGGATCTAAACACACTTAATGTTGGAACTCCAGCACCAAATGTTTTTTCTCCGCTATCTGAAACTTGAACGTGAACAAAGTGACGTCTTCGAGGCCAGAATGTGATGTCAGCAGTGTGTGTCTGTCATACGCTGTGTGTGGAGCTTTGCTGTATCAATAATCTAATGTTGAGCTGTAAATTAATTTAATTAATCCAGTTAATGTCATTTTGAATAAAACAGTCTGTCTGTTAGCTTTCAGTGTGTAGACAGAGTCATGTGTAGAGCTGTACAAATACCCACAGGGCCACACTGACATCATGAAGCCAGCTGTGTTGAAGTATTAATTCCACTTTACTGCATGTATGGGACTCTTTAGCTTTGACAGCCTCCTGTTTTTTATTGTTTTAGGGTTAATTCATTGATAACAGGCTGTTTATTTAGAGCTCTGTTGCGCTTGTGTTGGTGCACTACTGACACCTGGTGGGCAGACAGATGAACTGCACAGACTGGTGTCAGCCCTGCTCACTGAGTCCTGACCTCAGACAGTTCATCATCTTCTCATCATCCTCACCTGTCAGATATGATCTGTATTTTACAATAAACTCTTTGTACCTCATCTATCAGTCAGTCTGTGATACTTCCACACATTCTCTGCGTAGGACTGTATTGATTGCTGCAGTTTTGATTGATTTTAATGATGTCACCCCTCCAGCTCCCCCTCTGCCTGTAGGCCACTGTCCCCACTGCCAGTCCTGTGCTGGCCCCATCTGGCCTTCTTAACCACCTCAGATACTTTTCTATTAGATTCATGTTTTATGTTATGTATTTACATGTTTATATCTACTACTGTGAGGTAACAAAAAAGTCCTACAAGATGTTTTTTTATTTTCATTCTCTTTGAAACTGGGCTTTATGTAGAAGGTCTGTTGTGGTCAGCTGACTAATGTCTGCCCAGGGTCAGGCTGGGAGTGGACTCTGTGGCTGTCCTGGATTTGGGCAATAAAAACTGGCTCTTGGTTTTTAAGCAACCCTCTAAAACATATCGATTTTTATGGGTCTTGATAGCTCTTAATAATCGTTCTCTATGTTATTATTATTATTATTATTGAAAAATGGAGTCATACTTTATAGTATTTATATCTTGCCAGGGAAAAAGCCAGATGAAATCCATGGTTTTTATTATTAAACTGACACTTAAAATATAAAAAATACACATGTTTCGTTTTTATTTTGAAAGAGCCACACCGGAAGTGTTATTGTTGTAGCTTTTCGCGGGCGGAAACAAAACCGCCAACCCGGAAGTGAATGTGATTAAAGGCAGAAAGCAGCGGATCCGTGTGAGACGCGCTCCGGTTTTAACTTCTGATTTTTAAACCTGACGTTAACGAGCTTCACGAACGGTTCGTCTTCAACTCATTAACCCGGAGTCATAACTTTTAGCTAGTGGCAGATAGCAGCTAAGCTAATTATTCTGTCTAAACAAATACAGTATAAACCGCTGCTTTTCTTATGTAACGATACCCGCTGAGACTCCTTATAATTATATATTGCTACATGTGCAGGAGTCGGGCCCACAGCTGCATCTTTCACAGATCTGAAGCTTATATTCACAATAACCTTCTTCTCTTGTCTTTCAGTGGACAGAGCAGCTGGAAGGATAACAGGTGAGGCCATGAACACAACACATGACAACAGCTTGATGGAGAACCTGTTCAAGTTCATTTTGTTAAATCTGTTATTGTTGTTAGCCGTGATCAGTACAGTGACAGCATTATGAGTACAGTGACAGGCAGGTCTTTGTCTCAGTAAAACTCTACAGTGCAGGTTTAGTAGCTTAAAAAGAACTGTACCCCTTCAGTAAAGATTGATGAGGTGACACAGAGCTCGGGTGAACATTGGCGCGGCGTTTCTGAGGTGGCGAGCACTGAAAACAGCACATGGATTGAGAACTGATGCACAGGTGGCCCTGTGTCTGCTCGACCTGTAAGTGAATGTCCCAGCAGCTTTGTCCGCTCTGTGTTTGTTTGTCCCTATTGGAAGTCATCAAGGCTTTGTCCCCCCGCTTGCTTCTGTCAGCAGTGTCTCTCCTGACCTGTTACCCGCAGCAGGTGTTCTGTGACTGACTGCTGCTGTGCTTCTCCGAGCCCTGTGCACAATGTTTGATCTGTGAGGATGAAGTTTTGGCAGGAAGGAGGTCAACGTTGAGCTCACTAGAAGGAGTAAGAGACACTGTAGTGGAGCAGTCAGTCAGGAAGTTATTCTGTTCTGCAGCATTAGAACTTTAAATGACAAAAAACATGGAGTCTGCTGTTGAGCTGGTTTGAAATGAAAAGCAGTCACTCTATGTGTCTGTGTGAGCTTTCATAGAAATGTTTGTTCTGCGCTTTAATGTCAGACTACAAGAGGAAAAAAGCAGCTGTACATGTTCCTGTTAAAACGAACCGTCCTTCTTGTGTGTGTGTTTGTGTGTCTGTGTGCAGAATGAAGAGGTCTTTCCTCAAGTCAGCTTCTGCTGGAGCCAGGGATGTGAAGAAGTTCTCCAAATCTGAAGTAAGAGGTGACACTACGCCCTCTGTGTGAGTGTTTGTGGTACATCCTGTAAGCTGTGTGTGTTCATCCACAGGTGCAGACACTGGTCAAGCAGGAGGTTCGTCGAGCTGTGAGACAGAATGAAGCCAAGCTGAAGGGTTTGATGGAAAACATTCAACAGCTGGATAGTGGAGTCATCTGTGAAAGGGCCATCCGGAGGCTGGAGGTGGGTGGAGGGAGACCTCCTCTTTGTGTTTAAATTCTGTTCACTTTGTTTCTTCTTGTCCAGATGAAGTTACAAAGACTGTTCTGCTTTGTGTCAGCCATCCTTCATCTGTCAGTCCTGACCTCTTCATCGAGCTGGTTTGTTTGTTCTTCTCATTAGAGTACATCCAGTTGAAGTGTACATATGTCTGTAGAAAATAAAACAACATGTACAAAACAGGTTCACATGAAGACTGTGTAATTTGTTGTTTTATTGTTTTATTCTCCTGAAAAATTATTTGCAGGACCCAAATGTTTATCTGGATGTGAGGGCTTCTTATAATGTTGTAATGGAATAATAGTGATCTGACACATTACACAAACCATGTGACCCTGTATGAACCTCACCTGCTGAGCTGATGGTTGTGTAGTGGTCAGTTGCAGACCTTCATGGCCCTGTGCAGTGTGGGGGTGATGTGGTGATGTGTTGGTCTCTTCCTACAAGATGAGTGGCAGAATGTGAGCAGTTAAGGCTGTTCCATACCCCACAAGAACAAAAAACATTCTTCTGACATCATTTTGTTCTCGGAGCGCTTGTTCGGCAGCTCTTGTTCTCGAGGCATCGTCCATACAAGAACGTTCTTGTTCGCACCAGCTTGTGAGCAAGAAGAAGGTTCTTTGTTCTCGTGGAGTATGGAAGAAGCTTTAGGCTGGCTGTGGTGGATGTTCATCCCTCTGAAGGTCCTCCTCTGCTCTGCTCCTCAGGCTCGGCTTGAAATGGTGGAGAAGCGCTCGGTGGCCGCTCTGGCTCACATGACGAGGCTACAGCAGCAGGTCTGCAGACTAACATCAGCTGTGTGTGAAGAGGCTGTGCTGTGTGTTCTGGGTGTTCATCATGTGATGACTTCTAACATCCTTTAAACATCCTTTCAGAGTCGACCAGCTTCTGCTGATGGAGCGGACCTCCTCAGGTACTCAGCCACAGCGATGAAGACATGACGGGAGTTTGTGGGATTTGTTTTTGACACTTTGATTCCATTTTTTAACCCTGCAGGATCCATCCAAAGAAAGAACCAACAACACAAAGTAAGAGTAAAACCAGAAGCAGGGAATGTTTGAACTTACTGGCACACGGGTTAACTCTGTTCCTTTTTATTTGTGAAGCAGAGGAAGGTGGAGAGCTCTTTGAAATGATGGTAAATATGTTCAGCAGTTATTCTTTCTGTGTTTCTCTGGGTGAGTTAAACATTTATGTTGCCTCACATGGATCTTTCAGTTTGTTCTTTCTCTCTAGGCAACCACCAAAAAATCCTTGAAGAGGCTGCATGAAGACAATGAAAGTAGGTGTCTGAGTAATCCTTAAAGAGACTTTAAATGACCCACATTCAGGGACGTGAGTCAGTCTGTGTGTGAATAAACAGTCCTCTTTCTCCCCCTCTTTCTACTGTCATTAAACATAATCTATGTTAAGCTTTGACGGCTGCCATAGCAGATTTAAGTCAGCCACCTTCACCTCCACCTCCAGCTCCTCACAGTCCTCCTGACAGTAAGGTACAATGTTTTCACTCGTGCACAAGACACTAAACTCATCTGTGTTTGACCTCACCTGCCTGACCTTCTTCTCTTAGGTTGGTGTCATTCAGGACTGTTTGTTTGTAAAGGAGGAGCCAGAGCAGCACCAAGGACACAACGAAAGACACTACGAAGGACACCACGAAGGACACAACGAAAGACACTATGAAGGACACTACGAAGGATGCTGCGATGAGCCAAAGCCTAAGAAAACAAAAGCAGAGCTCCACATCCCAGCACACACTGACACAGAGCAGGTAGGACCCACTCAAATTGACCTGAGGAGTCATTCACACGGTACCTTACCTTCCTCCTCCTCCTCCTCCTACCAGAGAGAGCTCCTGTACCCTCCTCTTCCTCCAACCACCTTCCCCTCCATCCTGAGTATGGAGGCGGCAAAGCACAGCATCCCTCAGAAACCAGAAGTGCGCCTGGCCCTCATCAGGAACCCCACCCGGCTGTCCGTGCTGTGGAATGTGGAGAAGAAAGATCCGTCTGTGGCAGAGATGGATAGTTACACGTGAGTCTCGGCAGTGGACAGCTGTGAATCAGTAGAAATCATTTCTGTAACATCCCATGGTTTTAGTCTGGGTCACCTGTATGGTCTGGTTGGGTACAGTCCTGGAAATGTTGGTAGAAAGGAAAATCCACAAACACCAGCCATTATTGTCACAGCAGGAAAAATTTCAAAAATCCAACAAATGTACAAGCCACAGACAGTTCAATGATGATGGCAGTTTATGCTGCCTTCATAGATGTTATTCATTTTAATTAATCCAATTTAAAAACAAACACATTTGTAAATTTTGGAGAAAAAATAAGTTACAAAACAGTCAAAGTTTTCTATTCCCAGAGAATCCACAGTCAGCTGTAACGTTACAACAAATGTATAAAGTTAATCTCCATCCATCCATCATCTATTAACCCACTTCGTCCTGCAGTGGACCCATAGTTAGCTGCTCCAGCCCCCCATGTCTCTGCACTGCAGGACGAAGTGGGTCAAGTTCATCTGATTTTGAAGTTGACCCTCACTTCCACATTGTGTCCTCCTGTACTGCACTGTCTACATGTTGTGTGACCTGCAGAGGGAGGCAGAGCTCCGTCGGTCTTATCCTTCCTCTGTCTCTGTTTCTGCAGCATCTACCTGACCACGGAGAAGGTTAAGGGGACCTGCGTCTTCTCAGACTGGATGATCCTCGGTGAGGTTAAGGCCATCGAGCTGCCCATGTGTGTGCTGGTCAAAAAGTACAAGCCCGGCCACAAAGTGTGTGTCGCTGTGGTGGGCAAAGACGTGTTCGCCCGCTATGGACCCTATAGCAAAGTTTCAACCGCGGTCATGCCTGAGACGTTGGGATGACGATGCAGCTTCTTACAGTTGGAGTTGATCCAGGTCGGATGTATTTATACGAAGGAGAAAGAACACATGCTGACATGCTGGAGGTTTCTGGGCTGTTTTAGCTCAGACGTCATGTAGGTTGCATTAGTCCCTTTTTTAATTTCACATCATCTCATTTCACACCGAATATTTCATTTTTGTTAAAAGTGCTAATAAAGTTGCACACCTGCTCTGAGTTTTGTTCTGTTTGACAGTTGTTATAATATGTTTGTGTTTAGATGTTGATTTGTGAACATTAGAACGTCCTGGATGTTCCCAGTAAGTCACTTTCAGTCCAGATGTAGGTTCTACACTGTATATTGTTTTTGATGCTTCAAGTAAACTGACTGGTTTCTATGATAAAGCCTCCAGACGTCTTCTCTGACTGCTTCTTCTCTACGTACACCAGTAGCTACTGTTAGCTTGTATCAGGGGTGGCCAAACTTTTTTCGGGGAGGGCCAGATTCGATCATGCCAAACTCTCCGAGGGCCAACAGTCCCCGATGTCATTATTTTAAACTATAAAAAATGTGTATGCTGTTTTGTAATATGTTACATCTTACACAGCAAACAAAATAACATCTTAGCATTCAGATGAACAGATCAGAAAATGTTATCTGAATTTACAGCATACATTTAAAACTTTCAGACACTGTGTGGTTGTGATCACAGAGCAACAGGCAAGTTATTGACTACTGTGAAGGTGAGATCTGATCATATGCGGCAGGTCTGCAGCAGACATCAGTAAAATGTCAGGTAGACCAGGTGGGAGTCATTTAGTGCTGATCTCAAAGGGTCTGTAATTTAATGTTTACACAGGTTTGCAGTGCATGGCAACGAGACGTAAAAACGTAATGACGTGCCTTACGACAGATGCGTACTGAATGACGGAGTCAGTTAAACCAGTAAAACATCACAGTTTATCACAGACAGTCTGCTCACACGACACAAACTACCGTAATTCATGGTTTACAGATGTTCGCATTTCTGGAGAGTTGCTTTTATCCAGCCGCCGGTAAAAAGGCCCGAGGCCAGGACGCAGCCTCCCTGTGCAGCAGGAGCAATGAGCGTCCTTCTCCCTCTCCATCATGTCGCTTTAACTTCTCTAATGGCTCTAATCGCTCCCTGCTGCCCGCTCCTGCCCGCACCGGGCAGCAGGGCGCACGATGCACAGGGAGAGGGACGCTCCGCTCCACCCTCCCTGCGCTCACTGCTGCACGGGGAGGCTGCTCTCTGGCCGGGCAGCCCGCTCCCATGCGCCCCGTCCATGAATTCTAATAGGGCTACTATACTACAACTAATAATAACAATATTTAGTGCGCACGTTATACATAATTCGTGGCCACAATTTATTTCTTTTACCATGTCACAGAGGGGCTCTGTAGTTTTGGAGAACGTCCCTTGTACAGACGCTCTCTGACAGCAGGCTGTTTGCAGCAGCATGTTTAGTCTCGTGGTGAATTGTGTCGAAGGTCTGAACCGGTGTTTGCCCCTTCGGAGCCCTCTGCGTGGCTGGAACCAACAACCAAGCCCTGCAGCACCGCGTGAGGCACCACGATGCAGACAGAGAGATAATGTTCTGCTCAGAGAATCATGACGCAAACGTTACACAATGAGTTAAAAACAAGAATTGCCTGTTGATTTTGTATGATTTACTCTGTTTGGCTGGCGGGCCAAAAATAACACATTTTAATAGAAAATCCGGCCATAGTTGGCCCGCGGGCCGTAGTTTGGACACCCCTGGCTTGTATGACTATCTATTGAAGCCACATAGCTAGGTTGCTTTTATCAGCTTGCTAATGACTGAGTGGATAATAGCGTCGGAACTCCAAGGGATAATCCTGATGCTAAGTTAACTGTTTGTTTGCTACTTCCTTTATCAGCTAAGATTATGAATGAACTCCAGATCCATGCAGTTTAAAGTTACAGCTAGCTGCCAAAGATGAGCTTTCTTGCTAATGTTTGCATGTTATCAAAAAGGATCTTTAGTGAATAGGGATGTTAGCTTGCCTCACCAGCTAACAGTGTGGGTTTTGCTAGTAAATGATGAGTTGAAACAAAGAGTTACAGGAGATGTTTACCAGCCAGGAATTATACAATGGTTAGGGTTAACCCTAACCATGGATTGAATGTTGGTTTGTAGACAGAATTTTAACTTTGTTGTCATTTTTGGTAAAAGATGTCATCGCAGAAGTCTTTAAATATAAGCTCTTCTTTATTGTCCGCGTCCACTCTGAACTTTACTTCCTGTTTGCTGCTGCAGATGTTTCCTTTTCTTGGTGGTTCATGCCAGCTGGCAGCAGCTATCAGTCTTATCAACTTGGAGCTTCCCCTAAAACGGTTAGTGTATCTAACACACACACAGCAAACAAGTGCTTTGTAAACGGAAGTTTAGCTCAACCCTCGGGCGTCATTGGGGACTTTTTTGTCCATTTGGGTAATTTTTGCCTCTTTACCTGGCCACCATTTTATCTGTGTTGGTGCATATGGCACAATTTTCTGTAACAAAGACTCTCTCTAGACACATTTTAGAATTCCAATTTAAATTTTTCAAATACATCACCAGAACATGGTGAAACAAAATTACTACCCTTTTGTATCATTCGTGGACAAAAATGTCCACTTCCAAAAAACTGTTACAAACAGATTGTTTTTTTCTGCTTTTTTCTGCATAGGAATATAATGGGTTAATGTGTTTCTTTATAAAAAAATACTGTGACATAAATTAATGTAACTGGCATTCAAAGGGTTAAATTCCTCAAAATGATTTAATGTTTGGTAGTTTTGAGCAGGGCGGAAGTTGTTTAACTTATCTATGCAGAAAAAAGCAGAAAAAGTGGAAAAGTGGACGTTTTTGTCCACGAATGACACAAAAGGGTAGTAAGACGCCTGAGACTGTCTTCCTGTTTATAAGCCCATCTCATCTTTACAAGCCCTCTACATGTTTAAAGTGAGGTGCTGGCAGAGTGGTGGCCTCATTCTTTGGTCCCATCACACCTCTAAAATGAATAATGTGCAGGAATATTACTCTGTAATTATATAACTGTGAGCTCAGGGAGGATATGATGGCAATCATACTGCCCCCCAGTGAGAATGGTCACAGAGCTTCAGGCTTAGTCATGAAAACTACTTACTAGTTTTACAAAGACTTTCTGGCAGGTGCACATAGCTACTATCTGTGGTAGTTGTTCAACTCTGTGTAAATAGTAATAATAATAATAATAATGCATTGGTCTTATATTGCGCTTTTCTGCTCTGTTGGGCAGGCACTCAAAGCGCTTACATTGAGATGCATTATTCTTTCACACCACATTCACACAGTGGCAGTGGTAAGCTACCAGTGGTAGCCACAGCTCCCCAGGGGGAGACTGACGGAGACGTGGCTGCCAAGGTGCGCCTACGGCCTCTCCGACCCCGCCGATCCATTCATACGCATTCATACACCAGTGAGTGCACTGGAGGCAATGCGGGTAAAGTGCCTTGCCCAAGGACACACAACAATGACTAGGGAGGAGCTGGGGTCGAACCGCCGACCTTCCGGTTATTGGACAACCCTGTGGTGATAGTAACATTAGTCATTCTTATCCGGGTGTAAATAACATAGTTGGCTCCTGATCTTTGGTTCTTTTAATAGCATGCTTTACACCCATGTGAAAAATTTGAACGCATCAAACATGGTTGGTGATGGTCACATCACAGGAACAGTGTTATTTCCTCAGGTGTAAATAGCCACATTGGTTATTCCACCCTAGGTGGAGATGTCAATGCTTTTGCTGTACCCTCAGGTGTAAAAAGCAACCGCATATGGAGATCTTGGCTCACTCAGCAGATGATATTATGCATGTGTGATGTATGCTGCTGTGTAGCAGCTGCATGCCTAGTCCTTTCACTTTAAATTTCATAAGCATGGAGATTGAAGCGACTACACACCAGAAATTCTTTCTCTCCCCCTCCCCCCTCCTCTCTCTCTTTATCACACACACACAGTTTTAGCAGGGTGCACCCATCACGTGTTTACGTCAGCTACGCTTTTGCTTCACCCACAGTGTTTCAGTTCACCGTGTGCTGCAGCTAAAGGACATCACCCACAAAGGTAAGACAGCACATTTGGATATGTATTCTGTAGTTAAAGTTGTGAAATGTATTAAAAGTAAACAAAGTTAAACATTTATGCAACATGTAAGCAGAAGATGCATGCTCATCAAACATGGTGTTTGTTCTCTCTGGGATAAAGGCCTGAGCTCAAAAACCACAAGAGTCCTGAGAGCAGTGGTGCAATAAAACAGCACAGCTATTCATGACATTTGAATACTTTCCAGATGACCGGGTCACTCAAGGAATAGCATGGGAATCAAATGCTCTGTGTTGAGAAGGGGTAAAATGGAGGCCAACCACAACCAGAAGGAGGAAGACGTTTCCTCTACAGTGAGGAGGAAGAGAAACTCATCTCTGCAGGAGGAGGATACAGGTGCAAAGAAAACCGCAAAAGAAACAACTGCTGATGAAAATGATGGCAGTGAGAGGAGCAGACCTCTGGTGCACGAGCAGATTACTGCAGCTGTTACCAGGTGAGGCTTTAAGCAACATTAAAACAGCTTATTGTACACAGACGGAAAAATAAACAAGTCATCAATCACTCCATCAGGACCAGGTGTTGTGGAGCATAATTCTTGTTATAAATTTGGCATCTTGAGTCTCCAGACAGTTGCAGTGAAGATGTCAAAATGGCGACGCCTGAGCTCGATGTTAGCCTCCACATTCTCACAGTGTCAGCTTCACATACTTGAAATGAAACGCTGAACTAAGGCCTGTTGTTCAGCCGAGTGTCCTTGTTTAGGTGTTACAGCTGTGAGACTGAACCCTCTGCACTAAGAAGCTACCAGAACAACAATGATAAGCGTGTGAGAATCCAGTGATAACGTTCAGTCAATGGTGCACAGCGTGATGCAGGTGTGTCAGAGACACAAACAACACACCGCTGCACAGAGTGCAGATGCTTCACATGATTCTTCAGCTTATAGCTGCCACATTCCACTATTAATGTGTCAGCTATATTGAACTGTTTTCAAAAAAGGAAACAAGTAGTTTACAGCGATGAGGTACACCAGTATAACTGAGAACAGACAGTACTGAGATAAAAAATATTCTCAGTTCTATCTTGAAAACAATCAACAAGTAAACAGTGAGAAGGATTAAGACAGCTGCATGGTTTTTTTCTAATGAAATCAATATGAGCCTTGCATAAGAGTTTAGGATTAATCTGGATTCCCATACACCTAAACTTTGTTGAGGGGTGACTGCTCGTTGATTGATTGTAGAGAAGAAGAAGAACATGAGAACATTAGGAGTTATGTGAACAAATAACGTTTCTCTGATGTTTTGATCACCAGTACTAACCACATGGATCCTGCTTCAGCCTTCAGAGAGGAGAAAGGTGAGTTTGTGTTTTAAACACAGCCTGCCACCATGACCAAGTGATCGTCGTCTGTTATGATGCTTTTAGAAAAATGTGTAATGATAATGTTTGAATATTTTTTAACAGAAGCTGCCTGGGTGGACAGCCACAGGGCGGAGCTCATTCAGAGCGTCACTTTAGTGATGCAAATAGCAGATGAGATGCTTGACCGGAATATAATCCAACAGGAAATGTACGACAGAATCAGAGCCAATATGACAACCCAGGATCAGATGAGGGAGCTCTACAGGGCCCTGTCATGTACAGCAGCCAAATCTGCCTTTTACAAAATTCTCCACAATCTTCAGCCTGACACATGTGGAAGTATGTGATCTCCACGGTGTGTTTATGTGAACGATATGGTTGACTTGAATGCATGAACGTGTTCTCTTCTGTTCCTGCAGCAGAGGAGATCATCCAGGAGGCCATCAGAAGGCACAAAGAATATCTGAGGAAACTTTCATTATGGGACTTTGAAGACTTTGAAAAAGCTGAAAGGTCCTTGGACACAATTTACACAGAGCTTCACATCATACAAGGAGAGGTTGTTGATGGACAACATGAGCTCTGTGAGATTGAACAGAAGACGAGTAGGCAAACAGCAGAGGGCGCCAAAATCAAGTGCAATGACCTTTTTAAAAAGGAAGACACTGGAGCATCTGGCAGGGGCAAAGATGTAAAAGAAATCAGGACAGTGATGACAAAGGGGATCGCCGGCATTGGAAAAACCGTTTCTGTGAAGAAGTTCATCCTGGACTGGGCGGATGGGAGAGCAAATCAGGACCTGGACTTCATCTTTATGTTGCCGTTCAGAGAGCTTAATCTAGTCAAAGATGACCAGTATAGCCTTGAGATGCTTGTGAAAGAATTCCAACCAGAACTTAAAAATGTAGCAGCAGCAAGCATATTTAATAACCGCAAAGTTTTGTTCATCCTTGATGGTCTTGATGAGAGCCAGCTCCCACTGAACTTTAAAACAAACACAATATTAAAAGACGCCACGAAGAAATCGTCGGTGGATGTACTCGTGACAAACCTTATCCGGGTTCAGCATCTTCTTCCCTCTGCACATGTGTGGATAACCTCAAGACCGGCAGCAGTTCAGCGCATCCCTCGTCGGTTTGTGGACCAGTGGACAGAAGTCAGAGGATTCAGTGATGAACAAAAAATTCTGTACTTCAAGAGGAGAGTCGAGGACAAGACCATAGCTGAAAGAATCATTGGTTACGTTACCGAGTCAGAGAGTTTATACAGCATGTGTCACATACCGCTGTTCTGCTGGATTGCAGCCAAGGTTTTTGAGTATTTGTTGCAGAATACAGATGATGTTGAAGATGAAAATACAGAGAGACCTACAACTCTGACTGAGATGTTCACACACTTCCTCCTGTTTCAGCTCAGGAGAGCAGCTGAAAAGTATGAACATGAAGATGAGTCAGACACCGAGGCAATCGTCAGGTCTAACAAACAGTTCATCCTAAACTTGGGCAGGTTGGCATTTGAACATCTGGCAGAAAGAAAATTCATTTTTACTGGGGAAGATCTGAAGAGGTATTCCATTGACACAGACAAGGCTGCCGTGCACTCTGGATTGTGTACAGCCATTTATAAAGAGGAAAGCGTGCTGTACAAAAGGAAGCTTTACTGCTTTGTGCATCTGACCGTTCAGGAGTACTTGGCGGCTCTCTTTGTGTACTACAGCTTTGCCAGGAAAAAGATAGATTCTCCAAGCCTTAAGAAGTTCTTGTTGAAGGGGTCTGAGGAAGAGCTCCAGTCCATCCTAGAAGATGAGCCAGAAGCTCTACCTTTGGATGAGCTGATCGAAATAACAATAGCTAATTCCTGTGAGAGAAAGACAGGAGAACTGGACATGTTCCTTAGGTTCCTGGTCGGCATGTCTCTACAATCCACACAGAATCTGCTTCAAGGCCTGATTGAGCAGAAAGAGGAACACTCAGCCGTTGTTGAGGAGATTAAGACCAGTTTGATAAATATAGATTTGTTGGACTGCCCCCCTGAGAGATGTCTGAACCTTGTCCACTGTCTGACTGAGCTCAAAGACACTTCCATCCATCAGACAGTGCAGCAGTATCTGGAACCAAACCATGATCCTGAAAACCAGCTCACCCCTGTTCAGTGCTCAGCTCTGGCTGATGCGATTCTAAGGTCTAGTACCCCTCTCAATGAGTTCAACCTGATGAAATTTAGACCGTCAACAAGAGGTATTTTCAGACTGCTCCCAGCTGTGAAGAACTGCAGAATAGTGCGGTGAGTCAGTCATTGATCCGTTCTTGTCTGTTCAGGTCTGCATTATGATTTGCCGGCAGATGTTTCACACCCCTCTAAGACTATGAACTAATCTCTCTTCTATCTTCTGTAGAATCACAGGTATACACACTTTAGTGTGTGTGCTCGCTAAACCCATCTCTTCAGCTCTGCAAATGCCAAACTCTGTGCTGACCGAGCTGCACCTTACAGACTGTACTTTTGGTAACAAGTCTCCAAAGGTCATGATTGAAGGACTAAAGAATGCTCAGTGCAAACTAGAAGCTCTCAGGTGAGTAACTCGATTATTCTCTTTTCCTTGTTATTCTTGAAGTATATGAATATTCAGGTCCACCTGTTTTTCTGATGTGTTTGTAGCCTTTCCGGTTCTGGATTTACAGACACAGAGTGTGAAAATCTGGCCTCAGCTCTCAAATCCCTCGTCACGAATCTGAGAGAACTGGAGTTGAGTGGTAACGTTCTGCGGGGCTCGTTGCTCCCTGTGCTGTCTGTTGGGTTTGGCTGCTCTAAACTGGAGCAGCTCAGGTCAGTTGTTGCAATGTTTTTGGTTTATGATGGTAGAAGTGGGAGGCTTATTGTATTTATGTATACCTACTTTATGTCATTTTATGCACATTGTTCCAAAAGACTGAACCGGAATCCTCAGACTGCAGAGATCTGCCAGCAGATAGTGACGGCGATCTCGTCCAGCTCGTCTTACCTACGACAGCTGGAGATGAGTTACAGCAATTTTAAAGACTCAGAAATGGAAATCCTCTCAGTGGGCCTGATGAGCTCAAACTGCCCCCTGGAGACACTCAGGTAAATACTCCACTGTTTTAGCAGCTTGTAGTGTAGCCATGTTCCTTAGCTAGGATGAGCTTTCTAGTTACAGCTCCCAGAGTTGAGGTGATTGTTGGCTTGCTCTCCATGTTGCTAATGTGGATCAATGAAATGATATTTCCCTCAGACTCAGTCACAACAAACTCACTGAGAGAGGCTGTGAGACGCTGGCCTCAGCTCTCAGCTCCAAACCTTCCCGTCTGACAGAGCTGGACCTGAGCTACAATGAGCTGCAGGACTCAGGAGTAAGGGCGCTCTGTGGTGCCCTGATGAGCCCACACTGTGGTCTGAGAACTCTCAGGTCAGTTAACAAAGAGCAGCACGTGTCTGTGAGGAGCCTGATGACTGACTCACTTGATGGGTCCTGGGCTGGTCACTAAGTGAACATGTACCTCCACACTTGTAAGGTTCCTGCTGTGTGATTTCTGCAGGTTGTCCTTCTGTAAAGTGACAGCAGATGGAGGTTCCTCTGTGGCCTCGGCTCTGAGGTCTGACCACTGCAGCCTCAGAGAGCTGGACTTAAGCTTTAACCATCTCACAGATCAGGGAGTCCAGCTGCTGACTGACATACAGGAGGATTCAGGCTGCAGTCTGGAACGTCTAAAGTAAGCTTGAACAAGGAAATGTTTGGAATGACTCTGATGCTGATTTACAGGACCATGTGACCATGTTGTCACCTGCTGCCTTTTTATTTCCCATCAGTGTGGACCAAAACGAAGAGTGCTGGGTTGACCTGAAGCTCCTGAGACAGTGTAAGTTTTTCTGAAATGATCTGACATGTATGTTTGCAGGGGAGCTGAAGTCACCTGGCAGAAGACTGCATTCTGGATTCTCTAAATACAAAAGAAAGGAGCTTCAATGATTCCTTTAGCATATGTTATACTGGACCAGCCTTTACCCAAGGAAAGGAGGAAACACCCTTCCAAAAGTCTTCCACGAAAACAAAAGACATGAATCAAAGATCATCCCAGGGCAGCTGACCTTTAGCCCCTGTTAGTCAGACCTGAATATACGTGAGACTAAGAACATTTGTGCGAACAGACTTTTACTGATCATACTTTAGTTTCTGAAGTGTGAGTCTGTGACAAACACTTCAGTGTTTCCAGTATCAGATATCCAAGTCATTCGAAAAGAGGTGAAAAAAAACAATGTGGACTGTTGTGTAAAAAAGTTTGAAGGTGGAGCTCATCTTGCACTCCACACAGGGAGAGTCGCTCCTTTGTGGGTGTTTTTATATTCTCCAGACGTTTGCTAAGACTGCATGTCAAATGATTAGTCGGTAATAAACCTTAATTTTTCTTCTGCTTGCAGACGCCTGTGCTCTGACTCTGGACCCCAACACAGCAGGTGTTTCTGTCTTGCTGACCAGTGAGAACAAAATGGCAGCTTATGTCATCGATGATCAGCCATATCCTGAGCATCCAGACAGGTTTAGTAACAGCCAGGTTCTGTGTAAGGAGGCTCTGAGCGGCCGCCATTACTGGGAGGTGGAGTGTGATTCAGCTGACGTTGCAGTGGCGTATAGAAGCATACGCAGGGCTGCAGACAGTTCCAGTGAATATTCTCTGGGACAGAATGAAAACTCTTGGTGCTGGACTTACAACAGGGGCTATTTGGATAGCACTTCCTGTGTCGAGTTTTTGGACTTCCCTCCAAAACAAAGTGTCATAGGAGTGTACGTGGACCAGCCGGTAGGTGTTCTGTCCTTTTTTGAAGTCCACTCTGACACACTGACCCACCTGTACACTGTGCACACAGCCTTCACTGAACCTCTCCATCCTGGGTTCAGAGTTGATGGATCAGTTCTCCTCCATGAAATAAAACAAGCACAAATATAGAAGGAAACAACAATAAAAAGGAAACATTTTGCTCCATGGACAAACTGAAAAATTAATGATTAAACACAATTACCAAAAAGATACCACAAAGAAAGGATATATTACACCTGTGTAATGTACATGTAAATGTACATGAGAGTTCCCACTGAATACACAAACATGGAGGACAGAGACCATCGTCCCTGAGAAAAAATGACATGGCTGCTTTTTGTTTGCAGAATCGACCAGACATCATGTGTGACAATCACATAAAGTCATGGTGCCACATCACACCACCTGTTTGTATTTTTCATTATGTATATAACTTTTTTTTTCATTGCTGTTGAGGCTAACCATCGGTGACATATTAACAGTCAGTTTAAATGTCACCTTTATTTTATTTTTTTTATTGATTCAGAATATTTTATGTTGATTTCTTGATTAAAAGAGATTAGATTCTTGCTTTCAATCTGTCAACGTATGTTTGTTGCTACAGTTTTTACAGTTGAAAGAGCTTTGTAACATTATTTTGAAAGGGTTCTTACATGACAGTCAGCTATGTCCGGCACATTCCTCTCTCTCCCTCCCTCTCTCTCTCTCCCTGCCTCACACACACACACACACTCTCAGAACGGTCCACACTCCCCCCCCCAAACTCTTGCGTCGTGTCTACAAAAGTTTTCTTAGCCATGTTTTTGTTTAAAGTTGATAATGGTACAGACTTATAAAATGCAGCATTTCTGGTTGAGTTGTGCAGCTGAAGGACATCAGACACAAAGGTAAGATAATATTTAAACATTAACCATATATGCACTTGTCCACTTCTGTTTTATGGCCATGAAGTCTGTTGTAGTTAGACTGCAACATACTGTACTTAACAGTTAAACACTGGATGGATAAAGATCAAACATGGTTTTTACTTTCACTTTCTACAACAAGCATGTCAGTTATAAAACCGCAACAATAAACTGTGGTACATGTAGTGGTGACTTTCAAATACTTTCCAGATGACTGAATCTCTGGAGGTGACGCTGAAGAGTTGACACTATGGGGAGCAAATGCTCTGCACTCAGGAGGGGTAAAACGATGTCCAACAACAGCCCCGACCTGAGGAAAAAGGAAGTTTCCACCACAGTGAGACGTGAGAGCGACTGTTCCCTGCAGGAGGATACAGCTGCGCAGGAAGGCAGAGCAGAAACAGCTGCTGACAAACATGGCTGCAATGAGTGGAGTCATGCTCTGGTGCATGAACACACGACTGCAGACATCAGCAGGTGATGCTTTAATCAGTTTTATGATTCACATTTAAAGAGTTTATCTTACAATAAAAATCTATAATAAATATAAAAGTACAACACCCCAGATTGTATCTAAACCACCTCTGTGTGTGTAGATGCTGTACATTGTCGTAGTAGTTTGGTGGCGACAGGCAGAAATGATTTCCTGTTTGTCTGTGGTGCATCATGGGAGTCAGAGTCTGTGATCAGGCCCTCAGCCAGGTGTCAACTTTATGTCTGCAGGTTCCAACATGCTCCCTCCACTTCTGATGTCACCCATTTTGTCAGACAGTGCCGACTTCCAGTTTGTGATGACCAACAACAGAAACAGTATGAACACTCTTGTGCTTTTTGTGTAGAGTTGATCTCCCTCTGCCTCAGGCAGCACCCTCACCAATCACACCTGTGATTGTATATGTCTTGAATATGAACATAAGAGTACTTAAATGTTTAATTCTGTAATCAAACATTGTCTTATCCTGTCAGTCCTCACCTCTCTGATGCTGCGTCAGCCCTCACAGAGGAGAAAGGTGAGTTGGTGTTTTTGTGGTGAAACACTCTCTTGACTGAGTGACTGTCATCAGTTGTGATGCTGTTATTGTAATGTGTGTTTTCTCTGTTTTAACAGAAGCTGCCTGGGTGGACAGCCACAGGGCGGAGCTCATTCAGAGCGTCACTTTAGTGATGCAAATAGCAGATGAGATGCTTGACCGGAATATAATCCAACAGGAAATGTACGACAGAATCAGAGCCAATATGACAACCCAGGATCAGATGAGGGAGCTCTACAGGGCCCTGTCATGTACAGCAGCCAAATCTGCCTTTTACAAAATTCTCCACAATCTTCAGCCTGACACATGTGGAAGTATGTGATCTCCACGGTGTGTTTGTTTGAACGATATGGTTGACTTCAATGCATGAACGTGTTCTCTTCTGTTCCTGCAGCAGTGGAGGTCATCATCAGAAGGCACAAAGAATATCTGAGGAAACTTTCATTATGGAACTTTGAAGACTTTGAAAAAGCTGAAAGGTCCTTGGACAAAATTTACACAGAGCTTCACATCATACAAGGAGAGGTTGTTGATGGACAACATGAGCTCTGTGAGATTGAACAGAAGACGAGTAGGCAAACAGCAGAGGGCGCCAAAATCAAGTGCAATGACCTTTTTAAAAAGGAAGACACTGGAGCATCTGGCAGGGGCAAAGATGTAAAAGAAATCAGGACAGTGATGACAAAGGGGATCGCCGGCATTGGAAAAACCGTCTCTGTGAAGAAGTTCATCCTGGACTGGGCGGATGGGAGAGCAAATCAGGACCTGGACTTCATCTTTATGTTGCCATTCAGAGAGCTTAATCTAGTCAAAGATGACCAGTATAGCCTTGAGATGCTCGTGAAAGAATTCCAACCAGAGCTTAAGGACATAAAAATTGCCAGAATATTTGCTACTTGCAAAGTTTTGTTCATCCTTGATGGTCTTGATGAGAGCCAGCTCCCACTGAACTTTAAAACAAACACAATATTAAAAGACGCCACGAAGAAATCGTCGGTGGATGTACTCGTGACAAACCTTATCCGGGTTCAGCATCTTCTTCCCTCTGCACATGTGTGGATAACCTCAAGACCGGCAGCAGTTCAGCGCATCCCTCGTCGGTTTGTGGACCAGTGGACAGAAGTCAGAGGATTCAGTGATGAACAAAAAATTCTGTACTTCAAGAGGAGAGTCGAGGACAAGACCATAGCTGAAAGAATCATTGGTTACGTTACCGAGTCAGAGAGTTTATACAGCATGTGTCACATACCGCTGTTCTGCTGGATTGCAGCCAAGGTTTTTGAGTATTTGTTGCAGAATACAGATGATGTTGAAGATGAAAATACAGAGAGACCTACAACTCTGACTGAGATGTTCACACACTTCCTCCTGTTTCAGCTCAGGAGAGCAGCTGAAAAGTATGAACATGAAGATGAGTCAGACACCGAGGCAATCGTCAGGTCTAACAAACAGTTCATCCTAAACTTGGGCAGGTTGGCATTTGAACATCTGGCAGAAAGAAAATTCATTTTTACTGGGGAAGATCTGAAGAGGTATTCCATTGACACAGACAAGGCTGCCGTGCACTCTGGATTGTGTACAGCCATTTATAAAGAGGAAAGCGTGCTGTACAAAAGGAAGCTTTACTGCTTTGTGCATCTGACCGTTCAGGAGTACTTGGCGGCTCTCTTTGTGTACTACAGCTTTGCCAGGAAAAAGATAGATTCTCCAAGCCTTAAGAAGTTCTTGTTGAAGGGGTCTGAGGAAGAGCTCCAGTCCATCCTAGAAGATGAGCCAGAAGCTCTACCTTTGGATGAGCTGATCGAAATAACAATAGCTAATTCCTGTGAGAGAAAGACAGGAGAACTGGACATGTTCCTTAGGTTCCTGGTCGGCATGTCTCTACAATCCACACAGAATCTGCTTCAAGGCCTGATTGAGCAGAAAGAGGAACACTCAGCCGTTGTTGAAGAGATTAAGACCAGTTTGGTAAATATAGATTTGTTGGACTGCCCCCCTGAGAGATGTCTGAACCTTGTCCACTGTCTGACTGAGCTCAAAGACACTTCCATCCATCAGACAGTGCAGCAGTATCTGAAACCAAACCATGATCCTGAAAACCAGCTCACCCCTGTTCAGTGCTCAGCTCTGGCTGATGCGATTCTAAGGTCTAGTACCCCTCTCAATGAGTTCAACCTGATGAAATTTAGACCGTCAACAAGAGGTATTTTCAGACTGCTCCCAGCTGTGAAGAACTGCAGAATAGTGCGGTGAGTCAGTCACTTGATCCGTTCTTGTCTGTTCAGGTCTGCATTATGATTTGCCAGCAGATGTTTCACACCCCTCTAAGACTATGAACTAATCTCTCTTCTATCTTCTGTAGAATCACAGGTATACACACTTTAGTGTGTGTGCTTGCTAAACTTATCTCTATAGCTCTGCAAATGCCAAACTCTGTGCTGACCGAGCTGCACCTTACAGACTGTACTTTTGGTAACAAGTCTCCAAAGGTCATGATTGAAGGACTAAAGAATGCTCAGTGCAAACTAGAAGCTCTCAGGTGAGTAACTCGATTATTCTCTTTTCCTTGTTATTCTTGAAGTATATGAATATTCAGGTCCACCTGTTTTTCTGATGTGTTTGTAGCCTTTCCGGTTCTGGATTTACAGACACAGAGTGTGAAAATCTGGCCTCAGCTCTCAAATCCCTCGTCACAAATCTGAGAGAACTGGAGTTGAGTGGTAACGTTCTGCAGGGCTCGTTGCTCCCTGTGCTGTCTGTTGGCCTTGGCTGCTCTAAACTGGAGCAGCTCAGGTCAGTTGTTGCAAGAAGTGGGAGGCTTATTGTATTTATGTATACCTACTGTATGTCATTTTATGCACATTGTTCCAAAAGACTGAACCGGAATCCTCAGACTGCAGAGATCTGCCAGCAGATAGTGACGGCGATCTCGTCCAGCTCGTCTTACCTGCGACAGCTGGAGATGAGTTACAGCAATTTTAAAGACTCAGAAATGGAAATCCTCTCAGTGGGCCTGATGAGCTCAAACTGCCCCCTGGAGACACTCAGGTAAATACTCCACTGTTTTAGCAGCTTGTAGTGTAGCCATGTTCCTTAGCTAGGATGAGCTTTCTAGTTACAGCTCCCAGAGTTGAGGTGATTGTTGGCTTGCTCTCCATGTTGCTAATGTGGATCAATGAAATGATATTTCCCTCAGACTCAGTCACAACAAACTCACTGAGAGAGGCTGTGAGACGCTGGCCTCAGCTCTCAGCTCCAAACCTTCCCGTCTGACAGAGCTGGACCTGAGCTACAATGAGCTGCAGGACTCAGGAGTGAAGGCGCTCTGTGGTGCCCTGATGAGCCCACACTGTGGTCTGAGAACTCTCAGGTCAGTTAACAAAGAGCAGCATGTGTCTGTGAGGAGCCTGATGACTGACTCACTTGATGGGTCCTGGGCTGGTCACTAAGTGAACATGTACCTCCACACTTGTAAGGTTCCTGCTGTGTGATTTCTGCAGGTTGTCCTTCTGTAAAGTGACAGCAGATGGAGGTTCCTCTGTGGCCTCGGCTCTGAGGTCTGACCACTGCAGCCTCAGAGAGCTGGACTTAAGCTTTAACCATCTCACAGATCAGGGAGTCCAGCTGCTGACTGACATACAGGAGGATTCAGGCTGCAGTCTGGAACGTCTAAAGTAAGCTTGAACAAGGAAATGTTTGGAATGACTCTGATGCTGATTTACAGGACCATGTGACCATGTTGTCACCTGCTGCCTTTTTATTTCCCATCAGTGTGGACCAAAACGAAGAGTGCTGGGTTGACCTGAAGCTCCTGAGACAGTGTAAGTTTTTCTGAAATGATCTGACATGTATGTTTGCAGGGGAGCTGAAGTCACCTGGCAGAAGACTGCATTCTGGATTCTCTAAATACAAAAGAAAGGAGCTTCAATGATTCCTTTAGCATATGTTATACTGGACCAGCCTTTACCCAAGGAAAGGAGGAAACACCCTTCCAAAAGTCTTCCACGAAAACAAAAGACATGAATCAAAGATCATCACAGGGCAGCTGACCTTTAGCCCCTGTTAGTCAGACCTGAATATACGTGAGACTAAGAACATTTCAATCATGAGAGACTCAGCGAACTGAATGAGAAAGATTTATTAAGTACAAAGTTTGAATGTGCATTGGCGTCCTAGACCCCATCGTGAAGACCACATCCGGAAAGGGGGGAAACGCAAGAGGAGAGGCCGCTGGATCATAAGATCCCCCCCGGGGTCTAGACCTGGTGGTGGTGGAGAGCTGGAGGGCAGGAGATAGGAGGCCTTACTGGCGTGGATCTGGTGGTGCTTGGGGTGGAGGAGGGTTGCCGGGTTCGATCAGAAGACAGCTGGAGAAGAGACGAAGACTTTTAAATTTCGTGCTAAGCTGTGATTGGTCAGGAGAGGGATGGAAAGCGACAGCTGATTGGTGAGGGAGGTGCTTTCTATTAAGCACCTGACTAAGAGAGCGGAAGAGAGGGGGAGCAGAGGAGTGAGGGATAGAGGGAGAAAGATTAGGAAGCAGATAGGGATAAATGGTGAATGATGGGAAACAGAGTCTTCCTGATTGAACTTACGCTGAGAGCTACATTTGTGCAAACAGACTTTTACTGATCAGACTTTAGTTTCTGAAGTGTGAGTCTGTGACAAACACTTCAGTGTTTCCAGTATCAGATATCCAAGTCATTTGAAAAGAGGTGAAAAAAAACAATGTGGACTGTTGTGTAAAAAAGTTTGAAGGTGGAGCTCATCTTGCACTCCACACAGGGAGAGTCGCTCCTTTGTGGGTGTTTTTATATTCTCCAGACGTTTGCTAAGACTGCATGTCAGATGATTAGTCGGTAATAAACCTTAATTTTTCTTCTGCTTGCAGACGCCTGTGCTCTGACTCTGGACCCCAACACAGCAGGTGTTTCTGTCTTGCTGACCAATGAGAACAAAATGGCAGCTTATGTCATCGATGATCAGCCATATCCTGAGCATCCAGACAGGTTTAGTAACAGCCAGGTTCTGTGTAAGGAGGCTCTGAGCGGCCGCCATTACTGGGAGGTGGAGTGTGATTCAGCTGACGTTGCAGTGGCGTATAGAAGCATACGCAGGGCTGCAGACAGTTCCAGTGAATATTCTCTGGGACAGAATGAAAACTCTTGGTGCTGGACTTACAACAGGGGCTATTTGGATAGCACTTCCTGTGTCGAGTTTTTGGACTTCCCTCCAAAACAAAGTGTCATAGGAGTGTACGTGGACCAGCCGGCAGGTGTTCTGTCCTTTTTTGAAGTCAACTCTGACACACTGACCCACCTGTACACTGTGCACACAGCCTTCACTGAACCTCTCCATCCTGGGTTCAGAGTTGATGGATCAGTTCTCCTCCATGAAATAAAACAAGCACAAATATAGAAGGAAACAACAGTAAGGGGAAAGCTGCAGGAGCAAAGGGTGCAACATGAAACCAAATAAGACAGAGCTGTATCATTTTCATATATCCTGAATTTCCTCTCTGGAGATCAATAAAATATCTGTTCATCTATCTCTGTAACACATTATTGAGAAGGGTATCAACAAGATGCAACATGGTGAGGATGTATCACACTGGTGCAATGTGGATCAGTGCTCTGTTAGTGTTATGTAGTGAACATAATCTGAAGGCTCTTCCTCACCGCTGTGACCTCTTCACTCACTGTGTGCACCACCAGCTCCCCCCACAGCACAAGAACGGGGTCACATCTCAAACCATCCATCATTTTCCTCCCCACACCTGACGGAGTTCACCACGTCTACGTCTCTGTGTGTGTAAAGATCAGTAAAAATATCCTGAAAGCAGACAAAGAGAATCTAATCAAACAAATAAAACAGAAATATTTTATTATTTATTTATTCAAGAAAATCAAGCACTATTACCAAAAGTTTCGTCTTTGACCTCTCTGTGCAGCAATACCAGTGAAGGGTCCGCAGGTCTGGGTTAGATTCGCACACGGGGAAGGAGTGTCGTTCTTTCTTCCAACATTAACTTTGTTATTATTATTTTTTTTTTTTTAGAAATCTGTGAACTCTTTAGTTTCTTGGATTGTTTTGTGACACATGTTTTTTTATTTTACAACTAAAAGTGCTCTGTTACATTATTTTGAAAGGATTCGTACAAGATAACGTAGGGACGAACGTTATCTTCTCCTGCCTTCCTGCCCCCCTCCCCCTTTTCACTCTCTTCCTCCCTCTCTCGTTACACACACATTCACAGGACGGTTCACACACACCGCTTCATGTGTACAAACGTTCTCTTTGTGTTGTTTACAAGTTCACTTCCACAGACTCTTACAATGCAACATTTTTCCTTGCGTGCTGCAGCCTGGGGTCTTCAGACATAAAGGTAAGAAGACATTTAAACATGCACCAAAGATGCAGGAGTCTGTGGGTAAAGTTAGAGCTGTTAAAACTACTGCAAATCTCAATTATTGTAGTAAAACTAAAAGCCCTACCTACAATTTATGTAACAGATGAATGTAACAGCGATTCAACATTGTTTTTACTTTTCCTTTCACTTTCTAAAAGAACCTCAGACACAATGGAGAGCAAATGCTCTGCAGTCAGGAGGGGTAAAACAACGTCCAGCGACAGCCTCAACCAAAAGAAAGTGAGGCGTGAGAGCGACTGTTCCCTGCAGGAGGATATGGCTGCACAGGAAGGCAGAGCAGAAACAGCTGCTGACAAACATGGCTGCAATGAGTGGAGTCACATGACTTCAGACATCAGCAGGTGAGGCTTTAATCAGTTTTATGATTCATATTTAAAGAGTTTATCTCACAGAGATAATAAGCAGGGGGTGATTGAGAAGTTAGTGGCCTGAGGCAGATGAAGTCACATAATCGTCACCACAGTCTCTACATGAACACACCATGTCCAGCAGTTACAGGAGACTCCTCAGCAGCGATGAGGTATCAGTCTAAAGATGGACATCGGCTGAGCAGGGGGACCATGGTGGACTCTGAATCTTGTTGATTTCCTCATAGCACTCTGAGGTCAGCAGGTCATCCCCTGTAAGAGTGTGACCCTTTTCCAGGTCATCCAACAGCAGCAGTTAAAACACAGAGACCATCACCTTGATGCAGACCTCACTGTTTGGATTGATCTAAAAAACTATAAATATAAAAGTACAACACCCCAGATTTGTATCTAAACCACCTCTGTGTGTGTAGACGCTGTACATTGTCGTAGTAGTTTGGTGGCGACAGGCAGAAATGATTTCCTGTTTGTCTGTGTCCTGTTTGTCTCATGGGAGTGCGAGTCTGTGATCAGGCCCTCAGCCAGGTGACAACTTTATGTCTGCAGGTTCCACCAGTTGATCTCCCTCTGCCTCAGGCAGCACCCTCACCAATCACACCTGTGATTGTATATGTCTTGGATATGAACATAAGAGTATTTAAATGTTTAACTCTGTAATCAAACATTGTCTTATCCTGTCAGTCCTCACCTCTCTGATGCTGCGTCAGCCATCACAGAGGAGAAAGGTGAGTTGGTGTTTTTGTGGTGAAACACTCTCTTGACTGAGTGATTGTCATCAGTTGTGATGCTGTTATTGTAATGTGTGTTTTCTCTGTTTTAACAGAAGCTGCCTGGGTGGACAGCCACAGGGCGGAGCTCATTCAGAGCGTCACTTTAGTGATGCAAATAGCAGATGAGATGCTTGACCGGAATATAATCCAACAGGAAATGTACGACAGAATCAGAGCCAATATGACAACCCAGGATCAGATGAGGGAGCTCTACAGGGCCCTGTCATGTACAGCAGCCAAATCTGCCTTTTACACAATTCTCCACAATCTTCAGCCTGACACATGTGAAAGTATGTGATCTCCACGGTGTGTTTGTTTGAATGATATGGTTGACTTCAATGCATGAACGTGTTGTCTTCTGTTCCTGCAGCAGTGGAGGTCATCATCAGAAGGCACAAAGAATATCTGAGGAAACTTTCATTATGGAACTTTGAAGACTTTGAAAAAGCTGAAAGGTCCTTGGACACAATTTACACAGAGCTTCACATCATACAAGGAGAGGCTGAGAGTGTCAATGAACAACATGAGATCTGGGAGATTGAACAGAAGACGAGTAGGCAAACAGCAGAGGGCGCCAAAATCATGTGCAATGACATTTTTAAAAAGGAAGACACTGGAGCATCTGGCAGGGCCAAAGATGTAAAAGAAATCAGGACAGTGATGACAAAGGGGATCGCTGGCATCGGAAAAACCGTTTCTGTGAAGAAGTTCATCCTGGACTGGGCGGATGGGAGAGCAAATCAGGACCTGGACTTCATCTTTATGTTGCCGTTCAGAGAGCTTAATCTGCTCAAAGATGACCAGTATAGCCTTGAGATGCTTGTGAAAGAATTCCAACCAGAGCTTAAGGACATAAAAATTGCCAGAATATTTGCTACTTGCAAAGTTTTGTTCATCCTTGATGGTCTTGATGAGAGCCAGTTCCCACTGAACTTTAAAAAAACCAACAGGTTGACAGACGCCACAAAGAAATCGTCGGTGGACGTACTCGTGACAAACCTTATCCGGGTTCAACATCTTCTTCCCTCTGCACTTGTGTGGATAACCTCAAGACCGGCAGCAGTTCAGCGCATCCCTCGTCAGTTTGTGGACCAGTGGACAGAAGTCAGAGGATTCAGTGATGAACAAAAAATTCTGTACTTCAAGAAGAGAGTCGAGGACAAGACCATAGCTGAAAGAATCATTGGTTACGTTACTATGTCACGAAGCTTGTACATCATGTGTCACATACCGCTCTTCTGCTGGATTGCAGCCAAAGTTTTTGAGTATTTGGTGAAAAAAATGAGCAATACTGAAGATGAAAATATAAAGATACCTACAACTCTGACTGAGATGTACACACACTTCCTCCTGTATCAGCTGAGGAGAGCAACTGAAAAGTATGAACAAGAAGATGAGCCAGATATAGGAGCAATCATCAAGACTAATGAAGACTTTATTTTCAAATTAGGCAGGATGGCCTTTGAGCAGCTAATAGAAAAAAAAATCATCTTTACTGTGGAGGATCTGAAGAAGTATTCCATTGATACAGACAAGGCTGCCGTGCACTCTGGATTGTGTACAGCCATTTTTAAAGAGGAAAGCGTGCTGTACAAAAGGAAGCTTTACTGCTTTGTGCATCTGACCGTTCAGGAGTACTTGGCGGCTCTCTTTGTGTACTACAGCTTTGCCAGGAAAAAGATAGATTCTCCAAGCCTTAAGGAGTTCTTGTTGAAGGGGTCTGAGGAAGAGCTCCAGTCCATCCTAGAAAATGAGCCAGAAGCTCTACCTTTGGATGAGCTGATAGAAATATCAATAGCTAATTCCTGTGAGAGAAAGACAGGAGAACTGGACATGTTCCTTAGGTTCCTGGTCGGCATGTCTCTACAATCCACACAGAATCTGCTTCAAGGCCTGATTGAGCAGAAGGAGGAACACTCAGCCGTTGTTGAGAAGATTAAGACCAGTTTGTTAAATATAGATTTGTTGGACTGCTCGCCTGAGAGATGTCTGAACCTTGTCCACTGTCTGACTGAGCTCAAAGACACTTCTGTGCATCAGACAGTGCAGCAGTATCTGAAACCAAACCATGATCCTGAAAACCAGCTCACCCCTGTTCAGTGCTCAGCTCTGGCCCACCTGATTCTCATGTCAAACATTCCTCTCGATGAGTTCAACCTGATGAAATTCAGACCTTCAACAAGAGGTATTTTCAGACTTCTCCCAGCTGTGAGGAACTGCAGAATAGTGCGGTGAGTCAGTCATTTAAGCTGGATTTCATTAAATCAGTTTATCATTGTTGGTAGCAAATAAAGATCTGGATAACATCACATTTTATCTTTTTCTGAATAACAATGTTCACTGGAATGGTCCAGCTCTCCTGTTGAAACCCTTCTAAAACATGTTTAGATATGCTGGAGTCCCTCTGAAAACTCTTTACATGTATAACTCTAAATTGTACATTTAAAATGTCTACAGAATATCTGGTGTGGATCTCGATACATGGCTTACTGAACCCATCCGCTCAGCTCTTCAGACGCCACACTCTGTGCTGACTGAGCTCCACCTGACAGACTGCACTTTCTACCCTGAAAGTCCAAAGCTTTTGACTGATGGACTGCTGAATGCTCAGAGTAAACTGGAAGCTCTCAGGTTTGTATAAACTTCTTTAGTACTCACGTAACCTGTGCTTATTTTCTGTTTGATGGTTGTTTGGTGACGTGTTTGCAGCCTCTCTGGTTATTCGTTCAGTGGAAGTAAATCGTTGGCATCAGCTCTCAAATCCCTCGTCACGAATCTGAGAGAACTGGAGCTGAGTACTAACATCCTGCAGGGCTCGTTGCTCACTGTGCTGTCTGTTGGGCTTGGCTGCTCTAAACTGGAGCAGCTCAGGTCAGTTGTTGCAGTGTTTTTGGTTTATGATGGTAGAAGTGGGAGGCTTATTGTATTTATGTATACCTACTTTTTGTCATTTTATGCACATTGTTCCAAAAGACTGAACCGGAATCCTCAGACTGCAGAGATCTGCCAGCAGATAGTGACGGCAATCTCGTCCAGCTCGTCTTACCTACGACAGCTGGAGATGAGTTACAGCAATTTTAAAGACTCAGAAATGGAAATCCTCTCAGTGGGCCTGATGAGCTCAATCTGCCCCCTGGAGACACTCAGGTAAATACTCCACTGTTTTAGCAGCTTGTAGTGTAGCCATGTTCCTTAGCTAGGATGAGCTTTCTAGTTACAGCTCCCAGAGTTGAGGTGATTGTTGGCTTGCTCTCCATGTTGCTAATATGGATCAATGAAATGATATTTCCCTCAGACTCAGTCACAACAAACTCACTGAGAGAGGCTGTGAGACGCTGGCCTCAGCTCTCAGCTCCAAACCTTCCCGTCTGACAGAACTGGACCTGAGCTACAATGAGCTGCAGGACTCAGGAGTGAAGGCGCTCTGTGGTGCCCTGATGAGCCCACACTGTGGTCTGAGAACCCTCAGGTCAGTTAACAAAGAGCAGCATGTGTCTGTGAGGAGCCTGATGACTGACTCACTTGATGGGTCCTGGGCTGGTCACTAAGTGAACATGTACCTCCACACTTGTAAGGTTCCTGCTGTGTGATTTCTGCAGGTTGTCCTTCTGTAAAGTGACAACAGATGGAGGTTCCTCTGTGGCCTCGGCTCTAAGGTCTGACCACTGCAGCCTCAGAGAGCTGGACTTAAGCTTTAACCATCTCACAGATCAGGGAGTCCAGCTGCTGACTGACATACAGGAGGATTCAGGCTGCAGTCTGGAACGTCTAAAGTAAGCTTGAACAAGGAAATGTTTGGAATGACTCTGATGCTGATTTACAGGACCATGTGACCATGTTGTCACCTGCTGCCTTTTTATTTCCCATCAGTGTGGACCAAAACGAAGAGTGCTGGGTTGACCTGAAGCTCCTGAGACAGTGTAAGTTTTTCTGAAATGATCTGACATGTATGTTTGCAGGGGAGCTGAAGTAGCCAGGCAGAAGACTGCCATGCTAGTAGCACAGTTTAGTTCATAAGTCATACACAGAAATGATAAACAGACACAAAGATACAAGATGAAGAGCAGCAGAGTCTGTTTTTGGTGTTTGAAATACAGTTTGTAGAAGGAGTTATTTCAAAAGTTAAATCTCTGATTGAAGAGGAATAATAGGGATCCTGTCCTGGCTGTGGAAGAGTTGATCCCACCAGGATCCTAGAGGGGGCATGGGAGTTCACCAACCAGTCTTGTATGTTTAAAGTATTTGGAGGAGGCATGTGACTGATTCCCTTAGGGTTTTCTGTAGGGGGAGTATGGGATACTGAGTCAGTTGTCATCTGAGAAGCACGTCCTTAGATGTGGAGGTGCTGATCCTCCTGACAGCTACAGGTCTTGACTTAGTGAAAGCAACATGACCGTGTCATCTGTAAAAGACAGACCTGGGATCCAGAGGACACCAAGCTGAGCGCCCTTCACCCCTTGGTGACCTCCTGCCAGTGATGCCCAAAGACAACATGTCTACAGAGTCAAATGTAGAACGGTGCCAAGTGCACTTGTGATGTTCAAACATGGTGTTTGTTGTGGACGGCCTGTGACAGCCGTATCCGGCTCTAGCTGGAGAGATTTGTGCTGAATCCGAACAGCGAGGGGATTGATTTCAATCACGTACAAAGGAGGGCTGTATTTTCCTCAGGTCTGTAATGAACCATGATGTTTCTTCTGCTTGCAGACGCCTGTGATCTGACTCTGGACCCCAACACAGCAGGTGTTTCTGTCTTGCTGACCAATGAGAACAAAATGGCAGCTTATGTCAATGATGGTCAGCCATATCCTGAGCATCCAGACAGGTTTTGTACCAGCCAGGTTCTGTGTAAGGAGGCTCTGAGCGGCCGCCATTACTGGGAGGTGGAGTGTGATTCAGCTGACGTTGGAGTGGCGTATAAGAGCATACGCAGGGTGGACGACAGCTCCACTGAATATTCTCTGGGAGGAAATGAAAAGTCTTGGTGCTGGACTCAGGACAGGGGCTACTGTTATAACAACTCCTCTTTCAGGATCCTGGATTTCCCTCTAAAACAAAGTGTCATAGGGGTGTATGTGGACCAGCCGGCAGGTGTTCTGTCCTTTTTTGAGGTCCACTCTGACACACTGACCCACCTGTACACTGTGCACACAGCCTTCACTGAACCTCTCCATCCTGGGTTCAGAGTTGATCAGTTCTCCTCCATTAAAATAAAACAAGCACAAATATAGAAGGAAACATTTTGCTGCATTACCACAGCATGCTGTGATAGAGAACATAAACAGAGCAGCAGCAAATTTAGAAAACATCTGAGATCGGACCCGAGAATGTCCGAGCAACGTCTCGTCTCTGACCCTCCTGGCCCACGGGGCACTCTGCAGTCACATTTTGGATCCAAAAAACGGTGGACAAGCTAACAAATAGTGGAAGGAAGGCTGTTTCTGAACTCAGCCACTCACTCCCTGCTGCTACATCTGGAGTTCAGTGTCATCAGGTAAACACTTTGACACTCCCACCATCATTTCCTGTCGCTGTAATGACGTCATTGCTGTCACATAAATAAAACATGCTTATCTCTGCCGGCTAAACAAGCTACGACTTATCACAATCACGACAATTATCACCTGTACTGTACATGATTTATTAAATAAATGTTTGAACTGAACAGCTCATGTTACCTTAGTTGAATCAGCAGCAGACTTCAATAACTTTCATTAACAATCAGGTCCGTCTGGAAACATGTTGTTTGTGTGTTATGAAGTAATCAGCTGATTTTTGGAATAATTTTTGAGCTTTTATGTGTGTGTGTATTTACAGGCTCATTGTTTTCTTTGTGTTAGTTGTTCAGTGAAGCCATCAGCCGTCATGTGAAGCACACGAGCACTAAAATAAACACCATGCTAGCATCACAGTGACGACTGCTGCTCACAGAAGCGTCACCGTGTGAGGCTGCTTTGTCACTTTTTATTCCTTTCAGGTGTCAGCTGAGCGGGAGCCTTGTTGTTCTCTGATGTGCACTGACACACACACGCGCACACGCGCACGCACGCACACACACACACACACACACACACACACACACACACACACACACACACACACACGCACGCACGCACGCACGCACACACACAGGTTCACACAAACACTCACTGTTACCTGCTGGTACACCCACACTCAGTGTTTTAGCCATGTAGACACACACGCACACTCGTCTGCATTCTGGTGATGTAACACTAGAGGGAGCTCCTCAACAGGAAAAGGTGGTGCAGCAGGTGGAGGCGTGCTGGCTGTGCAGTCAGTGTGCTGCTTTCTGCAGCTGTTTTCAGATTGTCAGAACATTATATTTGACAATATCTCAAGAGCACAGGGATGTTGTAGCAGATGGACACACACACACACACACACACACACACACCCAGCTAAACTCCCTCTCAGAGAGGACCAAAGCCTTCGTGCATGAGTCACCTTCTGTTTGAGATTATTTATGCATATTATTTATTCTCATGGTGACTCACCCATATGTTTCAAAGGTTGAGGAGCTTTAACAGTTTTAGAAGGTTAAAAAGTCAAACTTATCCACGGAGTGTTTGCAGAGTTCAGCTGGTCAGAGCAGGACCATTAAACTCCACATCAATCTTTAATGGCCGCCATTTAAACCTGCTGTCAACTTTGTTTCTCTCTTTTAGGTCAGTGAAGCTCCCAGATGGGATGCCAACACACACAAACACACAGACTGACATCGTTCAGCATTTTGTCTGCACCTGCATGTATATATTTAATTCTCATATCATCACACTTATCTGCCCGATAAACCGTGGTCACCTCTGTCTGCAAAAAGCACTGAAGCAAATGTCCCACGTGTTTCAGTGTAACAGTTCCACAGACACACAAACACGTCTCAACAAGGGATTCACTGCTGCAGCGTCACTGTGGTCATATCCATAACAACTTATAGATCAGAAATGTAGAAAACAATGTGATTATTAAGATCATTATTTATAAAGAAATACATTTTAAAACAAAATAAAGGGCAGTATATCACCTCATCTTTGAGTTGATGTTTTATTTTTACAGCGTTTCTTCGACCTGTGGTCAGACGGACAAACGCCTGACACCCGGCGCTTTATTAACACGGTGAGTCAGCCTGCCTTTCTATTTGCACAGTTTTTGTGAGCTGGCTTTATGAAGCTAACTTTAGCATTAATATTTCAGAGAGCAAGCTCTCAACAGTAACTCGCAGAAAGTGAGAGCTTTTATTTATTTTTTCAGAAACAAAAGCAGCAGATAAAACCCAGAGCATGACTGACGTGCACTGCAGGTTAGTATCAGCATCATTGCAGTTTAGGAATTATGTAAGGAGGCATTTTATAAAAATATTAAACAAAAAACATCCTGCATTTCCTGAAGATATCACTTAGGAGCTCACCTGTCCTGCACGTAATCCTGAACTACACTCTGTGATATATGCAAGCTTATTGTTCTCTGGCTCTGTTTTTCTCTGTGTGCGTGTTTGTGTGTGTGCCGGAAGTGGGCCTTGTAGAGTTTGATGTTTCCTTTCTTTGCTATCATGAATATTTGATTCATCCCCATCCCCAGAAGGTTCCATCCAAATGCAGCTTTAACAACAACTACAGCAGCAGCAGCAGCAGCCAGGGCAGGAACATGCAGCCAATCACCTACAGTCTGTGAGTGTGTGTGTGTGTGTAAAGTAATACCATTACTTCTTTTCCCTTCACTCTTTGTCTCATAAGAAACAAAAAATTGCACATTATCAGAAAGTCAAATGCAAATCGAAATATGAAAGACACACACACACACACACACACAGCATGTCACACGAGGAGGTTACGTGTCAGTGTGCAATGCCATGTGCACTCTAAAGCTATAGTCAAGAGTGTTTGTCTCCCCCTGCTGGCACTGAAGGTTATTACAGGTCAGCACAGAATATGATGCATCAAGCTAAAGGCTAAGCTAACCCAGCTTGGTCCACTAACTGATGGCTCATTGTGTTGAACTGTGGAGGTGAGCCTGGGCTGTGATGAGAGCAGGGCTGTGTTCAGATGTTGGTTCCATTCTTCCAGCTTTTTGCTGCCTCAGATTAATTTTATGGACTAAACTCCACAGAGAGACCTTAAAAAGTTCTCTTTCTGTGTGCCACAGCTTGGTTCCATGGTGAGCGCTGGCTGCCACTGTCCTGCAGGGACAGCCGTCGTCATGACAACCAGAGTACATGTGACAGCCAATCAGATTAGAACCCCCGGCCCTCGTCAGGTCCCATGATGTCTGCTCTTTACTCATTATAAATTGTTTGTGGTGTGTGTGTGTGTGTGTGTGTGTGTGTGCGTGCGCCTGCTGGCTGTGGTGTCCATCTTGGCTGTGTCATCGTGTGCTGACCTGTCTGTGGTGATGGTGTGTGACACCGCTCTGTCCTCTGCCCGGGTCTTTGTTTAACATGACTCTGTTTCCCAGAAAATGTGTTAATGTGAAGAGGAGTGTGTGTGTGTGTGTGTGTGTGCCTGCAGGTCTGTGGAGACTTTTATTTGTTTTGTGGCTGTCATTGATTATGTGGATGATGATGATGTTGCTTTAATTGCCTCTATGAAAATGTATCCTGACAGCATGACCAATATGAATTAAGAACAGAAATTAATTGTGTGTACGTCTGTGTTTGTGCTGTGTGTGTGTGTGTACATGTGAGAGTGGTGTGTGTGTGTGTACGCCTGTGGGTGCAATTCTTCTTTACATGATGTGGAAACTTTGCTCCTTAGTTGACCTCAAAGACTGCGAGGCAAAAACTAGGACACTGCATTAAGTACACATTAACATGCACACACACACACACACACACACAGACTGACATCGTCCAGCATTTTATCCGCAACTGCATGTATGATGTATATTTTATAGACATGTTAAAATTCTCATATCATCCACCACATGCTTGCCTGATAAACCATGTTCACACACACACACACACACACACACACACACACTGGTGTTCAGCCTACACCAAAGACCACCCATTTAAACCAAGATCACACTTAAAAGAAGAAAAAAAAGCTTGCTTGCTTGTCAGCAGTGTTATGAAGGAGCTGCAAAAATGACACAAAAACTCTTTGTTTACAGCTGTGCGCCCTCTTGTGGTTGTTTGTTTTAGTGCCTGCACAAAAGAGCGGTGAGGTTTGTGGCAGACGGCAATTTTCCTTGTTGTAGTCTGTGTTGAACTGTTAGGAGCTCAGGTGTGATCATTTCCTCTTGCTCAGTGTTGTGTAATTGTTGTGTAATTGTTGTTCAGCTGCTGCCTGTCTTGATGTGTCCCTGCAATGAGAATGTAAGAATCTGCTCACATTAGGATGCTGCTAGCTTCCTAAGCTAGCGCTGCTGGGCTGACTGTGTCGGCTGTTTTCATATGTGGAGCTGCAGCTTGTTCAATATTTGGAACAGTTAGCTCCTTCCACAAAGCTTCACATACATTCTGTTGGACTGTTGGACTCAAATCGTCCAATAAGTGCACATGGATGACCCACTGGTGGGTCAATGAATTATTTACTGTAGGACATTATTGCTGATAATGTAGAAGGGAATGTCTTATTTCACTGGTGTGTGTGTGTGTGTGTGTGTGTGTGTGTGTTGCCTCATCTAGTTTCTTTCCATTTTGCTGAAAGGACTCCTATTAAAAGGTGATCGTGCCACCTCTGTGTGATTCTTCTGCTCAGATAATGAAGCCGCAGGAGACACACACACACACACACACACACACACTCAGAGCAGAAATCATCCCTCTCTCACACACACAGGAGACACACAGTCTGCGATCGGAGTTAAATCACTTGACCTCTGACCTCTCTCTGGACCAATGAGAGCCCTCCTGACGGGCGGGTGCAGCCTGGACGACAGCCTATAAATAGCAGCAATTTAGAAGCAGAGAAGAAGAGATTGATGACATCACTCTGCATCTATTTTAACACTTTGTCTTCGATCACTCTCTCCACTCTTTGGCTCCTCGCTCACAGCCCTGTGACATAGTCACAGGAAACGAACCTTCACACTCACATCACCTAATTTTGAGAAGCTCCACCCTGCTCCAACTCCCCCAACATGTCAGTCACTCCGTGAAGTGCCATAAACAGCAGGAAGGACTGCAGTCCAGATCCAAAGTTAAACAGAAAGTTTCAGCCGCAGCATCACTGTTGTCATGGCAACATCTCCATCTTAGTGAACAGTTGTGAGTCTGAGGGTGTAGTAAATAGTTATAAAATTTACAATAGTCCAAAAAACGCCCATCATGCCCTCTGTTTCCAACTTCTCCTCCTCCTCCTCCTCCCTCCACTATCGATTGTCCTCCATCATCCTGGTGTTGCATTTAAGCCACACTTCAGGCAGCTAAACGCTTCAGGAGGCTCACTGCCGGGCTGCTGGGGTTTTAGGAAAAACTGACGCTGCACTCTGCCTCGGCCTCAGGAGTTGGAAGAGAAATATCCCAATTAATCAGTATAGAGGAAAAAAAAAAAAAGAAAAATAAACCCTTGAGTCAGGTCCACTCCACATCCCCTTTAATCAAATCCACCAAACTTCCCTTTAATCACAGCACTTTTCTCTAATGCTAAATGCTAAATAAAGCCTGCAGGGCACGCAGGGCTGAGGGGGCGGAAAAGCCCCCCGAGACGTTCTGTCATCAGCTGAGCTTGTTACTGGAGTGGAAAATTAACCTCTTCATGGACACTTGACGCAGGGCGGTGCGTGAACACACACACACAGTGACACGGTGCAGCTGCTAGCTTTGTTTCTTGATGGAGCTAAAGCCCTCTCTGTGGTCGACGTCTCCATCAGTGGATCAGGATCAGCTGATTTGGTGTCACTGCGTCAGCCCTGATGAAGGCTGTGGCTGTTAGGCCTTCAGAGCAGGACTTTTCCAGCCTCACACACACACACAAACACACACACGGACACACACTTGCCACCAGCGCCCTCATTAGGGCTTCCTGCCCGCTCAGCACTTTGCGTCCTGTCTGGTTGTCGCAGAGCCAATTTAAATGAGTGGTGTATGGATTTGAATCATTTATAGAGCATTCCAGGATTTTTTTCCATGTAATGAAACATTTCCTGCTCCTCTGACTCTGACTCTGAGCTCCTGCTCGGTGAGGAGGTTGGACCTCCTGCCTGCAGCTGTTTGTGGAAACAGGGAAGCAAAGTAGCCGCTAGCTGCTGACCTGCAGCTGTGGATCCTCACTCTGACTGGACGGATGCTGGGTCTGTGCAAGGATCAGGCTTCAGTGTGAGCAGTGGTCTGATGCACAAAGACTGTTGACTGTGTGTGAATATGGACAAAGTTTCCATGATGTTTCTCAGCTGGACGCTGCATCGTCTTTGTTTCACTAAATCACTGAATTCTCTGTTGGAGTGCAGATCAGCACAAAGACACTGACGCACAAAGTGAGCAGTCTGTGTCGTTGTTTACAGAGCATCGCTTTTATTTGTGTTGTGAATACGTTTTCTGATGTTGGTTGTGTGTGTTTCTTTGTGTGTGTGTGTGTGGGCCAGTTTAATCTGATGATACAAATGATGTTTGACATTAATGAAATGTTTAATGAAGCCGTGGCTGGAGGGCAGGTGCAGGGAGGCACGTCAACACACCTTTGTGCACACAACGACACACACACACACACACATTATAAAAGGTCCCATCACTCTAATCAAAGGTGACAGGACCTCAGTGCCCATGACATCCCCTCCACCATCACTCCATCCTGAGTGTTTTTAAAATGGCCTCTGTTAGCAGGGCTAATGTTAGCAGAATAATGATGTGATATATGAAATATATATAAAGTGCATTTGTGCAACCAGGAGTCACAGGAAGCAGCCGGTCCTGATCAGACTGTGTGAGCTCAGCTTACAGCCTGATCAGGGACGGGGCAGCTGATCCTAATGAGCCTGATCGTCGCTTTAAAAGCAGGAAGCGAGTTTCTCCTGAGGAGAGAATCAGAGTTTCCAGGGTTGGGCTGAGTGACGGGTGTGAGATGTGTGTGTGTGTGAGAGAGGCTGCTCGGTCTGACCGTAAAGTGTGTGAAAGGGTGATAAAAGCCAAAAGTTGACCAAAATAAATAGAATGTTTTCACAGACAGAGCCAGAACCCAAGACGACCAATTAGAAGGAAACAGCAGAGAGAAAGGCTAAATGTTGAGTGTGTAATTGGTCTGAAGTCGGAGGATGAGCGTGCTGCAGTAATTAGGTCTGAGAGACGCCCTCATTATAAAAGGCTCTGTTAATTAAATGCAGGAAGAGCCATGCAACAGTGGCTCTCACTGTGGATCAGTGTATCTCTGCTCTCTGTGAGGCCACACACACACACACACACAGGGTTTGGTGGCAGAGTTTTTGGGGAATGGTTTGGGTGGAGATCATCCATCATTCACACAGTGTGGGCGTTTCTCGGCTCTAATGGGACAACACATCAGAGCAGGTGTAAATTAATGATGGCTGAATCCTCTTTAATCTGGAACAGACCTGAGCGTCATTAATAGCAGCTGCGCTCAAGATGTCCTCCATCCTTTATTGTGTTCATTGATGCCGGATCAATCACCTGTTTGATGTCACACTCGGGGCTTCCTCAACCTAAATTAGCCGTTAGCTGGTAAACATGGCGACCCATGTAACAGATCAAACACATGGAGGAGCAAACAGGCCAAAAGTAGTGTAGTCACCGTATGTTTCAGTGTTTATCTGGTTATTTGGACATCTTGATGTGTGAAATTTAAAAAAGTTAGCCCACATTTAAAGTTTAGCTGCCCAAACTTCTTTTTTCTTTTGTCCCACACTTATAAAAATAAATAAAAGCACAGCAATAAAGAAAGAGTAAAGCTGCGTTTAGAAATCTACAAATTGATTCATGATAAGGAAAAAGCAGTTAAAGTGTTAATAAATATATTTATCCATTTTTATTTGGTTACTTTATATTTTGGAGCATTTATGGCATGTTCCATTATTTGTACTTTGGTTTGTAATGAAGAGTGAACGGCAGACTGGACACTTGACTCCAAACAAATTCTTTTTCCTTCCAAACAGAAGGTCAATCATGGTTTTAGTTGTATTGACTGAATCACTGTGTGATACTTTTACCCTGCTGTGACACACACACACACAAAGAGCTGTTTTTTCTGAACTACGTGTGTTGATGTGATACGTCAGTTGTTACTGTTGTTAGTGTTGTTGCTGTGTGTCAGTCGAGGCCATGTGTCAGTTGTTGTCGTGTCAGTTGTTGTCGTGTCAGTTGTTGCTGTGTCAGTTGTTAGTGTTGTTGCTGTGTGTCAGTTGTTAGTGTCATTGCTGTGTGTCAGTTGTTGTCGTGTCAGTCGTGGCTGTGTGTCAGTTGTTGTCGTGTCAGTCGTGGCTGTGTGTCAGTTGTTGTCGTGTCAGTCGTTGCTGTGTGTCAGTTGTTAGTGTCGTTGCTGCAGCAGACTGTCCTCTGTGTTTATTGTTGTTGGCACATCCTGCTGTCCAAATGACTGCAGCAGCTCAGACCACCTACAGCTTTACTGTAGCTGCACTCTATGTAGGTCAGCTGGTTCTCTTCCATCAGCAGCAGGAGGACATTTTAGAAACAGCAGAGATGGATCTGGAGGCGTTCTGACAGACAGGAAGTGTCTGTTTCTGCCCTTTCAGATGTTGATTTGTGGATTTGTTGCAGGATCATAGTCCTGTTTAAAGACCACTTCTGGTCCAGCTGTCTGTCAGATGGGCTCATTCTAGGAGTCAGTCTGTCAGTCTGTACATTGATGCTGCTCAGCCTTTGTGTGTGTGGTAGAATGAAAACCTGCTGAGCTCGTGTACACACATCTGACTAACAACACACACACTGAGGGGACAGGAAGTGCTAACATGCTAACAGGTTTCTGGGACTCTAAGATGCTAAGATAATGCTAAGATAAATGAAGCCGAAGTCTGACTTCCATCCATCCATCCATCTTCCACCGCTTATCAGGGGCCGGGTCGCGGGGGCAGCAGTCTAAGCAGGGACACCCAGACTTCCCTCTCACCAGACACCAGGCGTTCCCAGGCCAGCCGAGAGACATAGTCTCTCCACCGCGTCCTGGGTCTTCCCCGGGGCCTCCTCCCAGTGGGACATGCCCAGAACACCTCCCCAGGGAGGCGTCCAGGAGGCATCCCGAAGTCCCCTCCATGGACCGCCACCTTACTGTGGTGGAGGGGTTTGAGTGCCCAGATGATCCTAGGAGCTATGTTGTCGGGGGCTTAATGTCCCCAGCAGGGTCTCCCAAGGCAAACAGGTCCTGGGTGATGGGCCAGACTAAGAGCGGTCCAAAAATCCCCTTATGAAGCAAAGAAAATCAAGGACAGTGACGTCGCCCGGTATGGCGCAGCCGGGGCCCCACCCTGGAGCCAGGCCCGGGGTTGGGGCTCGAATGCGAGCGCCTGGTGGCCGGGCGTTTCCCCACGGGGCCCGGCCGGGCTTAGCCCGAAGGAGCGACGTGGGGCCGACCTCCCATGGGCCCACCACCGGTGGGAGGAACCGTAAGGGGCCGGTGCAGAGTGGATTGGGTGGCAGTCGAAGGCGGGGGCCTCGGCGACCTGCTCATATATGTATGTGCATTTATGTATTTAAATCAGGGTGGATCACATGTTCAGTTTTAACACTGGATGTCTGTCTTTTCCTTACATGAATGTACTTCCTGTCAAACTCTTAAAGTATTTAATAGCTTTCAGTGTAAACAGTGTGACTGTCACATATGGAAAAACATATGGAAGTAACATAAAGGGGGGGGGGATTGCATGTTGAATCATGAATCCCTGTGAGAGGAGGGGGAAGGATTTCAGGTGAACACAGGCTCACATGCAGGACAGAAGAGCATCTGTGGTTACAGCAGTATTTATGTTTTACAGTACCCCCCCCCCCCCCCCCCCCACACACACACACACACACACACTCACACAGAGACACAAGGTCGAGTGCACTCGGTAATGTATCATCCAGGAGTTCACAAGGGACTGTTTGAGGTTAAGAGGGAACATGTGTTGCAGTTAGGTGACTGCTGTGTGTGTGTGTCACAAGGGTGTGGTTAATACAGGATGAATAGAAGGTTATGTCAACATTCTGTCTATTGATTTCTCCTCAGCCTCTCTCTAACCTTTTCACTTACAGCCTCTTTAGCCTCTTCCTCTCCTCGTCCTCTTCTTCCTTTTTCTTTTCCTCTCCTACTTTCTCCCCTCCCTTTTTCCTCTCTCTTCCTCCTCCTCTGCTCCTCCTCTTCCTTTAACTCCCTGTCTCCCCCTCTCTCTCCTGACCTCCTCTTCTTCTCATTTTACTCTTTCATCTGCCACATCCTCGACTCGCCCTCTTCCTCCTTCTCTCCTCCTGCTCTTCATCTTCCTGTTCCTGTCTGCACCCTCTTCCTCCTCTTCCTCTCATGCTGTGTGCATGTGTCGGTATGTTATTTGTTCATACCTGCAGCAGATTTTTCAGCTGTTCTGCTGCAGTTTTCAGACTTCAGAGCTTCAGAGCTTGAACCTCTGCTCTGCCCGCCTCCTCTGCTGCTCTCTGTGCTGTCTAACCATGTTACAGAGCCTAATGGAGGTGATTACAGTAAAACTTTGGTATCACATCAGTGTGATGATCAGAGAGGAGTCCATCGCTCCATCATCACTGCTCCCATTCAGACATCAGTGTGATGACAGCAAACAGAGGAGAGCGTCCTCACATCAGAACAGCTGTGTGTTGGTCCATTCAGCCAGAGCTAATCACTGAGTGACGCAGGACAGAATCCAAACTGTGTGTGTGTGTTAAACTCTCAGGTAGAACTGATGGACAAGAGAAGCAGTAATATGAGGCTCAGGGTGTGAATGTTAATAGACGCCTCCTTCTCTTGTCTTCAGCTGCCTTCATCACCAGCATCTCCTCCTCCTCCTCCTCCCTGCTCTGCTCTTCTCTTATCCTCCTCCTCTCTGCTCTGCTCCTCTCTGATCCTCCTCCTGCAGAGTTTTTGTCTGTTTGTGGCTTCTTTTTGGTTAAACGTGTGTGTTTGTGTGCAGACACGCAGCTCTTCCATGTGTGTGATATGAATCGGAGCCCTGACAGCACACTGTGCAGCTCTCTCCCAGGCTGAGGCACTGAGGGGAGTGTGTGTGTGTGTGTGTGTGTGTGTGTGTGTGTGTGTGTGTGTGTGTGTGGGATGTGCTTGCCACTGCAGTAAATGAGGGAAAAAAAGAAGTGCTGTAAAAGTTGCTGAGGCTCACAAAAGAAAGCAGAGAGACAGAAAAAGTCTCTTATCCTTAATTAGAGCTTCCGCCTCCTCCTCTCTGTTTTCTGTCCACTCTGCCTCCATCAGAGTCCACATGAATCTCTTCTGTCATAATTCTGTCTCTGAAGATGAAGCATAGATGAAGTCTGACTGATAAATTTGTGGCTTAACGTAGAGCTATAGTCTACTCTTATATTTTAGAGTCTGGAATGTCTACATCATCAGCATCACTGTTGTCATGGTGATCACTGAGCTCCTCCATCGTGCTGAAGAGCTGTCTTAGATCATGTCCGAGGTCTTATCAGTGGTCTTGTACCTTTGAGGACAGGGTTCTTCTCCACCGGTCTCTCCTCCTGTAAGGTCGCCAGTTCTCCTTCAAACTGATGTTGAATCAGATAAATCAGAAGCACCACTCAGTGTGTAGAAGTGTAGCGCTGTAACCCTGTAATCTGCATGAACCTGGTCTGTGTCATGCTGTTCAGCCCTCACACGTGTAGGAGCAGCAGAGGCTGCTGCAGCTGCCGGTGCCTCTGACAGTGAGTCTGGCCTGGTGTCTGTGGAGCGTGGCAGCTGATGGCTCATTATGGTGGAGATATATAGGAGCCTGTAGCTCGTACATATTAACCTTGAAGGAGCCGAGACTTATCCTGATTTATGCTCAGAGTCTCTCTGCTTTGCTGCACAGCCTGACACACACTCACTCACACACACAGACACACACCGAAAAGACACATAAAACCACAAAAACACAGCCAGATGTACAGCACAGTGTTTATTGACTGTTCCAGGTTCATTTTTATGAGAAACTGCACAACAACAGAGTCCAGACAGGCGGGTTTAATGTGCTCATACAGCTACTACTTCCAATATTCCCTAATGTCAGCAGGTCGATTGTGATAAAGTCCAAATCTGAACAATTCAGCACCAAACACACAATCGCACAAGTTAGTCTGTCCTCATGATGTGTTTCTGTAGTTACAGCCAATCAGATTTCTTCATTATCAACAACAACTAACATGCATTCACAACATTCGGGACACAGTGAGGGGACAGGAAGTGCTAACATGTATCTGGGTGTCAGGACTTGCTACATTGAGTCCCTGTTAATCCAAATATGGGCAAAGAGGCGGAGCATGCGACTGTGTTGGCACAGAAGCTACTTTCTTAAGTATGTAAACTTGTAAGCTGTTCTATGATATAAACAGATGTGAAAATTCACCCTGACCGCTGTCACCATAAGTGGACATTTGGGTTCTTCGTTCTCACTGTGACATCAGAGAGCTTTAAACGGGGGAAGTTGAGCCCTCACTTCCTGCTGCACATGCAGAGTGTGAGGTGATGAATCACTCTGCGGCTGAACGCAGCGACTGACAGCCCGGGTTTGAAAATGAAATCAGTTATTGTCGCCGCTGACAGCCGAGCTTATTCTGCATAATGGTCCAGAAATAGTTCACTGTGAGTAATTTCAGCAGCAGCTGGCAGCTCTGCTCAGTCTGCAGTGTAGTGACACGTCGTGCAGAGAGTTAACCACACACACACACACACACACACACAGAGCGGTGATTCACACACTGCTGATAAATGAAACTAGCAGAGTTCAATTACATCCTCTAAAATATGAGATCTGGGGATATCATTACCAGTGTTCACTCTGACCTCTCTGTGTGTCCCATGACCTCACATCACATGTGCAACCTGGAACATGCTAACTACATGTCAGGGTGGAGCTCCATGTTAAACTGGTCGGAGCCGCCACACACACTCAAATTATGTTTCCATGATCGTACCTGTGATTCAATCAGCATTCACAATAAATCTATAAATAACATGACCTGATGTCATATTCATATAAAATTGATATTTAATATTTATAAACAGTTTGACCGTCAGTTTTCCTCTTTTGTCTCCACAAACAGCCGCCTCCATGATTCCCCCGACAGGTGATGGCGTTTCCTTTTAACCTCTGAGGGGCTTTGTGTTGTCTGTCACCTCTCCAGGCTTTAATAAATGATGGATGATTCCTCCATCAATATTTATTGATCATTAAGAGGCTGTGCCGAGGCTCCCACATGACAGCTGATAAAAGTTTAATCCTCCAATCAAAAACTGCTCTGAGCCTCATCCTCCGCTTTGATAGAAGAAGGAAATGTCCCATTATGTTCTGCTGAAGCAGCACACACACACACACAAATCATCGACGGCAAACATATCGAATCATCAGGTTTTCCAGAATAGATGATTTCTCTGTGTGACAAACAGGTTTCAGTTCATTTGTTCTTTAGTTTCTTTCGTTTCTAAAATTCAAAATTCTAAAATTCAAATTATGTTAATTCATCTGAAAATGTTCCAAATCCTACAAAAAGCAGCTGATCACAGCAGCTGAGAAAAGACAGTGGAGGAGTCTGATTGGCCGTTTGTGGAGATGCTAACTTCCTGGTCAAAATGAATAAAGAGAGCGGTTCATTGGGATCTGAGGCTGTGTGCAGAGTGAGTGTGTGTATGTGTGTGTATGTGCAGTAACACATCTCAGCACCTACATGCAGTTTGGATTAAATTAGCATACGCCCTTGAGACAGCCTCCACACCCTGTTAATATTCTCCTCAGCATTAGCGGTGTTATTGCTCCATCCACTGCCCTCCTCCTTCTCTGTTCTGCATGGACCAGCTCTTTTTGTCCTCAGAGGGTGGGCTAATCAGTTGTGTGTGTGTGTGTTGTTGATGCATGCACATGTGAACTTTTATTATTCCCCTCTCTAATCACTGCTTTCTGCTTTGGTCTTGTTGCCAAGCGGCCTGATTAGCAGAGCTCGGCTGCCATCAACGCCCACTCTCACTTATTAGTCCTGCCGGGTTAAAAGTGTCTGACACATGCAGACAGTGAGGCAGAGGAAGTAATAAGAGGAGCCGGGCGGGGGAGTTCACTCATAATTGACCGGCCCCTGATTCTCTCAGCATCGGCTGAAGTTGTCCTCCTGCTCCTTCTCCACCTCCTCCCTGCAGAACAGCAGAGCCAGCACTTTGAGACTCTGAAAGGAGGGCACAAGTTTACCTCTCCAACAAGCTCTCTCCCTCGCTTTTTCTCTGTCTTCCCCCCGAGTGTGACCTCTGGGAACGAGCAGAATGAGACTTCAAGTCAAGTTCTTACTGTGGGGAAAGTGCAGAGAGGCAGAGACCGATGGAGGTGTTCAGGGGTCGGCATCAGTAGTTAAAGGCAGATCTACAGTAACACCTGGGGCTGATCTGAATGCTAAATTAATTAGCTTGATGTTTGCTAATTGACCTTATGAAACCCCGCCCTCATTAGTAACAATGTACTTTGTTAGCTGATGTTATGACCTGAACAACACCACACAACTTCATGGAGTGCTGTCATATTAGCTACAGCTGCTAACATGGTTTTAGTCCAAACAGTGTGGATTTTAGCCAAGAATAAATGATGTAATGCTACCAAGCTAAGGTGGCTAACTATAGATTTCTGATGGCCATGAGTGATGAAGTTAGCCACCTAGCTGTAATGTAGCCGGGCTTTTAGCCTAAACTTTAAACTGATCTCACATCGGTTGCCAGGTGGTGACGTGATGAAGAGAAACACTGATCAATCCAGTTTACTGTTGTGGTGTATTCTCCTCCTCCTCCTCCTGCTTGTCGCTCTGCATTTGTCTCCCTCGTCTCTCCCCCTCAGCCTCAGACGGTGACACACTGTTGACATCGGATGGGTTGAGACAGACGGGCAGACGAGTGATGAGATGAAAGTCAGATGTGATGAAAGCTGATCGAGCCAACAGCAAACTCATTTACAGACCAGTCGCTGCTCCTCCTCTTTCCCAGTCTGACATGTCAAACTTGTTCCAGTGTTTAAGTGATGAAAACACACGATCAATAAAATGATTGTTTCCAGTTATATCAGTGATGGAATGCGTTATAATTATCTATTATCATCCGTGGTTCCATTTCTGCACAATGAACAAAATGAGGCCAAAAACCAACCTGCAGGCGAGGTGGAGACAGGAAGCAGCGACAGCTACTTTGGCAGCTCGCTGTGATGTCACTTCCTCCTTTTTAACCAACAATAAACTAATTAAATACAAATGTATCAAAAATTCTTATCTGAACACAGATTAGTGTGATAAAAACTAGCTAACATGTGAGGAGTACTTTTAGTTTTAGTTGGTCTGTGTCCTAATCACTAACACGGAGGAGGCTTATGACCCATACTTCAGCCAGCCACCAGGGGACGATCACGATGTTCAGGTTGCACTTTTGTAACACTGCCTCCTGGTGGCTAAACAACTACAACAGGAAAATGAACCAGGCTGCAGCTTTTAGACTAAACTGACCTCAGGTTAACTCTCTGCTGTGCACACACACACACACACACACACACGCACCACTAGTGTTAGCATCCTCAGCCAGATGTTAACACATCAGGGGTCTATCAGGGGAATAGAGCTAACCTGTGCTCCTGCTAGCTAATTTTATGGGTTTATGGGACTTAGCATGCTAACCAGCTACTTCCAGTGTGTAGCTGTGTCAACATGTGACTGCTTTCTGTCTAACATAAGAGCAGAACCGTTTCCCTCACCTAGAACTTTAACCTCTTGTTATTAATCATTGTTGTTGTGTAATTCTAGTAGCTTCAGCATCACAGCTTATTTACAGAAACAACAACACCCTCTTCAGGAGAAAGGAAGGATTCCAAATCATCAAGTAAAGAAGTTTAGTTCAGGGTGTCTCCTGCGGGCAGCTAGCAGCTCCACCAGTGTCGACCTTCACAGCCTCACACTGAAGCTAAAATCTGAATTAATGAGTAATAAGCAGGTTAACGGGCTGATTGACAGGCCTGACATCAGAATCAATCCATGAAGCGGCCTCAGCGTGTGTGTGGAGCAGCTCCTCCACCTGTCCTCTGCTCTGCCTCTTTAGTGTGTGCTGGAGTGTTTCACTGCAGTGAGGAGGACGAAGAAGAGGAGGAGGAGGAGGAAGATGAAGAGGAGGAGGAAGAAGAAGAGGAGGAGGGGAAAACAGTGTTGTTGTGTAGTTCTACCAGATGGAAACACACACACACTCTTAGAGAGCTGAGGTTTCTGCATCAGTGAGTGTTTTCACTGAGCACACTGTTTTTTAAGCAGAAGTAAGTGTGTGTGTGTGTGTGTGTGTGTGTGTGTGAGGGGCATGAGCTGAGGCTGAGGATGCTCCACCTGTTCCTCTCTCTGGCTCGGCCTCTGCTGGTCGGGCAGTCTGAACATTCTTCTGGTTTTCCTCCATCCTTCTTATGATTGGACATTTTTAAATGCACAGATTTATCGTGTCACAGCTGCTGTGGAAAGTTTTACTTGTTACAGTGTGTGTTCACTGTCTGCAGAAATGTTAATATAGGACGGGCTCAGACATGTTGTTAATGTACGTGTTGTAAAGGTCTGAGAGTAATGTGTTGTTGTGTAGTTTACCGATGTTTTATTCAGACATTTGATGTGAATGACAGAAGTTTGTCTTCTGGGTTGTGTGTGTATGAAAGTGTGTGTGTGTGTCTGGTGGGCTGAGGGCGGAGGCACAGTGTTGGTGTAGCTCCCACAGCAGCCTTTAAATGTGTGTGTAGAAAAGCGTTCACCATCAGTTGTGCGGCTGCATGTCTGCATGCTGGCTGCATATGGTGACTGCAGAAGGTAAACCCTGGTCTGTACCCTGCTGACCTCAACCACTGAGCGGTGGTGTCAGGTGGACATGTAGCCTGGACTCATCCTCCTTCATCCTGTTGGAGAGGTGTCGTGTGAGGGTGTAGATCAGGTGAACAGGTGTTGGGTGATGGTGGACTTGTGGTCTGAATCTCCTGTAGCTGTCTCAGAGATCAGTGTTGTCGGCCCCTGTTCAGTGGGATTGACTTCCGATTGTCTCTGAGTCTGTTCCTGACTGTTGGTTTATTTGTTGGTAGATGATCCGACAAGTAATGTGCAGCATGTAATCTGCTCCTTTACAGAAGGCAAAATGCTGTTTTCTGGAGGCAGCGGGCCGCTCCTCTTCATCAGGCAGCAGGCTTGATGTTTGTGGTTGGAGCTGTCCTTGAGCCAGGCAGGGCCGCTCTGTGAACGGCTGATGCTGCGCCTGTTAGACAGATGTGTGTTATTCAGCCGGGGTCATCAGTGCAGCTGTTACAACAAGCTTCCTGATTTCCTCCTGACATCACTCAAGCTCAAAAGCAACAACACAAACACTTTGTGCGCTTTGTTTCTCTGTTGTCGCTCCTTTTCTTCTTCTTAAAACATTTGTTCTCTCCAGTTACAAAAAGCAAACAGCAGGTGTTTGATTGGAGCATGGTGTTCATCAGGAGGAGAGGAGGAGAGGCGCGCTCAGGTTGGAGGGGTGGATGCTGGGTAGACAAGCAGAGCGGCAGTACCGTGCATTGACCAGTAGATGGCAGCTGGTGTCACTGTTTCTTTAAGAGTAGGAGGATGCACTGCAGTGATGGAGGAAAGGAGTGGAGGGGCTGGAGCTGAACTTTAACACTGCGAGAGAGAGAGAGAGAGAGAGAGACAGAGAGAGAGAGAGAGAGAGAGAGAGAGAGAGAGTGTGTGTGTGTGTGTGTGTGTGTGTGTGAGAAAGAGAGATAGTGATCTGGACAGACACACCGGCAGCCTGAAAGGCGACCAGCCAAACGCACAGCTCAGCTGACAACACAGCATCCAGAGGGGCGGCGGCCTAAGCGAGGCTGACAGCAGGTGGACAGAGACAGATAAAGTCTGCAGGACCAGGTCAGCTGGTCCACCAGGGTTTCCTACAAACTGTATGCTGTCAGAGTGAACGTCTCAGACAGAGTGTCCTGCCAAACACTTTCATGAACAGAAAGTCGATGTTTTTGGAGGTCCAGCAGTTTCTGTCCTTGTTATGTTAGCTGGGGAACACTGAGGAGCATTTAGCACCTTAAAGCACCAGATGTCCCTCCAGGAGCTGACAGCACAGGACAGGGCCGACAGGAGAGCAGCTTTGAACCAGCAGGTTGTAAAGCTTTACTCTCTGATCCTCCTGTCCCATAGGGGGCGCTCTGCAGATGGTCCAGAATGACTGAAGCCCAAACAATCATTATGCTATTAATTCATAGATATAGTTCCATTTTTATATTTGTTACATCCTTACGAATCTATAAAAATCTACTCTCAGCGCCCTCTGGGGGAACTGCAGCCTGGTTTCATGGTCTTCCTGCCTCGTCCTGGTTTGTCTCTTATTGTTTCTTCTTGTTTCCAGTCTGTTCCTCTGTCGGGCTTTCAGTCTGTCAGTTACTGTCCCGGTGCTCCTTGTCTGTGTCTGAACATTTCAAAACACTGAAGCTTTCCTTCACATGATGCTGAGAAACTGCCTGCGTCAGACCGTGGACCATTTCTGTGTGTGTGTGTGTTCTCTTTCTGCTTTTTACAGCCTACTTTCCACCAACTAGGTCACATCGTATACAGTGCTTCACCCATAACCTCCGTCTGCTGCAGTGTGTGAGCACAGTATTTATAGATGTGTGTGTGTGTGTTCACAGTGACCACCTATTTATACTCACTGTCCCAAAAAAAAGGCCTGATCCAGGCTCCACAGCGCCTTCCCTCTGACCTCAGCTCTGTCTCTTGTCCTTCATCACTCAGGGTGTGATGAGGAGTCAGCGGAGGACAAGTTTGTGACACAGAGACCCTGCAGAGACAGATCTGTCTTCTTAAAGGTGTCTTCATGTTTGCTCTCCTCTTCCTCTCTGTTTCTGAGCCTCTGATGGCATCACAGTCCACCTGAACTGTGGAGGACAGAGGACACAGCACAGCCCTACTCGGGCTTGAAGGCAGGAACTGAGGCCATGAAGTGTTTTATTTAAAGAGGTGCACTCTTACAGAATAGAGTCGTGAAAGCTGCATTTAAACAAATGGATGTTTATCCCGGAGCAGCAGCACATAATACCCAGGTGGCTGCTTTCAGAGAGACTGTATGAAAACACAGCCTGAGAGGCTCCCTGTGGATCACTGCAGTGTGTGTGTGTGTGTGGGGGGGGGGATTGTAGTGTTGGTGTATTATTTTCATCATGTCTGAAGCCTTCTCCATGAACAGGTGTGCATGCTGTGAAGCTTCAGGGTGTGTGGTCAGGGTCAGTCTTCATGTCTTCACATCAGCTCTGTCTCGTCTTTTAGCGGCTCGTTGTTCCTGCTGGTTACCTGATGGGGGCATGGCCTCTCACCCTCTGGTGGTTTCTAGCTTGTTGACCTTCCTTCTCAGCTGTCCAACCTTCCCTGTCACCATGCAGCACTCTGCCTGACTGACACTTCAGCGTCCTTGCTGTCAAACCTGTAAACTCATGAGGTGACCTTTGCTTCCAAAAGTAAATGGACACCCAATCAGTAAATCTTAATGCCCCAGCTGATGATTGTTTACATTGCATCTGATTGATTAATCATGGAGTGTTCTGACATTTGATGGAACATGTTCCTGTTTCCAGACTAACAGTTCAAATCTCCATTCATTGATCATTGTTGCAGATTTAGAGCAGGTAATGAGGATTTAGACGAGGACTTTGTGTGTCTGTCTGCACAAAGAAATGATCTTCACAGTCTGTTGAGGAAGAACAGGTCTGTCCTGACCTCAGGACCCTTTATTAGACTTTATAAGTGCAGGAACTAAAACCATGGAGGCCAGCAGACTCGGATGTTCAGCTGGCTGTCCACATACTTTTGAATGCAGAGTGTTTGATCCTGAGTTTCCGTGTTGTGTTTTGCCCTTTGTGTTGTTAACAGCTCTGACTTTGACAGAAGTTGTTGTCACACACACACAGAGGTGAAGTGCACTTTACCTCCACGCAGCCGCCCTGGGGAAACACCGTCACTGCCCCCACTCAGTGTGTTTCTCCTCCTGCACAGTAACTCATCATCAGGCGCGACCTTGGTGCAGCAGGTTTAGAAGGAAGTCAGGAAAATAAGTATGTTTCTATGATGTACAAATGATGTCTGTTCTCCTTCCTGACCTCTTATTTGGCTGTGCAGGGTGTGTGTAGCAGCGGTGACAGATTCACTATGTGAAATAACTCTATAACTCTGTGGCTGTCCTGAGCAACACTCTTTCACTGTGCGTGTGTGTGTGTGTGTGTCCGTCCAGCGTTCCAAGGTGAAAGGAGCTGATGTGTGATGGCGGGCAGAGTGCTGACCAGACAAATGCTTCACCTTTCCCTTCTTTACTTTGCTCACTGGCTCCTGTTGCATCACCGTCCTACCTTCAAGCTGCTTCCAGAAACTCCAGCACTGCAGGTCTGATCTTTTCTACACATGCAAACATCTCCTGTGTTCCATCCACAAACAGCCAATCAGATTCCTCCGTTGTCTGTTGGACTATCACATTAAATCAATAAAGTTAATGATCCTCACAGGTGTAGTTCAGCAGGATCATCTTTACTAATGAACACCACTTTATGATGTTTCAAGCCTAAATATGAGCACCAGAAGCTAAAAGCTAATGCTAAGCTATAAACCAGCTACAGCACGGTCACATGACTACAACATCAGCACCACCAAGTTCACCGCTCTGACCTCTTCTACAGTACAAACACCTTCATGACCTTTGATGACAATGTTTGTAGTCCCATTTAGCCACTTGTTAGCATGTAGCCTGGCATATGTACTACAGCGTTTTCAGTGCTTGTGTGTGGATTGGTGTGGACGCACACATTTACAGAAGCAATGCCATCTATAAGGAAAAGGTGTTGGAAAAGAAAATGGCTTTGTCTCCGTGTGGATGGGGCCTAAGTTGCAACTTCTGTGGTTTACAAAGACAAAACAGCTACAAGTCAATGATGAACATGATGAAGTTCAGCTGTGTGTGTTTCCATTCATTTGTATAGATACCAAGTTATTTATTCATACACACCTGTTGTTTCTGTAGAGAAGTGATAAAAGTGTGTGTGTGTTACTGTAGAATTGTGCATCAAATGTCAGTGTTCTGTCTGGGTTACCTCGGGTCATTACGACATCACACTGGAGGACAAAATGGGAGTAAAACTGACAAATGAACCTTAACTGTCCATCAGAGCTCACACACACACACACACAGATGGTAGGACAGTCCCGTACATCAGCAACCTGATGGAAATGTGGTCTGGACTAACCAACTGGAAAAGTGACCCTTTGGTTAATGAAGGGGAGAGAGAGAGAGAGAGAGAGAGAGAGAGAGAGAGAGTGTGTGTGTGTGCAAGAGAGGGAAGAAAAAATTCAACTTGGGAAAAAGGGTGAAACAGGAAGTGGCCAAACAAGCTGTAAACATGCTGATCTGAACTTCTGCCTGTTGAGTCTGGAGTGAAACGATGAAACGATGAAGAGTGGTCTGGTGTTATGGAGCAGAGCGGCTGAAGGAGGAGGAGAGGATGGAGGGAAGGTGTGACGGAGCAGAAACAATGGATGTTTAAGGCTTTGACTTAAGGTCTCTAAAACACATCCTGACACCCGAGCAGTAACTCATTAAAATGTCAACTGTCAGGTGGACGTGATGAGGCGCTTCATTAACCCTTAGTGTCCAGGACTGTACTACGACACGTTCAGGCCACTCTCCTCCTCATAGTGTTCCTCCTGAACAAAGCTCTGCTAACACAGATTAGCATTAGTGTGTGTGTTCTTGGTTGATGTGTGTGTGATGACTACCTGCAGGTCACAGAGCACATGACTCTCAGAGTCGCTGTTTCTGAGTTGGCTGGCTAGCACGGGTTAGCGTTGGTGTGTGTTTTTGCATAAATAAGGACTGGCAGATGTGTGCTTGCTAAATATTTGGATGGATTATTGTCTTGTGGATGAAGAGACTCAAACTGTTTGTCCTAATTAAAGTTGTGGATCAGAACCATCAGAGTTAGCTTATCAGCTTACTGTCAGTGTAACCTGATGGCGCAGCTGCTTCGCAGGAAGCTGCTCATTCTCCCAAAAACAATCGTCTGCATTCAGCTGCTGTGGTCACAGCTGGAGGAAGGCGAAACTCATAAATAACAAAAACATATTTTTTTTTTGTTTTAATTATACGCTCTAAAAAGGCTCCAACTATCTGATTTGATGGAACTGATGCTGCGGGTTGCTGCTGCAGCCAGCGGAGCATCCTCTGTCTGATCATTCTGAGCACACAGATGTGCACATCTCATGTTTTAGCAGGTTGTCCGTGAGACTGCAGGAGCAGGACAGAGGGACCACCTCCAACTGCACAAACACATCTGTTATCATGCATCCACCCAGAGTCAGAGAAGTACAAACATCGACTCGGCCTGTCGTCATCCGTCTCTCTGTCACGCTGCTCCGCTTTCAGCGCTCACGGCAACCATTCTGTTTCAGATGGAAATAGGTTCACCTGCGAGCAAAACCACAGCGATCATTATTAATGACTCCCCCCATGTGTGTGTGTGTGAGCAGTTCATTAAAACAAAACAATCTTTCGCTCAGTGGAAGGTCAGTCACAGAATCTCACAGCTTCATTCTGAGATGATTATTAATTCTATGATCTGATATTTTGTATTGTTCAGTTTTCATGTTTTTTCAGGTAAACCAGCACATTAAATGTCTTTGTACACCTTTATGGATGCATCAGGTCGTGTTGTCGGTAAAATGAATACGTTTTCTGTCCAATAATAACACCTTACCTAACTGCTCCACCCTCGCACCCTTCTTCCCATTCTGATTGGTCGTTAAAAGCAGTGTCACATTTTCAGCTAATGCTAAAGAAAGGAGACGACGTGGGTCCTGAGGTTCAGAAGGCTTTAAATGCTGCTGCTGACCTCTGACCTGTACATAGATGGGATAGGCTCCACCCCCTTTGTGACCCTGTACAGGACAAAGCAGGTTTAGAGGATGCCAGAGGACCTAGAGGGCGCTGTGAGACAGTCCTCTGTGAACACTGATCTCATTTGAATGCAGTCCTCAGATATATATCTCTATAGGGGCTCAGCTGCTGCTGGTTGATGTGTCCAATCAGAACGGAGGATGCTGGGAAGTGGCTCCTGGTGACGTCACCAATAGTTATAGATCGGGACTTTTATTGATTATTTATTCGAACAGTGTTTGTTGAGTTGATCGTGTAATATGTGACTGGAGACCATGAGGCCGCTGAAGGTGGAAGACAGAATGATGTCTGCAGGTGGGACTCTGGGTGGAGTTCACGTCCGCTCTGTGGTGATGGTTGCCGCTGCACAGACAGCGTGCAGCGTGTGTGACGGAAACTTTGATAAAAGTCATTTCTGACTTTGCACACACACAAACACACACAAACACACACAGAGCAGATTTTAATGGACTGAATCATTCAGATTATTTTAGCAATTTACCACAGAAGCCGGGCTCAATAAATATTGTTCCAGGAGTGAAGTCATCTGACATTTAGGAATCAGCCAGCCATGGCCAACTGTGTGTGTGTGTGTGCAGACAGGAGAGCCCTGAGGGCACGCAGCTCAGACAGAGTCATTATTTAGTGACATGCAGACGACGGCCGGCCTTAGCAGTGACAGCACACACGCACACCTTTATAAACAGTACATCTGTGGAGCCTGAGGTGATGCAGCTTTAACGAGAAACATCAGTGTTGTTACCTGTTGCTGCTCTGAGCACGCCGGGAAGCTAAGCTAATCATTAAAGATTTAATTAGCGTTTCTTAACGACCTCTCTGCTCCACATTTGTACCTTAACAATACTCTAAAAGTACAACAATTTGTTGAAGTATGAATAAATGCATCTGTCTCTTCAGGTTTAAATCCTCAAATTGGAAAAACAAAACAGGAGCAGCTCAGGGTCGGCGGCGGTGGCGGCGCTGCAGCTCTCTATGCTAATGCCTGCAGCACCTTTTACAGACACATTTAGAAAGCTTTTAAAGTCGCTCTGTTGATAACAAACACACTGTGGCAGGCTCGTGGTTGCAGTATGCTGTCAGAATAAGAATGAAGCTCTTTGACTTGTTAAGTGAATGTTAGGAGACAAATTGGTCTCAGTGCTGAAAGTCTGATGGTTTTCAGGACACCTTTAATCAAAATGGATGTTTTTCGGCTTTTAATGCATCAGAGATTATTCATGAGACACCTTGTCGGCGGCCGCAGAAGGTCATCATCCACAGGTTTAAGACAGAAAACTGTCACTGCTCCAAACTGTGAATAATACAGGTGTATTTGTCTGAGCAGTCTGCTTCCCCTGTTTGTTAAAGCTACAGCGCAGAACATTCATCTCCCCCTGCTGGTGGTGACAGCAATTACAGTCAGCCCTCTGCTGATTGGTCACAGAATATGGTGACACAGTGGAGTTGTTGGGTAAGCTAACTGGCTAACACAGATAAGCAGTTCATGGTGACTTCCTGTTAATTTGCATTCTGGAACCAACTGGAGAGTAGGAGTGAACCTATCAGTGAGTGCAGCTGTATAATGGAGGTTATGGATGTGTTGTTGTGAGCTGCTGAAAGTGTGTGTGTGTGTGTGTGAGAGAGAGAAAAGAGATTTTGGAATGTATTAGTGAAGGAGTCTTAGACTTAGTATGACTCCATGACCTAACCCCAGGGAAAAAAACGCATGGTGCACGCACACACACACACACACACACTGCTGGAGGCGGTGCTTGATGTACACCACTCTGTGATCGTAAGCCAAAGGGGTAGGAGGGAGAGAGAAAAGCCCAGAGAGTCAGCACAGCTAAAATTACAGTCCTGTCACAGCACATCAGCGCCGATGACCGTGTGTGTGTGTGTGTGTGTGTGTGTGTTGGCTCTCCCTAAAGACAGTGTCAGGAAGTAAACAAATATGCATACATACACTGTACACAAATTTACGTACACACAATAATGATGTTCTACAGTCAGAGATTATGTAATGAGAGGATCACAGTGTTATTACACACACACACACACACACACACTATATTATAATACAAGCAGGTTCAAAGTTTGAAATAAAGATTTATTCACTAATGAGGATTAAAGGAAATTTACATGTATACTAAAATCATAACTTTACTAACCTCAGCACTAAAACCATACTTACTCCTGAGATATGTGAGATCATGAAGGAGCTGGATTACTGTTAACATGGTCAGACACGGCTTTGAAGACAGCACGTTTTCATAAACAGTGTAAAAAACACTTAATTTCTTTACCAGATATAAATATACTGGTGGTATTTTCTGGTAGAGACATATTACCACTATAACTGTACCAAACTCTCCATCTTTCATATTTACAGAGCAGTGATGGATACAGTTTGGTGTTTATTGGTTCATTTTTAGGCATCGATTATGCCCAGACTGTTCCAGATAGGACAGATCTGATGACAGTTTCTGATTCTGTGGGAAAAGCTAACCCTATGCAGTGACTCAAAGTAGAGCTTACATCCAGTCTGGCTAACACGTAGCTTCTCATTAGCATGCAACACATGGTGGATAAAGCTAATATGTAGCCTTTAGCTGAGCACCGTGTCCTCGTAGCCTATCAATAGAAATGCACCTGTGTGTGTCTGCATGACGTGTGTGCTGTGTACCTTGTGTGTGTGTGTCTGTATGTGCTGTGTGCCTTGTGTGTGTGTGTCTGTGTGCCTTGTGTGTGTGTGTTTGTGTGTCTGTGTGTGCGCTGACATTGATGAATGAGCTCTACATCAGAGCAATCTGCTCGCACGGCTCTATAAAACCTCCACAAATCAGTCCAGGAAACGAGCTTGTGAGGACGGCCCGCCGTCACATGCTGTCTGTGCATAAATCGTTTGTGTGCGTGTTTTTTTGTGTTTTTTTTAAATATTTCTCATTGACGGTTATTTACAGACAGACACTCCATTCTGCCCTGAAGGGAGACTCGGCATCCTGTAGCTCAGACTGTCAACACGCCGACACAATAGAAGGTGAAAAAGTAAAAACAAAACACCATTAAAATGTGCAAATGAGCTTTGTAGGAGCCAGAGCTTCACACTCTCACACACACCTGTCTGATGTTGGACGGTCGGTGGCACATCAGGAGAGGAGTCCCAGCTCAACCCCCGAGCTGCTGCCTCCACCTGAGGCAGTGAGGCCTCAGAGCTACAGGTGCTGATCCTCGCCGCCTCACTTCCGGTCTGGGCTTGATGAAACCAGTAGAACCACATCATCGGCAAAAAGAAGTGAGGAGTGATCCTGAGGGCACCGATCCCGGATCCCTTCAGCACCAATAAAGAGTCCAACCTCCACCAGGAACCAGTCTGAGTTACTGCCAGCACTGCGACTCGGGTCTTTAACCGGACTGAGCAGACTTGGTCTGTTAGTACAGACACACACGCACACACTCACACACTCACACACTCACACACACACACAGAGGATACCCAGAAGGTCAAACACCTTCTCTGAACCCAAAAGCACATGTGGATGGGCAAACAAGTGGTCCAAGGCCAGGACGGGACCTGTGACAAAAAGAAAACACTGTGTGTGTGTGTGTGTGATGAAAAGTCCACTGACAGTTACCTTCACTACGCGTTGAAGGGCAAAAGCCTGGCGCCGCTTGGGCTCCTGGGAAATATTCCTGTTCTAAACCTGGACACAGAGCGGAGATGGTTCTTTCATTGTCCGGCTGCTTGTTCCTGTTCTCAGTCTGACTCTTCTCCACCTGTGATTGCTGCTCGCTCCTTTAATCATGTCCTAATAGGAGAAAGCTTGCGGCTGTCAGCGCTGGTTAATTAGCGCTCTCTTCTTCTTCCCTCTCTCTCACACTTTTTATCATTTAGTAGCCACAATACGCAGTCAGACACAGCAGTTAGTCAGCAGCCAGGAAGTCAGACACTTGGACATTTATTTAACTTTTAAATAAAACCTGTATAGTGTGTGATATGACTCCAGTGTGCCGCTGAGGCGGAGCTGAACAGAGTTTAAGAAGACAAACAAAGCCGCCGGCCTTCCTGAGAACTTGCTTTTAAAGCAGCTTCATAATTCATGGTGATTTTCTGCATTAACTCGGTGACATCATGCAGACGGACAGTTTTGGGCTGCCATCCGTCCAAACACTATGAAATGTTAATGAGCGAGTGTGATATTATTCCCTGTGACCCCTCCACGGTCCTGCTGCCTTATGATGGCCCACAGTGTCGCCGCCTGCCACGAGCATGTGCGCATGGAGACACACACAGCCTCAGCTCAGAGCGGAGGGAACGCTGTGCAGTGAGTCCTCTGATGGCAGCCTGTTCAGAGAGCGGACCGTTCATGGATCTCATGATGTGGCCTGATAGACACTGTCTGACAAAATGTGTGTTTTATTACAGTTTTTTCTGATTGCTTAAACACTATCAATGATTCCTATAGCACAATTTCTAAAACTATTAATAGTTTTAGCAAAATCACTCACTGAGTTTGCAAAACTAAAAGCAAAAACACTGCTTTACACTCAATTTGCACTTTTGTAACACACAATTTGCAAATGTATAAATATAATCCACTTCACAGAACTCTTTTTGCTGAACTGTAAACACAACTCACTGCTTTACACACAACTTCCAAATGATCAACACACTCCTAGTAAAACTACACACATTTATGGCTGGTATTTACACTATTTTGCCAACTGTCTGGCTACACTGTCACATGTGAGAACTGTTTTACATCATTAGTTCACTTTGCATTCAGCATGAGCTCTGTAAATAAGCCACAGGTAAGCTTCAGTGTGGAGAACAATGGAGGGAGAAGGAGACTGAGAAGAGTGAGAATTAGAGGAGGATGAGGACATGAGGAAGCAGGAGGAAGAGGAGGAGGATGAAGACTAGGAGGTGAATTTAGAGGAAGAGGACGAGGAGGTGAAGAGGAAGGAGGAAGGGTAAGAAGAAATAGAATTACTGATGTCATCAGAGCTACAATAGTGCATCATGTGATCAACCATGGAATGACCCTGAGGGAAACTGGACAACGGGTTCAGCCTGAGCCGCTACACTGTAGCAAGCATCATAAGGACATATTGATGAGAATGGGTTAGTACAGTTCCCTCACACTAAGTTTTGTAGCTGTACCATACTCTAATGAGAAAAACAACAATACTGTACATGTAAAACTGAAACTGTTACTCCACAGAATTGCTAGACATCCAGCATCTGGAAGGAGGCATGCGAGGATATGGACCAGGCATCATGTCAGGCCTGGATACGGCACTCCAGGAGACATGTTCCCCGGTGCCTTGGACTAGAAGACATTGCATGCGACGTTGATGAAATTCTGTGGCCGGACCCAGAGAGACGACAAGACTGATTTTCTCTCTCTCTCTCTTTCAGTGAAATTGTATGTTTTCTTGTGTTTGTTTTGATGTGTGTGAATAAACATTCATACTTGAAGTTTGAATCCCTGTGTTTATAGAACTATTTATGACAAAAGTTTGACCTCACATGGACAGACCTTGTGCACAGAGAAAGCAAAAGCCAGATGTGTTTTCAGTTGATACCATCAGTGTGTAGTTGGCACATTGTGTGCTTAGTAATATGATGGTTTGTGTTAACTGTGTGGTACAAAAATACCATTTTTACAAAGGTTTGAAGAGTTAAGCAAGATGTATTAGCTTTTGCAAGAGATCTACAATGTTTTGCTGATTTGGTGTAAGGTTTTTTTATTTGTGTGTAGAGTTTTGCACAAATAGCCAATAGTTACAGAAATGTGCTTAAGCAATCAGAAAAAACTGTAATACAGTTTTTTCTGATTGCTTAAGCACACCAAACAGTTAACACAAACCACCATATTACTAAGCACACAATGTGCCAACTACACACTGATGGTATTAACTGAAAACACATCTGGCTTTTGCTTTCTCTGTGCACAAGGTCTGTCCATGTGAGGTCAAACTTTTGTCATAAATAGTTCTATAAACACAGGGATTCAAATTTCAAGTATGAATGTTTATTCACACACATCAAAACAAACACTAGAAAACATACAATTTCACTGAAAGAGAGAGAGAGAGAGAAAATCAGTCTCATTGTCTCTCTGGGTCTGGCCACAGAATTTCATCAACATCACATGCATGCAATGTCTTCTAGTCCAAGGCACCGGGGAACATGTCTCCTGGAGTGCCGTATCCAGGCCTGACATGATGCCTGGTCCATATCCTCGCATGCCTCCTTCCAGATGCTGGATGTCTAGTAATTCTGTGGAGTAGCAGTTTCAGTTTTACATGTACAGTATTGTTGTTTTTCTCATTAGAGTATGGTACACCTACAAAACGTAGAGTGAAGGAACTGTACTAACCCATTCTCATCAATATGTCCTTATGATGCTTGCTACAGTGTAGCGGCTCAGGCTGAACCCGTTGTCCAGCTTCCCTCAGGGTCATTCCATGGTTGATCACATGATCCACTATTGTAGCTCCGATGACATCAGTAATTCTATTTCTTCTTACCCTTCCTCCTTCCTCTTCACCTCCTCATCCTCTTCCTCTAAATTCACCTCCTAGTCTTCGTCCTCCTCCTCTTCCTCATGTTCCTCCTCTAATTCTCACTCTTCTCAGTCTTCTTCTCCCTCCATTGTTCTCCACACTGAAGCTTACCTGTGGCTTATTCACAGAGCTCATGCTGATTGCAAAGTGAACTAATGATGTAAAACAGTTCTCACATGTGACAGTGTAGCCAGACAGTTGGCAAAATAGTGTAAATACCAGCCATAAATGTGTGTAGTTTTACTAGGAGTGTGTTGATCATTTGGAAATTGTGTGTAAAGCAGTGAGTTGTGTTTACAGTTCAGCAACAAGAGTGCTGTGAAGTGGATTATATTTATACATTTGCAAATTGTGTGTTACAAAAATGCAAATTGAGTGTAAAGCAGTTTTTTGGCTTTTAGTTTTGCAAACTCAGTGAGTGATTTTGCTATAACTATTAATAGTTTTAGAAATTGCGCTATAAGAATCATTGTTAGTGTTTAAGCAATCAGAAAAAACTGTAAAAAGGACACACATCCACTCACACTGCTGCTGCAACCTTCCGGCTGAGATTCTTACAACAAAACACATTTTAACACCAGTTACATGGACAAAAGTATGTGGACACCGGGCCCCTCCGTGTTCCTGGTTCCTGTCCAGCCTGTCAGGGGTCAGGCGGTCTTGATGTCAGGACAGACCAGTTCTTCCTCATCACGATGTCAGTTCTTTGAGCTGTTTTTTGTGCAGACAGACACACAAAGTGATCATCCTCATCCTCACGATCTGCTCTGAAGCTGCAGCAGTGCTCAGTTTGAGCTGTTGGTCTGAAACAGGAACATTCTCACTGTTTGTCCATCAAATGTCAGAATACACTGATGGATTTTCCATGGACAGTCAATCAATCAATCAATCAGCTGCAGCATGTTTGACACCTTTACAACTAAAAGCAGACTGCTCATGGTGTCCATTTACTTTTGGTCACATATTACTGAGCATCACATGAAGCATTGTATCCTCACATCTGATCCTTTGTTCCTGATTCTATTCATCTCTGTTCACACTCATTGTGTGTGTGTGTGTATGTGGGTGTTTTGTGAGACTGAGCTGAACTATTTCTAAGTCTAAGTGACAACTGTGTCCAGAATGTCAAGCAAACCGATGCAGGGACAAAACCTCAGGGTCACTCAGCCATCTGCTGTTGTTCCTCATGGATATGTATGTGTACTGTGTGTGTGTGTACGGTGTGTGCTGTATGCACTGCACTCTCTTTCGGTGCAAAAACAGTACTTGCATGAGAATGTGTGAGGATGCTGTGTTACCTGTGTGTGTGTGTACATAATAGGCATGTGTTAATAAACGATGCTGGCAGTTTTATTTCTTTACTGCTACTGTGTAATCTGCTATTACAGCATAATGGCCAATCATTCTGAATAGGATCTTAAACTGCGTGTCTGTGTGTGTGACTGTGTGTGTGTGTGTGGGTGGGTGCTCTTTGATAAGGAGCTAAATGGGAATGAAGACTCTAAATTGCCTTTGCAGTGTGAGCTGCTTATGATTATTACAGTGCAGCGTGTCTCTCTGCGTGGCTCCGTGTTGCTGTCTGATAACGACACGCAGTCATCGCTCTGTGGATGTTACTGCAGATCTATATTGTGTGTAGATACTCTGTGTGTGTGATCACTGCTCCGTGAATTGGCCTTGTTTGTTGGACTGAAGCTCTTTGTCAGGGTGAAGTATGTGCTGCTCACAGAGGCTTGTTGCTGCAGTCAGCCTGATAAATCAGACAGCTCCTCCTGGATTCATTAAGGATGCACGTTCACGGCTTCATCAGCAAACACTTCAGTCTGATGAACATTCAGCAGAACACACGTGTCTCCTTCAGCTCGGAGTTTACCTTTTGAGGTTGTGTTTGACCTCTTCCATTAAAGCCTGATCCTCTGAATGAGCCGCTGTGCCAGTCATCAGTTGTCTGCTGCTCCTGTGCCGTGGCGTCACGTCACCTGTTTGAGGATGGCTCAGATTGTAACAACATCAGCTGCTGTTGAATCACACAGCAACATAAACACACAGTGAGGATGAAGAGGGGCTCTTCGTCTCACTGTGTGCTCTCCTGCTTCACCCTGTAAAACCCAGATCTGCTCCTCCACCCTGAGAGATGCTGGTCCAGGTGCTTCAGGCTCCTGGTGAGGATACCTGGGAGTCTAACTCCATATTGAAATATATTTCTTCTTACAATGTTTTGCTTCTGTCATGTTGTAGCTGCTGTAGCACCCAGAAGTTCTCCTGTGTGGCACTATGGAAGGATCATCTTATCTTATCTGGTCCTAGCAGGGACGGTGATGTCACTGGGCTGGTTGGTTCGGAAGTGTGACAGTAGTTAGCATTAGCTAACCCTCACACTAACAGTGATAAAAAGGAGGCCTGGACTGACTCTGGATTTCATTTTTTAATGGTGTCAAACTTCTCTGCATGTCTGCTCCTGTCCACCAAAGGAGGAACCCATGTGGCTGGCCTGGCCACCATGCACTTGCTTAAGAGCCCCTCCCTGGTCCTAGGTACCTGTTCACGGACAAGAGAAACCAGGTTCATTGATTTGTTCAATCCATATGGGTCTTGATGCAGCGCTCGTGGTCCAGCCATCACCTTGGACCAACCTCTCTGTTGAGCAACCAGACATCATAGTTCCCTGATTCCCTCCAGACTCATAGAGGGGTGCAGAAGATCTTAGAGTTTATAAGTCTGAGACCAGGAAGCAGAATTATTCTGCTGTATCTCTATATATATTCAATTTAGATTTCAAAATAAAAAATGTTTTCAGTCTCTTACTGTCACTGAAAATCTCCACCACTGCATCTCTTTATCCACAGTCCACTGTCCTGCAAGTCCTTGCCAGACCAAGTCAGCCTGTGCTTCCTCCTCCTCCTCCCTGTCCTCATCTTCCTCCCTGAGTGCATGTTAATGACATTGCAGCAAAGCAAAGACACCGAGAATAAGAGGAAGAAAGAGGGCAGACTCCACTTTTATTTGTACTTTCAGGAGTCTCTCTGCCCCCCCCCCCCCCACACACACACACCTCACACAGCAGCTCATGACTCTCTTTGTGTGTGTGTGTGTGTGTGTGTGTGTGTGTGTGCCCACAGGTCTATACATGCAGCGTTCCATTTAGCAGAATATTAAATAGATACAAATCCTCCAAACATGATTTGTTTTGGCAAAAGAAAGAGGAACAGAGGAAAGGAGGAAAGAATGCACCCCCCCCCTCCTCCTCCTCCCCCTCCTCCTCTTCCTCCTCTTCCTCTTTGAGATGCTCCAGAAGATAACAGGGTCAGGGATGAGGGGACGCACAGTTGGAGGAGAAGAATGACAGATCAGGAAAAAGAGAGAGAAACCAAGGTTGACACAACACTCCGAATGTTGCATGAGAACATTGCAGTGTGTGTGTATGTGTGTGTGAGGCTACATGTTTACATGTGTGTGTGTGTGTGTGATGTGACATGTGTCTGCAGCAGTGTGCAGGAACCTCTGTGGTCAGCAGTGTGGAATGACGTGTGTGTTTGTTTGGATGTGACTGTGCATGTTTTCCTGTGTGTGTCTGTGTGTGAGTGTGTACAGTAGGAGCGTTTGTGTGTGAGTGTGTGTGTTTTCCTCAGAGTTATTTTTAACCGTGCGTCACAGCAGGAGCTGGAGTTTCACTCCAAGTAGGTCACAAGTGATGATCTCAAATAAGGATGAATCAAAGGCACGCGATCACAGGCAGTGTGTGTGTGTGTGTGTGTGTTATGTCATCATGTGTACACCATCATGCATGTTCTGCAGGAGAATGAAGTTTCATCATTTTCATGCGTTTGATCGTAGATGTTTTCAGAGGTTAGATGATGTCAGAGTTCCCAGGAGGTGATTGGCTGATACACGTGTGATGAATCCTAAGTAGCCTGTTAGCATCTTAGCAGTGTTCTGTTCTTTTGATGGAGAGATAAGACAGGAGGACAGACGGTGCAGAGGACAGGCAGACGTGTGAAGGAGGAGAAGCTGCAGTCCTCAGACACACAAATACAGTTTCTCCTTCAGGTTGTTTTATTATACTAAGACAAACTGACGAGTTTTAATGTTTTATTTCACAGCACATGAGATTCTCCATTCTTTGTGTCTTGTCCTCGTACATGCTCTCGGAGGCTCGTTGCCTTTTCCTCGGCCGGCAGAGCAGAGGACGGCTGACCTGCTTTCTGCTGCTGATGGAGCCTCTGACCCGCGGTTCTGCCTCTAACTGACTGAAGGCTAACTGCTAGCCAACTCAAAATGTTCTGATAAGTAACAAGAAGCTTCAGGCCGCTAACTGTTCCAACTAAAAGCTGGGAGTCTGCAAACTAACTAAAAGGCTAACTGCTAACTGAACGCTACCTAGCCAAGAGTCAGAGTCTGCTAACTTCCTATAGTTAACTAAGATCAGATAAGATAATGCTTTATTGGTCCCCCACAGGGGAAATTCTCAGTTTTCAGATAATAGATGCACACATTAACCAATGCTCTTTTATTTAACACTGAAAACCATTCAACCTAAAGGTTTAACAGCCGCCAACAAGCTGCAGGTTTGCTATGTAACTAATAAATTAACTGCTAACTCACTCGAAGCTGAACGCTAACTCAAAGCTAGCCAGACGTGGAAGCGGTCATCGCTCAGTCAGTCAGCTGAGGGCGGCCGGCGTGCAGCTGACTGACCGCCGGGCTGCGGTCGGTGGCTCGGTCCTCGCAGCCCGGCGCTGGTGGACAGGATTTGGTATGACTGAGCGGCTGTGGCTGTCAGGTCCCTGCAGGCCAGCCGGTGGTCAGAGCGCTGCAGTGCATGATGGACTCTTCCTGCAGCGGACAGCTTGTGCAGCTCACACTTCAATGAGTCTAACAATCTATAGTTCAGCCTGGAAACATCAGAGCAGACAGCCACACGTAGGCTGGTCGGCTGTCATCCATGCTGGTGGACACATCCAAGTCAGAAACAAAACACAACTTATGTATGAAGAGCTGCTCCGAGGCTGCTCTGTAAACACTAAACAAACCAGCGTCTCACAGCATTTATAGATTTGCCTCTGAAAGCAGCGCTGTGTTTTCGTTGCTCCTCCTCTGCACCTGAAACACCATTTATCACACTTGAACTATTGTGTGGAGAAAGTACCGCGCGGCTGAATAAAACATGAAGGCAGTTTGGCCTAAATTAATGTTGCATAGCAGAGTTTACAGAGGACTCAAGCACCACAGTGTGAGCGGGGCGGAGACCAGGTCTCACTTTAAACGTCTGACAGTACATGAGAGGACGTTCTCAGAGCAAGCAAAGCATCCAGAGGCTGCAGCTCGTCGATGAATCCCCGCTCCTCCTCCTCTTTTTCCTGTGTTCAATCCAAAAACGATGAAATCTGAAAAATGATCAATTAGAACCGGCAGCTCTCAAATCTCAAAGCTAACTGTCTGCAAACGAACTGCTAACTAAATGAAGGTAAAAGTCTGAAAACTGAAAGCTAACTGAAAGCTAATGGTTAGCTGAGCTAATTAATTAAACCTACTGCTAACTAAGTGAACAAAGCTAACTGGCTAGCAGCCCTCACCTCTATAACTGGAACAAAATGGTCGTTCTTTCCTCCTGACTGCTGATCCTGTCTGTTGTCACCATGTCTGCCATGTTTAAACAAAGTGTGATCAAGAGAGCTGTCGCTGTGAGCACACCTGTGTGTGTGTGTGTGTGTGTGTGTGTGTGTGTTCACACCTGTGTATGTGTGAAAAAAAAGACAAAATCCAGAGAAAGAGGGGGGGGGGGGCACTGACAGGTGGTAAAGTCGGCCATTTTATCACCTTGGTGTGTGTCTGTGTGACAGTGCTAGCTGGCTGCTTAGCGTGTTTACCTCTCGGGAGTGTGTGTGTGTGTTTAAAGTGTGTGTCTGTATCTGCACAGGTCTGTTTATCTTAGTGTTCCTGATCAGGGCTTCCTCCTTTAGTAGAAGGACGTACGTTCCCTCAGGGGTCGACTCCAAAGTAGCTTATTTTGATGTCTGCACACACACACACACACACACACACACACACACACACACAGAAAGTGGTGACAGCAGGACTGACAAAAGAGGAAAACAAGGACGACACAGAGACAGGCAGAACAAGCTGGATCAAACAGTGATATCAGTCACATTATGTGGAATTATTGAATATACATAAAGTCCAGATCGATCCCGGCCTGGAGCTCAGGAGTAATGACGTTTCTCTTTAAACCTATATCGATGCAGATCGGGTGAAAACTAACTTGCAGGGAGCGTCAGCTGCAGCAGCATCATCAGGGATGTGGGAGGAGGATATTTAAACACATTTACATTCAGGCAGTTACACAGAGCAGGACGCCATCCAGCAGGTGCTCAGGCGGCCATCGTTCAGGCACATTTCCAAACTCACAGGTCAGTCTGTGAGTCTGTCTGTCACTCCTCGGTTTGGTGCTGTAAAACTTTCGCTGTAACTTCACATCCAAACGTTACAGTCTGTCCACCTCCCTCCTCTAATCTGACCTCCGCTTACATTCAGACACGAGCATCACACATGTAGGTCCTGGGGGCTGCAGTGGATTGTGGGTAGAGATGGGGTTTAAAGGTTTATGCACCATGCTGGAACAGCCTGTTCATAATGCTCCAACTTTTAACCTTTTCAGATATTAAGTCTCCAACTTCTGGGACCTCAGCTCACCACCTGGATGAGAAAACAATAAATACTGCAATCATTGTTAAAGACAGCAGAACCAGTCACAGGCAGTCTGGAATTAGCGACCTATCGGCCAATCAGGAAATAGAATTTGTTGTTGCCAGGTGAACCCCTCCCATCCCACTCGTGAACACTTAAGCGGCCTGCTGTGTAATGCTGTGTGTGATGAGGCCAGCTGCTGATATGTGACCTGAGGTTTATGCAGACGTGCGTTCAGGTGATGTCAGGACTGATTCAGGCATCAGTAATGATGCTCGTTGTTTGTTTAACATATTAAATATTACACGTCTTCCAGAGTAAACAGTATCATCCTCTGTAGTAAACGCCGTTATTAAGGTCCAAAAATATGTGATGAGTCGGTTCAGTCCCTGCAGCTGCTCTCACTAACGGTAAATATGAATTATTTTCTGTTTTATGTGATACCTAAAACAAAAAAAAAAGAAAGTGAAATAGAAAGGAGAAACTGAATCACATGCCTCTTCCTCTTCCTCACTCCTTCACCAGTGACCACTTGGACAGCCGTCACAGTTCTGCGGGTCAGAGGCTGGGCCTGGTGCTGGAAGGAGGACGGATGTTTTCACTGCTTTGGGAAGAATAAGTGTGTTTCTGTGAGGGGGAAGCAGATGAAGAGGAGGCGCTGTGCTCCACCCTCCTGCTCCTCATTCATCTCCACATGGGTTATTCACACCCCCCCATGCTCTGATGAGATACTTTCTGACACCAACACTGGATGCCTGCTCCTCCAGCCATCTGCAACACACATATATTCACACACTCAGCACAATCAGAGGACGACACACACCATGCACTGCACTGCTGCTTTCATAAAGCACATAAATGATGAATCCAGCACTGTTTAAACAGATGCTGGAGCTGCTCCACCTGTGTTTGTGACACTGGTCATGTGACATGTTGGTCACATGCTGGATGCTCTTCCTGTAGGACCTCGTCTTACTGCATTCACTTTTGGCATTAGTTTTAGAAACACCATCACACCGTTTTGGGCTCTGGTTACCGTGGTAACCACTCGTGTCCCCACCGCCACAGACTCACAGCACAAAAAAAGGATATCTGGAGCAGTCTGTCAGCCTCTTCACTGAAACCAAGCCCCCGCCTCACCTGCATCACAGTCATCCTCTGGATCTGCACTGTTGACGCCTCGACATCTTTTCTCTGCTAACACTACTTGTGCACCACCCTGTCTCCATCTTTCCCACACTTCTTGTTGTCAGTGGTTGTGATGGTTTCTATGGTGACTTCACTGGTACTAGGATGATCAAATGTGTTGCTTGTCGGACTGTAGTTATGCAAATCAATCATACTGTCAGGCTAACAGTGGCCTCTGCACACTTTCTGGTGTGGCTGAACAGACTGGTGGTTTGGACCTGTGTAAATTCAGAGCAGTGATTCCTTTAAATAACCGACTGCAGGTCTGCTCTGTGTTCACTCTCCTCTGGATGATTGTTATCTTTTAGATACCTGAGAAATGCTCTCCTAACTGTGCCACAAGTATCCTGACATCAGATCACTTTGTCTCCACAGTCTGAGCCCCCTCACACCTACGCTAGTATTAGCTCCTTAGGCTAATGAGACGACTGTAACAGACGGCACGGTGTGAACAGACTGACTGCAGCCGGTTTGTGGGCGAGCCTTCCTACAGTCACACACACTCTCTATTGTTATTACTGCTGAAACACTGTAGGAGCTGCATCTGATTTTACACTGTGTGTGAGGAATCTCACACCCGATGCATGCCAGGAAACACACACACACACGTTTGGTCAGTAGGTTTCATTATGTGGAACTCTGGACGCTCACAGAGGTCAAATATAGTATGACCCTGGTATAATGAAAGTCTACACACACATACAGAACAGTGCAGTATGCAGCAGCACACGTGTTATATGAGGTGTGTGTGTTTCATTTTAGATGATAACAACATGCAGGATTTCTTCAATGTAGTTTCTGCTTGAACAAAAAATGAGGGGTAGAGAGTATGAAGACACACACACACACACATATATATATATATAAATACCATATCTCAGAAGAATCACATTCACTTTCTTCAATGTTACCTCAGGGGCTCCTGTTCTTATGACTTATCCTTTAATGTGTGTGTGTGTGTGTGTGTGTGTGTGTGTGTGTGTGTGTGTGTGAGTCACTCCTCTTGTGTTCGTACAGTGATTCTGCTGACTCCAGTGTTATGTCTTTAATCACAGTGTGTGTTTGTGTATTCTTTTTTGTATATTAGTGCAGATCCTGTGTGTGTGTGTTGGTGATGTGTTTTGTCAGTGTGACTGAACTGAACACAGCTGATTAAAGCAGCGAGCTGTGCCTACACATTCAGTGCACCTCTGCACTGGAAGCCTGGCGCTCAGATTAGAAGTGTGCTGCTCGTGCTGACAGACACTTAATCCAGCGCCTGACTTTATTCAAAGTTCGAGTGTCTGCAGACAAAATGAGCATCTGAACTGGTATCAGTGGATGGAGACGGATAGGCAAAGAGCAAATGCTCAGACTGAGGGAGGGATGGTGTAATCCCGCAGGCTGAAAGCTGAACTCTTCTGAAATGAGATCACCGTGACAGCACTAACCGTCAATGTTAGTTAGATCATTAGTCTTATTTTGAAGCCACTTTTGAGCCACTTCTAGTATTAAAACTATCCAACAACAACCTGTTGGTGTGAAGCTAGCATTCTAACCAGCTACCTATGGACCATACCCTTACTAGAGGGCAAGTAAAGGATCATCCACCAACCTTGTCATACATGCTACTCTAGACGTGGTTGTTGGTGTCTCTGGTCCAGAAGCCCTCCAGCAGCAGCCTGTATCTGCCTGTATCTACTGGATCCGCTCCGTGCTCTCTGCTCGCTGCAGGGACCAGGCTCCTAGTCCTCCATGCTGCCTGATGTCTCTGTGTGAGGAAGAGGAGGCTCCATGTTCGGGCGGCCGCTCCATCCTTCGCTTTAATGTGTCCTCCCTGAATAAATGTCTCGTATCTGGACTCAGCGGTGGGAGTTCAGAGACTGCTGCGTCTTTGTCTTCACAGATGCGTGGCTCAGAGACAGAGTTCTGGACGCCTCCGTCCAGGTGGACCGGCTGGTTTGGTGCTGACAGACGTGCAGCTCTGTAAGTAAGGCTCGCCGTGGTGGCTGCTGTGTTTACATCAGCTCAGTTTCTACTTCCTGCTGCTCCCTGGTGGAGCAGAGGCTCCACTCTGTGTCTGTTGTATCATCAGCATCATTTTAGTCCTCATCAATTGTTTACTGTAAGTATCTTAGTCAGCACTGTATATTTTTAACTCTTGAAGTTATGTCACATGAACACAGCATCATAAACAAGGTGAAAATCTTTGAGAGTAGGAGTCAACCTGTCAGCGCCCTTCCTCATGTCTCATCTTCCTTTTCTCATCAGGGTGAATGGAGCTGACACCTGACTGCTCACACAACATGACATACATTAGTCACTGAAGCCTCTGTCTGAATGTGACACACACACACACACACACACACACTGAGTATATAAGTGAGTTTATGCCCGAGAGCACTTTCTGTCATCTTACTCATGTGCTGTGTTTCCTCTTTAGACTCTGCACTGTACTCTGCTTGTGTTTGTGCCTTTATATTTATGTGTGTGTTACATTAATGCATTGCTGTGTTGGGTTGTTTGTGCCTCCGTCTCACAGTGAGCAGTGTTGGCCTCTGTATGTGATGTCATGCAGTGTGTTTGCTCTGAAACTCTCCACATGTGTGCGCTCTGCTGTCGTGAACCGTCCATGAGTGGATCTTCTTTATTTGTTGTTGTTTGTTTATCCATTCAGCAGGCTGCTGTTTATCAGATTTACTTATTTACTGATGTATGTTTCCTTTGAACAAACTTCATGACAGGTTTTATCTGATGTTCAGCTCTTATCTTTAGAATCCCACTCTGACACTGACTGATGACAGAATTCCATATTCACATATATATTAAACCAAAAAAATGTGATAATCAGTGAGGAGTTGATGCTCCTGATCATGACTGTCAGGTGATGAGGACTGGCTGTAAATCCCCACTGATTATCATTATATAAGGCTACATGCTAACAAGTGGCTAAATAGGACTATAGATGATGGCATTAAAGGTCATCAAGGTGTTTGTACTGTAGAAGAGGTCAGAGCGGTGAACCTGGTGGTGCTGATGTTGTAGTCATGTGACCATGCTGTAGCTGCTTTATAGCTTAGCATTAGTTTTTTAGCAAAGTGGAGATGATCCTGCTGAACTACACCTGTGAGGATCATTAACCTTGGTTACATGTGAAGCCTCCAGCCTCCTGCTTTTTACTTAACACTGACATAAAACTGTGAACCTCCAGCGCAGCAGAGTCTGCCTCATGAACCACTTCATCTTACAGCACAGCGTTCTCTGGCGCTGTCAGGAATCAGAGGGCCAATTGGTATAAATGTGAAAATTTCAGCCCTTCACAGTGAAATGATTGTTGAAGTATCAGAGTGGACTGATCTCCACTCGCTCACAGCCTCTTGACTCTTTTAATTTGCTGAGGAGTGGCTCAGCTGTATTCAGGATGTCACAGAGATGATTGCTAATGACACATCATCTGTGATCCTTGACGGCTCTCCACTAATCAGCTGCAGGAATGCAGCATGTAGAACACAGAGGAGCGGCGCTCCGCTGTAAAAAGCTCGCCTCCTGCTGCCTCCTCCCAGCGCACACATCAAATGACTGATAAACAAACACTGCACCAGAACATGAGTGCAAATATTTACTGCCAGATATTTATAACCACGGATAAATGTGAGGAAACTCAGAAGAAGATCGTCTGAACCAAGCCTGGGAATTAAAACAACTTGGAGTTCCTGCAGTGTCCACTAGAGGCTCCAAAGGTGAGCCAATCCCTACAGACCTCCATGTTAAAAATGTCCAGAGCATCCCCTCCTCAGCTCCACTCATGCTCCCCTGTTTGCCCATATTTGGAGCAACAGCACACAAAAAACAGGTGAATCAGATGCTGTCAATCATCTTTTACCGCCTGAATGTCCCCCTGGGGATCAATACAGTATCTATGTGTGGGTTTCTGATATTTCAGATCCAGTGAGGCGTGTGTTTGACTTTGTGCATCTGTCCTACACTCACAGATGTGACGTAAAGTCTGCTGTGAAGCTATTCACACATGTGGATAAAGTGTTCGATTGAATGCGGCTCAATGAGGCTTCACAGCGCTGCACTGATGCTTCTTTATACTCCAGTAAAATGCAGCAGAGCCTCCGTCAAACCAGAAGTGCCCGAGCCGCACGTCACCGCCTCTGCATATGTCCCAGGATGCACCAGGGGCCTTGTGGGCAAGTCTGGATATCACACAGCTCACAGAGCCGACGTCAACACAGCTGTACAGTCAGAGGCGGCGATACGGCTTCACTCCTTCATGCCCCCCCCTTTGTTTTCTGTTTTTACCCCACTTTAGGATGTTAAAATATGACACACACACACACACACACACACACACACACACACACACACACACTGCCGTGTTCAGATCTGAAGACCTAAATTCAGAGCAGTTGAAGCAGTGTGGATGAGAAAGCTGCTCAGTCATGCCTGCTGTGAGAAGTCATGTACATTGTATATTCTACATCACTAATTTAACACACACACACACACACACACAGATATATATATATATATATATGTTACTTTCACACACTGCACATGAGCCCTCAGCCTCAGAACTTTGTTTTTATTTGTTGTTTCACTGATGACTGAATCACACACACACATTGATCCTGCGTGCAGTGGAAGACATAAATGTGTGATTTGTTGGAGTGAAAACATGAGCGCAGCTTTTTGTTTTTATCAAAAACAGACCGTGTGAATGTCAGCAGACTCAGATCTGCAGGTTTTTTTTGAGGACAGTTTGGAGAAAGGACAAAGGTCTGTTTACATTTCTGCTTTTTAAAATCTGGTTTAGAGACTGCAGCTGTGATGAGAAGAGGACAGACTGAGATGGTTTGGACATGTCCAGAGCAGGG